>NC_082683.1:180783900-181385514 GCF_949987515.2 Delphinus delphis | reverse complement strand
TCTATTTTATATATAGTACTGTGTATCTGTTAATCCCAAACTCCTAATTTATCTCCCCCCTCGCCCTCGCTTTCCCCTTTGGTAATCATAAGTTTGTTTTCTATGTCTGTGTGTCTACTTCTGGTTTGTAAGTAGTTAGTTCATTTGTATCACTTTTTAAGATCCCGTACATAAGTGATGTCATATGATGTTTGTCTTTCTCTGACTTACTTTACTTGTCATGATAATCTCTAGGTCCATCCATGTTGCCTCAAATGGCATTATTTTTATGGCTGAGTAATATTCCATTGTATATTTGTACCACATCTTCTTTATCCATTCACCTGTTCATAGACATTTAGGTTGCTTCCATGTCTTGGCTATTGTAAATAGCGTTGCTATGAACACTGGGTTGCATGTATCTCTTTCAATTAGAGCTTTCATCTTTTCTGGATATATGCCCAGGAATGGGATGGCAGGATCATATGGTAACTATTTCTGGTTTTATAAGGAAACTCCATACAGTTCTCCATAGTGGCTGTACTAATATACATTCCCACTAACAGTGTAGGAGGGTTCCCTTTCCTCCACACCCTCTCCAGCATTTCTTATTTGTAGACGTTTTGAAGATGGCCATTCTGACAGGTATGAGGTGATACTTCATTGTAGTTTTGTTTGCATTTCTCTAATATTAGTGATGTTGAGCATCTTTTCATGTGTTTGTTGGCCATGTGTATGTCTTCTTTGGAGAAATGTCTGTTTAGGGCTTCTGCCCAGTTTTGGATTGGGTTGTTTGGTTTTTTTTTTTTGATATTGAGCTGCATGAGCTGTTTTGTACATTTTGGAAATTAATCCCTTGTCGGTAGCACCATTTGCAAATATTTTCTCTCATCCCATAGGCTGTCTTTTCATTTTGTTCATGGATTCCTTTGTTGTGCAAGGAGTTTTAAATTTATTTAGGTCCAATTTAGTTTTCTTGTTTTGTTTTGTTTTTATTTCCATTACTCTAGGCGATTGATCCAAAAAGATATTGCTGTGATTTATGTCCAAAAGTATTCTGCCTATGTTTTCCTCTAGGAGTTTTATAATGTCAGGTCTTTCATTTAGGTCTTTAATCCACTTTGAGTTTATTTTTGTACATGGTGTTAGAGAATGTTCTACTTCCATTCTTTTACATGTAACCATCCTGTTCTCACAGCACCACTTATTGAAGAGATGGTCTTTTCTCCATTGTATAGTCTTGCTTCCTTTGTCATAGATTAATAGACCATAGGTGTGTGGGTTTATTTCTGGGTTTTCTTTTCTGTTCCATTGATCTCCGTGTCTGTTTTTCTGCCAGTGCCCTACTGTTTTGATTACTGTAGGTTTGTAGTATACTCTGAAGTCAGGGAGTGTGATTCCTCCAACTCTGTTCTTTCTCTAGTTCGTTTTGGCTATTCGGGGTCTTTTGTGTTTCCATACAAATTTTAAAATTATTTGTTGTAATTCTGTGAAACATGCCACTGGTAATTTGATAGGGATTGCATTGAATATGTAGATGACCTTGGGTAGTATGGTAATTTAAACAATATTGATTCTTCCAATCCAATCCAATATATTTTCCCATCTGTGTCATCTTCAGTTTCTTTCATCAGCATCTTATAGTTTTGGGAGTAATGGTCTTTTGCCTTCTTACATAGCTTTATTCCTAGGTAGTTTATTCTTTTTGATGCCATGGTAAATGAGATTGTTTCCTTAATTTCTCTTTCTGATCTTTTGTAGTTAGTGTATAGGAATGCGAGAGATTCCTGTGTATTAACTTTGTATACTGCAACTTTACCAAGTTGATTGATGAGCTTTAGTAGTTTTCTGGTAGCATCTTTAGGATTTTCTATGCATAGTATCATGTCAACAGCAAACAGTGACAGTTTTTCTTTTCCAATTTGGATTCCTTTTATTTCTTCCTCTTTCCCTACGATTACACTGCTAATAAGTGGCAGTGCTTGGATATGAATAAACTCTATTTAAACTCTAAATTCTATCATCTTTCCACTGTACCAAGAACTCCTTTGCTCTCTGATGGGTTTGCAATATTGAGGGCAATACACAGTGCACCACCAATGCAATAAAGGTTGGGTCCACAAAATGGAGTGTAGTACTGCCAGGCTTTTTGTAACAGGGTTTCCAGTTTTAAAGTCTGTGAATCTCCCAGTTTTAGTGCCTGGATTATCTCCATTGTCTCACTGGGAAAGTGATGATGTCCATGCGGATTTTTCTCTTGTGCCTACATGACCTCATCTTAGGCAGAGATCTCCCAACAATCTCAGGTGAATCAAGTCTGGAAAGCATAGAATTATGTAAAGCCTTCTTTCCTGAAATATACTTCTTTGACAGGGTTAAAATCAAAATCGGAAGTACCTGCATTTTATCTGAAGTAGTTAGAATTGCCTTCAAGAAATGAGATGGGACCATTGCAATCTTTACTTTGTGCTATTTGAAAATTCCCCCCCACAATCCTATGTTCTATCATACAACACAGTATATTCAAAATAGTGTGGGAGAACAGCTGTACTGATCAGACACAGATTCTAAAAGTGGATAAAATAGCAGTATTGTGTCATCAAATCTTCCAGCCCCAGGAGCAAGTGACAAGCCGTGCTTTTTTTTTCATTTGCAGGTGCAATCATTTACAACTAAATGGCAGGAATGTCTCTCACACAAGCAGTTAATACGGACTAGAATTTTCCCAGTAACCAGATGGCATGCATTTCATACCAAGCTTGTTGAAATAAGAACTAAAATCATCTGCCAATAAGTTGCATGGAAGTTTTCCACAGTCTCCTTAGGTGACCTCATTTAAGATTTTGAATTTTTTGAGGTCAGAAAGCTTATAAATATTCAGTCCTTGGTGACAATTTCAGGGCCATGGTGGAGTAATTATAGAATCATTCTAGTTAGCCATCTTTGAAAATATTCTGACTTTAACTTATGTTGGGTTATACTTTTTTTTTCTAATTACCTTCTCCTTGTCTATTGATTACTTCAATACAGTCCTTATTTAAAGAGCCACCTTTAGAAAAGTAGGTGAGTCTAAAAAACCATGGATGTTATTCTCTTTGACTAGAGACGTCATTACCATGAGTCCAAAATTTTGCAGAACAGATGAAAGTATTGAAATTATACTTAATTACTTTCCAGTGTAGTAGACATTGTTTTGACGTAAACAGCATCTGTTACTCCATCATCTACTATTGACACTGATTTTCCTTAGGATGATATCCCTGCCCTCTCCCCACCCCTGGTTGGAGGGGGAGCATGTGATCTGGATCTGCCTAATGAGGCTGCATCACAGGATGTATCTAGGACAGTCATGTGTGTCCCAAGCCAGCCAATCAGAGCCAGCGAAACACAACTGTGGATTTTTTGTTGACTTTATTAGGAAGAAATGTCTTTTTCTTTAAAGTTTATGGAATGTAAACATGAGATGCTGGTGAACATCTTGGTACCATGTAAGGGAGCTTGTTTGAGAATAAAGCCAAAAGAGTAGAAAGAAGGTTTCAGAGATGAAGTGAGAGAGAGGGAGATGGAGAGAAGAAAAAGGACCCCGAGATGCTGTGGGAGCCTCATTCTACCCCCAAGATTTTTTAGTTGTAAGACACAAAACATTCTGTTTGCTTAAGTCAGTATAAACTGGGTTTTCTGCTACTTGGAACTAAGTCTTGAGTAATATATATATATATATATATATATAGCAAATCACATTTGTATTCTGACTCTGGAAAAAGAATATGTTCCCAGGCATTGATTAAACTATTTTATGGAATTTTCTGCTCACATTTAAAATAGAATTATTTTCCTTAGAAGTATGAGTCAAATTCTCATGCTATCTAAGAAAACCAACATACAGTGTTTGCTTGTCCAGTCTTACCTTAAGATATGGCCCAATGAAGATGGGTGGGACCACGGAGGAAAATTCTTGTACCCATGAAATGGTCTCCTTTTGAACATTTATGCACATGGATAGAATATCATGAGATGCAGGGTTCTGGCTGTGGTTGTCGTTTCCAAACATGAAGGAAACCATATAACTTTAAAATGCCTTTCTTTTTTCCTAAGCAAACAATGCAAATAAGACACTATTTCAGGTGCCAGCTAGGCTTACAGTTTCTTCTGTCCTTTGGGGCTTTCAGCTGCGTGTGCTCAGTGTGGCCCTGGCTGGGCTGACAAGGCATCGCCAGGCTCTCCAGTCCATTTCTCACAGTAACTGTTTCAGGTGTCTCTTCTCTCCTCACTCCAACGTTTCTCTTTATATACATCTCACTCTCACGGTCTCCAGGGTCTCAGAGGCTTGTCCATTCTCGGGCTGATCCTTTTCCTGTGTTCCTTTCCAGCTTTAAGGACTTTGCTCCATCACGGACACGTGCTTTTTTTATATTTACAATCTTTCCTATTTCAATCAACTGGCTCTTGTCCTTTTCCCTTCAAGTATCCAAAGCAAAAAGATAATAAAACTTGCCTTTGGAAAAGAAAATCTTGGGTACTATCATCCCTTTTAGGTCCCATGTTATAAAGAGTTGCTAGGACCATCTGCCTATGTCTGGTTTGTGACCCCGGCTGAAAGTCTTATGATTAGGTGGGGCCGTGTGATGACAGTCACGTGGATCAGGCGTTGTGAGTGGAAGGGACATATGTCACTTCTGAGCCAGAATACACAGTTGTCCAAGCAAGACTGCCCAGAACCCACTTTCCATCTGCTGATACCTGTCAATACTTGAGACAGTGGATGTCCCATCAACTTGGGACCCAAAGTGAGGAGCCGTGGAGCAGGATGCCAGCCAAAGGACAGGTGGTGGGTGAAAATTTTGGTTAATCCATTAGGTTTTTTTAAAAAAAATATTTTTGTTTTTGGCTGCGTTGGGTCTTCGCTGCGGCACGTGGGATCTTTCGTTGTGGTATGCAGGCTTCTTTCTAGTTGTGGCTCGCGGGCTTCAGTAGTTGTGGCACGTGGGCTTAGTTGCCCCGCCGCATGTGGGATCTTTAGTTCCCTGACCAGGGATAGAACCTTTAGTTCCCTGACCAGGGATAGAAGCTGCGTCCCCTGCATTGGAAGGCAGAGTTTTAACCACTGGACCACCAGGGAAGTCCCTAATCCATTGAGGTTTGAAGGCTATTTGTTACAGTGGCTTATTCTGATGGCTACACTTACTGTTCTGTTTTTTATTGTTTTGTTTTTAGTTTATTTAATTCCTAATCTCTTAAATGGAAGGTTTTTTAGATGTTACCACTATTTTCTGACTACCCTGCCACTTCTAAGGGTAAATATGGTTTTATTCATGTTGAAAATTGCAATCATGGTCTGTTGTTCCTGCCTTTATTTGGTGCTGTTTCACCTGCCATTGCTTCTCTCACCACTGATCAGGGCTTCCATCCTGAAGTTCCCCACAGCTTCCATTGCTCCCAACTTCTCTGCCTCTCCTACTTCCTCTAAGACTCTCCCGTTTTGCTTCTGCTGCCCAAGGCTCAGTCCTGAAGAGAGTATGATGAAAAAAGGCCAGATCATAGAATGAGATGACCTAGGTTTAAATTCCAGCTTGAACACTTATTCGCCATGTGACCTTGAGAAAGTCACTTAACCCCTTGAAGTCTCAATTTCTATCTCAGTATTTCAGAGATAATACAGAGGCACTGTCATAAGGATTAGCACTATAATGAATGTACAAGGCCTAGCTCAGAGTTAGAACTAAATAATGATGATTTTTATGCAATTCAAATGTCCCTCATCCCTCCAGTTTTCAGAGTGTAATGTTTTTCTTTACACGGGGGAGGGGGCTGCATTATACAATTTTGGAGAGCAGCCCTCACACTGCATTCTAAATATTGGCTCTTTCTGAAGCACAAGGCCTATGTGAAGGCTGCCTTTAGAGCTGTGCTACGGTAGCACACCATTTTCAAAGTCTAAAACGGCAGGAAATCTGATCCTCTTGCTTTCCCCTTCTCATATAATTTCTGGGAATTCTCGCTACATCAGTGTTTACAATGTTACCCAAATTCAGATAGCTGTAGCTCTTATAGCCTAAACAATTACAGCCATAGGGTCCTGCAGACCCTTCAGCACCATCTGATAACTGGTTACTCCAGGCTGATGTTGCCTGGTGTACACCTGTATTATCCCACCCAAGGAAAGCCAAGACACACTGGGAGGTTTAACCTATTCCTCCAGAAGGCTTGGGGATGACCGAAGTACACATAGAGTAGCAATGGAAGTGGCTCTAAGAGAAGGCTCGTCCTAGGGCCCACTGTTCCAAGCCTAGCATTCGGGACTTTCACGTAGCTCAGCACCTACAATGGGAAAGAACTGAACTTCTTAGGACCCGAACTTGGGACATGCCTACTCCATGTCAAGGCCTCTTTCCTGCAGAAGAATGGTTAACAGAGAATGATGAACATGGATTGAGCTCAGATGAGTCTGAATCCCAGGCCTTCTGCTTATAACTGTGACGGTGAGGAAGTCATGGCAACTCCCTGGACCTCAGTGTCTCCACGACTAAAATGAGGAAGTGATGTCATCCACATCATGGGGCTGATACGGAGGGTGAATGAGATAATGCACTTCAAGTACTTGGTATCATGCCTGCTTGTTATAAGCCCTCTCTACCTATGAGGTATGACCAACAACCATAAGCGAGCGTTTGTGGAGCGCTCGTGCTGTGCCAGGCACAGTGTTAGAACTTCACACATGTTTGACCCTGTGAGGTAAATACCATTATTGATAGTACTGCAGGTACAGAGAAGAAGTTAAGCGGCTTTTGCAGGATTAGAGTTGAGATTAGAAAACAAAGCTCCCTGTTTAGATTTCCACCCTCTTCCTGAGAATGCAATCACAAAACCCACGAATCCATCCCAAAGTTTAATATAGTTATTCAAAATCACAGTGTATTTGGGGCACAAGCAAATCACCCAGGTGAAGAGTCCAGGGCTGCTTGTCCAGCTTCTTGCTACCAGAATAAGTAGAAGATACATCTTCCACTTTTCTATCCTTTCCTGTTGGTCTATAAGCCCAATTTCCTGGGGTCTGCTGCTCAGAACACACACGTACACCTCTCCCCAAACTGTAATTTCCAGAGACACAGAAATATAAGCTCATATTTAAGAAAAGTATTTCTGCTGAGCAACCCAATATATATTACTAAGCAGAGGACTTGAATTACTAATTCTGAAGGAAGCTTTCCAAACCACTATGTACTTAACTTACAGCTGTCTGAAACCACATTCCGAAGGGACGTCTCCCAGAAAGGAAAAAAAATCAACGTGTACCCTAAAATGTAGAAACCTCCTGCAACCCGTAAAAAGGCAATGTTGTAAATATTTTCAGATCTAGTTTCCACCGACCTGTTTCTCCCACTTGCTTGAAAATACAATCCACACTTTCAACATCAAGTATCATCACCATATTGCTGACAACTAAAGGGAAAAGGCTTGTCTGAGCCCTTCAACCAGATATTCTGCTTCTCCCAGAATATCTCCGTTCGGATGCCTAGCTACCACCTAAGAACCGCGGGTGTAGGGGAGAACAGTGTCACACACTGGCTCAAAGTGTGGCTCTAGAATCATCTAGCTTGTTTTGAATCCCAGTCCTACCATAGCTCTGTCACCTTGGGCAATTTAGATAACCTCCAAGACTGAGTTTCCTCAAGGGCAAAATAGGACCAGTAAGAGAACCCACATCACTGAGCCATGGGAAGGAAATAATGTACATAAGGCACGGCAGAGTGAGGGGAATATTGCACATGTCTGATAAAGGTTTTTCTATTTTTTTACCTCATTATTATTATTATGCACAAATTAAATTTCTCTCTCCTCATTATTCACATGTAAATTTCTGTTCAGCACAGTGGCACTTTTCTCCCCAGGATCAAAACCCTGAAGCTTTCTTTTTTCTTTATTTTTTTTTGTTATCTATTTTATATATAGTAGTGTATATGTCAATCCCGGTCCCTCAATTCATCCCACCACCCCACTCCTTGGTATCCATACATTTGTTCTCTACCTCTGTGTCTCTATTTCTGCTCTGCAAATAAGATTATCTGTACCATTTTTCTAGATTCCGCATATATGTGTTAATATACAATATTTGATTTTCTCTTTCTGACTTACTCTGTATGACAGTCTCTAGATCCATCCATGTCTCTGCAAATGACACAATTTCATTCCTTTTTATGGCTGGGTAATATTCCATTGTACATATGTACCACATCTTCTTTATTCATTCTTCTCTTGATGGACATTTAGGTTGCTTCCATGTCCTGGCTATTGTAAATAGTGCTGCAGTGAACATTGGGGTGCATGTATCTTTTTGAATTATGGTTTTCTCTGGGAAAACCTTGAAGCTTTCTTTAACTTACTTTCTGTTGTTCATATGTCACTTAAATTCTTTATTGAATGATATGGCATATTAATGAATAAATTGAAGAATTATGAGGAAATGAATGTAATCACCAAGTGCTATTTCTATAAAAATTTCTCTCACTCTTTATTCCTGCTCGAGACCCCAGCTTGAACTTCTACTGTCTAGTGCATAATCACCCCCGTGAAGCCCCCAAACTGAACACTCAACCTCTAGGCTCCTACCCCTATAATTCATTGTCTAATCAAGTTTTCTAAGACACATTTTCAATCTATCACCCTACAATGGCTTTCGCTTTCCTTATGTCAGTTTAGTTCAAACTGCTCATTTTGGCATTGAAAGATCACCACCAGCAGCCCCCCACCAAATGATCTCTCACTGCTACCAGCCCTGACCCCTCTGTTCCCGAACCTGGGGTCCTCACCCTACCACATCCCAAGGGCACTGGACGAAACCCTCAAACTTTGTGAAATAGAAATCTATTATAATTATGTGGCTCCCTGCACGTCATCCTACAATAGCCCCTTTGCCTTTAGAATAAGACAATCTCTTCATCAGTATGATTATAGAGTCAACCATGTTTCAAGTGCTGGGCTGGGCAAAGACGAACAAGATATGGTCCTGGCTCCTCAGGGGTTCATAGTCTTAAACAAATGTCCTGTGAACTTGGCCCCTGCCTACCTCTGGCTCATTTGCCACTCTGCCTGAATCCTGAATCCTATTCTCAGCCTTATTTAATTAATGACCACAGTTCTCTAAATGTGCCCTACTCTCTCACCTTCATGGGGAGACTGCCTGATACCTCCATCCTTGTCTGGCTCGGGGGTTCCCATTCTGTGTTCCCTTGGCACCCCATAATGGCTTCTTTCACAGCATTACCAGGCTGTGTGGGAGGTCTCCCCATCCACATGGTCAACAGGAACTGGGCTAGTTAACGCTTGCAGTAGCCAGTTATGTACCATATAACAATGGTGTGTTACTCTATCCTGATTATTGACATTTAATCAATGATGGTTTGATTCTCTCCTTAAGAAAAAGGTCCACGTGTTTGAAAATTGTTATGAGCCATCCCTTTGTTGGGGGAATTCATCTTCCCTTGTGGACCTCACTTTGTCCTCACTTTGCCTTTTCCCACAGAGCTTGTGTCCCTACCCCATAGTAGTCTTAATTGTTCTCCTCTGGTCTCCTTCTTCCTAATCGTTTATGTTTCTCTCCTATTTAGGATTTTCTACCCTGGATCAAATTTTCTGGGCATATTATTAGTTGACAATTAAACTGGCTCAGGGGTCAAACAAATGTGGTTTCAAATTCTAACTCTGCTGTGGTGAAGTGTGGAAAGTTACCAACCCTTCTCAACCTCAGAGTTTTCATATATAAACTGGGATAGTAAAAGACTATCTTACAGAATTTTTGTGATATTAAAAATACACTCCATGGAAAACACCACAGTAGCCAGGACTTGTGAGGAAATCCAAGTCTGCGTACCCATCCATCCAATAATGCTTTTTTACTCAGCTCCTAGTTTTTAACCACAGTCACCATTATAAAGATCATAGAGCTTTTTTTTTTTTTCATGCCTTACGCTTGGAGACAGATGGCACCAACAGAACTGGCCATCACAAAGACTCATATCAGAGACTTTTCAATCACTGAGCACATGAATAAATTATCAGCACATTCAGCGTCCTCCTGCACTCTCAGCAGAGACCTCGTCTCCTGCTTCCCAGAGAAAATAATGCCATCAGACAGGCACTTGCTCAGCCTCACTCCCCAAACCCCAAGCCTGTGCTGAGAGATGGTGCCTCCAACCTCCCTTTGGCCTCCTCAGAAACGTCTGCATCTGTTAACCTGCAGTCTTTCTCTGCTGACTTTAACCACTCGCCCTGCTAAA
The DNA here is from genome assembly GCF_949987515.2 of Delphinus delphis. Lineage (NCBI taxonomy): Eukaryota > Metazoa > Chordata > Mammalia > Artiodactyla > Delphinidae > Delphinus > Delphinus delphis. The sequence goes on along the minus strand of NC_082683.1, from coordinate 181,375,261 downwards.
TTCTCCCATCAGTAGGAACTGTCACTTGGCTCTGCAGTATGAGTCCTCATCCTGTGCAGACCAATGGAGCTTGGTATATGGTATGAAAAAATAGATCAGAATCTCCGTTCACTGGAGATTGATCTCCTCCACAAAGATGGCCCAACTACTGCTGATTTTCCGTGTCTGTGAGGCTCTACTACATTTGTGTGACCACATCAACCTAAATTAAACCCTCCCAAAGCTCCCTGTTTCATTCAGAGTAAACACAAACACCCTTACGGTGGCCTAGGAACCGATCCAAAGATGGGCCCGCCCTCAGAGCACCCGTGCTCGCTCTTTCTTCTACCTGGAATGATCTTCCCCCAAATACCTGCTCAGCTACCTCCTCCTCATTCTTGCTTCACTGTAATGTCATCATCTCAGAAAGGTCCGCCACCACCACCATCATCACTCTCCCTATCCCTCTTTCCTGCTTTTTTTCCATCATAATGTTTATTGATCACTATCTAACCTATCTCTTTTATTGATTTATTTTATTGTCTGGCACACAAATGTACAAACATAAGCTTTATAGACAGTTATTTTTGCCCACTTTATTCCTTGCTTTATCTCCAGCATTTAGAATACCTGACACAGAGTTGGCGCTCAGTATACATTTGTTGAAGGAAGGAATAACCCTGCAATTGTCTGTGTATTACCTTAGTGACGCATTTTACAAATATTTATTGAGAACTTTGTGTGCAAAGCACAGTTCTAGGAGCTGAGAAAGTAAGGAACACAAAGGGCAAAGTCTCTGACTTTATGAAAATCTACGTTATTGTTGGTTATTATACACTATTTTTTCTCTCTGTACAAATAGCAAGATTTCTGAAAGAAAGAAACCATGACTTTTGTACAGCCACAAAGCACCTTGATGAGAATAAGACATTCAGAATTGTTGCACTAACTGATCGATTTATACGTCTGGAAGAAAATCATAAACTTCATGACTATATAAGATCTTTTGGTTCTAAAATCCTTGACTGTAGAAATGTGAAAATATCAGTGAATAGATTTTGGGGGCTGGAGGAGAACATGGAGATTAGTTAGGAGGCTACTGCAGTTGCCCAGGTTGGGAAGACAACTGTTTGAACTAAGAAGAGACCGTCGAGAGCAGATCCCATGACAAGATTAAACATGCAAGTATTTTATGAGGAAAATGCTGTGTAAGAGAAAATAGGGAGGGAGTCTGTCCAAGCACAATGCAAATCTGACCCCGGTTAAAGGAGAGAGGGAAGGGTGGTTGGTGAAATTGCCCTAAATAGCCATACAGTTTTAATAAAAGTTCAGCAAGGCCGTCAAGAAGATCTCAAGCTAAAGCCAGCTCTCAGAGTTTTATTCTCAGGAATGGGCCCGACCGTGTACATGCAGCACTTAACGTTTGCTGGGAGCAGCGTGTGGAAAGCATGGATGCAGAATAAACCTGTATAGACATCTAAGATTTGGGAGCAAAGTTATGCCTTTCTTTGGAGATAATTATTCTACTTTTTAAAGATACAGTTTCTGACTTGCTACTGGATCCTACCGAAGACTGAACCCTTGATCACAGGTCAACGAGCTACCCTGCAATATGAGCTGCCCATCACCAAAGCCATAAAGTTGGGTGTGCATCACTGAACTTCTTCAAGAAGCGGTTCATATGAAATCACGTATGAGAAGATACTGAAAGCACAAGCAAGTTACTGAGAAAGTAGCCCAGATTTTCTTCTCTTTTTCAGCCTACACCTATGACCTCCAGGGGAATTTGCTATAACCAGTTGACTGAGAATAAAAAAGTCAGATTTAGTTTATAGATAGCTCTGCGTGATATGTTGGCACTACCCAAACTGAACAGCTGGAGCACTACAGCTCCAACCAGGAGTAACTCTAGGACAATTGTGAAGAGAAATCCTTCCAGTGGGCAGAATTTCAAGCAATACAGATATTTGTTCATTTTCCTGCAGGAAAAGGTGGCCAGAGGTACAGATCTATGCTGATTTATGTCCAGTGGCTAAAAGTTTGGCTGGATTGTCAAGAATCTGGAAAGAGCATAATTTGAAAATAGGTGGCAGTGGTGTCTGGCATATCCTTACAATTGAGTACTTCCCAGAAATACAAAAAGAACTACTGACCCATGCAACATCATGGATGAATCCCAGAATCATTATGCTAAGGAAATCATGTGGAATCAAAAAGAAACATACTATGTGATTCCAGTTGTGGGACATTATGGAAAAGGCAAATTCTATGACAGAAAACTGGTCAGTTGTCACCAGATGCTGGTGGAAGGAAGAGGTGACTACAAAAAGCACATGGAGAAATTTTGGGAGGAACTATTGTAGGTCTTGATTATGGTGGAAATTACACAATTATATGTGCTTGTCAAAATTATGGAGCTGTACAACAAAATGTGTGAATTTTACTGTGGAATGAATTTTAGTGAATGGAAGAAAAGACAAGTGGATGACAAGGTCTATTTTACAAAGATTATTATAAAAGGGGATATTCTGTAAGAGAAGTATCAATTCATCAAGAAGATATAGCAATCTTTATGTATACAAGGCTAATAACAGAGCTTCAACACACATGAAACAAAAACGAAAGAAATTTTTAAAATACACAATTATTGTAGAAAATTTCAGTATTCCTGTCAGTAATAGTTATGAGAAGTTGGCAAAAAAATCTGTTAAGTGTATACAGAAGAATTGACCAACCACTATCAACCAAACTTATCTAATTGAGATTTACACAATTCTACCTCCAAAATAACAGGATGTATATTCTTTTCAAGTACACCTGGAATAGCCACAAAATAGACCAAATTCTGGACCATCAAAGGTTTTAAAATAAGTTAAAAAATCGAAATCATTCAGAGTTTATCCTAAGACCACAATGGAAATAAACTAGAAATTAGTGATAGAATGTTACTGGGAAAATCACTAAATAATTGAAAATTAAGCAACACACATCTAAATAAGCCATAAATCAAAATATTTAGAAATCACAATGAAAATTAGAAAATATTTTGGACTGAGTGAAATAAAGAAACTACACATAAAAATTTGTGAAATGCAGCCAATGCAGTTCTTAGGGGAAAATCTATAAGCTTGAATGCTTAAAATCAATGATATAAGTTTCTATCTTGAGAAACTAGAAAAGTAGGATCAAATAAACTTAACATAAGAATATGGAAAGAAAAAATTAAAAAAATAGGAAACAGAAAAAATAACTGAAAAAAATCAATGAAAACAAAAACTAGTTCTTTAATGAGATCAATAATGTTAATAAACCTCTAGTCAGACTGGTCATAAAAAAAGAGAAGACACAATGAACCAATATCAGTAATGAAAACGGGATATTACCACAGATCCTCCAAACTGTAAGAAGAACTATAAATAATTTTATACCAATAAATTTGACAACTCAAATAATTGATGCATTTCTATAACAAAACACAAACTACCAAAGCTCAGTCAAGAAGGAATAGATCATCTGAATAGCTACATATCTAATAAGGAAATTGAATTCATAGTTAAAAATCTTCCAAAAAAGGAAATTTTAGGCTTTATTGGTGAATTTACCATGTTTTTATTTATTTTTTAAAATTTATTTATTTTTAAAATTTATTTTATTTTACTTATTTATCTTTCGGCTGTGCCACATGGCATGTGGGATCCTAGTTCTCCAACCAGGGATTGAACCTGTGCCCCCTGCATTGGAAGGGTGGAGTCTTAACCACTGGACCTCCAGGGAAGTCCTGAATTTACTGTGTTTTTAAAGATGAAATGATGCCATTTTTACAGAAATGCTTCCAGAAAATCAAAGAAGGCTAGTATTACCCTAATACAAAAACTAGATAGACATTACAAGAAAGGAAATTACAAATATTTCTCATGAATACAGATGCAAATATCTTTAACAAAATTTTAACAGTCACATCCAACACTATCTAAAATACCTAAATTATAATATTTAAAGACTGTGATGATTACTGTGATGCATCAACTTGACTGGGCCAGAGTATGCTCATATATCTGGTAAAATGTCATTTCTGGGTGTATTTATAAGAGTGTTTCCAGAAGAAATTAGCATTTGAACTGAGTAAAGCTATCGCCCTTCCCAGTATGTGGGAGCATCATCCGTGCACTGAGGGCACAAACAGAACAAAGAATGTGGAGGAAATTTGGAAGGCTGAATTCTCTCTCTGCCTGACTAGTTGAGCTGAAACATCGTCTTCTCCTGCCCTTGGCTAAAACTAACTTATACCGTCCGCACTCTGATTCTCAGAACTACTACCATCAGCTTTCCTGGGACTCCAGCTTGCAGAAGGCAGATCATGGGATTTCTCAGACTACATAATTGTGTGAGCTAATTTCTTATTTTATTTATATTTTTATATATATATATATATATATATATATATATATATATATATATATATGTCTTTTATTGTTCTATATGTCTTTTGTTGATTCTGTTTTTCTGGAGAACCCTGACTAATAAAATGATCAGGTAGAGTTCAGTCGAAGAATGTGGGTTTAACATTTAAAACAGAATTTTAAAAATTAAATATGATCTCAAAGATGATGAAGCATTGGGCAAAATTTACACCCATTCATGATTTTAAATCACAAACACACACACACAAACACACAGAAGTATAGGAACAGAGTTAAACTTTCTAAAGTGGTCATCTATGAAAAACCTACAGCTAACACCACATTTAATGTTGAAAGGCTGACTGTATTGTCCCTAATATCGGGAACAAAGCAATATGTTCTCATCACTTCTGTTCAACACTGTACTGGAAAAACTAGCTACTGCAATAAGGCAAAACAAAAAGTAAAACTGACTTTATTCATAGACTTAGAAAATCTTGATAATTCTAAAACAAGCTACTAGATCTAATAAGTCCATTTAGCAAGGTCTCAGAACCCAAGGCCAATATACAAAAATTAATTGTATTTTTAGGTAGTAGCAATGGATGAATGGAAATGAAATTTAAAAACCAGTAACACAATATCAAAAATATCAAATACTTAACAGTAAATATAACAAAGATTTATAAGAACTCTGCCCTGGAAATTATTAAACATTATTAAGAAAATTAAAGACCTCAGTAAGTGGTAGTTTATTACTATGCTTGTGAATTAGAAGACTTAAAACTGTTAAGATGTTAGTTCTCTTCACATTGCTCTACTCAATACAATCCATGTGAAAGTCACAAGTGATTTTCTGTTATTGTTTATTTTTGTGTCTTTTTTTGTGAAAATCCACAAGCTGTTTCTAAAATGTATATGGAAAGGCAAAGGACCTCGAACAGCAAAATCAGCATCAAAGAAGATAACAGTAGGATAATTTACATTAGCACCTATCAAGACTGACTTACATCTACACTGATTAAAATAACAGGGACTGCCACAAGTATAGACGGATACACTAGTGGGACAAAATGGAGAGAAACACAAACACATCTACAGTTATCTGATTTATAAAAAAGGCTCCATTGCAATTCACTGAGGGAGAGGCTGCTCTTTCTAATAAATAGTGTTGTGCCAATTGTACCTCCATGTGGAAAATAATGAACCCGATCACTACCTGAGCCCCCACCGCCCCCACCAAAACACAAATAGACCCATATCTGACCTCTTCTAAAATACAACATAGGATAATATTTTCATAACCTTGGAATGGGCAATTTTTTTTTTTAAAACAGGACAAGGAAGGAATCAAGATGGCAGAGTAGGAGGATGCAGAGCTCACCTCCCCACAAGAATACATTAAACGTACATCTACATGTGGAACAATTCTCACTGAAAACGACCTGGAGACTGGCAGAAAGACTCCTGTACAACCGAGGCTGTAAGACAGTTACATGCTTGGTCAGGTAGGAAGGGAAGAGAAGCGATCAGGTGGGGACCTATGCCCCGGGGAGGGGACTCAGAGGAAAAGGGAGATTACACAGGTGGTGACCCTCCCTGGGCAGTGAGCAGTCGAGCCACATATCGGTCCCCACAGAGCTGGGGTCCAACCAGGGAACGGCGAGCCCCCTTGGCTGGTTGGAGGGCTAGTGGGACTAACAGGAGGTCTTCTGTGTGGGAAGCATGGATTCCACTTGTGTGGAATGCACGGATGCATGTTTGCCCCCGAAGCAGGGAAAAGAGGGTGGAAAGGGTGGATTGAAACCACCTGGCTGTCTGACTGGTTTCCCACAACCGCTCCACTCACATCCAAGCCTGAGCTGAATGATTCTCCAGCAGCGTTTGCCTCGTGTTGCAGCTCCACACTGGAGTGGCGGCTGCCATGCCTGAGGGAAAAGCTTGACCATGAGACGCTGTGGCGGCACAAACCCTACGCAGCGTCTGAGCAGGGAGGGGCAGCCATTACTGGTGACTGCACAGGTGGTGCGTCAGAGGCAGACCAGATCTCTAACGGCAGACAGATCGCCGCACCCGGTGCCCCGACCCTTGCTGAATACCCGCACCAGACCCTCCTGCCCTGGCACTGTTCCTCTCCAGAGCTGAGGATGCCGGTGCTGGGAGGGGCAAGAGCACACAATTAGAGGGAACTGAGTTAGTTAGGACCTGACCCTCAGGGTTTCTCCTGCTTCAGCAACTTGGGACCTGACCCTGCCTCCTAGAGGGCACTGATGGCCACTGAGTAGAGGAGAAGCCCTAGTTCACACCTGGATCCAGCCCTAGCCCCTCCTTCTCCAGCCCCACTCCTTACCAAGGTGATAGCTGCCAGCACACCCTGAGGAAAGGTGTGACTTGTGTTCATGTCAAATCCAGCTCTCCCACCACAGGCATTGGGCACACACAGTCTATATAGGGATGCTCCCACATAAGGACACCCTTAAGGAGCACCATAGGTAATAGTTTCTCCTAATTTCATAGAGATAGAGAAAGATGAGCAAAATGAAAAGACAGAGGAATTTGTCTCAATTGAAAGAGAGAAAACCCCTAAAAAAACTAATGAAAGAAATACACAGTTTACTGGATAGAGACTTCAAAGTATGAGTAATAATAACGCTGACTGAATCAGGAAAAGAATAGATGAACACAGAATTTTAACACAGAACTAGAAAATATAAAAAAGAGCCAGCAGAACTTAAGAATACAATAACTGAAAAGAAAAACACACTAGAAGGAATTAACAGCAGACTAGATCAGACAGAACACATAAGTGATCTGAAAGGTAGAAGAATAGAAAACACCCAATCAAAAAGAAAAATTAAAAAATAATGAAAACTGTTTAAAGGATCTTTGGAATAACATCAAGTGTGCCAACATTCACATTACATGGGTCCCAGAAGGAGAAGAGAGAGAGAAGGTGGTTGAAAATGTATTTAATAGAATTCAGGCTGAAAACTAAGCATGAAGAAGGAAACAGATATCCAGGTACAGAAAGAACAGAGGGTCCTAAACAAGATGTACCCAAACAGACCCACACCAGGACATATCACAATTATAATGGCAAAAGTTAAAGAGAGAATTCTAAAGGTAGCAAGAATCATATATAACAAAGAGTCATATACAAGGAAACCCCCATAAGGCTATCAGCTGATTTTTCTGTAGAAACTTTGTATGCCAGAAGGGAGTACCATGATATACTTAAAGTGCTGAATGGGAAAAACCTACAATCTAGGATACTCTATCCAGCAAGATTATCATTTTGACTTGAAGGAGAGAGAAAAAACCACTCAATCCAAAACTAAAAGAGTTCATCAATACTAAACTGACCCTCAAAGAAATGTTAAAGGGTGTCATCTAAATGGAAAGGAAAATGGTATAACAAGAAGTATCTATATAAAAGGAAGGATTCCAGTAGTTAAGGCAAATGTATAGTAAAGGTTGAGGATCAGCCACTTAAATAAACTAGTATGGAGTTTAAATACAAAATTGTAAAATCAAGAATAACTACAATAATCAGTAAAGGCATAAAAATGAAGATGTAAAATATGACATCAAAAATACAAAATGTGAACAGCAAAGTCCTACTGTATAGCACAGGGAACCATATAAAAAATATAAAGTGTGGGGCTTCCCTGGTGGCGCAGTGGTTGAGAGTCCGCCTGCCGATGCAGGGGACACGGGTTCGTACCCCGGTCCGGGAAGATCCCACATGCCGCGGAGCGGCTGGGACCGTGAGCTAAGGCCGCTGCCTGCGTGTCCAGAGCCTGTGCTCCGCAATGGGAGAGGCCACAGCAGTGAGAGGCCCACGAACCGCAAAAAAAAAAAAAAAAAAATTTTATATATATATATATATATATATATATATATAAAGTGGGAACAACAAAGTCCTACTGTATACCACAGGGAACTATATTCAATATCCTATAATAAACCATAATGAAAAAGAACATGAAAAAGTATATATATACTTTTTTTTTTTTTTTTGCAGCACGTGGGCCTCCCACTGTGTGGCCTCTCCTGCTGCAGAGCACAGGCTCCGGACGCGCAGGCCCAGCAGTCATGGCCCACGGGCCCAGCCACTCTGTGGCACGTGGGACACCCCCGGACCAGGGCACGAACCCATGCCCCCTGCACCGGCAGGCAGACTCCCAACCACTGCGCCACCAGGGAAGCCCCTATATATACTTTTATATATATATAGTATAAACTTACTTCGCTGTTCACCAGAAACATAGCATTGTAAATCAACTATACTTCAATAAAAAGAAAAAAAAAAACTGTGGGGGAAAGGAATAAAAAATGTAGATCTTTTAGAATGTGTTTGAACTTAAAAGACTACCTGTTTAAAACAAATAGATATAGCTATAGGTCAACATATAGGAACCCCATTGTAACCACAAATCAAAAATCTACAACAGATACAAAAAAAAATAAGAGAGAAAGAAATTCAAGCATACTACTAAAGAAAATCATCAAACTACAAGGGAAGAAAGTAAAAGTAAGAGGAAAGAACAGAGAAGAGCTACAAAAACAAACAATAAACAAGAAAACAGTTAACAAAATGGCAATAAATACACACCTATCAATAATTATTTTAAATGTCAATAAACTCAGTGTGCCAATCAAAAGACAAGGTGGTTGATTGGATTAAAATAAACAAGACTCATCTATATGCTGCTTACAAGAGACTCACTTCAGAACTAAAGACACACACAGACTGAAAGTGAGGGGATAGAAAAATATATTTCATGCAAATAGAAATGACAAGAAAATAGCGGTAGCGATACTCATATCAGACAAAGAGACTTTAAAACAAAGTCTAGGGCTTCCCTGGTGGCGCAGTGGTTGAGAGTCCGCCTGCTGATGCAGGGGACACGGGTTCGTGCCCCGGTCCGGGAAGATCCCACATGCCGCGGAGCGGCTGGGCCCATGAGCCATGGCCGCTGAGCCTGCAGTCCGGAGCCTGTGCTCCGCAACGGGAGAGACCACAACAGTGAGAGGCCTGCGTACAGCAAAAAACAAAAAAAACAAAGTCTATAAGAAAAGACAAAGAAGGGCATTATATAATGATAAAGGGATCAACACAAGGAGAGAACACTGCACTTGTTAACATGTATACACCCAATACAGGAGCACCTAATTATATAAAGCAAATATAAACAGATATAAAGGGAGAAACTGACAACAATACTGTAATCGTAGGGGACTTTAACACCCCACTTACATAAATGGACAGATCATCCAGACAGAAAATCAATAAAGCAACAGTGGTCTTAAATGATACAATAGACCAGTTGGACTTAATAGATATCTACAGGGCATTCCATCCAAAAAGAGAAGAATACACACTCTTTTCAAGTATACATGGAACTTTCTCCAGGGTATATCACATGCTAGGCCACAAAACAAACCTCAACAAATCTAAGATGATAGAAATTATATCAAGCATTTTTTCCAGCCACAATAGTATGAAACTAGAAATCAATTATATGAAGAAAAATGGGAAAAACACAAACATGTGGGGACTAAACAACATGCTCTAAAAAACCAATGGGTCAATAAAGAAATCAAAGAGGGAATCAGAAAATACCTCAAAACAAATGAAAATGGAACTTTCCAAAATCCATGAGATACAGCAAAAACAGTTCTAAGAGGGAAGTTTATAGTGATGCAGGCATACCTCAAGAAGCAAAAAAAATATCAAATAAGCAACCTAACCTTTCATCAAAAGGAATTAGAAAAAGAAGAACAAAGAACAAACCAAAATCAAACAAAGACACTACAGAAAAAGAAAATTAGAGGCCAATATCTCTGATGAATATAGATGCAAATATCCTCAACAAAATATTAGCAAATCGATTTGAACAATATATAAAAAGGATCATACACCATGAAGTGAGATTTATTTCAGGGATGCCAGGGTGGTTTAATATTCACATATCAATGTGATACACCCTCATTAACAAAAGGAAGGATAAAAAATCACATGATCATCTCAATAGACACAGAAAAAGCATCTCACATAGTTCAACATCCATTCATGATAAAAGCTCTCAACAAAGTGGATATAGAGGGAACATACTTCAACATAACAAAGGCCATATATGACAAACCCACAGCTAACATCATACTCAATGGTGAGAAGCTGAAAGCTTTTCCTCTAAAATCAGGAAAAACACAAGGATGCCCACTCTCACCACTTCTAGTTAACATAGTATTGGAAGTTCTAACCACAGCAATCAGACAATAAAAAGAAATAAAAGGCATCCAAATTGAAGGGAAGAAGTAAAACTGCCACTGGTTGCAGATGACACAATACTATACATAGAAAACCCTAAGGCCTCCACCAAAAAAACTGTTAGAACTAATAAATGAATTCATTAAAGTTGCAGAATACAAGATTCATATATGTTGCTTTTTTATACACTTATAATGAGCTATCAGAGAGAGAAATTAAGGAAACAATCCCATTAACATTCACATCAAAAAGAATAAAATATCTAGCAATAAACTTAACCCAGGAGGTGAAAGAACTATACTCTGAAAACTACAAAACATTGATAAAGAAGTTTGAAAATGATACAAAGAAATTGAAAGATATCTTGTGTTCTTGGCTAGGAAGAATTATTATTGTTAAAATGGCCACACTACCCAAAGCAATCTACAGATTAAATGCAACGTCTATCAAAATATCCATGATATTCTTCACAGATCTAGGACAAATAATCCAAATTTATATGGAACCATAAAAGACCTCAAACAGCCAAACCAAGAGAAAAAAGAACAAAGTGGGAAGTATCATGCTCTCTGATATCAGACTATACAATAAAGCTACAGTAATTAAAACAGCATAGTGTTGGTATAAAAACAGACACATAGATCAGTGGACCAGAAAACACAGCCTAGAAATAAACCCACACACTTATGGTCAATTAATCTATGACAAAGGAGGCAAGAAAATACAATGGAGAGAAGACAGTCTCTTCAATAAGTGGTGCTGGGAAAACTGGACAGCTACATGGAAAAAAATGAGACTAGAACATTTCTCACATATACAAAAATAAGTTCAAAATGTATTAAAGACCTAAACGTAAGACCTGAAACAATAACACTCTTACAAGAAAACATAGGTGGAACACTCTTTGATATAAATTGTAGCATGGTTTCTTGAATCTTTCTCCTAAGGCAAAAGAAACAAAAGCAAAAATAAACAAATGGGAGCTAATTAAACTTAAAAGCCTTTGCACAGCAAAGGAAACCAACAACAAACTGAAAAGGCCACCTACTTAATGAGAGAAAATATTTGCAAATGATATAACTGATAAGGCATCAATATCCAAAATCTATAGACAGCTCACACAACTCAATATCAAAAAAACAAAGAAACCAATTAAAAAACGGGCAGAAGTCCTGAAAAGACATTTCTCCAAAGAAGATATACAGATGGCCAAAAGGCACATGAAAACATGCTCAGTATTGCTAAACTTTAGAGAAATGCACATCAAAACCACAATGAGATATCACCTCACACCTGTCAAAGTGGCTATCATCAAAAGTCTACAAATAACAAATGTTGGTGATGACGTGCAGAAGAGGAAACCCTCATATACTGTTGGTGGGATTGTAAATTGGTGCAGCCACTGTTGAAAACAGTATGAAGTTTCCTTAAAAAACTAAAAATAGAAATACAATGTGATCCAGCAATTCTATGGCTAGGTATATATTCAAAGAAAAAAAAATACACAAATTCAAAAAGGTACATGCACCCCAATGTTCATAGCAGCATCATTTACAATTGCCAAGATATAGAAACAATGTAAGTGCCCACTGACAGATGAATGGATAAAGAAGATGTGGTACATACATACAATGGAATATTACTCAACCATAAAAAAGAATAAAATTCTGCCATTTGCAACAGTTTGGATGGACCTAGAGAGTATTACACTTAGTGAAATAAGTCAGACAGAGAAAGGCAAATATTCTATGCTATCACTTATATGTGGAATCTAAGAAATAAAACAAATATATGTGACAAAACAGAAAAAGACTCACAAATATAGAGACCAAACTAGTGGTTATCAGTGGGGAGAGGACTGCGTGGGTGGAGAGGCAAGATAGGGGTATGGGATTAAGAGACACAAACTATTATGTATAAAATAAACAACAAGGATATACTCTATGGGACAGGAAAATATAGCTATTATTTTGTAATAAATTTAAATGGATTATAATGTATAAAAATATTAAATCACTATGTTGTACACCTGAAACTAATATTGTAAATCAACCATACTTCAATTTAAAAAAAGAAATAAGGGCTTCCCTGGTGGCCCAGTTGTTGAGTCTGCCTGCCGATGCAGGGGACGCGGGTTCGTGCCCCGGTCCAGGAAGATCCCACATGCCGCGGAGTGGCTGGGCCCGTGAGCCATGGCCGCTGAGCCTGCGCGTCCGGAGCCTGTGCTCCGCAATGGGATAGGCCACAACAGTGAGAGGCCCGCGTACGGCAAAAAAAAAAAAAAGAAATAAAACAGTATAAAAAATAAAAATCACTAATGATAAAAGAAAATCAGTACACTGGACTTCATTAAAGTTAAAAATTTCTATTCATCAAAAACACTATTGGGGCTTCCCTGGTGGCTCAGTGGTTGAGAGTCCGCCTGCTGATGCAGGGGACACAGGTTCGTGCCCCGGTCCGGGAAGATCCCGCATGCCGCAGAGCAGCTGGGCCCGTGAACCATGGCCGCTGGGCCTGCGAGTCCGGAGCCTGCGCGTCCGGAGCCTGTGCTCCGCAACGGGAGAGGCCACAGCAGTGAGAGGCCCGCATACCACAAAACAAAACAAAACAAAACAAAACAAAACAAAACAAAACTATTAAAAAAGTAAAAGGCAAGCACATCACAGACCAGTAAAAGATATTTCAAATATTTATATAAAATACATAAAGCCATTTAGGATTGCTAAAAAGTAATTTTCAAATTAATAATAAAAAGATCATTCAAAAGAAATATAAGCAAAGATTAAAAAGACACTTCAGGAAGGAAGTTATAAAAATGGACTTTAAACATACGCAAGAATTCTCAGTATCATTCCGCATTAGGAAAATATGCAAATTAAAATCACGAGATACCACTATACATCCACTATGGCTAAAATTAAAAATCAGTATCAAGTTTGGTGTAAATTTGAATTAAATGAAGCTCCCTTACGTTGATTATAGGTGTGTAACTTGATACAAATGTTTCAGGAAACTCTTTGGTAGTACCAACTAAAATAAATATACCTATGTCCAAGAACGGAATTGAGCAATTCCTGTTTTTTTTTAATAAGAATGGCTAACTTTTTTTTTTTTTTTTTAGATGTTGGGGGTAGGAGTTAATTAATTAATTTATTTTTGCTGTGTTGGGTCTTCGTTTCTGTGCGAGGGCTTTCTCTAGTTGCGGTGAGCGGGGGCCACTCTTCATCGCGGTGCACGGGCCTCTCACTGTCGCGGCCTCTCTTGTTGCGGAGCACAGGCTCCAGATGCGCAGGCTCAGTAGTTGTGGCTCACGGGCCTAGATGCTCCGCGGCATGTGGGACCTTCCCAGAACTGGGCTCGAACCCGTGTCCCCTGCATTAGCAGGCAGATTCTCAACCACTGCACCACCAGGGAAGCCCGAGCAATTCCTTTTTTGAACACATTCCCAACCAGAGTAAGTGCTTATATCCAACCAAACACATGGTCAATATTTATAGTATCTTTACTCATAATATCTCCAAATCATAACCTAAATTTTCATCAGCGATAGAGGAAATAAACTGGAATATTCATATAACAGAGTACTACACAACAGAGTAAAAGAATGAACTACTGATAATGCAACAAAAGCAGCAATGACTCCCAGTGCCATAATGATAAGTGAAAGAAATCAAGCAAATCTCGTCCTAAGTTTATATGACAGGTGTCAGAATAGTAGTGCCCTAATGTGGGAGAAATAGAAAGGAAGGACACAGTTGAATAAAACCATCTGTGAAGCCAGAGTAGATAAAGGGAGGATTCCCTAAAAGAATATTGACATGAAGCATTCAGTGAGGTCAGAGCACTTGCTTATGCAAAAGAAATGCTGACGAGTTTTTCATAAAGGAGTGATCCATTCTAGCAAGTGGTGCTTATGGTATATAATGTCAGCAACTGAGAATGAAACACTCAGATGGAGAATGTGGATATCGTTGGTGACCTTGAGCTCCGCAGAGCAGTTTCAGGGGTGCTGCAGGAACTAAAGTGTGATTGGTGGGTTAAAGAGGCTGCGGATGAAGAGAGCTGGGCACGAGGAACAGAGATAATAGTTGTTATGAGTTTTGTAATGCAGGACAGAGAAATGGGGCAGAGGCTGGGTGGAGAATGGGAGGTCGAGGGACCTCCTCATGATAGAAACTATTATAAGGTTATATGCTGATTCAGCTAAAAGGGAAATTTTAAAGATCTATGCAGGGAGCAGATGGGACACTGTCACAAGGAAAGCCCTGGTAGGGAATTTTTCTGGTGAAACCTTGTTTCAGTCACAAATACATATGATTCCTGTTGCCATTGACTTAATTTAGAAATTCCAGTCACCCAAATACTATAGCTTGTTTTAAGTTTCATAACTTTCTAAGCAGTGTGTTTAACTGATGGATTTTTCCATGCACGAGTCCAAAGGTGCGTTGCTGTCTTACAAACACGAGTGTTGTGTTCTGCTTCTGCTCCATGAAGTGATGGGGCAGCAGAAATGCCCTTTTACCACAAAAATGTCTGAGAACACAAGGACCCCTGGAAAACTGTTGAATTACCAAGTGGGAAAATATATTGTTCTTTTAGAAATGGAAATTTCTCATAGGAAAATGCAGTGAGTTTTCTCTTGTTCTATTCAAAATAAATAAACATAACCATAGAATAAATGTTTTTTTAATCCAAAATATAACACCATAGATTTACTAACTTTAAGAAACTCCTGAGTATTTTTAGATCTATGGGGAGACATGAACACTGAACATTACTATTACAATGCAAAATAGTTATGATTTTTGCTCACTTTCCTCTGTAAAAGTAAAATAAATATTGGATCATCTATGGTTGTCTTATCTCTTTCTCTACTGGGTTTTCTTGTTAGTGGAGTGTTAATTTTATCACATTCCACTTATACAGTATGCTATAATAATTTTTACACTCTAATACGTAATTCCGTGAAGAGGCAGTGAACAATGTTCTCAATTGAACATTGCTCAAAATGACCTTAATGGTGATATTTCCTGAATACTTGAACATAAAACCTCTATCTTGTTTAATATCTTTTGCTCACATTTTCTATGATTTTATTCACATGTGTATGGAGAGATGAAAAGCCAACACCTATGTTCACTAACAATGGAAGTCAGTAGAGCATTAGCCCTAAAGCTCATTCTCAAAAACAAGTTGATTTGCTTCAGGTGGCTGCCTTTGTATGCACCGTCAACTGAGGCTGACTAGCTGGTAGCTTGTGCACATATTCACTGTTTCGTTCTTGAAGCTAATTGTTGGGAACTTAGGAGTCTTCATGCCAGAAAGCCTTCGTGGTGACACGCAAACTATTGCATTAAGAAAATAAGGGTCAGCTCAACTGAAATATATTCCTTACAGACATTTTCTCAATGGTGAGCTTTGGTGGGGATGTTTTACTTTGGGATGAACAAAACAGCAAAGAATCCCTTCGGCGTGATTTCAGGTTTCTCATGTGTTTTTAATGTAATGGTTTGTGCCTTATTTGCAGATGACACAGTGAAGCAGGGTCCTCGGTTTTTAGCTGTATCCTGACAACAGCATTGTCATATAATAATTCCGGTCTATATTTACCTTGTTTCTTCTACTTTCCTTCTTCCTATTATGTATTTTGCTGAAAATCAGAACATATTCCTTATTGTAGCATGGTATATATATTCAGCAGACTTACTTTAAAAATAGATATAATTCATGAAATGAAATTTTATTCAACACCCATATTTGTATTAAGCACACATATTGAGGTGATGGAATTTGCATTAGGGGACCTGTCAGAATTCTTATCTTTCTCATGTTCCTATTTTTTTTAACCTCAAAATAGAGAACTTGACTCCAAAGATATGGTGTTACTCCGAATTAAATTTTAAATGATATATAATTAGGTTTGTATTTGACTTATAAATTAGTTATATTCTTGGCAACAGGAACCAGAGACTTGGCTGGTGGAAGGAAATAACAAATTCTTCCTTCCCTTGTTTTGTCCGAATTCCTTCCTTCCTCTGTCAAAAATCACAATGCCCTCTTCGAAAAGAACACATCATGAGTCAGAGAGATCCTGACTCTCCTGTTTTCATTATGTGTAAACCAGCGTCACACATGACACAGTTCAACGCCGGGGTCCTGCCTGCTTGTCTATTACCCTAAATGGCAGTGCCTGTGACACGTGTAGGCAGACCTCCTCTCTTAGCAGCTCACAGATTTGAGCAAATTGGGAGGGGTGGGGGAGGGAGAAACTTATCAATCTTACTCCTTCATCCCCAGAATAAAGCAAGCGCCAGCTTGACTGTTTGGGAACATGTCAGAAACTCAAGAAGACATTATTTTCAAGAAACCTACATGCAAGGAGAGGCACTTCCCGAGATGGACAATAGGATTTGTGAGAGCAGGTTTCCAAGGGCCTCCCATGTGGTCCGAGGCTCAGGATACAGCTGTGTGACTGAGCAACAAAGGAATTTTCAAAGGGTTCCTGGACAGTGATGAATAAAATTATTCATCTAAAGGCAGGTGCAGTAAAAAGGAGAAACACTGTTAACTCCCAAGATGGAGAATACATGTAAGGGTCCAAGAGAATGAGAGCAAGAAAATTGCAGAAAGCCAGCTCAGATGTGCATGGCAATGCTGCTAAATTAGTAATACAGCCTCAGGCTTTTTGCCAAGAAAACTGCCAACACCGTGGCTTAAATTGTCATGGGACGTGTTTGTCATGTAGTATGTTTAAAAAGTCAGATTTCACTCTCCTTATCTAGTGGAGAACAAGAAATATGTATATTTAAAATGCCCCATTGCAATCTAGCCCATAGGTTATATGAAACACACTATTTTTCAGATCATAGATTTTTCAGTTTACTACTAAGCTTTTCCTTGCTTATCAAGATGGAGGATTTAATTAACTAAAAAAAAAAAAAATCTACTGATCAATCCCTCTTTGAAAGAGATCATGGAAAGTTCCCAAATTAAAAAGAGAGGAGCCCCGCTAAGGCGGTTGTCACTTTTGGATCCTTTCTTGCAAATTTTCAGACAGCAAGACAAACTCTGCCACAGGTCGGTCTAACCAGGCATTCTGGTGGGAAAGGCCCTCATGAACACTGTATGTATTAATGGTTCCTGCCAGTTTAAGCTCTGCAAAACTGTGCCTGTTCCTCAGAGATAAGGATTGGATTCCTCTGCGTCTTTACAAAATATTCATTCATTAATTTATCCAACTAATAGTTATTGAGTGTTTATTATGTGCCAGACCCTTTAAGAGAGCCTTGTTTACTGCTACTCAGTGTAAACTTTAGAAGAATGTGAACTATATATGAACCTAAAACTTTGCAGTTTTTTTGAATATGCTGAATTTATACCACCATTAAGATAAAAATTCTAAGGGTGATTATTGTTTTCTTTCTTTTTTTTTAATCTGTTTCTTCTATCTTAAATTATATGCTTCTGGGAGCAAGTATTGAATCCAGGTTGTTCTCATTTTTTTCTCCTGGACATTGCCTCTGTCGAAGGCCCTCAATATTTTCTGCAGATACTAACTCAGATACAAACAGATAAGTATACAAATATGATAATTATTTATTGCAAAAGGCAAAATGTTGATTGAATGACTATAATTAAGTAGCACATGCCTATTGTTTATAATCAGTTATTCTATCCATCCACCCATCCATCCTTCTGTCCACCCATACATTCATTCATCCATTGATTTATTTCTTCATCACTTTTTACTGATGTCCTACCATGTGTCAAGAATAATGCCAGATGCTAAGGATAAAAGAATAAATAAAACAGACATGGGCTCTGCAACTTCAGGGATATTGTATTCTTCTGAAGGAGAAAGTAAACAAACCAATAATTACATGTTGTGATAAATGCAAAGAAAGAAGCCAAATAGATATACTATAGAGAATAATGAGAAGAGGTTATCTTAGATTATATTCCTCTCTGAGGATGTGACATTTAATATGTTCTGATAGAATTAGAGAATTTTAGTTATTTGCAGGTGCAAAGGCTCTAGGCAGAGAAGGAGTCTGGTGATACCTCATGTACTGGGTTGACAATGTCCCCACCAAAATTCATACGTGCCCAGAACCTCAGAATGTGACCTTATTTGGACATAAGGTCTTTACAGATAGAATCAAGTTAAAATGAGGTCATACTGGATTAGGGTGTGCCCTCATCCAATGACTAGTATCTTTGTAAGAAGAGAAAAATTTGGACATAGACACAGGAAAGAAGGCCATCTGATATCAGAGGCAGAGGCAGAGATTAGAGTTATGTTGCCACAAGCAAACGAACACCAGGAATCACCAGTAGTCAGAAGAGGCAAGGAAGGATGGTCTCCTAGACACTTCAGAGGGAACATGGCCCTGCCAGTACCTTGACTTTGGACTTCTAGCCTCCTAAACTATGAGAAAAATAAGATCCTATTGCTTAAAGCCATTCAGTTTGTGGTAATTTGTTATATCAGTCATAGGGAACTAATACACCTAGGAAATGTCAGAACACTTCTTCTAGAACCACTGGGAAAGGGAACCTTTTCTTGCTGAAGCTGCTAATCTGGGTGATGCAAACCAGACTATTATGCCATGACTAGGGGACACCTTGCCAAACAATAAAAGCATCATGGACAAAGTAGATGCAGTAGATGGAGAAAACCTCACTGCACATCTGGATTCAGCTTAAAGCCTTTTTTGTGCAAGTCAGTTTGAATTGAGTTTCTGTCATTTACGTCTTTAAAAAACTTAAATAATACAGAAATTAGTACTTGGAAGTAGAATGTTGCACATGATGACTTCTAAAATACAGGCTTGTCTACATCAAGATGAAGTTCTGGGCAGTGAGAATATTCCTGTCTCAAACTGGGAAATGGGCAGTTCCTTTATGTCAGGGGAGAAACGGATTCAGCTGATGCCTGCTGTCTCTGGAGATACAAACCCTGTGTTTCACTGAGCCTGGCGCTTGAGTAATTTCATAAAGAGTGTCAGGTTTGTGATTATAATTCCTTGACGCTTTCAGTAAAAATCCGACGAGAAAGACAAAACGTAAGCTGAAGAACACCAAAATGGAAGAAAATACATTGTGTTACAAGTAAGTCTATCTGCCTTTGGCCAGAAGTTTTAAAAGTCATTGAAAACCTAGATAGATGTGTACGTTGTTGGATCAAAAAAGCCAAACTGTCCTAACCTGAAGGATACGGGAGCAAAGATGAGTGTGGAACAAAGTGGGAGGGGGATCGGGAGGAGATACTTCCTGATGGCCCAGACGCTCTACTCACCAATGCCTGCTGTCTGTCCATGGTGACAGTCACCCCATCATAAAGGGCCATTGCTGGGACTCAGCGCGTAAGCAGGATAGACTGTCTTTCTTCCCAGAAGGCTTTCCATTGACCCGAGATGTTGGCTAACATAGGAGCCATTCATCTAAGGGCTTGAGGTTTGCACCGAGAGCGCTGAGCCTAGTTTTTAAGAGTTGGGTCATCCCAAGCCATTGTTTAAGGACAGCCATGGGATAAGATCTGACTTTGGTTAACCTGAGTAAACAAATCAAAATTGACTAAAACCGCCAGGTAAACACAGAGCCTAGAAAACAAAGACCTATGCTTAATTATTTAAATGCTAAGATGTTCCCCAGACTTCCAAATCTGCGCCCAAAGAGGCACAGTCTTCAGACGAGCACCTTCTCAGTACCCAGCTCTCACGTGGACACAGAGAACAATGAACAAGAAGAAGACATATGAGAAGCAAGGTTGGTCAACTTTTGTTTGCTCGCTGTGGCAGAATATGCAATGATCTGTGGAGCTGTGAACTGCAAATGTGAGTTTCTATTTGCATATGCCTGCTTTCCCTCTACCAGGCGGTGGGTGTTTTGGAAGTGGCTGCACTGAGCTTCATCTCAGTGCAGGTCCCCAGACTCTGAGGAACTACACTGACTGTGATGAAGGTGGATAAACGTTCCCTTGAGTTCCTGGACTTGGAGTTCAATGCCCCTGGATATGACTTCGGTTTTCTCCTGCTTGGGAGGGAGTGAATACATAATCTCTTGTAGACCGCACAACTGCATAAAATTAGGTGGAAACGTTTTTGAAATTCTGTACGTTGAAAGAAGAATTCATGTGGATGGTAAGTGGTCAGGAGTTAGATCACATTAGATATGTATCGTTTTTTCCTTCCTAACATCCATTCCCATTTTTTCTAGTTGATTATTTATTATAAAGTCATTTCTTTCCCATTTATTGTCCATGTCGTCTGGGGTGAGATCGGCCTCATCCCAGGGACCAAATAGCATCAGCATATAAACCAGACTCAGGCATGGAGAACACTGTGACCAGTTCAAAGATGGCCCGTGATTCAAGGGGAATCATTAAAATCTGATAAGCATGAGTGCCGGGGTTGTTTACAACGTTCTATTGGCTTAGCCATCCTGTGTCCAGCCTTATTGTCCCGGAAAACTCCTAATCTTTCAAAATCAAATGTAGATGTCTCCTTGTCTGTAAAACCTTCTCTGCTTCCTTCTCACCTTATAATCATCCTGGAGAATTTATAAACAATTTGTCAAGAAAGAAAATAAACTATCACTTGCAAGAGAGGATCAACCATGGTGTGATAGAATGTGCATTTCAAAACACATTGTTCGACTGATTACCAAACGGTAATTGACAGCAGGAACCACATTCTTGATGAAAGTATCACGCTTCATATGATGAATGCGAGTGTCAAGAGAAAGAAGCCACATTTGCATGAACCAGTGAGTCAGAGAGGCTGAGTGGAGAAGCATCTGTGCAGATGAGCCGTCAAGAGATCGGGGGAAAACAAAGTGATCACACACGTGAAGGCCACGTTAGCGTCAGCACAAAGGAGAAATGACACCGCCCCGAGCCAGGAAGACATGAGAGATTTTTAAAAGGAGTAAAACGGAAATGAACAAGAAGCTTAACAGACGCAGAGAAAATAACAGCAGGTGAAAAATACACAGAAGTGATTCAATGTATATGAAATTGATATTCCTGAGAAAGAAAACAAAAGTACTGAGACAGAAGACATATTTAAAGAGAACTAAAAGCAA
Source organism: Delphinus delphis (assembly GCF_949987515.2). Taxonomy (NCBI): domain Eukaryota; kingdom Metazoa; phylum Chordata; class Mammalia; order Artiodactyla; family Delphinidae; genus Delphinus; species Delphinus delphis. Next base: position 181,353,523 of record NC_082683.1, on the reverse strand, counting down.
ACGTTGAAAAATGGACGTAGATACAAGTCTAATACATTGATTAGATGCCAAAGAGGAAGGAAAAGAAAGAGAGAGAGGGTGACAGAGCTCAAAGCTGTAATGACTTCTAAGGATGAATCGGAATATGTTTCACCAGTATGATTCTTGTTGGAGTCCATTCTAATAATGGTTACTGAATACTGCAGATAGTAAAGGGGGTCACTGAATCAGTTTAGGTGGAGCAGTTTGAAAATGCCAACCATGTGGTAGGGCTGCCTGAGGAAAACCACTCCCACCTTCCCCGGGAGAAATGCTGTCCCCAGGAGTTGTTCCCGCAGAAAGCTCCAGGGCCTCTGTCACGTGCAGAAAGAGAAACAAGCCCTGCATCCCTGTGAAGACTGATTAGCAGGGACTCCTGGTAGACTCAGAGGCAGTGAAATACAAGGGAGAGCAAAGATTTTTTGCCTGAGAGCCCCGAAAATATGAAGTTATCGAAACAAAACCAATAATAAACATAAGCAAAACAAACTTAATTTCTCCCCTTCTCCTAGAACCCTCTTCAAATCTTAAAAAGAAAAAAAAAAGAGTCTAGCAAAACTCAGATTCATCCAAACTAATTTTACTCCAAAGAGATGGAAATATAAGTTCAATTAAGCAAGTGGTCCTTATGATTTTTGTGCTATGGGTCGCTGGAAAAAAAATCACTAAATTTGAGCAATAAAAGCAAAGTTCCAACTTTTAAAACTAAATTCCCAGGAAAGTCGGCACCGCGTTCTTACCGGAGTATTTACTGAATGAATGTGGCTGGTTAATATGTGCACGACTAAGGAGGAATTCAATATAGAAAAATGTCTCTGGAGACTTTAATTGAAACGAGGTAGAGTTAGGTCCCAGTCCCCAGGATGACGGAGGAGGGATATCCATAAGCCTAAGGTTTCCAGAAAGTGTTCCCAAATGAGAAAACGCCTAATGAACCAAGTTCTTTAGGACAGAGTAATGTGATGTCGGGTGGGAGAAAGACTATTTCAAATGAAAAAAAAAAAAAATAGCAAGGAATGGTGACATAAATAGCCCAGCATTTTTGAAAAACCACAAGTTATTTGGTCTGATGATACCCAAAGGATGAGTAAGACTTAGCTGGGGAAAACGTGGAGGGAAGAGTATTTTAGGCAGAGAAAACAGTGTGTGGGAAGACCCTGGGGAAAGGAGGAACCAGAGGCACATTTGCAGACCTGAAGGGAAGCATTGTGGCTGGAGTATCCCGAGGAGCTGGAGAGGGAACGCAGGTCAGATTGGGTGGCTGGGAGGGGCTGTATCATGCAGTGACTTGTGGGCAAGTTAAAGACTGTATTTTGTCCTTAGTTCACAGAGAAGCTATTAAGGGTTTTACAGAGGGATGATATTTTTAAATGATCACATTGGGCACCATGTGGAGGACAGATTAGGAAGAGAGAAGCACGACCACAGAGAAAACAAAAGCGAGACTTTATTTGCCCAGGCAAGATATGACAGTGATTTGGGCTAGGTTTGTGGTCTTGGCGTTGAAGACAGACAGATATATGATAGGAATGACAAAATGTAAGAGGATTTGGGTGGCAAGGATCAATTTATTTTACAGCTATAGGGAAATAACGGAATTTTAAGGTTTTAAGCTGGGATGTGACTTGATCTGACTGTTCTATGAGAACCATGTAGAAGACCAAAAGAGCAAAGGCAGTCTGGAGTTTTAAAAAATAAGTCAATGAGAAAGAGAAAGAGGGGATAGGATGACAGAAAATATATCAAGAAGATAGAATATTCAGCTCTCGGTGAGTGACGAGTAGGAACAACGGAGGGTGGAATGTCAGATGAGCAGATCTCTGGCTGAGGTACTAGACGGAGGGTTGTGACTTTAGCTGATGTAGAAACTGCAGGAGGAGACAGGAGATTTGGGTAATAAATAATATATGAATTTCCAGATGTGCTCAGTTTGTAGTGGTACCTGGGGGACATCCCAGAGCATGTAGAGATGGTTCTGGGGCTTGGGAGGAAGGTCTGGATGAGTCAGAGAGTCAGTCAGCAAGGTGTAGGTGGTATTTGAAGCCACAGGTTTGGATGATTGTTCTAGAAGCATATTTCAAAACAGGATTCTAAACCTCTTTTGTTGTTGTTGTTTTGCCCAATATGCTGGAAGCTTAAGGCATATGCCCCTCATCAGCAGCTCTTCCCTCCTGCCATGGTTTTGAGTGTGGCCGCAAGATCACCCCAGGGAATGTGAGGGGGGCAGCAACACCACCAAAACTAAATAGACACATTTTTCATAGTCTCCATCTCACCCCCAAGTTATTGAGCCACTAATGTCGATACATAAATGCAGGCATCCCTGAACAACACCAAAACTGCCTGAAATAGTAGCCTCACACAGTGGGCTCTCAGAAAATCGTGTGCTGAAAACAGACCAGAACCACAGAAAATGCCAAGAGAGGTTAAGATAGAAAATGGTTGAAGGGGAAGAAGGAAAACTAGGAAAGATGATACAAAGAAACCAAAAGAAGAGATAAAAACAAGATAAAAACTGTCAAAAATATGTGGGTGAGTTTCACACTTTTTTTTTTAGTGGGGTATAAGTTTTTTTCTGTTAGAGTGTAGTTGGTTTATACCTTTGTGTTAGTTTCAGGTGTACAGCAAAATGATATTGAGTTATACAAGTGTGTATATATATATATAATATATATTCTTTTTCAGATTCTTTTCCCTTATAGGTTATTACAAAATATTGAGTACAGTTCCCTGTGCTATATGGTAGGTCCTTGTTGGTTATCCATTTTATATATGCTAGTGTGTCTATGTTAATCCCAAATTCCCAGTTTATCCCTACTCCCTTTCCTCCTTGGTAACCATAAGTTTGTTTTCTCTGTCAGTGAGTCTATTTGTTTTTTTTGTTTTTCTGCGGTACGCGGGCCTCTCACTGCTGTGGCCTCTCCTGTTGCGGAGCACAGGCTCCAGATGTGCAGGTTCAGTGGCCATGGCTCACGGGCCTAGCTGCTCCGTGGCATGTGGGTCCTCCCGGACCAGGGCACGAACCCGTGTCCCCTGCATCACCAGGCAGACTCTCAACCACTGCGCCACCAGGGAAGCCCTATTTCTGTTTTGTAAATAAGTTGATTTCTGTCATTTTTAGATTCCACATATAAGTGATATCATATGGTATTTGTCTTTCTCTGTCTGGCTTATTTCACTTAGTATGATAATCTCTAGGTCCATCCATGTTGCCGTAAATGACATTATTTCATTCTTTTTAATGGCTGAGTAATATTCCATTGTCTATATGTACCACATCTTGTTTATCCATTCCTCTGTTGATAGACATTTAGGTTGCTTCCACGTCTTGGCTACTGTAAATAGTGCTTCAGTAAACTTCAGTGCTTCAGTGAACATAGGGGTGCATGTATATTTTCGAATTATGGCTTTCTGTGGATATATGCCCAGGAGTGGGGTTGCTGGATCACTCTATTTTTAGCTTTTTAAGGAACTCTATACTGTTCTCCATAGTGGTTGTACCAATTTACATTCCGCCCAAGAGTGTAGGAGGGTTCCCTTCTCTCCACACCCTCTCCGGCATTTATTGTTTGTACACTTCTTAATGATGGCCATTCTGACCGGTGTGAGGTTGTACCTCATTGTAGTTTTGATTTGCATTTCTCTAATAATTAGCGACGCTGAGCATGTTTTCATGTGCCTGTTGGCCATCTGTATGCCTCCTTTGAAGAAATGTGTATTTAGATCTTCTGCCCATACTCTATTTTAACTAATTATTATTTTTATTGAAGTATAGTTGATTTATAATGTTGCATTAGTTTCAGGTGTACAGCAAAGTGATTCAGTTATATATATTCTTTTTCAGAATGCTTTTGCATTATAGGTTATTACAAGACATTGAATACAGTTCCCTGTGCTATACAGTAGGTCCTTGTTGTTTATCTGTTATATATACAGTAGTTTGTATCTGTTAATCCCAACCTCCTAATTTATCCCTCCCCCCGCAACTTTCCCCTTTGGCAACCATAAGTTTGTTTTCTATAATATGTCTGCAAGTCTATTTCCGTTTTATCACACTCTGTTTTAGTTGTCTCTCTCCCCTAATTTAAATAGATCTCAGGCTTTTGTCCACCAAAACTAATAATAAGCACTCGGGCAATCATCTCTGAGCTGTATCATAAATGAGGCAAATTTAGGATGAACCATGTTTCCCAGTAAGATAGCCTTCCTTGAACACCACCCCTTTACCCATCACTCAAAACAAATGTCAGAAAGCCAGGGAATGAGAATGATTTCACTCCAGGGATAACTTATTGGTAATAGTAAACCACTACCAAACATTTTTTAAAATGAAGTATTAGTAACAAATTGTGTAAGACAAACCCCACAAACAATCACGATATTACAATACACAAGTGTGGGGAGATGCTGAGACTGGGGATCGCTTAACTGGGCTGGGAGCTCGTTTGAACTTTTGTCTTCTGAGCACCTGGCATATGGCGGGCACTCAATAAATGTCCAACAAAGCAGAGCACATTGAATTTCCAAACTGAGGAACCGGAGTTTTCTTTACCTTCCGCTTTCAGGAATGCTTCTGATCTGGTATGTCTTCCCTCTGGCTGGCCACCACCTACTCGCTCTCAACACCTTTGCTTAGGCATCACCACCAAAAGCCTTCCTCCAGCCTCCGACCCCTCTCTTTCCCCCTGGATTGCCCCCTCCCCCACCATCATCTCGGGGCTGAGTTAGATGCCCCTTGTGCAAACTGCTAAGCAGTAGAGGTTCTCAAGGGAGAGCCATTTCACATCCCTCCTTTGTGACGTCTAGCGATGTCTGGAGACATTTTTGGCTGTCAAAATTTGGTAGGGAGGCAGTGCCCCTGGCATCTGTTGTGCAGAGGCCAGGGATGCTGCTAAACGTCTACAATGCACAGGACACGCCCCAGCAACTGAAAATTATCCAACTTAAAATGCCAGTAATACTACGGCAGAGAAGCCCTATGCTAAGCATTCTTTGTGTGTATCTGTCCTTATACTTACCATGTTGTATTATAGTTCTTTGTTTGTATCTATACTTTATACCCTTTAGAGAAAGAAACTTTTATCCACTTTATTCAAATTATCTGGCACCACAGATCACAATGTTGCACTTACAAACCAAGGGTCATGAATTAATTTGTTGCTGGAACCTTTTGTTTATTTCTCGTGTCTGGCCTCAAACCTAAAACGTGAATGACTGAATATATGCTAGTTAATTCTTGACTACTTCGAATTCATCTCTCATCTTCCAGCCCATTCACATGATTTGGAGAAATTTACCAGCTTGTTATCTTAGTATTTCAAATTAGAATCTGTTGTTGTGTGCGATGTGGAGTTTTTATTCCTTACAATTATGCATACAATGTTAAAACTAAAGTTTTTCCAAGCATTAATCCTTGGGATACCATACCACTCACATTTCTCCATGATATAAAGTATCTCCTTCTTTTCTCCACTGGCTTCCATCTTTGCTAAGGCTCCCTAGGCATGGCAAAATAGGCTGCAGGACTTATGGTAATTCTATTGCCCAACGGTTCTCACTGGAGACAGATTTTTGAAAGCCTCAAATCCATTTCCAACTAGGACCCCTTGTTCTCCCTTATCTGCATTTTATTTACCTACTCCACGAACTGACAGAGGTTAGTTTGGTGTAATTTCCTTTTACAGAGAGCCGCTGATGCCTATTCCTCTGTTAGTTTTGTGTTTAAATGTTCAGTGGATTTGTTTTCTGTTCCTTTTTCAGCTGGTAACTTGTGAGGCCCCCTCAAGGGATAACATTAGCTCCTCTGAACAATCTGGACAAGAGATATCAACCCACCAGGCAGGGGATGCTGGCAGTGGGGCTCCTGGGAGATGAGCATGTGTCTGATTTCCCACGGAGCTCATCTAACGCTGCACCCCAAGGTATACATATTCCCCTCAACTCGGTGTCTCTACTGTTAAGGTTATATTTACTACTACCCTGTCTTTAAGAAAAGGGAGAACGCGGCACAGTAGCACAAACAAGGACTTTGGAGTCCAAAAGACCTGCCTTTGAGACTCAGCATTGTTATTTGTTTGGTTCTGTGACCAGCAACATTCTTAACCCCATTTTCCTTATCTGTAAGCAGGAGGTAATATCTACTTCAGATGCTTAAGGAATTAACACGTGCAAATATTTAGCAAGGGATCTGACTTATACCAGGTATTCAATAAATTAGAGCCCCTCCTTTTCCCAATAACTTAGTTATAGATTATCACATAACAGTGAATTAGAGAGTTCAAGTATAAGAGCTACTCCGAAACCCTTTTTCTAATGACAGAGCAATGAGTGCATTGAATCACAGCAACAAATTTGATCTTCTGCATGAAAGACACAAAATGTAGTGAGAGCCACAGTGTGGCTTTTCTTCGGGGACTTCCTCTGTGGTCATGGAGCTCCGTGGACTCCTCTGATAAAGTATCCCCAGGCAGCTAGCTCTCTGTTGGATGGGCAACACACTAGGCTTCTATTATTCTCGATTTTCATGTGGTTGCCTCTTTTCTCTCAATCTCAAGGACCATAGATTCCAGCTGGTTAATACATTGCATACTGTGCAGTAGATGCTATTTTAAATTAAGGCACTATATGAGAACATGCAAGAAGCATATAAAACCCATTTGACTTTTTTGACATTTCCATACTTTTCTGCATAAATACTTAGAGGACACCTTTCAAATCTCCCCAGTGGTCCGTCACAGCTAATCTCAAGGGAAATACAAAACACAGCAACCGAGTCCCGAGAAATACGATAAAAGCAAGTGACTCAAAACCTCAGGTGGCCCCATCCTGCATGTTTTCTTTTCCACAGGATTTTGTGCCTGGGTGATCACTTTTCCTTCAGTAAGGAGTAAATTGTATCTTAGCTGCTGCCCTTGCATATTCGGGACACCACAGATCTTTGATTGCCGAGACATTGCATGTTGCATACAGAGCTGGCTTTAATGACGTGTTCACGGGAAATTAATCTGCCTCGTCAGGGAATTGACACTCATCTCAGCTGCTCTGGAGACGGGAGTTGCTGATTTGTTTGCCAAGTGGATGGCTTCTCTGAGATCAGCATTCAAATGCTGCATTGTTAGTAATAATAATATGCTAAAGCTCTTCTAACACTCAAATATGTTTCTCCTAAAGCCTGACAAATGCTTTCAATCTTCGATGGTCTGTATTTTAAGTAGGATCTTAGCTCTGGGAACTTAAAAACTTTGTTTTCATGATGGCAACTTAGACCTGTCTTCTCAGTTGATCTCATACCATTTTCACATAAATTAAATGCCTAAAACTCATTTAAGAGGAAAACATTCGGAGGCCCTTTGCATTCCTGTATCCACTCTTGTGAGTTTCTCTGTCAAAAAACATTGACTGTTTCTCAAATATCACTAAGAACATGTAGATTTAAAAAGATAATGAATGAGCCAAGTTGAGGAAATCCCTACTATCCTTTGTGCTCAATTCCCAAAGTAAGAGACGATTGTATGTTTGGATTTGTAACAAACAGACACGACTTGTAAACGTTTAGACATTTGCTTATGGCAGTATGTGTGTGTGAAAACAAATGTCGCAAGTCCAATTCTTAGCCCACAACTCAAAGGCATACGAAGTAGAACTTCCTTTCCTTCTCTGTCACTGAATTCACTTTCTACTTTTAACCTCAGTTGTCCTCAGTTTTCATTTTGGTTCTAGTTCTTTAAGAGGAGATCAAAGGTTGAGGGTGGGGGAGGTCTGATCTGTTCACTGGTTTTAAAATTGCTTATCCACTGTATTATGTATCCACTGTCACATCCTCATGCCCTCTGGTCCTTCATCCAGGACTCGTATTGTCCCTTTTAAGGCTGTAAGGCTGACTTGCATTGTCCCTCATTCCTAACCTCAAGGCCTGGTGGGCTTTTGCCCTTGCCATTTTGGTGCCTCTCCTTAGTGCATAAGCATCATTTTCTTGCTCCCAGATAACACTGGCCATGGGAATTCTGTGGAATTAACACCCTATTAACTTGTAGGTCACCCTTGAGCGTGTGTATGACTGCCCTTGCTCTGTCTTTTGTAGCAGGCTGTAGGGGCATAGTTTCTGCTCCTGTTGGCTCTGCAAAACTACCTAGGATTCTGCATTTCTGCAATGGGTGTTGGACTCGCACCAAATGGAGAGAGCAGTTTCTCACAAATCCAGCAGTTTACTCTCTCCTGGCTTCCTTCTAACGAGCTTCCCACACCAATCTGGGAGAAGCAAAATTTGTCTCTAGACAGGGAACCCTCCTCTGAGTTTTTCAGAGGTGTTTTGAATCTGTTGTTTGGGCCACACCTCCCCTGGAGGCTTTTGCTTTCGGCAATAAAAAGGTAGAGATGGCTCCTTTTCCCTCCACTTGTATTATATTAAATCTCTTCCCTAAGGCATTGAGAGCTTAATGGCCTGAGTACTCAAATTGGAGAAAGGTTAAGTAGTAAAAGGAAACACAGGTATAAAACCTTGGTTCATATTTCCGAATATTGTCACACTTCACTAAATATTACTGTTTTAACTATGTGTCATGCTAAGTATTAAAATTTTAAGAGAGCTTTATATTTTATAGAACACCTTATTTTTAGCATATATATGATCCAGCAATCCCACTCCTGGGTATATATCCAAAAACAAAAACACTAATTCAAAAACATACATGCACCCCAATGTTCATAGCAGCATTGTTTACAATAGCCAAAATATGGAAGCAACCCAAGTGTCCATTAACAGATGAATGGATAAGGGAGATGTGGTGCACACACACACACACACACACACACACACACACACACATGTGCACACACAATGGAATATTAGTCATAGCTAGTGGGAAGCAGCTGTATTGCATGGGGAGATCAGCTGGTGCTTTGTGACCACCTAGAGGGGTGGGATGGGGGGGTGGGAGGGAGACGCAGAGGGAGCAGATATGGGGAAATATGTTTATGTAAAGCTGATTCACTTTGTTATACGGCAGGAGAAATTTTGACCTTTGCAACAACGTTGATGGACCCAGAGAGTATTATGCTTAGTGAAATAAGTCAGAGGAAGACAAATATTGTTTCATCACTTACATATGGAAACTAAAAAATAAAACAAACAAATGTATATAACAAAATGATACATAAAGAAAACAAATTAGTTGATACCAGGGAGGAGAGGGAAGAGGGGATGGGCAAATAGGGGTAAGAGATTAAGAGATACAAGCTACTGTGTACAAAATAAACAACAAGACTATACTGTACAGCACGGGGGAATACAGTCATTATTTTGTAATAACTTTAAATGGAGTATAATCTATAAAAATATTGAATCACTATGCTGTATAGCTGAAACTAATATAATGTTGTAAATCAACTACACTTCAATTAAAAATAAAAAAATGCAAAGCATAGAGTGAGGTACCCTAAGGAAGCACAGACATCTAAAAAAAGTCAGTATTTAGATACCTATAGGTAAAGGGAATCCTAAATATATATGTCTCTTAGGTCTTTATTCCAAATGACCTTGAAATTTTCTGACTCTGAAAATCAATTTTCCCAAATTAGGTCTCTTGAAAACGAGTCTCTGCAAATAACAAGCAGAAAGATGAAGAAGGAATAAAAGGATAGAAATCGGCCAAAGACCAAATTATATTTGGCTGCTTAGATTTCAGCACTGATTTTACTTTATTTTTCCAACTATGGTAAATATCATGAGACCCTATCAACCCTTACAAGCACGTAGAATGCCTTTTTATATCCTGTTTTCTCTGATTTTATATCCTATAACCATCTTCATCAACTGCCCTTTGCCAAATGTTTGTTCCTCTTAGGATCCTTCCTTCCTCAGGCTAAGTTAGTTATCTCTTTCCTTAGGCTTTCCAAGTACCTTGTCTCACTGTGAGAATGAATCACAAGTTGCATTTATTTCAATAGATGTCAATTTTCTCTACTATAGACTGTTTATAAATTTTTACTGTTTTTTTTTTACTTTTGTATCACTGATGCCCAGCATAGCATTTGGATGTTCATTAAATGTTAAGTGTGGCGGAAAAGGCAGGTAAAGAGTAAACTGTGTCCTGGTAGAGCTGGGCCTTAAAGTTCATTTATTCATTCAATTAGTGAATCAGTCATCCAAAAATACTTCTTGAGCACCTACTATACGCTAAGCACTGCCTAGGCATTAGCTGTAGTACAGTGAACAGAAGAGAAAAATTCCCCATTCAGCTTACTTTCTAATAGAGGATGAAGACAATAAAGAAACAAATAAATAGAGAAAATATTAGGTTGTGATCAGTGATCTGAAGGAAATAAAGCAAAGTAGAGAAAGAGAGGGACCCCAGATTGGGAGGATATCATCTTTTACAGAGAGCAGTTCCAAAAGGTCTGACCACCTCAAATAAGGTTATATTTGGGCAAAGATCTAAAAGGATGTGTGAAACAGATGATGCAGATATTAGGGCTGGAGGAGAGGAGGGACCACTCCATGCAGAGGAAACAATAAATGCAACGGTTCTGAGGCAAAATGGTTCCCACTGTGTTTAAGCAACAGTACTGAGGCATGTAGGCAAAGAAGGGGCATGGCAGCTAACTAGGTCTGAAAAGTCTTTTATGCAGGTATTTTTAGTCTATGACAAAGGTTTTGGATTTTATTCTAAGTGTCATGGGATTTCATTAGAAGGTTTTGGAACGTAAGATTGATATGATATTAAATCATGATTGACATGACTTTAGTGTTTAAAGTATCACTCTGAACACTGTGTAGAAAAGCCTGTATGGGAGCAGCGGTGACCGCGGGACCACTGGCCAGGAGGCTACTGCGACAGTGCAGGAGAGAGCTGCTGAGGGCTTAGACCCAGGCTGTGAGAAGTGTGCTGATTCTGGATTCATCTAGAAGACAGAGAACAAAGGATTTCCTAATGGAATGGAATGGATGGTGAGATGCACATCTGAATTAAAGACTCCTTTGGGATTTGGGGCTTGACAAACTTGGTAAGTGGCCCTGCTCCATCCTGTGTAGAGAACAGTGAGGGAAGAGCTGGTTTGGGGGTGTAAGTAAGGGAGCAGATGAATCAAGAGCTCTGCTCTAGACATTGTTGGGGAGGAAAAGCTTTCCTTGACCCTCTAAGCGTCTGGGTTGGGTCGGAAAATTAAACTGACAAAGACAGATTCACAGGAGAAAAGCATGTACATTGTATTAAATTTTTATGTATATGGGAGTTTTCACAAGACAATGAAGACCTGAAGAAGTGACCACAGCAGGAAGTTTTTATCCCTTCCAAACAAACAATCCATTTGTGAAGAATTGACAAGACTAAGGATTTGGTTGAGGGGTAGTAAGTGGTGAAGTGGTAGCTAGGAAGATGAAGGTTAGTTTAACAAGGTTTGCTAATCTTGTGAAAGCAAGATTTTTCAGCCCGCGATTCCCTGTCTCTGGTGATAAGAATGTGTTCCCTCTTCCAGATACAGGGACGGTATCTTTCACATAGGAGTTTCATGACCTGTTTCAGAGAAGAGGAGAGGGGGGAACAGGTCAGAGTGCCCTTCCTGCTTCTGCCTTTTAGAAAATTCCTGTGGTTTAAGGTATTTAATATGTCAAGATGCCCTATTTGGGGTAGCATGTCCTGAGCCCCATCAACATGTTTACTGTGAGGTGTCTATTTGACATACAGGTGGAAGTGTGGAGTAGGTGGTAAAAATGAGAGTCAGCAGTGTAGGGGAGAATGTGACACTGGGGATGTGAATCTGGAAGTCAAGAAAATGGGTGAGATGAGAGAGAGAGAGAGAGAGAGAGAGAGAGAGAGGGAGGGAGAGAGAGAGGGAGGGAGTGGGCAGAGAGGGAGGGAGGGGGAGGGAGAGAGGGAGGGAAAGGGAGAGAAAGAGAGAAAGGGAGAGAGAGAGAGAAAGGGAGAGAGAGAGAGAAAGGGAGAGAGAGAGAGAAAGGGAGAGAGAGAGAAAGGGAGAGAGAGAAAGGGATCCGAGGATTGAGGCCTGGGCACTTCAAAGTTTAGTCAAAATAAGTCGAAGAGAAGAGGATGGAGAAAAAGAAAAAGTGTTGCTCCTCTATCTCTGAAGTCCAGGTAGCCAAAGTATGTCAGAGTTTGTAGATGGCGGTCAGCTGTGTCACACGAGGCTGAAAGGCAGGATAGGATAAGGACTGAGAATTATGGATTGACTTTGGCAATAACGTGGCCATTGAAGACACTAACAGTCAGTTTCAACAGAGTAGTGGGGACTAAAGTCATTGGAGTGTGTTCAGGAGAATTGAAGGAGCAGTGGAAACAGTAAGTATGCACAGTTCTTTATAGGAGATTTATTATAAAAGGAGTAGATAAATAAGGTGCCGCTAGACATAGGTTTGGGTCAAGCGAAAGATTATTATATTTTTAAGTTTTAATCTTGAAATGACAGTTGATGCCTAAGATGCTACAAAAGTATTACAGAGATCCTGTGTTCCCTTTACCCAGCCTCACGGTAATATTAAAGGGTTTAAAATAAGATGTATCACATTTTTGTGTTCTTGTGAGAATTATCCAGTGTATCGGGGAAAATGGATGATATAGGATAAATGGAGGTAATTGTATCTGTGAAGCTCTTTAGTAGGTGAAGGGATAAGATCTAGTACACAAGTGGAAAAGTTGGACTCAACTATGGTAAATATCATGAGACCCTATCAACCTTACAAGCACATAGAATGCCTTTTTATATCCCGTTTTCTCTGATTTTATATTCTATAACCATCTTCATCAACTGCCCTTTGCCAAATGTTTGTTCCTCTTAGGATCCTTCCTTCCTCAGGCTAAGTTAGTTATCTCTTTCCTTAGGCTTTCCAAGTACCTTGTCTCACTGTTAGAATGAATCACAAGTTGCATTTATTTCAGTAGATGTCAGTTTTCTCTTTTTCTCTACTATAGACTGTTTATAAATTTATACTGTTTTTTTTACTTTTGTATCACTGATGCCCAGCATAGCATTGGATGTTCATTAAATGTTAAGTGTGGGGGAAAAGGCAGGTAAAGAGTAAACTGTGTACATATTTATTACATATTTATTGGTGGGAACGTGTATGAATTTATCAGATTGCTTCTGTTTTCTCCTGAAATAAGAAGTGGAACATGTGAAGATATGATGAGGTGTTGCTGGGTTGGAGATAAAGGGAAAGAGTCACCTAGAAGAGGGCCAATCTCTGGACTAAGAAAATGCAGTAGGATCACGATTAACCCTAAGGCCTCTATAGGGTTTGTGGTCATCATATGAAAGTGAGACTAATCAGTCTCATAGTTTGTTTTTCTTCAGTTATATTCAGTTGTTCGGCTGAAGGTGAAGAACAAACAGAGAGTTGAATTTTAGCCAGGGTTGGCGTTTCAACCAGAAAGTAGGACAAAGAGAGACAGGGGTAAGATAATCAGAGATGTGCTTTAAGGAGTGATTTCTTTGATGGATCACGGAATCTAAACTGAGTAAGGAAGGAAGAGAGGATATAAGGTAAAGAATGGTCAATGGCCTGGAAATCCCAGCAGAGTCAAACCTGTTCGGAGTTTAGATACTGGAGTGAATGTGCTTGAAGCGCAGGCAGTAGAAGTCAGGGGAATGCCTGGAGATTGTGGAACCAGTGCAGATGTTGGATAATAAGCACGGAAGGAAAAGTCTGAGGTGAAGAGTCACCAAGGTTATGATAGTGGTAGTTTTGGAGAGAGCAGCCATAAATCAGATCATAAAAGATTTGAGGAGAGTGGGGGAGGGACCCAGACATCTCTGCATGACAAGCCAGAACCAGCAGCATACGATGCTTTTGTTTTTCTTTTTCTTTTTTTAGAAAAAAACAAACACCCCAGCACCCCCTCTGGACAGACACTGCCATGCAGAAGGTCAACTTGGAAGTGAATGGTTCCTTTGAACCCCTTAGAAACAGGAACCTCACTCAACAGGATGCATCCCTGAGCCAGGGCTTCTGGCTTAGCAAGAAGAGGTCCGGTGTTCCCGTCAGATTGGAAGTTACTGTGCAGGCACTCCTGTGCCCCTGCACAATCTGGCTGGAGTAGGTGACGAAAACTCAAAGTCTCTGGGCATTTTGCGGAAAAAGGAAGAAGCAACCTTCCAGAAGCAGTGACTAAGAATAAGAACACTAACTCCCTTCCCCCAACTCAACTGTATGTGAGTGTGAAAGGAAAGGAATCATTTTCTGTGGAATCAGTATCCTCAGGGAGTATCCACGCTCTAGCAGAAGAAGGTAAAGATACTTTCACAGACCCATCGTGATGAGCATATAGGGATTTTACCCGTGAAAAGTAATGTGTCTCATAGGCACAATGGAGGGGTCTGAGGATAAGACTGAATCTTGGGCTTCTTGTGAAGATTAAAATAATTTTGGATGAAGAGAATAATAGGATTAATCCTGATTGCATCTTGAGATGAGATGAATAATCAATTCTAATTATTACCTCCTTTCATCAAGAATTCTGGGACTTCCTTGGTGGTGCAGTGGTTAAGAATCCACCTGCCAATGCAGGGGACACGGGTTTGAGCCCTGGTCTGGGAAGATCCCACATGCCACGGAGCAACTAAGCCTGTGCGCCACAAATACTGAGCCTGCGCTCTAGAACCTGTGAGCCACAACTACTGAGCCCACGTGCTGCAACTACTGAAGCCCGCGTGCCGAGAGCCTGTGCTCTGCAACAAGAGAAGCTACTGCAAAGAGAAGCCCGCGCACCGCAACGAAGAGTAGCCCCCGCTCGTTGCAACTAGAGAAAGCCTGCACGCAGCAACAAAGACCCAATGCAGCCAAAAATAAATAAATAAATTTAAAAGAAAAAGAATTCTGTGGCATTCTTGATGAAGTGGAAATGCTGGTGGAGTGAAAATGTGATTGACCCAAACGGGCTACCTTTGCCCACTTTTGTCTGATTTGGCTGAGTTTAGTGTGGAAGCTACAAGAGGGACTTACACAGAGAATTAAGGGTACACCAGAATATGAATCACTACTACCCTTAAAAAATATCTCATTTATTCTGAATAAATTGATATAGAATTTGTCTTATTTTGATCTGAGCTGAACGAGAGCTTACTATTTTATGCTATTTGAAGATAAGGTTTCCTCAGCAAATTATTAATACAAACGATATTGCAGATGTTTAACTTACTTAGAAGTACTCTTTCCATGACATTTGCACATAAATGTGTGAAACTGATACTGTTAATTACAAATGAGTCATTTAATGTGTTATAAATATATATATGAGTGCATTTTCACACAGTAAAACCCTATTTATGATAAATACTCCCCCAAAGTGTGCCTCTGTAAATATAAAAATGCATGCTTATTCTAGCTGGAAGTGTTTTCAATTTTGTCTCAACAACAGAAATCTTAATTTTCATCCCAGTTTTACAATCGTAGATAGCTAGTAGCATCTAGTCTTGCTTCCTTACTTAATTCTAATGAACCCCTAAATCTTTAATTTAGTAATGGCCTATTAACCTATAAGTTACCTCCAGACCTCTTCAAAGAAGTACGCAGCTTGGAGTAGTATCAAAAAACTCTACAATGGAAATTAGCCCTGATTCTGCTATTAACTAACTATCAAACCTCCACGAAATCACTTTACTTCATAAAACATCAGTTACTTACAGAGATTGAACCAGACGAGCTTTTGAAGTTCCTGTCAACTCTGAAGTCCATGACCATTATTAAGTCTTAAATTAACAATGACCCAACTTTTCAAATGTGGCGTGTAGAGAAAAACTCCCTAAATTTAATAATTGAAATTCATAAGCATCTATTTATTTATTTAACGTCATGTCAATAATGCTTACTAAAAAGTGGATGATACAGAAAGACCATACCATATTCTATATCAAACAGAACTTTTAAAATAACATTTTTCTAGAGATTGTCATACTAAGTGAAGTAAGTTAGAGAAAGACAAATATCATAGGGTATCACTTATATGTGGAATCTAAAATAATGAGACAAATGAACTTATTTACAAAACAGAAATAGACTCACAGACATAGAAAACAAACTTAAGGCTACCAAAATGGAAAGGGGGGGAGGAATAAACTAGGAATTTGGGATTAACAGATACAAACTACCATGTATAAAACAGATAAACAACAAGGACCTACTGTATACCACAGGGAACTATATTCCACATCTTGTAATAACCTATAATGGAAAAGAATCTGAAAAATTATATATAACTGAATCGCTTTGCTGTATACCTAAAAAACTGTAAATCAACTACATTTCCGTAAAAAAAAAAACATCTTTCTAATTGAAAAATAAAGGCATATTGGCTATTGAAAAGTTGCAAAATAAAACTAAAGACAACAAAAATTTCACTACCAATCCCCACAATCATTATTTTTTTATATACATGCTTGTCTCCTTTCTATGAGTACATATTAATAAACTTATGCAAATGAACATACAGATTTATAAATTATTTTATTTCCCTCATAATAGTGTCATTAAAAGTATGTATTTCTAAAAGATAATTTTAACTTTCACCTCTAGTCATGATGGAGCAACTGTTACCAGATTTGCCTGATAGGAAATGATTGGAAAACTGGACTAAATATTCTAAAAAATTAATAAACAGAAACCTCAATTAAATAGTTGGGAGACCAGAAGGGGAAGCTCTCACACTCTGTGACAAGAGCAGAGCCTAACAGGAAGAAGAAAGACTCCTTACTTGCAAAAACTCAGCCAATGAAAATCCATGGACTACTTGTTTACTATAGCCCTCCCGACTTCCTTTTTCTCTCTACAAAATCAATCTCCTTAACCTTGTCATGTGGGGGCTTGCAGGTGGCTCACCATATTTGCAGATCCCAAATTGCAATTCTCTGCTGATCTCGAATAAAGCCATCTTTGCTGGAAAAATATCTGACAGTCTAATTGTTTCAGGTCAACAATATGAAACAATTGTTTACAGGCATTGAACAACAAGCAGCCCAAGTGTGTGATTACTAAGATGGGAGGAAAAACAAGCCCTAATATTACCCTGGCTTTCTGGCTGGAGGCACTTTCCAGTGCAATGCAAGGAAGCATGATCTAAGCAGAGCACGTTGCATATAGCAGAGTAATGAGTGTGTGGGGAGGCCAACATGGCTGGCATTTAAAAGGCAGAGCACCAGAAAGGAAAGCAGTACATAAAAAGGAAATTCCAAAATCACATGGAGGAAACTCTTGAGTCTGTGGCCAAATACTAAATAGAGGTTTTAAAAAGGTAAACCTAATAGGGCTAAACTATCTTTACAGACTACTATAGAACCTTCCTAATAGAGCTTAAAAATAAGCCTCAAAAAATTTGGGTGACCCACAATAAGTTACATGCCTACCAAACAAACAAAACCTATCTAGATCTTTAATAGCGAATAACATACAGATCTTCAACAATATAACATTCATAATGTCAACCATCTAATCCAAAACTGCTAGACATGTGAGAAAAATCAGTCACTAGAAACAGACCCAAGTATAATGAAAGAATGTTTATATATTTCAAGGATTTAAAAGAAATTTAACATAATTAGGAGGAAAATGAAAGATTTAAAATAACCAAATGAAACTTTTAGAGCTGAAAAAAAAATAATCTGAAGTAAAAAATATTCTGGATGGGATTACTAGGAAATTAGACATTTCAAAAGAAAAGATCAGTTAACTTAAAGACTTTATGAGAAATTATCCAAACTGAAGTGGGGTGGGGAAAAAACTGGAAAATATAACTAATAGAGTGTTGGTAGGCTCTGGAAAAATATCAAGTGTTCTAATATATGTTGCTTCCCATATCAGGAATAAAAGATAGGACATCACTACAGATACTATGGACATGTAAAGATAAGAGATTTTATGACCAATTTTATGCCAATAAATTTGACAACTTAGATAAAATAAATGGATTTCTTGAAAGATACAAATTACCCAAACTGGAAGATTAAAATTCTGACTAGCTTCATACCTAAGAGAAAAAATTGAATTCATAATATAAACCCTCTCAAAAATAACTTCTGGTCCAGGTTGGAATCACTGGTGAATTTATCAAACATTTAAGTAATAAATTATACAAATCTTTCTGCAACCCTTTCAGAGAGTAGAGGAGAAGGAAACATTTCTCAACCCTATATATCCCAGTATTAAAACCAGAGAAATATATTAAAAGAAAAGAAAATTAGAGGTCAACATCCTTCCTGAACACAGTTGCATAAATCCTTAATAAAATATTAGCAATACAATTTATGGTATCAAGACCAGATGGAATTTATCCCATTAATGCAATATTAACATTAAAAAAATAGGGCTTCCCTGGTGGCGCAGTGGTTGAGGGTCCACCTGCCAATGCAGGGGACGTGGGTTCGTGCCCCGGTCCGGGAAGATCCCACATGCCATGGAGCAGCTGGGCTCGTGAGCCATAGCCACTGAGCCTGCAGTCCGGAGCCTGTGCTCCGCAACGGGAGAGGCCACAACAGTGAGAGGCCCGCGTACCACCAAAAAAAAAAAAATCATACATCAATAATTAATGTATTTTATCACCTTATCAGAATAAAGGCAAAATATAAATGAATAAATAAAAACAAACAAAAATTAATGTAATTCTTTACATTTAACAGAATGAACAGGAAACATAACCATCTCTTTACATTCTTTACATTTAACAGAATGAACAGGAAACATAACCATCTCTTGACAAAATTTAACATCCATTTAAGATAATATCTCTTGGTAAACTAGATAAAGAAATGAATTACATCAACCTCATAAGGAGTATCTATAAAAATCAAGAGACAACCCATATTTAAAGATGAAACTCTAATATTAAGAAAAATAAGAATGCTGTCCCTCACAACTGCTATTTAACATTGCACTGGATGCCCTTGAACAGTAAGACAAGAAAAAGAAAAAGCTTTCAGACTGGAAAGAAAGTAATACAACTCTCATTATTTATATATATAGCATGATCATGTATGTAGAAAATCTGCATAAGGGCTATTGTAACTAATTGTAACGAATAACTGAATTTTGCAAGGTCACAGCATATATGGTCAATAAACAAAAGCCAGTTTTTCTGTATCCTATCAACAAATAAAAAATTAAATGCATACAATAATTCCATGTACAATAGAGTCAAAAACATACAATTCTCAATGATAAATTAAGAAGTATAAGAACTCTACACTGAAAACTATAAAACACTGCTAAGAGGAGTTAAAGAAATCCTAAAGAAGTGGCAAGCTGTATCATGGTTAGATATTGGGAGATTATATTATTAAGGTACAGTTTCTCCAAATTAATCTTTAGATTCAATATAATTTCAGGGTTTTTTTGTTTTTTGTTTTTGTAGAATCAACTGGAAGGACCTCAAATAGCTTAAACAATTTTTAAAGAGAAAAGGAACATATTTGGAGGATTTACACTTCTAATTTTATGATTTATAATAAAGTTACAGTAATCAAAACAGTATGGTATTGGTGTAAGATGAAGTATAGCTCAATGGATCAGAGTAGAGAGTACCAAAATAAATTGATACTTATATTGATTTTAACAAAGTTGCCAAGGTAATTTAATGGAGAAAAGAATAGGTCTTTTCAACAAATTAAGCTGGAACAACTACTAATTCACATGAGAAAAAATATTTGGCCCTTACCTCATGCCTTCACAAAACTAACTAGAATAGACCACAGACCTCAATGTGAAAGCTGAAACCATAAAACTTTTAAAAAGAAACATAGGATAAAATCTTTATAATTTTGGAGTAGGCACAGATTTCTTGGGACACAAAATGATTACTATAAAATAAAAAAAATGATAAATTGGTCATCATCACAATGAAAAACTTCTCCTTTTAGAAAGACACTGTTAAGACAAGGATAATACAAATCATAGACCAGAAGAAAACATTTATAGTAGATATAGCTCAAAAAGGACTTAAATTGAGACTATAGAGAGAACTCTTACAACTCAATAATAAGAAAACAAACAACCAAATTAATAAAATTTATCAAATGAGATACTACTACATATATAATGCTATTTAAAGGACTATCCTTTGTATGTAGAGTGACCAGACACAATTTCCCTGAGATCTTACAAGTTACTATTTGTTGCTGTTTTTTTAAATATCCTGGTTTTAATAAATAATATGGCAATCCTAATTATAACATTTTTAAAACTTTTTTAGAACATGATGGTCTATTGTTTCTCTTTAAAATAGTTCAGTATATACAGTATGTATAGATGTATAAGTTTTCTTTAATCTGTACCCTAGCTGAGGATCTGTATAAGTTGTTAGCATATAAAGTACCCTAATTCAGAATCGACACAACAAGGTTCATAGTTTGCTCTTGGCAATCAGGAATCCACAACACAGAGGAGTCTAGGGCAACTGTTTTAAATATGAATGACTGAATGAGAAGCCTTGTTAATTAAAGGATATTAGAAATAATTGGTCAACTGAGAAGTATTCAAGACATGTCATTGCCTGGGAAGATTGTGTAGGTATCTACATCTTTGCATGAAAAAAATATAAGAATAGCAAGTTCAGCAACCTAGTACCTTTAGAGAAAACTGGTTTTGGCTCCTTCCACCGAAGAGAGGATGAACAAGAAAAAGGTCCACTGGTCCTGCCAGAAGCATCATGTTGCTTCCGCCTTGGAGTAACCTTTGTTGCCAAGTGCTTATTGGAATTCTTGAAAAGCCAGAAAGCAGAGGGCTTTGCCCACCTCCTGGCACTGGCCTTATGATTGTTTGGGGGGCTGTTTACTAATAAATGTTTGCATTCATAGCAAGTTTATCCTTAGACTTTGGATTTATAACATCATAACAGGTGGTAAGGGTGTGGGCAAGGGGGCACATACTCCCTACTTGCTTCCAATTATCACAGGCTACCGACATTTATCAAAGGACCTGCAACTGTGAAAGGTCAAATTGGCTTCGGGTTTTCAACATGAGATTTTTTCAAATTCTATCAAATTCTTGAAAAGGAATAGATATGTGTATATGTATAACTGAATCACTTTGCTATACACCTGAAACTAATACAACATTGTTAATCAACTATACTCCAATACAAACTAAAAATTTTTTTAAAAATCTAAAAAACCCAAGATTAAATTAAAAAAAAGAAACTGACAAAGGTAGATAGATGATTGTTTTTGGTTTTGTTTTTTCTGGTTTTATTTTGATTATCTTATTCTACAGTTCAAAATAAAAAGTGGTAAAAATTTTGTCTGATTCATTTGTATTTTCTTTAATTTTAGTTTATTCATAAATGGATAGATTTCATCCTTGTAGATTAGTAGAATAGAAACCAGTGGTCTAAAATGTTCATAAAACTAGAAAGGAGGGGAACATAGTAAAATATCAGCAAGATCTGGTGAATGAAAGACTGTTGGTGAAGGTAAAGTTTCTGTGTCATGAATTAAATACTAGTCTTAAATTTTATAGACTGTGTGATTATATCATTGGATAAGATGATAAATTGAGGAAGAGAAACTGGGTTGGAAAGGGACAAGTATTCATTAATTAAATTGTAATATGTATACTCAACGCAATGGTGAGTTGTTCAACTGAAAAGTACAGAAGTACTAGAGCTTAAGTGAGTGTCAAGAATGTAATTTATTTGTTAAACAATTATTACTCAGACCTTGCCACATGTTAAAATAAGAAACTGGGTGTTTCTTATTTTAACATGTGGCAAGGTGAAAAAATGATGAAAAAACAGAGGTAGTCCCCTCCTGCATAGAGGTTATAATTTGAGGTTAACAGTCTAGGATAAGCACTTGCTAATGATTACTTCAAGAATGTGTCAAATATTACAGAAAAGTCAAAGTAAAAATTAAGATCGAAAATGTACCAAATTTGGCAATAATGAAGTCATAAGTGAGTGCCGAGAAAGCAGTTTTATCAGAATGATGGGAACAGGAGCAAGATCACAGAAGGTTAAGGAAGGAGTAGAAAAGAGCACCCTAGTAGACGGCATCCTTAAAAAAAGGATTCTTACGAGGGAAATGTTGATTACTTGTTCTCTTAGGTTCATAAAGAATCAAAAGGAAAAATAAAAGTTGATTTTTAACTAAACCCAAGAAGGCTTCAAATGGTCATGAAAAAAATTAGCATAACAGTAGCATTTTCAAATGCCCGTAGTAAAATTTGTGAAATGTAGAAATTGTTGCCTTTAAGGTTTTCACAGAGAGAATAGAAAATTGTCCTAAAACATTCTAAAAAATGTCCTCTAAGACCCTGGATCATGTAACTCTCAAAGTATCTTCGAAGCGATTTGATCTGAATATGGACAAGGAGAAGCTAAGGAAGGCCTGGCTTTGAGCCTAGAAACGGAGGATGATGGTCCATTCAGAGAAATGGGGGACGCAGAGGAGCAGCAGGTGAGCTGGAGATGAAAGGCAGAGTGGAGGTGCAGGTGGATGGACTATTCATACTGATTCTTAATCAGTAGAGCTTTCTTCCTTTGGTTATTTTCTAAGGTCACACAAATCTTTGCTAAATTTTTTCTCTAATATTTCTGAAGACAGAAAACCTATTCCTGATCTGTCATTTTCTAAACCCATCTATTCCTTTTTTGAAGCCTGTATGACACTGGCCCTTTTAAACACTTCTGGCAACTTCCACATTTATTCAGATACAAACAGCGGTCTTGCAATTCCATATCCAGGTTTTTTCCGTATCCTGGTGTATAATCTGCGTGGGCCTAGAGTCTTGAATTCATTTAAAACAACTGTCTCTTTTCATGTTCTTGCCTATTTTGAGCTTTAATTCCTCTCTTAATGATGTTCATTTCTTTAAAAAGATTGCAAGTTCAGACTAATTCAGTTTGGCCTTTGCCCCCTGTCATTTAGTTCAAGTTAGTAACATTGTTGTGTTTCATTTTAGACGCTATTTTCATTTGGCCACAGATTATCAGATAGGATTTTGAATGGCCTTGTTATGGGAGGGTTTACAGTAAAAGACTTTCTTTGAAAAGTGCAACTTCATGTCATTTAATCATTATTTTAACTAACAGACAGCAGTGGAGTGTTTTCATAGCCACCAGTTATCCAATAAATAAGCCAACCTATGGCCCTTGCTGGGTGGGAGGGATCCACGCTGATAGCATCGTCCCTGTTTTCTATAATTAAAAGAAGAAAGGCGTTTTATTATAAGAAAACACAAGACAGCTTTGAAACACCTAACTTCTAATGTTTCTAGAAATTCAATCCATTGAGATGCTTTTCTCCAAATTGAAGAAAAATAAAACTGCTCCCAGACTGAGGTTTTGGTGTGTCAAGTTTCAACCTACAGTAGATTTTTTATGGCAAATTTAGGAATCACTAGAACTGCTGACACAGCCTTTTTTATGGGCTGCTCCCTCCTGGCACTGGTAGGATTTTATCCAAGAGCTGGAGATGATGGGCCCAAGTTTCTTAGACTCAGAGGAAGCAGGATGAAAATCTGAGACAAAAAAGTGCCTTTTGTCAGTTAACACTTTCTCAATTTATTTGTTAGTAAATTTGTTAGTGAATACAGCATCCAAAAAAATCAATTCTCAATATTCAAGGGATTCTTGGGAACATATGTATAACTGATTCACTTTGTTATAAAGCAGAAACTAACACAACATTGTAAAGCAATTATACTCCAATAAAGATATAAAAAAATAAAAATAAATAAAAATATTAAAAAAATATTTAAGGGATTCTTAAGTTAGTTTTGGGGTTCAAAACAGGATTTTGTAGGTAATTATATTTTGAAAGCATGAATTGAAAAAGTAACTAAATAAATCCATCTTTGCCTCTTTTTTTAATTGGAATATAGTTGCTTTACAATATTTTGTTAGTTTTTGCTGTACAGCAAAGTGAATCAGCTATACGTATACATATGTTCCCTCTTTTTCTGGATTTCCTTCTCATTTAGGTCACCACAGAGCACTGAGTAGAGTTCCCTGTGCTATACATTAGGCTCTCATCAGTTATCTATTTTATACATAGTATCAATAATGTGTCAGTCCCAATCGCCCAATTCATCTCCCACTCCTGGCTTGCTTTTTTAAGAAATGGAATGAAAGTTCAGAAATTGAATGAATATCTTAATTGTAACATTGCAAAGTTTCCCTTGCCTCATTTTCCATTCCTGGGAAGGTAGGTCAATTAGTTCAGGACAGAGAAAATAGAAATTGATATTACTAGGAGAGAAATATAAGCTTTGATCTGGACAATGTTTTTTATTTTACTAGTAATAAAAGGACATAAAATTTGGAAATTTCACCTTCTTTGAACCAAAAGAAGAGTATTGAACTACAGAGTGCACAAAACTTTTAAATTAAAAAATGTCAAAGGTCTATATATGATAGTTTAATTATAACTTACACAAAAGAGGATTTAATTATGAGGAAATACTTCATTATTTATAAAATACATATCTTTATTCATGAAGAAACACTCCATTATGGACTTTTATTTAAAGTTATAATCAATGTCATTATGAAGATTACGTATTAAGTTAGTGTTCTATGGCTGACATAACAAATTACTACAAAGTTAGTGGCTTAAAAGAACGCATTTATTGCCCACCAGTGTGCCTGAAGCCAGGCCTCACTGCCAGACAGGATGGGGGCCAGCCCCACCCACCAATGAACCTGCAGTAACCACAGCACCACTTCAAAAGGGTGGGGGGTTGCATGCAACCCACTCAGGGGACACCCCTGGTGCCCCTGACTCTAGTGACCATGGGGATTGCTCTTCTGGGCCCCACAGAAAACCTACATAAGCCACTCCTTCAAGAACAGGAGATGCAGCTGATCTACTGAATACACAGAAATAAACATACAGAGTTAGGCAAAATGAGGTGACAGAGAAATATGTTCCAAGTGAAAGAACAAGACACAACCTCAGAAAAAAGAAGTAAACAAAATGGAAATAACTAATTTACCTAATAAAGGGGTCAAAATAATGGTCACTGAGCTTGGGGGAAAAATGGATAAACATGGTAAGAACTTCAACCAAGAGTTAAAAATATAAAAAAGAACCACCTAGAGTTGAAGAATAAAATAACTGAAATGAAAAATGCACTACATGGGATCAACAGCAGACTAGAAAATGCAGAAGAATGGATCAGCAATCTGGAAGAAAGGGAAGTGGAAATAACCAAACTGAACAGCAAAGAGAAAAGAAAAAAAATGGGGTAGTTTAAAGGATCTCTGGAATAACATCAAGTATACTAACATTCTCATCACAGTGTTCTTAGAGGAGAAGAGAGAGGGAAAAGTGCACAAAACTTATTTCAAGAAATAATGGCCTAATATGTCCCTAACCTGGTAAAGGAAACAGATAGCCAAGCCTAGGAAGCACAGAGTCCCAAATGAGCAGATCCTCAAGGTGATCCACTACAAGACACATTAAAATTAAAATTTTAAAGTTAAACATAGATATTCTTAAAAGCAGCAAGAGAAAAACAACTAGTTAGGTACAAGGAAACCCCCATAAGATGATCAGCTGATTTTTAAGCAGAAACTTTACAGACTAGAAGGGAATGGCACCATATATTCAAAGTGCTGAAAGGAAAAACACTTACAAACAAAAGTAGTCTACCCAGAAAGATTATCATACAGAGTTAAAGGAAATATAAGGTACTTTCCTGAGGAACATAGCTAAGGATTTGATCACCACTAAATCAGCTATACAAGAAATGTTAAAGGGTCTTCTTTAAGCAGGAAAAAAGAGGCCATAATCAGAAACAAGAAAATATATGAAAGGGAAAATCTCACTGGTAAAAGCAAACAGACAATAAAGGTAGTGGATCAACCACTTACAAAGCTAATATAAGGTTAAGAGACAAAAGTAGTAAAATCAAGTATAACTACAATAATTAGTTAAGGGATACACAAAACAAAAACATGTAAACTATAACATCAAAAAATGTAAAACATGGAGGGAGATGTAAAAATGTAGTGTTTTTAGAATGTGTTCAAACTTAGGTTAAAATAGGCTAATATATACATAGGTCATTATACATGAACCTCATGGCAACCATAAACCAAAAACCTATAATAGATACATAAAAAATAAAGAGAAAGAAATTCAAATATAATATTAAAGAAAGTCATTAAATCACAAAAGGAAAGAGCAAGAGAAGAAAAAAGGAACAGAGAAAACTACAAAAACAACCAGAAAACAGTTAACAAAATGGCAATAAGTACATATATATCAAAAATTACATTAAGTGTAAATGGAATAAATGCTCTAATCAAAAGACACAGGGTGGCTAACTGGATTAAAAAAAAAACATGACCCACATATATGCTGCCTAAAAGAGACTCACTATAGACCTACAGACACATACAGACTGAAAATAAAAGTATGTGAAAAGATATTCAATGAAAATGGAAGCAAAAAGAAAGCTGGACTATTAATACTTAGACAAAATAGACTTTAAAACAAAGACTGTAAGAAGAGACATAGAAGGATGTTACATATTGATAAAGGGATCAATCCAACAATAAGATATCACAATTGTAAATATTTATTCACTGGACATCAGAGCACCTACACACATAAAACAAATATTAACAGACATAAAAAGAGAAATGGAAAGCAACACAACAATAGTAGGGGACTTAAATACCCCACTTACAATGTATAGATTATCGAGACAGGTAATCAATAAGGGAACACTGGCCTTAGATGATGTATTAGATCAAATGAACTTAATTGATATATACAGAACATTCCATCCCAAAACACCAGAATACACATTCTTTTCAAGTGCACATGGAACATTATCCAGTATAGATCAAATGTTAGGTCACAAAACAATTCTCAATAAATTTTAAAAGATTAAAATTATATCAAGCATCTTTTCTGACCATAACAGTATGAAACTGGAAAACAGCTATAAGTAGAAAACTGGAGACAAACACAAACATGTGGAGGCTAAATGATATACTACTAAATAATCAATGAATTGACAAATAAATCAAAGAGGAAATTTTTAAATGCCTGAAGATGGGCTTCCCTGGTGGCACAGTGATTGAGAGTCTGCCTGCTGATGCAGGGAACATGGGTTCGTGCCCCGGTCTGGGAAGATCCCACATGCCATGGCGTGGCTAGGCCCATGAGCCATGCCCACTGAGCCTGCGCGTCCGGAGCCTGTGCTCCACAACGGGAGAGGCCACAAGAGTGAGAGGCCCATGTACCACAAAGAAAAAAAACCAATGCCTGAAGAAAAATGGAAACAAAACATTCCAGTGTATGTGGGACACAGCAAAAGCAGTTCAAACAGGGAATTTTATGGTGATACAAGCCTACTTCAATAAACAAGAAAAATCTCAAATAAACCATCTAAGTTTATATTTAAAGGAACTAGAAAAAGAATAAAAAACAAAGCCCAAAGTTAGTAGAAGGAAGGAAATAATAAATATCAGAATGGAAATCAATGAAATAGAGACTAAAAAAAAGCAATAGAAAAGATCAATGAAACTAAGAGATGTTTCTTTGAAAAGATAAGCAAAGTTGGGAGAACTTTAACCAGACACATCAAGGGGGAAAAAAAAAGAGAAGAGACTAAATAAATGAGATCAGAAATGAAAGAGAAGTTACAACCACTACCACAGAAGTACAAAGATCATGAGACTACTACAAACAATTATATGCCAACAATTTAGAAAATGTAGAAGAAATGGGATGAAGTCCTAGAAACATACAATCTTCTAAGACTGAGTCAGGGAGAAATAGAAAATCTGAATAGATCTTTAACTAGTAATGAAATTGAATTGGTAATCAAAAAACTCTCAACAAACAAAAGTCCAGGTCAAGATGGTTTCACAGGTGAATTCTACAAAACAACTAAAGAAGAGTTAATACCTATCTTCAAACTATTCCAAAAAATTGAAGAAAAAAGGAAAGCTTCCAAACTCATTTTATGAGGCTAGCATTACCCTGATACCAAAACCAGACAAATACACTACAAAAATAAAATTACAGGCCAATATCCTTGATGAACAAAGATGCAAAAGTCCTAAACAAATATTAGCAAACTGAATTCAGTAATATTAAAAGAATCATACACCATGATCAAGTGGGATTTATTTCAGGAGTGCAAGGAGAGTTGAACATCTGCATATCAATCAACGTGATACACCAGATTAACAAAATGATTGACAAAAATCATATGATCATCTCAATAGATGCAGAAAAAGCATTTCACAAAATTCAATACCATTTATGATAAAAATTCTCATCAAAGTTAGTATAGAGGGAACGTATCTCAGCATAATAAAGGCCATTTTTGACAAACCCACAGCTAACATCATACTCGATGATGAAAAACTGAAAGGTTTTCCTCTAAAATCAGGAATAAGACAAGGATGCCTACTCTTACCACTTCTATTTAACATATTATTGGAAGTCCTAGACACAGTGGTCATAAAAGAAAAAGAAAATAAAAAACATCCAAATTGGAAGGGAAGAAGTAAAATTGACACTGTTTGCAGATGACATGATACTATATATAGGAAACCCTAAAGACTCCACCAAAAAACTATTAGAACTAATAAATGAATTCAATAAAGTTTGAGTACAAAATTAATTCACAGAAATGGGTTACATTTCTATACACTAATAACTATCAAAAAAGGAAATTAGGAAAACAATTCTATTTACAATTACATTCAAAAGAATAAAATACCTCAGAATAAATTTAAGGAGGTGAAAGATCTATACTCAGAAAACTATAAGATTTTGATGAAAGGAATCAAAGATGACACAAATAAATGGAAATATGTACTGTGCTAATGTATTGGAAGAATTAATATTGTTAAAATGTTTATACTGCACCAAGTAAATACAGAGTCAATGCAATCCCTGTCAGAATACCAAAAGCATTTTTCACAGAACTGAAACCAATAATCCTAATATTTGTATGGAAACACAAAACACCCCAAATAGCCAAAAGAATCTTGAGAAAGAAGTACACAACTGGAGGTATCATGCACCCTGACCTCAAGCTATATTACAAAGCTACAGTAGTCAAAACAATATGGTACTGCCACAAAAACAGACTCATAGATCAATGGAACAGAATAGAGATCACAGAGATGAACTCTCACTTATATGGACAATTAATCTATGACACAGGAAGCAAGAATATGCAATGGGGAAAAGACAGCCTCTTCAATAAATGGTGTTGTGAAAACTGGCAGCTACATACATAAGAGTGAATCTGGACCATTATCTCACACTATATAAAAAAATAAACTCAAAGTAGATTAAAGACTTGAATGTAAGACCTGAAACCATAAAACTCCTAGAAGAAAGCACAGGCAGTATGCCCATTGACATCAGTCTTAGTGATATTTATTTGAATTTGACTCATCAGTCAAGGGCCATGAAAGAAAAACAACTCACAAAAACCAAATGGGATTACATCAAACTAAAAAGGTTTTGCATAGAGAAGGAAAACAGCAACAAAACAAAGGCCACTTACTGAATGGGAGAAAATATTTGCAAACAATATATCTAATAAGAGGTTAATATCCAAAATATACAAAGAACTCATAGAACCTAATACTCAAAAAATCAATCTATAAAAAATGGGCAGAGGACCGGAACCAATGTTTTTCCAAAGACCTAGAGATGGCCAACAGGCACATGAAAAGATGTTCAACATCACTAATCAAGGAAATTCAAATCAAAACTACAAAGAGATATCACCTCACACCAGTCAGAGTGGCTATTATCAAAAAGATAAATAACAAGTGTTAATGAGGGTGTGGAGAAGAAGGAACACTCTTGCACTGTTGGTAGGAATATAAATTGGTGCAGCCACTATGGAAAACAGTATGGAGGTTCCCGCCAAAATAAAAGTAGAACTACCATGCAATCCAGCAACTCCACTCCTGGGTGTTTCCCCAAAGAAAACAAAAACATTAATTTGAAAAGGTATGCACCCCCATGTTCATTGCAGCATTATTTACTATAGCCAAGATATGGAAGCAACCTAAGTGCCCACTGATAGATGAATGGATAAAGAAGATGTAATACATACACACACACACAAAATGGGATATTACTCAGCCATAAAAATGAATGAAATCTTGCCTTCTGCAACAACATGGATGGACCTAGAAGGTATTATGCTAAGTGAAATAAGGCAGACAGAGAAAGACAAATACCATATGATTTCACTTATATGTGCAATTTTATAAACAAATAAAATGAAACAGATTAATAGGTTAATAGATTAACCTATTTAATAGGTTAAACAGATTAATAGGTACAGAGAACAAACAAACAAAGGAAGGGGCAGGTTTGGGCAAAATAGGTGAAGGGGATTAAGAGGCACAAACTTCCAGTTATAAAATAAATAAGTCATGGGAATGTAAAATACAGAATAGGGAATATAGTCAATAATACGGTCATAACTTTAAATGGTGACAGATGATACTAGACTTATCATAGTGATCGTCTCGTAATGTATTGATATAAATGTGTAACTATTACAGTGTACTCCGAAACTAATACAACTTTTTTTTGCCAATTATACTTCAATTAAAAAACACACACATTTATTATCTTACAATTCTGGAGGTCAGAAGACAGAAACAGGTCTCGTTAGGCTAATATTAAGGTGACTGCAGAGTTGCATTTTATTCATTTACTTGTTCTTTCCAGCTTCCAGAGGCTGCCCACATTCCTTTGCTCATGACCCCCTTTCTTCATCTTTAAAGCCAGCAACAGTAGGTTGAGTCCTTCTCACATCTCACCACTCTGACCTCTTCACCTGCCTCTCTTCCACATTTAAGGACCCCTGTGATTACATTGGGCCCAGGTGGATAGTCCGGTAAACTCCACCTGTATTAAATTCAACTGATTAGCCGCCTTAATCCAGCTGCTACCTCAATTCCCCTGTGCCATGTAACATACCGAAATCAAACCTCTGGGGATTAGTACGTAGCCATCTTTAGAGGGTCATTATTCTGTTTAGCACATGGAGTTAAACCAGAGAAAAAACACATCCATAAGAAATTTAGTGACCAAAACTGCCTTTCATCCTACAAAGTTTTGCTTTTATTAGAGATTCCTCATAAGAAGTAATTTTCAAAACCTTCCCCAAGAGGATCTTTTGGTAGAATTTCACAAGTAGAACTAAATCTTGCTAAGTAAATATTGTTGTGAAGATATTTGTATTATTGATATCAGTGATTTATTCATAAATCTAAAGGAGAAGACATGTATCTATATTGATAGACTTTGTCTGCAGTGTATGTTTCCTGCTTTCACAGACGGTTAAGTAGATCTGGATTCCACACGTTTCCTTCTAAGACGTTAAAGGTCTTTAATTCAACAGACTGGATGCATGAATAAAACTAAAACATTAAAATGCAAAATGGCCACACAGTATAATAGAGAAAGAGTTGATAATGAATTATCACTGTGCTGCTATGTACGTTAGAAGCTTGGCTTTTCCACTTTGAGAAACAATACAAAGCCAAATGAATCCTAAACTTTTCACTTTACAATTGGACTCCGGTTTTGTAATACTCGGCGTTGGTTAAGGATCCCAAGAGCTTAGAATGGCAAACGGTGCCCGAAGTGCTCACAATGCTGCCTGAGCTCTGCTACATACCTTCTGAACCACCCGTTCTTTCCCAGAGATGCTTTCCTCATGCTCCCAAGGTCTGTACCCCTTGAACATCCTCCCTTTTCTCTGCCTGTGGGACACAGTTTCCTTTAAATATGGTTATTTCCTGGCCCCACTGTCTGCCTTAAGAACAACAAATTGAATCAGGGTCATATATAGATTTTAAAGCAGAGAAGGGAATGACCCATTTGAACACCTATCTTAAGCCTCACTTTTATATTACATGTCATTATTTAATATTCTAACTCTCTGGCTGGTGTTGGGAGCTCGGGTGTTGCTATAGCGGGACACAGGGTGAATTACTAATCATTTTGTACTATATATCACAACCCTCCATTTTACTAAGTCAGGTATTCATTTACTGACTTCTGTTTGACCTAAAGTAAGTCCTTTAAGTCCTCTGTCACTCAACTTCTTTGGCTGCAAATAGGAATGTTATTGATGCATTGCTCCATGCATACATTGTAAAGAATGTTGCCCATGATTTGGGTCATATTGTCCTTATTTTCTATCTGATAAATGTATCTTTTGAAGCATTATTTTGATAATAAGAAAGAGGGGCGTACCGAACTAAGCATGGCTTAAGTGTTGCAAAGATCAGAAAAATTACATAAAAAGCAAATAAATGTCTCATGGTTAAAGGAGATGGAGCCTCATCCTTGAAAAATAGTAGGGCATCCTCTTTAAGGCTAAATTAGAAATAGGAAAGAGAATGCATGAAGGAGATGGATGGGGAATGCCAATAGGGCACCCAATGTCCCACGGTCTCCTGTTTTAGACTTTATTCCTATCTCTATCACTATTATATTTACTCCAGAGAACCATGTAGACAGAGTAAAAAATAGCTGTCATCAGTTTAGGTTTGAAGACTGGAAAAGTGAGTGAACCAGTTCTCAGCTGATTTCTCATATGTGAAATTCCCACTGATATTAGCTATCATGTGCACTCAAAAGCCAGTTGCCTTCTACAGGAATTGTAGAAGTCAGGTAAGGACTTTACAGTGGTTCTTTGCTCAGTGAGGTGTGCTAATGCTGGGACTGGAGCTGCATTTAGGGATGACACTGTGTGTTACCAGAAAGTATAAAACACAGAACAGCATTTCTCAAAGTGTATGCCTTGCAAATTAATCTTAATAATCGCTGCATGTTAAAAGAGTTCTATGGTCAACATGTTTAGAAAAGATTACAAAGCATATTCCTCTCATGGCAATTTACCTCTAACCTGCTTGTATAGCAATCTTTTTATCTTAGATTAAAAAGATATTACATAATTATTGACTATATTCCCACATTGTATATTTCATACCCATGACTAATTGATTTGATAACTGGAAGTTTGTACCTCTTAATTTCCCTCACCTATTTCTCTAAGCCCCCCACCCCCTTCCCCTCTGGCAACCACTTGTTTGTTCTCTGTATCTATGACTCTGTTTCTGTTTGCTCATTTAAGATTCCACATATAAGTGAAATCATACGGTATTTGTTTTTCTCTGACTTATGTTCACTAAGCATAATATCCTCTAGGTCCATCCATGTTGTTACAAGAGGCACATTTCATTCTTTTTTTATGACTGAATACTATTCTACTGTAATATATACCACATCTTCTTTATCCATTCATCTAATGATGGGCATTTAGGTTACTTCCATATCTTGGCTATTTTAAATAATGCTACAATAAACATAGGGATGCATCTATCTCTTTGAATTAGTGTTTGTTTTCTTTGAGTGAATATGCAGGAGGAAAATACCTAGATTATATGGCAGTTCTAGTTTTAATTTTTCGAGGAACCTCCATACTGTTTTCCATAGTGGCTGCACAAATTTACTTTTCCACCAACTGTGCACCAGGGTTCCCTTTTCTCTTCATCCTCGCCAATACTTGTTAATTGTTGTCTTTTTGATGATAACCATTCTGATAGGTGTGAGGTGATATCTCGTGATTTTGATTTGCATTTCCCTGATGATACTGATGTTGACCATCTTTTCATGTGCCCTTTGGCCATTCCTTTCTTCTTTGAAAAAAATATCTATTCAGGTTCCCTATCCAATTTTTAATTTTTTTTTAATGTTGAGTTGTATGAGTCCTTTATATATTCTGGATATTAACCCCTTATCAGATATATCATTTGCAAATATCTTCTCCCATTCAGTAGTTGGCCTCTTTGTTTTGTTCATAGTTTCCTTCACGGTTTAAAATTTTTTAGTTTGATGTAATCCCCCTTGTTCATTTTTGCTTTGCTTCCCTTGCCTGAGAAGACATATCCAAAACATATTG
The DNA here is from genome assembly GCF_949987515.2 of Delphinus delphis. Taxonomy (NCBI): domain Eukaryota; kingdom Metazoa; phylum Chordata; class Mammalia; order Artiodactyla; family Delphinidae; genus Delphinus; species Delphinus delphis. The sequence goes on along the minus strand of NC_082683.1, from coordinate 181,319,592 downwards.
CTAAAACTGATGTCAAATAGCATATTGCCTGTTTTCTTTTAGAAGTTTTATGGTTTCAGGTCTACATTTAAGTCTTTATCCAATTTGAGTTTATTTTTGTATACGGTGTGATAAAGTAGCCCAGTTTTCCCAACACCATTTATTGAAGAGGCTGTCTTTTCCCCATTGTATATTCTTGCCTCCTTTGTCATAGTTTAATTGCCCCATATAAGTTTGGGTTCCTTTTTGGACTCTCTGTTCTGTTTCATTGACCTATGTGTCTGTTTTTCTGCCACTACCATACGGTTTTGATTACTTTAGCTGTAGTATAGTTTGAAATCAGGGAGCATGATACCTCCAGCTTTGTTCTTAATTCTCAAGAGTGTTTTGGCTGTCGGAGATCTTTTATGGTTCCACACAAATTTTAGAATCATTTGTTCTTGTTCTGTGAAAAATGCTTGTTATTTAAAAGAGATTGCATCTGTAGTTTGCCTTGGGTACTATGATCATTTTAACATTATTAATTCTTCCAATTCATAAGTCTGATATATCTTTCAATTTGTGCAGCCTTCAATTTCTGACTACAGATCTAGGAATAAATCTAACTAAGAAGGTCAAAGACCTGTACTCAGAAATCGAAGGCTACACAAATTGAAAGATATACCATGCTTATGACATATATCTAATAAGCTAGAGGCAGGATTCCAAAATAGTACTTGCCAGCCCCAGTGTCCTAGTGGTAGACAAAGCTCCCCAAAAGGGCTGCCACCAGGACCCTGGCCCCCCAGCTGAGTCCCAGTTGCCTCCTGCCTCTCTGGGAGGCTCTCTAAGATCAACAAATGTGTCTGACCCAAGCTCCCTTCAAATTACTGCATCTACCTTGGATCTCAGAGTGCATGAGATTTTTGTGCACCTTTAAGATTGGAGTCTCTTTATTTCCCACAGCCCTCTGGGTCTCCCAAAAGCAAGCCCTGCTGGCCCCAAGTGCTCTGGGGGCTTGTCTTCCTAGTGCAGGACCTCCTGGCTGGAGAGCCCAATGTGGGGCTCATACTCCTCGCTCCCTGAAGGAACCTCTGCAATTGTGATTAGCCTCTCATTTGTGGGTCACCAACCCAGGGGTGTGGGTCTTGACTGTACTACATCTCCGCCCCTCCTACCCATCTCCCTGTGGTTTCTTCTTAATATCTTTAGCTGTAGAAGGTCTTTTCTGCTAGTCTTCGTGTGACTCTCATTGATAGTTGCTCTGTAAATAGTTGTAGTTTTGGTGTGTCCGTGGGAGGAGGTGAGCTCAGGGGCTTCCTGCTCCACCAGCTTGGCCTCTTTCCCTCTCTTTGATCTATTTTATCCACTAGTGTACCCTTAGTGTCAAAAAGAGTAGGCACTCAATAAATATTTGTGAGTTGAAACAAGAATAGCCTAAAGGTAGTTCCAAAATGGAAAGAATTAGAAAGAACGATAACTCATGTGTTACCCAGGGCAAACGGCCAAAATCAGTTACTTTTCAATGGGAAGAGGCAATGAATACTTGCTGGTAATTTAAGAAAACAGATGGAAGAACTTGAGTATGGCAGAATAACTCAAAAGTTATTGGAGACCTCTCAAGCCTTCGGTTTTAATTCCTGCTCCACCATTTAATAACTCCGTGGATTTGGTCCAGTCACTGACTAAACATTCCTGGGACCCACTTCCCTCTTAGTAGTAGCCTATCATCCTACTACTAACAGTAGCAGAGAGAGGCCCCAGGGGGACAAGCAATACCTCATATATTTGTTACATCACTGTGAACAGTGAGGAGAAGCAGTTTCCAATATTAACCAAGTGGAATATAGATTTGGGCCTACTGGTTTATTTCCTGACATCAGTGCTTATTAATTCTAACACATGTTAAAGAAAAAAGTTATAGAATAGAGGTGTATGCTTATATTTGTTTAATGCCAAGGGAAATACACAAATATAATTTTATCTAGTTCAATGTTTAAATTTAGGAGGGTATCTCTGAACCAGAGGGAATATTTATTAACCTACAAGATGTCTCTTGGGCCTAAAACTACATTTTCTGGTATCTTTCCTAGTTCAAGTGCATATTAAACTCCTAGTGTTGAGTTCAGCATTGAGCAGACTTCCAAAGCTCTGTGTTTTCTGTTACTAATTTTAATGAACACTAAGTACTTGTGTGCATTCAGTGTTTAAATGCCACACTGTTTGGGAAGGGCATAAAAGTCTGACTTCTGAAGATACTTGTGCCAAAGAATGCTTCCATAGCCTCTGCATTTTAGCAGAAATATTTGCTTGGTGTCATTCCTTTGTTTTTGCACACATAGAATCATCAGAGGGTTATACCATTTAGCTCTCAGATGTAAAACGAAATTCAGAGAACCACTGAGACAAAGGCAGAAGAAAGGTCAAAAACCAGGAATAGTCCTAACCTCAATATTTCAAAAACAGATACTCCACAAGTATGGAGTATGAAATTTGCTTTTTAGTAAAACATTCTTTAAACAAAACCTCAGCTGTTCTTGGAATTCTGGGCAAATGGCTAGATCTTAAAATGTATTTTGTACCGGAAAACAGGAATAATGGTTTGGAAAGTGACATTAAAAAATTTTTACAAATCAAAGTTCAAAGCCTCTAGGGATCCAGAAGTTCCAAATTCTATCTCGGTGCGTTCTGGCTCTAATCTCTTCTCTCTCTCACACACACACACACACGCACACGCACACACACACACGCACACACACACACACACACCCCTACCCACCCATAGGGACAGAGTTTAGAGTCCAAACACAAAGCTCTAGTTGCGATCTTGACATTTTTTAAGGTAAACAAACAAGGGATGAGTTGTACCTTCAGAACCTCAGTCTTCTCATCTGTAACATGTAATTACTGTTCTTTATACCTCACAGAAAACTAGTAAAATTTAAAGAAAATGAATATAAGGCATTTTGCAAATGGTAAAGCACTCTACAAATATATAAATGATTATCATATTCCTGTGCTGTAACAGTGTCAGCACTGTTATCAAGAGAAAGAGCATATTGGAGTTGAATTAGGATATATTTCATAAACAAGGATCATAGAATCTTAGTCTAGAATGTAATCCAAACATGATGTTTTCTAATCTTCAACACATTTGAGGAATTGCCCTCTACAGCATCCCTGACAAAGGGTCACTTAACTTCTGCTTCAATTATATCAGTGATGGGCAATTTGGTGATTTTTAGGTAGTTTATTCTGCTAATGGAAATAGAAATTTGCTCCTTAGGTTGAATTGAAATCTTCTCCTTAATTTCTAGTAAAACCAGACAAAATGCTGGAAAACCTTATCCCCTCATCTATCTGGCAGTGCTTTGAAAACTTGTGACGCCTCACTTTTTGCATTTATTCAGCAATGTTACGTGTCAAGTACTGGGCTAAGTGCCGAGAATTAAAGATTAAACAGAGCTAATGCCTGTCCTCAAGTAGCGTACCAGCCAGGGATTAGCCCCCTGAAGTAAAAAATTGAGACGGAAAGTAGAGTAGAAATTTCAAGCAAGTAGGATTTAATACAGGGAATTGACTACTAAGGGTTGAAAGGCTAAAAGGGTTAGGATGCTGAGGTCACCAGTTATTAGTATCTCCAGGAAGCAGTTACTACCCCTGCAGCTCAGCTAACTCAGACATTAGTAACTGCAGGAAGCCTTGGTCACCATTAGGAGAGGTGGAGCTAACAGAATTGTGCCACCTTGTGGTGGGCACTCAGACCTCTGTGGGCAGCACAGCATAGGTGGTGCTCAGCTTTCCATGGGGGTGAGGATGCTGTGTAGCTGGTGCATGGACCACCAAAAGCTGAGTGCCCAGCTGGCTCTGGAACTCGGAAGGGGCCTGGCACGACTGGTAATGAGGGTGCAATGAAGTTGGAGACTAAAGCCATAGCTGTCCTTGACTGCCTGCAGAAATCTGACAGAGCTCAGAACAGAACATAAATCCTTCTTCCTATTTTCTCTCCCTCCCGCTTGCCCTCAGTTGACCACCATTTGCAAAAATCAACTGGAAAGAGGTTTACAGAGTAGTCTGGAAAATGTAACTTATAGAATCCCAACCCCAGTGTCAAAAAGTAAAGTATGTAAGGGTAAGCTTGGTCCTAAGGCACAATAGGTAGCTAACTAGCAAAATCTACTCTTTTGGGTCCTCAGCATCCCTATGTATTCTCTCACCTTTATTTAGACCTCTGTAGAGCAACAACAACTGCATACATCTTCCTAACAAGATGCAATGATCCTAAAGGCAAAAACTCTCTCATCTCCCCCCAAAGAGAAGATACAAAGTTCCAAGAGTTACCACTCCCATCTCTGGACGATGTTATTCCTCTTCTAATTCACTCATACACCCATCTGAATATTCTGTAACACAAAAACTAAGTTTGCCACTAAAAGCAACCACTACATAAAAGGATAGGGGAAAGGTTAATAAAAGAAACTTCTAGTTATTATATATGCAATATTATGAGGAAATCATGTGTAGCTGTTACAGTCATCAATCGCAAACCTGGTCTCAAGAACACAGATGATATTCATACCTTCCCTGCCCTTCTCTCTATTCCCTGTCCCTCTGCCCTCAGCCAGTCACAGTTTTATACCTGTTAGAGTGACACACAACTTTATTTGCAAGAATATGAATTATCAGAAGCAGTGTATTTATTTTGTTGCTCTAGTTTTCTTTTAAATTTTACTACAGAAAAAGGAAAATGGAAAGACTTAGAATTTCCCCACCCAGGATCTCCTGGAATCTGGATATAGTGTTCCTTACTCCCATTTTGCTCCAAGCACCCATTTTCTCCTTAATGATCAGGGTCAACAACCCCAGCCAGCAGAGACATTCCCTTCTTTGCCTGTGATTTCAGTGGCATGAGGAGACCAATATGGTCAGGTGGAATATCAATCCCCCACTCAATGGAATTGAACTGTTGAGTCTGCTGGTAGAAGGTTTTCTCTCCTGAAGACTAAGATATATAAATCACTAGAACCTGAAGTTGCAGGTTTAGGAAGTCCAAGTTATTCAAATGGTCCATTTTGTGTAATAACAAGAGGTGCTTCTCCAACTTTCACTGTTTGCTTTCAGACCCCTGTATGCTTATTGGTTGCTTGTTAAAGGCATATCGTATGCAATAATGCCCCAATCCTGCAAATATTTCTTCTAATCAGCATATTAACTGAATCTTCTATTAGTCGAACTATGGCTGGGTGATCAGGTATGTAATTGATATCAAGATATTTCTTGAGAATTAATCTACTGCTGTACTTCTTTTTCTGTTAAATGAGTTTCTTGGTTAGAAGCAATGTTGTGTGGAAGACCATGACGCTGAATCAGAACTTCATCAAGTCCATGGGCAATTATGCTGGCAAAGAGTACTGCTAACAGGAAAGAAAATCTATATTCCAAATAAATGTTTATTACAGTAAGGAATTTCTTCCACTTGCATAATGGAAGTTGCTCAACCTGCCACCGGCTGGCTGCTTGGTTTCCTTAGAGAATGGTCCATACCAAGGATTGAGCACTGGTCTATGCTGTAAGCTAGTTAGGCACTTGGCAAGTGACAGTATTTGTATGAAGCCTTTGTGAAGGGATGCTCCTGTTGTTAAATACATACATGAACTTTATCCCACCTACAAAGAATAATTTGTACTTGAGCCCACTGAGCAACATGGGATTCTGGGGGAAAAGGTTACTGACATCCATAGAGAGGGTCACAAGTCCACAGGGAAACTGTAACTAACTAGTCAACGTGGAATTCCACTGAAGGTCACAAACTGTTATTAGCATTTCATCCCTGCTTCCCTTTATGGTCAATGTGCCATCATGTTCCTGGCACTTAAGTGCTGCCACATTGCTCTTGGGCTCTCCAGGACCCCATGATCCCCATGAAGTAAAAGAGCCCATCCCCAAAGCAGACCCTCCCTCTACAGAGGACAGACCCTACACAGCCTTTCAAGAATGTCAGTGCCCTTGCCTGGTGCCTTCCTCGATGGCTTTGTGAAGTATCCTCTGGATCCTCTCAGGGAATTCATGTGGAGTGGGGAAGGGATAAGGGAGAGAGTGAGTAGATGTGAGGTTGTACGTGGTAAATATACCCCAACATTCTTAAACCTTGGATTCCTTCTGATACATTGTGTATTTAGCATCTATGAACATAAGCTTCAACTTCTCATCATCCTTACTCCAGGATGCAATAGTCTAGACAAAGGGTCAGCAAACTACAGCCCATGAGCCAAATATGGTCCGTTACCTATTTAAAGTTTTATTGGAACACAGCCATGCTCTTTCATTTACATATTATCTGTGGCAGTTTTCATATCCCTACTGAAGAACTGAGTGGTTGTGACAGAGACCTTACTGCAGGCTGGCAAGACTATTGATTATCTAGCCCTTTACAGAGACATTCTGCTGCCCCCTGGCCTAGGCTGCTTCTGGTCTTGTCTCCACATGTCTGAACTCTGTTTTCTTGTCTTCTCTTTGCTTATTCACATTTTCTAGTTTTTCTTTAGCAAACATGCTGATTAGTCAATCAGGAAAACACAGTCATGAAGCTTCTGACACATGTCAGGGTATCACAAACCACAGACTAAACAGGCTGAACAAAATAAATGTGGGCCTCATGCAGCTTAGTCTATATCATGCTTTATTTCATGTAACAAAACAACCAAAATTCGAAATGATACACACACACCAATGTTCATTTCAGCACTATTTACAATAGTTAGGACATGAAAGCAACCTAAATGTCCATTGACAGAGGAATGGATAAAGAAGATGAGGTATAATACATGTATACAATGGAATATTACTCAGCCATAAAAAAGAATAAAACAATGCCATTTGCAGCAACAAGGATGGACCCAGAGACTGTCATACTAGTGAAGTAGATCAGACAAAGACAAATATCATATGATATTGCTTATATGTGGAATCTAAAAAAAGTATACAAATGAACTTATTTACAAATCAGAAATAGAGCCACAGATGTAGGAAACAAACTTATGGTTACTGGGGGGAAAGTGGGTTGTGGGGAGGGATACATTAGGAGACTGGGATTGACATATACACACTACTATATATAGAATAGATAACTAATAAGAACCCACTGTATAGCACAGGGAACTCTACTCAATACTCTGTAACGACCTATATGGGAATAGAATCTAAAACAGAGTGGATATATGTATATGTATAACTGATTCACTTTGCTGTACAGCAGAAACTAATACAACATTGTAAGTCAACTATACTCCAATAAAAATTTTTTAAAAATAACAGAATATATACGATATACATACATGTATACGTATGTACATGTGTGTGTATATATTATAATATATATATCAATGTGATCTAAAGGAAACCAGCAGTGTGTTCTGACCTACTGCTTGGAAGACCCAGGGACTAACTCCTGTCATATCAAGGGGTGATCAGACCCTGACAGCCTGATTCATGAGCACAGAAACATATACAAGATGGGCTCAGACATCAGGATGCTAACTTACTGATTTACAGTGAGAAACTCCTGTCACATAGACCAGAAATATGTGCTGGCCATCTGCTCAGCAATGCTCTCCTGCAGTCAAGCTGCAAGGAAAGCCAAAACCTAATCAGAACCACTTTATTGATTTCTCAGGAAAAATTACTGTGAAGCAGGGCAAAAATACCTATACGATTAGTGCTTTTTTTCTTGTAGGTAAACGTGTGTGGGGATGAGAATTCTGTGTTGAGTGCAGAAACAGAATAAGGGAAGTACAAAGAACTGGATATTTTTTTCAGTATAAGTTCTTTTTTATTTTCTTTTTAATTTTTTTAATACATCTTTATGGAGTATAATTGCTTCACAATGCTGTGTTAGTTTCTGTTGTACCACAAAATGAATCAGCCATATGTTTACATATATCCCCATATCCCCTCCCTCCTGCATCTCCCTCCCACCTTCCCCATCCCACCCCTCTAGGTCGTCACAAAACACTGAGAGCTGATCTGTCTGTGCTATGCTGCTCTTCCCACTAGCTATCTATTTTACATTTGGTAGTGTATATATGTCAATACTACTCTCACTTCACCCCAGCTTCCCCTCCACCACCCCCGTGTCCTCAAGAATATTTAATGGCATCAAACCATTCAAAGACTCTGGATGCACCCATTATACCATAAAGGTGATTTTGTACGTGGGAGCAGAAACAATTGAAGGCTAATGCTGACAACTTTACATCATCTCTACCTTAATGAGAGCCTGAGCCATTGGGACAAGAAAATTCGAGACTTCCTCATTTCTGTAATATTTCTTTTCCTATACCTCTACAATCAAGCTTTCTTCTGACTGAAATTCCATCTCTTTAAGTGTGTTAATTGCGAAGTCCATATAACCCCCTACCTCTTTCAGATGATTTTGCTGATCTCAGTTCTAGTGTATTATGTGTTTATCCTATATTTGTATACTCAGAGAAAATCCATTCCATGACTGATTATTTATGATACTTTCCACATAAGTTTGCTATAGGAATTGGATACAATAATTTTTGTGAACCACCCATGACTATGTCAAGTATATAGTAGGTGCTCAGTAATGAAAAACAGGATTATAAAATACTGGAAGTGACAGATACCAATGTAATTAACTACACCATAATGTGAGGTATGTTATATTATACAAGTGGTAGAAGCAAAGTGTTATGGGGATACATAGACCAAATACTCCCAGGACATTTAACTATGCAACATACACAACTGTAAATCACTTTCTCACTGTCTGCCACTTTTCTCTGGCTATTCCAGAGTGTAAATGCCAGACCTCACGTGGGGCCCAAAATTTCCAACACTGTACCTTAGAATGCAGTCCAGCTCAGGTCAAGGCCAGGGTAAACATCACTTGTCTATTAACTCAGACTAAACCAAGCCTCAGTGCTGCTCACAAAAGCTTGTGGTCACCCAACCCCTGTGGGTTTGTTATGTAAATTATTTTCACACCAAGACTCTTCAATCCTGGCCTTGTAGGAATGATCATAAAACAGAGACAAAAACAAATCTAAAATAGTACATTCAGCTGAACTTATTTTCATTCCTCTGAACCATGGATTCCCTGCTTTCCTTCTCATGTCCTGGTATCACAATCTATACTTGAAGCTAGAAAATTCAGTCATGGCCGTATCTACAAAATCAACAAATACTTTCCATTCTCCTGAAATTGCCCCATACCTGACTTCTTTAATATTTACTGCCTTATTTGTTTAGTTGTATTTATTTATACTTTGTTTAGCAAATGCATAACTCTTACTGAGTGCAAGCCACTCTTCCATGTGCTTTAAAAATAAACTCAAACCCTCTTTCAAGAACACCGGAATCACAACTAACTGCTGAACAATCATCAACAGGAAGAAAATGGAACTCACCAAAAAAGATACCCCACATGCAAAGACAAAGGAGAAGCTGCAGTGAGATGGTGTGGGGGGGCACTATTACAATAAAATCAAATCCCATAACTGCTGGGTGGGTGACTCACAAACTGGAAAACACTTATACCACAGAAGTCTACCCACTGGAGTGAAGCTTCTGAGCCACACATCAGGCTTCCCAACCTGGGGGCCTGGCAATAGGAGGAGGAATTCTTAGAGAATCAGACTTTGAAGGCTAGCAGGATTTGATTGCAGGACTTCAGCAGGACTGGGGGAAACAGAGAATCCACACTTGGAGGGCACACACAAGGTAGTGTGTACATTGGGACCCAGGGGAAGGAGCAGTGACCCCATAGGAGACTGAAGCAGACCTACCTGCTACTGTTGGAGGACTCCTGCAGAGGCAGGGGGCAGCTGTGGCTCACCAAAAGACAAGGACACCGGCAGCAGAAGTTCTGGGAAGTACCCTTAGTGTGAGCCCTCCCAGAGTCTGCCATTAACCCCACAAAAGACCCCAGGTAGGCTGCAGTGCTGGGTTGCCTCAGGCCAAACAACCAACAGAGAGGGAACCCAGCCTGACCCATCAGCAGTCAAGTGGATTAAAGTTTTACTGAGCTCTACCCACCAGAGCAACAGTCAGCTCTACCCACCACCAGTCCCTCCCATCAGGAAACCTGCACAAGCCTCTTAGATAGCCTATTCCACCAGAGGGCAGACAGCAGAAGCAAGAAGAACTACAATCCTGCAGCCTGTGGAACAAAAAACACATTCACAGAAAGATAGACAAGATGAAAAGGCAGGGGGCTATGGACCAGATGAAGGAACAAGTTAAAACCCCAGAAAAACAACTAAATGAAGTGGAGATAGGCAACCTTCCACAAAAAGAATTCAGAATAATGATAGTGAAGATGATCCAGGGCCTCAGAAAAAGAATGGAGGCGAAGATCAAGAAGATGAAAGAAATGTTTAACAAAGACCTAGAAGAATAAAAGAACAAACAGAGATGAACAATACAATAACTGAAATGAAAACTACACTAGAAGGAATCAATAGCAGAATAACTGAGGCAGAAGAACGGGTAAGTGACCTGGAAGACAGAATGGTGGAATTCACTGCTGTGGAAGAGAATAAAGAAAAAAGAATGAAAAGAAATGAAGACAGCCTAAGAGACATCTGGGATAACATTAAACACAACAACATTCATATTATAGGGGTCCCAGAAGGAGGAGAGAGAGAGAAAGGACCAGAGAAAATATTTGAAGAGATTATAGTTGAAAACTTCCCTAACATGGGAAAGAAAATAGCCACCCAAGTCCAAGAAGAGCAGAGAGTCCAATGGAGGATAAACTCAAGGAAAAACACCCCAAGACACATAGTAATCAAATTTGCAAAAATTAAAGACAAAGAAAAATTATTGAAAGCAGCAAGGGAAAAATGACAAATAACATACAAGGGAACTCCCATAAGGTTAACAGCTGATTTCTCAGCAGAAACCCTACAAGCCAGAAGGGAGTGGCATGATATACTAAAGTGATGAAAGGGAAGAACCTACAACCAAGATTACTCTACCCAGCAAGGATCTCATTCAGATTCGATGGAGAAATCAAAAGCTTTACAGACAAGCAAAAGCTAAGAGAATTCAGCACCACCAAACCAGCTCTACAACAAATGCTAAAGGAAATTCTCTAAGTGGGAAATACAAGAGAAGAAAAGGACCTACAAAAACAAACACCCCAAATTAAGAAAACGGCAATAGGAAAATACATATCGATAATTACCTTAAATGTGAATGGATTAAATGCTGCAACCAAAAGACACAGGCTTGCTGAATGGATACAAAAACAACACCCAAGAGACCCACTTCAGACCTAGGGACACATACATATAGAAAGTGAAGGGATGGAAAGAGATATTCCATGCAAATGGAAATCAAAAGAAAGCTGGAGTAGCAATACTCATATCAGATAAAATAGACTTTAAAATAAAGAATGTTACAAGAAACAAGGAAGCACACTACATAATGATCAAGGGATCAAACCAAGAAGATATAACAATTATAAACATATATGCACCCAACATAGGAGCACCCCAATACATAAGGCAACTGCTAACAGCTCTAAAAGAGGAAATCAACAGCAACAAAATAATAATGGGGGACTTAAACACCTCACTTACACCAATGGAAAGATCATCCAAATAGAAAATTAATAAGGAAACACAAGCTTTCAATGACAAAATAGATCAGATAGACTTGATATTTATAGGACATTCCATCCCAAAACAGCAGATTACACTTCCTTCTCAAATGCACATGGAAAATTCTCCAGGATAGGTCACATCTTGGGTCACAAATCAAGCCTCAGGAAATTTAAGAAAATTGAAATCATATCAAGCATCTTTTCTGACCAGAACGCTATGAGATTAGAAATGAATTACCGGGGAAAAAACGTAAAAAACACAAACACATGGAGGCTAAACAATACGTTACTAAATAACCAAGAGATCACTGAAGAAATCAAACAGGAAATCAAAAAATACCTAGAGAAAAATGACAATGAAAACACGACGATTCAAAACCTATGGGATGCAGCAAAACCAGTTCTAAGAGGGAAGTTTATAGCTATAAAAGCCAACCTCAAGAAACAAGAAAAATCTCAAGTAAACCGTCTAACATTACACCTAAAGGAAATAGAGAAGAAGAACAAACAAAACCCAAAGTTAGCAGAAGGAAAGAAATCATAAAGATCAGAGCAGAAATAAATGAAATACAAACAAAGAAAACAATAGCAAAGATCAATAAAACTAAAAGCTGGTTCTTTGAGCAGATAAACAAAATTGATAATCCATTAGCCAGACTCATCAAGAAAAAGAGGGAGGGCTTCCCTGGTGGCGCAGTGGTTGAGAGTCTGCCTGCTGATGCAGGCGACACGGGTTTGTGCCCCAGTCCGGGAGGACCCACATGCCGTGGAGCGGCTAGGCCTGTGAGCCACGGTCACTGAGCCTGCACGTCCAGAGCCTGTGTTCCGCAATGGGAGAGGCCACAACAGTGAGAGGTCCACGAACCGCAAAAAAAAAAAAAAAAAAGAAAAAAGAAAAAGAAAAAGAGGGAGAGGGCTCAAATCAATAAAATTAGAAATAAAAAAGGAGTAGTTACAACAGACACCACAGAAATAAAAAGCATCCTAAGAGACTACTACAAGCAACTTTATGCCAATAAAATGGGCAACCTGGAAGAAATGGACAATTCCTTAGAAAGATATAACCTTCCAAGACTGAACCAGGAAGAAATAGAAAAAATTAACAGACTAGTCACAAGTAATGAAATTGAAACTGTGATTAAAAATTTTCCAACAAACAAAAGTCCAGGACCAGATGGCTTCACAGGTGAATTCTATCAATCATTTAGAGAAGAGCTAACACCCATCCTTCTCAAACTCTTCCAAAAAATTGCAGAGGAAGGAAAACCCCTAAACTCATTCTATGTGGCCACCATCACCCTGATACCAAAACCAGATAAAGATACTACAAAAAATGAAAATTACAGACCTATATCACTGATGAATATAGATGCAAAAATCCTCCACAAAATACTAGCAAACAGAATCCAACAACACATTAAAAGGATCATACACCATGATCAAATGAGATTTATCCCAGAGATGCAAGGATTCTTCAATATATGCAAATCAATCAATGTGATACACCATATTAACAAACTGAAGAATAAAAACCATATGATCATCTCAATAGATGCAGAAAACGATTTTGACAAAATTCAACACCCATTTACGATAAAGACTCTCCAGAAAGTGGGCATAGGGGGAACCTACTTCAACATAATAAAGGCTATATATTACAAACCCACAGCAAACATCATTCTCAATGGCAAAAAACTGAGAACATTTCCTCTAAGAACAGGAAAAAGACAAGGATGTCCACTCTCACCACTATTATTCAACATAGTTTTGGAAGTCCTAGCCATGGCAATCAGAGAAGAAAAAGAAATGAAAGGAATACAAATTGGAAAAGAAGTAAAACTGTCACTGTTTGCAGATGACATGATACTATATGTAGAGAATCCTAAAGATGCCACCAGAAAACTACTAGAGCTAATCAATGAATTTGGTAAAGTTTCAGGATACAAAATTAATGCATAGAAATCTCTTGCATTCCTATACACTAATGATGAAAAATATGAAAGAGAAATTAAGGAAACACTCCCATTTACCATTGCAACAAAAAGAATAAAATACCAAGGAATAAACCTACCTAGGGAGACAAAAGACCTGTATGCAGAAAACTATAAGACACTGATGAAAGAAATCAAATATGATACAGAGATGTAGAGATATACCATGTTCTTGGACTGGAAGAATCAATATTGTGAAAATGACTATACTACCCAAAGCAATATACAGATTCAATACAATCCCTATCAAATTACCAATGACATTTTTTATAGAACTAGAACAAAATATCTTAAAATTTGTATGGAGACACAAAAGACCCCCAATAGCCAAATCAGCCTTGAGGGAAAAAAACAGAGCTGGAGGAATCAGGCTCCCATACATCAGACTATACTACAAAGATACAGTAATCTAGAGAGTATGGTACTGGCCCAAAAACAGAAATATAGATCAGTGGAACAAGAGAGGAAGCGCAGAGATAAACCCACGCACCTATGGTCAACTAAACTATGACAAAGGAGGCAAGGATATACAATGGAGAAAAGATAGTCTCTTCAATAAGTGGTGCGGGGAAAACTGGACAGCTACATATAGAAGAATGAAATTAGAACACTGAATAACACCATACACAAAAATAAACTCAAAATGGATAAGAGACCTAAATGTAAGACTGGACACTATAAAACTCTTAGAGGAAAACATAGGCAGAACACTCTTTGACATAAATCACAGCAAGATCTTTTTTGATCCACCTCCTAGAGTAATGGAAATAAAAACAAACATAAACAAATGGGACCTAATGAAACTTAAAAGCTTTTGCACAGCAAAGGAAACCATAAACAAGACGAAAAGACAACCCTCAGAATGGGAGAAAATATCTGCAAATGAATCATCGGACAAAGGATTAATCTCCAAAATATATAAACAGCTCATGCAGCTCAATATTAAGAAAACAACCCAATCCAAAAATGGGCAGAAGATCTAAATAGACATTTCTCCAAAGAAGACATACAGATAGCCAAAAGCACATGAAAAGCTGCTCAACATCACTAATTATTAGAGAAATGCAAATCAAAACTACAATGAGGTATCACCTCACATCAGTTAGAATAGGCATCATCAGCAAATCTACAGACAACAAATGCTGGAGAGGGTGTGGAGAAAAGGGAACCCTCTTGCACTGTTGGTGGGACTGTAAATCGATACAGCCACTATGGAGAACAGTATGGAGGTTCCTTAAAGAACTAAAAACAGAATTACCATATGACCCAGCAATCCCACTACTGGGCATATACCCAGAGAAAACCATAATTCAAAAAGACACATGCACCCCAATGTTTATTACAGCACTGTTTACAATAGCCAGGTCATGGAAGCAACCTAAATGCCTATCGACAGATGAATGGATAAAGAAGATGTGGTATATATACACAATGGAATATTACTCAGCCATAAAAAGGAATGAAATTGGGTCATTTGTAAAGACGTGGATGGATCTAGAGACCGTCATACAGAGTGAAGTAAGTCAGAAAGAGAAAAACATTGTATATTATGTTAATATACATATAAACATATATGTGGAACCTAGAAAAATGGTACAGATGAACTGGTTTGCAGGGTAGATATTGAGACCCAGATGTAGAGAACAAACATATGGACACCAAGGGGGGAAATCTGGGGGTTGGGTGGTGGTATGAATTGGGAGATTGGGATCGACATGTATACACTAATATGTATAAAATGGATGACTAATGAGAAAATAAATAAATAAATAAATAAAAATGCTAACTCATTTTATCCTCCTAACAACCCCACAAGGAACAACCCTTTCATTATCCTCAAAGCACAGAGAGGCTACATGAGGCTCCCGCTGTCACAGTCTAATGTATGGATATAAGCCCAGGCAGTCTGCTCCTGAGCACATCTCAACCCTTATGCCCCATGACCTCTTAGTTCAGTTTCTCCTTATCCTCTCCCTCAGCTACTGAAGCAGCCTGAGTATCAACCTCCCTGCCTCCAGTCTGGTCTCTTCTCATTTGACCTTGACATCCACATTGTAGACAGAGCTACATTTCTAGGTTATAGATATATTTATATGATTCCTGGGCTTAAAAACTTGAGATGTCTCCCTAGGGATGTGAAGTCTTTATTATAAGGAATAATCTGTAATCATTGGCCAGGCTTCCACACCCTCTCACAATCTGCTTTTGATCTTTCTGTCCACCCTTATCTACTACTCAGGGCATGCTGCTCCCTGAGTATATCCTAAATGTTTCTGCCTCTACATCACTCACCCTACCTGAAATGTCTTCATCCCTGTTCTGAGCAGCTGCTCACCACACAGGTATTCACAGACACACACACACACACACAATACAACACCCACACCCATACTCATGGAATCTTAATGTGACATCAAAGTCTAGTCAAATGTCCTTGAGATAGACAAGGACAAATACTGTCATATACTTTGTTGTATCCATATCTGTATCTCTCCCATCAGATGGCAGAATCCTGGAGATTAGGAGCTGGGTTTTGCACATGTTTCCATTCTTAGTACTTAATATATTTGTACTTAAAAACATTAAAACAAATTAAATTGAACCAAATTTTAATAAATATTAAAATTGTAAGAAAAATATTATCCCAATTTTTATAAACATGTAGCTGTAGGTATCTGAGTGTGTTTTTGTATTAGATAAACCTACTACAATATTAAGAACAATTTACTTAGCAAGATGAGATTATGGATTGTATCAAGTTTAATTTTTCTGTGTTTTGTAAATTTTCTATTAAGACTTTTAATAAGAAAAAAGTGTTGTTTTCACATAGAAAATTTTATTTTTGGTGATTTTGGCTATATTTCAAGCTCAGTCTGACATTTTAACATCTTTATACTGTTTATCAAACTTCTGCTTCCAGTTAGGATGTAGAATGTGAAATACCTGTGGCCCCACAGTAATCATAAGAAAATCCTGGACAACACAGAAATAATACTTTTCTATGAGAATAGCAAAGAATAGGATGCAAGGATCCTTGTCAAACTGAACTCTAGATAGAAATGAGCCCTTCATAGTGCAGAGAGAACCTCTGCTCCTTCTAAACCTGAGAGTTCTCAGAACTCTCAGGTCTGAGAACACCTGGATGGTAGTGGAATAAGTCTCACATAAACAAAGAGATTGTGTAGGAATGAGAAGAAATAAGCTGAACTTCAGAGGACAGTGTGGACTGGTGGGGCTTGGGAGAATCTGGAAGAGTGACAAATGTACAAATTATGTGTCCCAACTAGTCTCTTGCCCTAACCAATCACTGAATTTTGCCAGGAAAGGAGCAATGGAGGGCAGGATCAAAAGTAGAGGGAAATAGCAACACTTCTCCACAGTCTCAAAATTCTTGGATTGTGAGGAGTTGAATCCAGAGATGAGCAACAACAACAAAAAAAACTGATACCCAGTTGCCTCTCAGCTCAAATACTGACTTGTAGAAAAGGTGGCAATAGTGCTATAGGGGTTTAGTACAGCCAGTCACTGAGCTCAATCCAAGTGAAGGTCAGACCCAGACCCCAGAATGCTTGCTCTCCTAGACCCTCACCCTAACCACTAGACAAAAAGACTTGCGTTCTTTTATGAAATAAAGAGAACAAAGCAAAACTATACAGCAGTATCCACTATAATTTTATACACAATATAATTTAAAAATTATGAGACATACAAAGATCAGGAAAATGTGACCCATAAACAAGAGAAAACATAGTGATTAGAAGAAAACCCACCAGACAATAGAAATTACTCATACTGAAGCAAAGATAAAAAGAAAAGATTGAAGAAAACTAAGGGAGGTTCAGTGACATGTGAGATAATGTCACACCACCTAACATATTTGTAACTGCTGTCCCAGAAGGAGAGAAGAGACTGAATAGGAAGGAAAAGAGGACTTGAAGAAATGTAGGACAGAAGTTTTCCAAATTTAATTTAAAATCTCAACTCAGAAATTCAAGAAATGTAATAAACCTCAATTATGGTTAATGCAAAGAAAGCCTCATCCAGGCACATTATAATCAAGTTTCTGAAAATAAGATATAAAGAGTAAGTCTTAAAAGAATTCAGAGGAAAAAACACTTCACCTCCAGGTGAACAATGATAAAAATGATAGTTAACTTCTCATCAGAAAAATGCAAGCTAGAAGACAATGAAAATCATCTTTAAAGTGTCAAAGAAAGAAACTTTATCAACCTAGAAATCCATACCTAGCAAAAATATCCTTTGAAAATAAAGACGTTTTAAAGTCAATGCAACCTTAAAGAATTCATTGCCTGCCAAAAGAATATGCATATTACAAATATCTAATAAAGAACTTAAGTCTAAAATAAATAACTCCTGAGCAAATAAAGCACATAAACAGACACTTATTTAAAAATAAAAACATAAAATCACTACTAAGTGAGGTATACTGTAGTGTTAGTTATCAGGTAAATACAAATTAAAACCAAAATGAGATACTTCATGCCCACAAAAATGGCTAAATTTAAGAAAACTGACAATAGGATGTCAAGCAACTGGATTTTTCATATATTGCTGGTCGGAGTGCAATCACTTTGGAAACCTGTTGGGTAGATTCTTATAAAGTTAAACATGCACATGCCCTAGCAATTTTACTCCTGGAGAAGTGAAAACCTATGTCCACAAAAAGACTTGTACAAGAAGTACTATTCTTCAAAGTCAAAAAAATGGAAACAATTTCTGCATTCAACGATGGGAAAATTGAGAAACAAAATTTATAAGAATAGACTTCTTGGCAATAAAAATGAGTGAACAACTGATACACGGAATAATATGTATAAATCTCAAAAGCATTATGTTGAGAGAAAGAATCCAATACAAAAGAGTGCTTACATATATTTCCATTCATGTGCAGTTCAGAAACAGGCAAAACTAATCCATGGTGATGGAAATTGCAGAAGTGGCAGCCTCTCAGTATTGGAACTGAATGGATACAGGCAGAAGAGAACCTTTCTGGGTCAAGAAAGTGCTCTATATTTTGACCAAAATTTGAGGTATGTTTGTCAAAACTTATCAACCTGTATATTTAAGGTGTGTCCATTATCACTGTATTTATACTTTCATGAATAATTATCAGTCTCTAGTGACAAATGTAAAAATAAAGACTAGTATCTACAAGCACACTAGTTATGCCCCTCAATGTTTGTGGCTTCTGCAAATTATTCAAATACCTTTATTAATTCCACTGCAACTGGTAAAGTTTTGGAATCAGATTTGGTAAGCACTACATCATTTTGGTCACCACTAGAATTTAACCTCCAGCAGGTCATGAATCCTAATAACCACTTTTAGTGTACAATTACTATGTTAATCTCAAATACATCATGTTTAGTTATTGGCTGAGAACTCAATCATGCCTAGTTCTATTAGGAGGCTGTTTCTGTCCAAAATCTGCTCCTCTCCCTCTATAGCTGTGGTACTAAATGGAGCTGCAATACCTTTCCTCCACAGACACAAAGTTGAAGCACTGATCCAGGTCTAAGCAAAGCATTTAATTTCTCTGTCCAGTGATTGTGCCAGCATGCGCAGGTGACTCAGTCTAGGCCAAGAGAGTGCTTTTCCAGGATTGTTTTATCTAGAGTCGGAGGACAAGGGACTTTTTTGAGTATATTCTTGGAAAGATGAAAATTGGGGACTGCTAGCAGTCTTGTTTTTTTTTTTTTTATTATATCAGGAAAATTTATACTGAGTACAAAGTCATACAAAGGCAAATGTATAAAAGAGGGAGAGTTCTCTTTGCCTTGCGGCTCTGGTTCCCTTCTGTAAGATCCCTACAGGGACCTAGTTCACTGTAAGGAAAACCAATTTGGTTTCCTGAGCCAAAAAGTTTTTCTATTATGTTAGCTTGAGTTAAATTTCTGTCCACTGCAATTTAACAAATCTGGTCTAGTATATCATACTGTCGTTGAGATAATGAAATATTTTCTTTCTATATATTACTAAAAATATCAAGAACTTTGATGAAGGTATTTTAATAGTTTGATAACCATATTAAAAAATAAACTTAGTATGACAACTCCTGTCACCTATTAATTTCTACTTCTTTTGCTTTGTGCTTGGAAAAAATGTATTTAATGTTCAATTCTAAAATATCAATGGTTATTAACATTAAGTCCAGTAATAACTAATTTCCAGTGTCCTTTTTTTTTTAAATTGAAAATTCTGAAAAACATAGGAATGGCCATATCATTTTTTAATATTTCCAAGTTAACCATCAAAACAAACATATTAACTAGACTAGGGGTAGGTGTAGGGTAGAACCATATAGTTTCTGTGCATAAAAAAGAAGAGGGAAGCAATGGGATATCTGAAAAATCTGAAAATTGGAGAACCCCAAATAGCCAAAGCTACACACTGTGTAAAGTGTGATGGGCCAATTTTAGTAGCAGCTAAAACTGTGAGTAAGGTGTGCAGAAATGAAAGCAGTATAGGCCCTATAATGTCCCCAAAACTAACTATCCAAATCTCCCCTCTAAGACAAAGTCTTAACACTAAGAAGAAACTCATAGCAACAGAAAATAAATGGAATAGGACATTGATAAGGGGGTATATTAGTCAGCTGGGGCTGCCATAACAATATACCACAGATGAGGTGGCTTAACAACAGGAATTATTTTCTGGAGGATAGAAATCCAAGATCAAGATGCTGGAAAATTTGATTCTGATGAGAGTTCTCTTTCTGGCTTGTGTCCTCACATGACCTTTCTTTTCCTCTGTGTGCACATGAAGAAACACGGATCCTTAGTGTCTCTCTCACTTGGTATGAAAACACCAGTCCTACTGGAGTAAGGCCCCAATTATGACTTCACTTAACCATTATTACCTTCTTATAGGTCCTACATTTAAGTGCATTCATTTTGGGTGTTAGGGCTTCAAGAGACGAATTTGGGTGGGGGACATGATTCAGTCCATCAGTCAAATGAAATAGAAGTCCTAGAAAACACTTGGGAAGAAGAACAAGGACAAGAAATCTCAAGAAGTCCAGGATCATACATTTACATATTATATGAAGTTTAACATTTCATGAAAATAATAGAACACAGAATGGTCATACAGTTAAAATGGCTATCTTGGCCCATTCTCTCCCTTTTAAAAGTTTAGCAAGCAAAAATGAACAACAGAAAATAATTGTGATGACCTGGATGGGTGGGATGGGGGTGGGTGGGAGGAAGGTCCAGGAAGGAGGGGATATATGTATACATATAGCTGATTCACTTCATTGTACAGCAGAAACATAACATTGTAAAGCAACTATACTCCAATTAAAAATAAATAAACATGGTTGAATCCTAAGTAATTTCACTATAGGTAAAAGAATAATAAGAAACAAGATAACACCCTTACAAGAAGAGAAAAATGCCAGAAAGGCACGCTCACAAAATAAATTAAAAACTGTAACCTCATATTTCAAAATTAGTTAAAGGAAATTAAGACAATTATAGAAGATATGAAAACAAAAACATAAATCAGAATTAAAAATAAATAAAAGTTTTATTTCTGGTTTTATCTCCAATACGCAAAGATCTTAGAAGTCATCACTCCCTCACAGAAACAAAAATGCTGAACAAACTGAAAATCAGTGATTTTTTTAGATTCATCAGAGAACTGAGATTACAGGGCTGCCTAGCTAGAATCTGAAGAGATATGTGCACACAGAAAATCAAGCGGAGATCAGCATACCTGAAACAGAAGCTTTTGGAGCCAGCAACTGCCAGAAACAGTTAAATGGTAATTTTGATGAATTTCTGGAGGGTGAGAGTAGGCTAGCATGAGAGATTAAACACTCCTGGGGCCAGTGTTAGGGGACTCCCACACTTGAGTGAGTTTAATGTCTAAAAACCCAACTAGGTTCTCATGGTTACAATTAGAGAAAAATCCTCTCCTGTTTCTGGCAGAAGAAGGGAAAAGTAATATTTTAAAATATACTCAGATCTTTCTCCATAACAAAGTCCTGCCCTCCAAGGAAAACTGTATCACCAGAGTCTTATCTACATGCAGGAGGGGCACCTGGTCAGCTCTAATCTCCTCCAGCTTTCCTATCTCAAATAAGGGGCGACACACACAAAAAAAGGCTAAGAAGCACTTCTGAAGGTCAGGCCCACTAAATAACAGATTTAATCAGAAGATTCAATGTCATGATTTCTCCTTCCCGTCACCTTCCCACCATTTTGATAGGGCTCCAGGATAATTAGACAGTGAGTTACAATGGAAAGAGCTGCAGGAAACACTCTTCAAGAAGTTCTCAGGCAAATCCAAAGACACCAGGGGAGAACACAAGAAAACTAGAGAATACTGACTCCTCTGGCATCTACAGTTACAGCAAACAGTAAACACAGCTCAACTCCTAGCCAGATTAACATAAAACCTCACACAAAAAGCCTAATTGCCTCAGTTTCTATTACATGTTATATTGTTTCCAGCTTTCAACAACAACAACAAAAAACTACAAGGCATGCTGAAAAGCATAAAACACTCAGTCTGAACAGACTAAGCAAGCATCAGAACCAGTCTTAGATTTGATATAGATTTCAGAATATCCAACAAGGAATTTAAAACAACCATGATTAATATAATAAGGACTCTGACAGAAAAAGTAGACAACATGCAAGAACAGATGGGTAATGTGGGCACAGAGGTGGAAACTTTAAAAAGGAAACAAAAAGAAGTGCTACAAATCAAAAACACTGTAATGACTGAAGAATGCCTTTTCTGGAATTTTATAAAAAATTAAAATTCTTCAGAAAGAAAGAAAAGGATACAGGTCAAAAATTCATATCTCTGAAAAGGAAGAACATTAGAGAAGGAATAAATAAAGGTAAAGGTAAATAAAATCTTTTCTTTTTTTTTTTGGATTCTTAACACATTATTGACCAAGGGATTTTTGAAGAAACTAATGCCTGTGGCCATAACAGGTCTCTGGTCAAAAATGTGTTAAGTGATGTAACAGATGGTGACTTGTTCATAGTAATAAGAGAAACAATGTATTGGGTGATTATATTACATGGATAAGTAATGACAGCAATATTGGGAGGGGAGGACTGTGAATATTCAGTTATAAAGTACCTACATTTCCTGTGAAATACTAGTGTCTTTGAAAGTGAACTTAGACTATTTGTAAATGTATATTGAAAACTCTAGGGCAGTGCTAACAAAATTTTAAAAAGAAGTATATTGCATTGCTAAGAGAACAGAGAAAATGGAAATATATTAAGTGTTCAAACAACATTAGAGAAGCAGATAATGGAAAGGCAAGGGGAAAAAATAAAGGACAAGAGCAATAAATATAAAATTATTATAATTATGGTGGATATCAACTCAACTATACAAGTAACTTTAAATGTCAATGGCCGAAATATACCAATTAAAAGGCAGAGACTGTCAAAGTGCATTAAAAATAAAGCCATATATTGTCTAAAAGAAACCCACTTTAAATATAAAGGCAGGGATAGCTTAAAAGTAAAGGAATGGAGAAAGATATACCATGTTAACACTATCAAAAGAAAGCTGGAATAGCTATATTAACTTCAGATAAAGCAGAATTCAGGACAAGGAAAAGTATCAGGAATAAAGAAAGGTGTTACATAATGTTAAAGGAGTCAATTCTCCAAGAGTAAGATACAATACTGAACATGCATATACCTAAAAACACAGCACTAAAATGCATGTGAATAAAACTGATAGAAATTCAAAGAGAAATAGGTAAATTTACCAAGTATAGTTGGAGTCTTCAATATGCTTCCTTTGATCTTAATAGATCCAGTAAGCAAAAAATAACTAAGGATATAGTTGACCTTAACAACACCATCAATCAGCTAGATTCAACAACAATGGAATCACATGAAACATTCAGCAATATAGACCACATTCTGGGCCATAAAGCACACCTTAAGACACTAAAAAGAATAGAAATAATGCAAGAGATGCCTTCAGACCATAAGTAATTAAACTAGAAAACAATAACAAACATAGTTGTATCTGAATCACTTTGCTGTGCACCTGAAATGAACACAACATTATTAATCAACTATGCTCCAGTATAAAATAAAAATTAAAAAAAATCCCCAAATATTTGGAGATTAAACAACTTACTTCTAAGTAACATGTGGGTGGGAAAGAAGTTTCAAAAAAGTTTTAAAACATTTTTAACTGAATGAAAATGAAAATAAAACATATCTAAAATTGTGATATGCAGTGGAATCAGTGCTTAAAGACAAAGTGTGGCATTGAATGCACATATTACAAAAGAAGAGAAATCTAAAATCAGTAACATAAATTTCCACCCTAGGAAAATAGAGCAAGAAGAGCAATATAAACGTAAGCAAGTAGAAGAAGCAGTATGTTTAGAGCAAAAATCAATAACATTGAAAACAGAAACTCAATAGAGAAAATCAACTAAACCAAAAATCTGATACTTTGAAAAGATCAATAACATTTATAAACTAAGAAAAAAGTGGAAAGACATAAATTACTAAAATTAGAAATGAAAGAGAGGAGATTACTACTGGTCCCATGGACATTAATGGAATATTATGAACAATTCTGTGATCACAAACTTGCTAACTTTGATGAAATGGACCTATCCTTGGGAGACACAAACTACTCAAACTGACACAGGAGAGGTAATCTGAATATATTTATATCTTTTTTTTTTTACATCTTTATTGGAGGATAATTGCTTTACAATGGTGTGTTAGTTTCTGCTTTATAACAAAGTGACTCAGTTATACATATACATATGTTCCCATATCTCTTCCCTCTTGCATCTCCCTCCCTCCCACCCTCCCTATCCCACCCCTCTAGGTGGTCACAAACCACCGAGCTGATCTTCCTGTGCTATGCAGCTGCTTCCCACTAGCTATCTATTTTATGAAAGAAAGTAAATCAATAATTGGTAATCTTCCAAAAAGAAAGCACCAGGCCCAGATGATTTCACTGGTGATTAGACTAAATATTTAAGGAAGAAATGAAGTCAACTCTCTATAATCTCATCTAGACAATAGAAGCAGAGGATTACTTTCTAACTCATTTTATAAGGCCAGCATTACCAAAATACCAAAACCAGATCAAGACATTACAAGAAAGGAAAAGAAGGGGCCAATCTCCCATGAAGGTAGATGTGAAAATCCTCAACAAAATATTAAGAAATTGAATCAAACAATGTGTAAAAGGGATTATACAGCATGACCAAGTGGGGTTTATTTCAGGTATGCAAAGCTTGTTCAAAATTCAAAAATTAGTCAATGTAATCAATCACATCAACAGGCTAAAGAAGAAGAATCATAAACTTAATAGATACAGAAAAAGCATTTGACAAAATTAGACACCAATTCATTATAAAATCTCTCAATCAGCTAGGAACAGAGGAGAACTTCCTCAACTTGACAAAGAACACCTGAGAACAACCTATAGCTAACATCATACTTAGTGGTGAGAAATTAGATGCCTTTCCCTTAAATATGAGAATGAGGCAAGGATAACCCCTCTCACCATTCTTATTTAATACTGTGTGAGAAGTCCTAGCTATTACAATATGACTTTAAAAAAATACAAGGTGTACACATAGGGAAGGAAGATATAAACTTGTGTTTGCAGATGACATGAGTGTCCTATGAAGAAAAAAACCAAAGAATAGAAAAACAAAACAAAACCTACTGGAACTAATAAGCAACTATATAGAGGTTGCAGGAAATATGGTTAATATACAAAAGTCAATTTCTTTCTTATGTACCAGTAATAAAAAGTTAGAAGTTGATATTAAAATCATAATTAGTTACATTAGCATCAAAATAATTACTTAGCTATAAATTTAACAAAACTATACAGGAGCTATGTGAAGAAAACTGTAAACTCTAATAAAAGAAATCAAAGACATTTGAAAAAAATGGAGAGATACTCCATGTTCACTGGTAGAAAGATTCAATAATATTAGAGTGTCAATTATTCCTAACTAGATCTAATGTAATCTCAATCAAAAATCTCATTTTGTGGATATGACAAACTGATTTTGCAGTTTACATGGAAAGGCAAAATTCCCAGAAGAGTCAAAACAATGCTGAAAAAAAATTGGAGAATTAACTTGAAGACCTACTACAAAGTTAAATTAATCGAGACAACTTAGTACTCACTAAAGACTAGACAACTAGATCAATGGAACAGAATAGAGAGCCCAGAAATAAACTCACACAAGTTTAGTGTGACAAGTATAGTGTGACAATGTGTCTCCTTTGACAAAGGAGACAAGGTCATTCAATGGAGGAAAGGATAATCTTTTCAACAAATGATGCTAAAACAATTGGACATCCATAAGCAAAAAAAAAGTTGAATCTAGACACAGAACTTACACCTCTCACAAAAAATTAACTCAGAATATATCATAGAACATTATAGACCATGTAAAGCACAAAATTATAAACTTCTAGAAAACAACACAGGAGAAAATTTAGATGACCTTGGATTTGACAATGTTTTTATATACAACAACAAAAGCCTTTTCCTTGAAAAAAATTAATAACTTATACATTTTACTAAAAATAAAAACTTCTGCTCTACTTAAAGACATTCTTAAGAGAATAAAAAGGCAAGCCATATAATGGATGAAAATATCTGCAAAACATACATATGATAAAGAACTTGCATCCAAAATATACAACAAACCCTTAAAATTCAATAATGAAAAAACAAACAGAAAACAAGCCAATTGAAAAATGGAAAAAAGAATTGAACACTTCAACAAAGAAGATGTATGGATTACAAATATGCATAAAAAAGATGCTCAACAGCATATACTAATTTGCAATTAAAACAACAGTGAAGTGCTACTACAAACCTATTAGAATGGCTAAATTCCAAAAACCTGACAGTGTTGGCCCTGATGCAGAGCTACAGGGACTGTCATCTTTGCTGGTACAAATATACAATGGTACTGACACTTTGGAAGACCATTTGACAGTCTCTTAGAAAGCTAAACATAGTTTTACTATCTAGTAGTTGTACTCCTAGATATTTGTCCAGTGCAGTTGAAATCTTATATCCACACAAAAGCCTACGCATGAATGTTTATAGCAGCTTTATTCATAATGGTCAGAGACTGGAAGCAACCGAGAAGTCCTTCAGTAAGTGACTGGATATACTAACTGGTATATATATACAATGGAATATTACTCAACAATAAAAAGAAATGAGCTACAAAGCCATGAAAACACATGGAGTAACTTTAAAGGCATATTACTACATGAACAAAGTCATCTGAAAAGCTAAATACTCTTCAATTCCAACTACATGACCATTCTGGAGAGAGAACTTACTATAGAGAACGTAAAAGGTGAATGGTTTGGAAACCATTCCAAATCATTAGGGGAAGAAATGAGAGCTGAATAGGTGGAACACCCATTCATAGGGGATTTTTAGGGCAGAGAAACTATTCTGTAGGGTATTATAATGTAGGGTACATGACATTATGCCTTTATTAAAACCCAAGACCTATAAAACACAAAGAATGAAACTTAATGTAAATTGTGGACATTAGTCATAATGTATTGATATTGGTTAATTATTTGTGATAGATATAACAAACTGATATTTGACGCTAATAAATGGAGGGGAGATTATGGGAACTCTCTGTGTCATCTGCTCAGGTTTTCTGTTAATCTAAAAGTATTCTAAAAAAAAGTCTAATATAAATTGAGTGGTAGAACCCAGAAGAGAATTAAAATAAAAGAAAAAACATTCAGAAATAAAGACTAAACCAAAAGAACACAAGAGTAAATAAATACAGTATGTAATAACTTAAGAGAAATAGGTGAAAAGAAAAAAAATGAAAGAAATGAAGAAAGAAATAAAAAGTATTAGAGTGAAATTGGTAAATTAGAAGCAAGTAAAGAAGCTCAACATATATAACAGGAGTCTCTGGAAAAGTAAAGCAATGCAGTGGAATAGAACAATAGTGACAATAAAAACCTGTAATTCAAAAAAATGTTTCAAACATAAGGTTAAGATTTGAAACTCCATATTGAAATGATCCACCATGTTCCCTGGGAAATTGACCCAGAACAAACAATATCAAGCGTGGTAGAAGAATAATGACCCCTTAAAGATGTCTGCACCCTAATCTTCAGAATTGTATGTTTCCTTGCATGACAAAGGGACTTTACAGCTGTGATTAAGGTTAAGGACCTTGAGACGAGATTATCCTGTGCTGAGTGGGCCCTATCTAATCACACGACTCCTGAATGGAGGAGAACTTTTCCTGGCTGTGGTGGGAGAGCAATGTGACTACCGAAAAAGGATCGAGGGAGATATGATGGTGCTGGCTTTGAAGAGGAAGGAAGGGGTCCATGATCCAAGGAATGTGGGCGGCATCTCGAAGCTGGAAAAGGCGAGGAAACATATTGTCCCTTAGAGCCTCCAGAAAGGAATACATCTTTGCTGATATGCTGGTTTTAGCCCACTGAGACCCTTTTTTGATATCTGACCTAGAGAACTGTAAGAGGATAAATTTGTGTTGCTTTAAGCTGTTAAGTTTGTGGTATTTTATTACAGCAACAATAAAAATCTAACGTACCAAAAACATTTAATAAAATCATTGGACCTTAAAGATAAAAATTCCAAGCAAGAAAGAAATTCAGAATGCAATTAGACTTTACAATGGCAATGCTACTGAAGGGCAGCAATGACAGAAGACAATGGAGTAACTTTTTAAGATGACCAAAGAACAAAGTGTGAGACAAGATTTTATATTCAGTTACCAACAAATTGTTAACAACATACAAGTTCATGATGAATACCCTTACACCCTTCCTGAGGAATCTTTCAGAAAATGAACTTCAAAGAATAAAAATGACTAGAAACACATTGACATAAAAACTATTTTCCTTAAAATTGAGACTGATGGCATAGGAGAAAGAAAATACAAATGTAAAAACCTGAATATTAAAAGAAAATTTGATATAAGGCATGAAATACTTTCTCTTTAAAAAGCAAGAACTTATACCTAGTTCTGTCTACTGAAAAGGAAACAATGAGTGTGACAACCCAGGTGTGACACATGCAACTAGTACCTAAATCCATGCTCTGTTCTCTACGGATTGGACCATTTCCTATGGAAAAGAACCTGAGGATCCTTAGCAAAAAGGTTTTCCAGGTCTGGGACAGGAAACATGCAAAGATGGCTGAAATATCTTGTAATACAATATAGCCATGAATCTATCAAAAACTATTCAAGTAGTTTCAAAAGATCTCAAGAGTCAAATTGAAGAGCCTCCCATGGGCTAACATGATTTAATTTGAACACCAATGAAAATAATAGGTGCAATGTACAGAAATATATTAAATGTTTACTTCCATGACTTTATTATAATGCCAATAAAAAGACCTAACTGATCACCATCAGAATATGCTAAGAACTGAAATCATTATTTTGGAAATGGGTACATAAAGAGAAAGAATCAAACATTTACCCTGCGTTTCCCATACTAATATACCATTGGATAACCTAAGAGTAGATCAGAGGAAGTTTCACTTTATAATAGTATTCCACCTAATAAATGAAGAAGAAAGAATAGAGCTTGAATATTACTATTTTCTTCCCTAAAGAACTACTTGATCTAAGCATTGAATATCAATGTCCGCTAACATCACAAAAGAGAGAAAATCAGACATTTTTTGCCTTCTGATAAAACACCCCACCACCCATGAAATTGTATTGGAAAAATATCTAATCCAAATCTGATCAAAATTCTAGATCCAACTACCAATATTCAGGATATACAGAAGACACAGGAAGCTATTCAAGTGCATTAAAAAAAAACCCTGTGTTTCTTTAACAACAATGCAACAAAAAATAAAAGAGGGAGAAATAAAAGAGAAATAAAAGGGAGAAAGAAGTAGGGCCAGAGAAGAAAACCAACAATTGAAAGAAACATAAAAAATCATCTGTCACATATGGACTTACTTGGGTTCTGATTCAAATAAACTATAAAATAAATCCATTTATAGCATTTATGAGATAGTGGGAAGTTTGCATGCTTACTGGATATTTGATAATATTTTTTAAATTGTTCAATTTTTTAGCTAGGATATTGATATTTTCACTATATTAATAAGTGAGTTGTTTTAGAGACATATACTGAAATGGAGAGATGAAATACTAGGATGTTTGGGACTTACTTCAAAAGTTTACAGGCTGGAGAAAGTAGATACATTATAGGCGATGGGGTAGAGTATAAGAGTGGATAATTGCTGAAGCTGTGTGATAAGTTTTCAGGATTTTGTTATATTATTTTCAAATATGTTTGAAATTCTCAATAATAAAAAAGATTTTTAAAAAATTCAATAGTATTTGCATTTCTCTAGCCTTCTGATGACTATTTCGCTCTTCAAGATTACTGTGTATTACTGAACAACATCACGAAGCATTTTAAGATCTCTAAGTAGTTTGGAATATAATGATATGGAATGGAGATCCGAATACATGAAAATTTCCCTCTTAACTATGTTTCCTCCACCCCTTCCAGACTGACGATTATGGATGAGGAAGATGGGAACAAAGGACTGAGACAGGATTAGCTTAGCCTTGGCGGCGGGTCAAAGGGAAGAGCTGTCATAACCCAGCAGCCCTCCAGGAATTTCTCTTCTGAGACAGGTTAGCCTTGAATCTAAATTTGAAATAGACATGATTGATTTTCTTTTTACATTGAGTAAACCCAACCCTCATTTGGGCCAAGAGGGAAGCTACAGATAGATGTTGCAAATATTACAGATTTAGAGTGCTTAGTAGCTGAGTTCATTGCTTTGTTAATGGGACTACATCATTTGTTTCCTTTATATTGAATTTAAAAACCTACAATGCTTGCTTTTCTCATTTTCACTAATATTATCTCACGATAATTTTAAAGACATTTGATGTTTTCCACCTATACTCCCTAATCTCTGAATAATATTTCTTATGTGATCTTTGTGAAGAGAGAAATGTTAAAATTTATTAAAAGTTATATTCTACTGTCCCCTAATTTGAATTTAAGAGCTTAATAAGAAGCTGTTTGAATTTCTAGTTTCTCCCCTCCTGGGGATGAAACGGGATGTAGCAGTAGCATACATCCAGCTGCAGGATAGTATTGGCAAGCACAGCAATGAATTTTCACTGAAAACCCCACACACTGAATGCTTCATTTTTCTTTTCTTTCTTCTTTTTTTTCCAAGAAATCCCCAATCTATGAGATATGTGATGCCATTTGTGCCAGAATGCTTTGCATAATAATACTCTCCTTCAGTTTTCCAGGCTCACATAGAAGAATTACTAAGGAAACTAGGCAGTAACATCAACAAAAAAGAAAATTGCCCATTTTTCACTGATACTGCTCTTATTCTTCTAATTTTTTTTAGCAATTTTATCTTTTTAAATGTAAATACTTGTAAGAGTATTTACAGAAAAAGATATCCAGTTATTAACATTTCAGGTATAATTATTACTCTTCCTAATCTCTACCTTTTCCAAGGAGCAGTTTTCTTTAGAAGTATTACTACTTCTCCACTTGTGCGGGCCCTCAGACATCTTCAAATAAATGTCTGTAGGTGGGACTCTCTGATTATAAAGGCTGAGTGAAATTAATGTTTTTAATGTACCAAGGTGTGAAGTATGAACTTCAGCTGGGCTTCCATAAAGCACTCTGTTGACTCCGTGGTTGAAGCTACAGAAGATCTGTCTCAAATGTCGCTATTGAAGCCTTTTACTAGCTCTCGTGCTAATCAGCGAGGAGAGCCTGCAGCTTCGTATAACGTGGAGTCAGAGTGCTGACAAGCAGCTTATCAGCGTTAGTGATAACCGCTGTGTTTCAGCAGCCAGGATCAGAAGACGCTCTCCACATTTGCCTTCTCTTTTTCAGAACTGAATACTTAACAAATCAGTAGACTGTTGCCAGGAGCCTTGCCTGCAAGATGCTGCCTTTGAGGATGTTTGCAAGCCTCTAAAAGAGTAACCAGAATGCATTCCATTCCTTATGAATTTCTTAGTTTATGGGAAGGACAGAATTATAAGGTGTCCTCGTAGGGAACATTAGACACATCTAATATTCTAATCAATTTCTGTATATCTGCATATCTCTTAAGACTGTTATCATATTTTGAAGCATTTCAAAAGATGCAGCTTTCCGGGTGCTGATGTCAAGCTACACTTGACCCTGACAAGCGGGGTTCTGAGTTAAAACTTCAGAACCCCTCCAGATCCTCCAGTTTATAAATCCTTGCTAAATTTAGAAGCCTTGACTTGGTGAACCATCTTCAACAAACAGAAGTGGTTCCACTTATGAATCATTTATTAATTCATTTCCTCATTTACATCATGGGTCAGTCAATATTATTTACTGAGCATCTATTTTGTGCTGTAAGTACTGGCTTACATGCTGCTCATGTACAAGAGGATAAAACAATCTTGAAAGAACTCACAATCCATGGAGGATACAAACATAGAAGCTTTGATCAAGTACCTCTGGCAGCAAGGGAAAAACAAAGAATACTCCTTGGGCAGCAAGGCAGGCTTCCCAGAGGAGGTAACACTTACCCTAGGCCTTAAAGAACGAGGATTCTGTGAAAAGGAGTATTGGTACCTTTTATAGTGTGTTCTTTATTGGGCCAATGGGGCCTCTCCCTTGTCCCCTGAAAAAAAATAAAATAAAATCATGATTATAAGCTATGAACAATGCTTTGATCTTGGGTGTCAAGAAATTCCATCTCCAGAAAGTCCCTGTTAAAATGTGAAGGAGGTTGGCTCATTAACTCATTTATAGGACTTTTAATAACTCTCCTGTTACATCACACAACTGATATGAGGTTCAAATGATAAGATATTTGGAAAATCACATTCTTTGTCAATTATAAAGTACAATGCAACTGTTAGATATTTGTGATCCTATCCCTATTGTCATGGTAATACCATTCCTACTGTAATAAGGATTATTTTATCAGTTTTCTGGATCTGACAATATAACTGGGAGAAAATTAAAAAATACAAATGGTTTTGAAATATTTTTGTTATACCATAGTGAATACTTCCAAACAGGTTTATTAGGGAAAACTTTGCCATGAAGAAAAGTCCTTTTGTGTTACTGGAGAGACAGGATAACAGGCTAGATTCTCCCATCTAGTTTAGAAATTACAATGATCTCCACCTGGTCGTGCCGCTCTGGAATTTCAGGGTCCAGCCACCACTCCCTCTTTTCAACAAGGCGGCTTCATCCTTCATCTGCTTCTCCACCCACAGGTCGGCGCAAAAAGTTACCCAGCGGCTAGCCTACACCCAGACTTAGGGTGCCAACAAATTAAAGACCCCAAAACTATTTTTGAAGGATGTTATTTGATATTTCAATTAGAAGCATCAAAGCAGTTAAACATTTAAAAAACCTCCATTGCATTATCTCAGTCTTCATATATCTCAGTCTTCAATTCTTTATAAACTAAGAATTGTTTTTATTTTTAATACACGTGGGAGAAGAACCACAAATGTTTCTGTGCTTAAGGCTCCCAAAGGGTCGTCAATGCCCCACCTGGGAGTTTCAAAGCGCGTTCACAGTCTCCTGCGGTTCTAAACTCCAGTAAACCGAGGGAAGAGTGGACGCCACATTCTCTGAGCGTCTCTGCCCTGGACACCGAAGGCGGACACATGGTGCTGGACGGACAGGAAAGGATATTTGCAAACCTGAGGCCACTCCTGTGGACGCCGGCATCAGCATGCAGCAGCTTTCCGCCCGCTGGGCGGTTCCCGTCTCCTAATAAAACGTCCCACATTTGAAAGGGGCCTGGGCCCCAGCCTTCCCGTCTCCCCCATGCCACGCACAAAAGCACGGATTTGAGGTGCACCAGGGGTACCCAGAGTGTGCAAAGACCCCCTTCGTACCTTTCTCCTGGTCTGAAGTAGCCTCCGCTGAGGTCAGGGGAGACGGGGCGCATCAGCCCACAGAGCCCCGCGTCCACCTGAAGGGGCCTGCGTGGGAGGTGAGCAAAGAGGGCTCCACCCCCTCAGACGCGTCTGCGCAGAGCGGTCAGCAGGACGCGCCCAGGTGTAAACCCAACTGAAAGGGTGAGGGCGGGGCTTAATGCTGGTGTGGTGATGTAGTCAGAACACACCCTGGCCAATAGAGCAGGACGTTCAAAGTAGTAAGTCCCCCCACCTTACATCTCTGAATCCCCTGCAACGTTTCTCACAAGCCCCCTTTCCTCTTCCGTCTCTTCCTTTTGCACCACAGCTGCTCCTTGCCTTCGGCGGCAAAATTCTCCCAGTTCCGGCCATGACTCCTGCCTTTGCACAGACACCCCTTTCTCCTGCTTCACCACCACGCGCAGTCGCTTCATGATGACATCCTGTCACGGGAGCCCAAGCCGAGAGAGCTGGTGTCGAGCTGGCACATGCAGAAGGGGAGGGCCCTGAGTGGGACGCTCTAAACATTTGACGTTTTGGACAAAAAGTAATATTTGCCCCAGCACAGTTGTCACTTCCGAAAGCTGAACACAGAGCCCTAAGTATTTGGGTGCAGGTGACACTGAGAATCTAGGGCAGAGTCTCTGTGGGTCCAGGAAAATCACCCACAGAGTCGTGACTACTCTCAGAGCCACCACGGATTGGAAACCTACTACGTGCCCGGGAGCTTTACGTATTTTAGTTTTCCTCCGAGCGATGTGATGGGATGGATCTTATTATCCCTGCCTTGCAGCTGAAGAACTAGAGAAAATCAGGGAGCCTAGATGATCTCCGGCTAATTACAGCAGGCAGCGTGCGGGCCCCATGTGTTTCCCCTAAAGGGGAGGGTGTTAGAGGCGGTGGTAGCTTCTCAGATAGACAGAGCTTTGCCAAAGACAGCAGGCCCCCCGTATCTCCCCCGGATGCCAGGCCTGGCCCAGCCTCTCTATAGATTCTAAGACTGTTGACATCAGCGCACTTTGACCTGCCCCGGGTGGGACGGGAGCTCTCCCCTCTCACAGCAGCCCTAGGCGTCTGCTCTCCAGTGAGGCTGCAAAGGGAACAGCCATCTGGGTGGCGGCCACCCACGCCAGCTTTGGGGCAGTTCATGCCAAGGACTAGAAAGCGATCTTTCTCTTCCCGACTCTTCCCCTCCCCCCTCCTTCAGATGGGAAGGTTCACATTTTTCTTAGACGTAAAGGGGGTTAAATCTCCGTGGGCCATTCTTTGAGCTGTAAAACAAAACAATACAAAGGTTCTGTAAGCCCTAACACCTTTTATACATTTTGCAGTTAAAAGAGAAGAAAGAATAGTGCGCCCCTAGCAAGACACTTAGATACTTTCCACCTGAACCTCTCACATTTCCATTTCTCTACACAGCCTCCAGCAATATTCTAGATTGGGGTCAATATTGCTTTCTTTTTAAAATAACAAGAAGTATAAACCCTCCCATGTTCCACGTTAATGGGAGGGACATAGAAACACGAGTTAAAGGCTGTTTGTATTCTGTTTTTCATGCTGAAGTGATCCTTGTAAAACCCAGTTCCCTGTAGAATTAATGGCCTTTTTCTCATGCTTTAGGGCAGAAGCTGATCACCAGTCTGGGTCAGGGAGAACACTTCCCGGTGTAGGATTGCAGAGTTAAATGTGTGGTGAGGAATGTGGGCTTTACTTTGATGCCCCGATGCAGGTGCCGTAGGACACGGCACTGCACCCTCTGTTTCTCCAAAGGTGCTGGTGGACAAGCTGAGACCACCGGAAACACCCACCCCACGAGCCCCTCTGATGGCTCTGAGTGGACAGCAGGTGTCTGTAAGTGAAAGTCTGGACTCAACCAACTGGAACGATTTTTAACACTGTGTGAAAGACCATCTTTCTGGGCAGGGACAGATGCAGGAGGCACTCGGACCACATTTGCTTTCACTCAGAAGTTGCTGACATATTTTTGTGTACAGATTAAAACTTGTATGTCTATTTTAAACCCAAGCAGAGGGAAATCATATGTTCTCGGAAACAGGAAAAACTACAAGAAAAGTACACATCATACAGATATTTAATTACTTTAAATGGAGATGGCTGCTATAGCTATAAAGTTGGCCAAATTTTATATTCTAAAGCAGTGCTAGCAGAGCTTCCTGTGATAGTGGGAATGTTATATGGTAGCCACTGACCACATGTGGCTACTGAGTACTTAAAATATGGCTAGTGTGACCGAGGTGCTGAAACTTTAATAAAAGTAAATTTAAATTGATATAGTCACATCTGGCAAGTGACTACAATATTGGACAGTGCAATTTTGAAGTGTAGGGAGTATTTAACATTTGATGTGATGAGCATATTAAGATAACATTAGCAAATTCAGTGTGGTTTCTCTACTGTTGATGAATATATTTTGTCTCACACCAGGCAGGGGTTTGAAGTCTGATAAGGTTCACAAGGAAAGAAGAGGCATCAGATGTGTGCTTTCACTCCATCTACAGCCCTGCCTCAAGGTGATAAAAATTAGCCCAGAAAGTGTTGAGAAACACTGTTCTGACTCTTTCACTCACTCTCACTTCTAACTTGCCTCATTACACTGTGAATGTAAGAGAGATTTGTTAGAAGAACTTACTAGTTGAGGGAAGACTTTGTGGTCCATTTCTACTCTCTCCACTATTTTTGAAAGACCAATAGTATGAAAGAGTTGAAAAGGCATATAACCAAACAATTGCCAAGATACTTTTTGGCCAACCCAGTATTTGCAGAATCCTAACCAGTGGACCTCCTTTTACTCCTCTAACACATCTGAAAACTTTCCAGGCAGTGTGCTTAGCATGTCTTTTTGCTCAATGGTAGCTTTGATGGCTGCTGCTGGGGTGATCTCTTTCATCGAATGGAGCACTTCGGCTCTTAATGTGTCCACATCACAGAAAATATGGGAGTCGAAATCCCAAGAATACTGAACTATTCAATCAAGTGGTGACAAACATACTTATTCAACGTCACTGACCCACAGAGAGTACCATACTCTATCTTCAGAGAATAGGAATGGAACCCTCAATTATGGCAGCTGAGTAGTAACCTTGGCCGATACTGCAGTGGGAAACTCAGCTTGCAGTATACCTGATGAAGCCTTTGTGTCAAGAAATGTGACGTGGAAGTCAAAACTAAATGGTAAGAAAACTTGAAAGGCCTGTAGCAACTTATTAACAGAGAAGACATTGTAAAGAGTATAACAAAATAAAGAGACCAGGGAAAATTGTTCTTGAGTATTAGCTATCTTTGAAGAGTATCAAGACTGAATTTCCATAAATTGAACTGAATCTAATTCATCCTTGTTCTCCTGGTTCTTAATGCTTTTTTTCCCAGGAAATATTAAACAGACATATTATTAGAATAAAGAAAAGCAGAACGTCATTGTTGTATGGAAAGTGTTAAAAATAAAAATACTAACATCTTATTTACTTTGGAGATATCAATTTGCTTCTTAAACA
Source organism: Delphinus delphis (assembly GCF_949987515.2). Lineage (NCBI taxonomy): Eukaryota > Metazoa > Chordata > Mammalia > Artiodactyla > Delphinidae > Delphinus > Delphinus delphis. Next base: position 181,282,536 of record NC_082683.1, on the reverse strand, counting down.
TTTAATTTTACTGTGTTAGATTCTAAATGGTGGTAATTTGTGATTTAAAGCATTTAGTTTCCCTTAACACCACTTTAACAGCTGATATTTGTGATTAATTATATATATATCTTTTAAATCAATGTTTTATCATTTTATTAAAATTATGTTTTTAAAGAGCTTATGGTCCCTTGGATAGAATTAGTTAATTTATACTAATGATGTTTTTGATTAAGATAATTTCTTTTTCTTTGGATTCATGTGGTTTTCGGAAATTTTGTTTAATAGTTCAATATTGAGGTTGCATTTTATTAATTGGATCTGGGATTTGATTTCTTACATGTTAAATGTTGTAGCTACCGGAAACATCACTTAAAACTTTGTTGGTTTATTGCACAGGTTGGATAAGGTCAAGGAGACCAAATCTCAGCTCAGGGATGACAGAACATATCTGTTTTGATTAGGGAAGTACCATGTGTATAAAGAAGTCCTCTCTCTGGGGTCACACCACTTTTATGTTTTAAGATCTTTAATATTTTATGCATTGTGCATTTGTCAGACAGGAAGATACTTTCCCCCATTGAAAAGGCATTTTTATTGAAGTTGTAGCCAAAAATAAGAGCTTATGTTCCAGTTAATAAAAGTTGACCAAAACTATAAAGATACAAAGGCCTATTTAGCAAGGAAAATAACTTATACACAGCTCTAAACAATGAATTAGTTTTTATCTTGATCTTTGTCATTATATTGCATGTTTTATTAAAAGCAGAATAATTTTGAAATTAAGTGTATTTTAAACAATCCTTTAGAGTTAAAAAAAAATCAATATTTAAGGCTGTTTTTAAGTCTGTAGTTTTCAATGTTTAATTGCACAATTTTCTAATTCTGCCTTCCATAGAAGTGTAGTTTGAATTTCTCATTCCATCCCAAGGTGAGTTCAGGCCAGGGAATTGGGCAGAAAGACTAGTTATGACAAAAAGAAAGGAAGGGGAAAAAGAAAAAGTTGAACTTTCTCTTTCATACCCTTTCCCTGTTTACACCTCGCATAACTTCCTCCTTAGATTAAAAACCCTTGGACACATACACACTACTATATATAAAACAGAAAACTAACAAGGACCTACTGTATAGCACAGGGAACTCTACTCAGTACTCTGTAATGGCCTGTATGGAAAAGAATCTAAAAAAGAGTGGATGTCTGTATAGGTATAACTGATTCAATTTGCTATACAGCTGAAACTAGCACAACATTGTAAATCAACTCTACTCCAGTAAAAATCTAAAAAAAAACACCCTTGAAACAGAACAGGGTTGATGTTCTGTGCCTTAGTCTACTGAATTGGCCTTATCTCATTCTCTGAAGACAGAAAGACAGCATAACAATAACAACACCCTTAGAAAATCTCACACATACACACAGCACACTCTCTCAGAGGTACATAAGGCTGGCTGACTGTTTCTAATATCAGATTGGCTTGGGTGGGAAAGTATGGATGATCAGAAGCAAAAGATGGGGGCTGGAGGAAGAGAAAGGTCCCCAGATAGTTACATAAGAAGCACATTCTGGGCACTTACTGGTACCTCTCCCTGGAGTACTTGTTCTCTCTTCTGCCTTCTGTTTCTTAACCTGCTCTCTCCATAACCTCTACTCATCTCATTTTCTGTCTTTACTGATAAAGCATCACCTTAGGTCCAGGAAGCCAGGGTTCCTGCCTCCTATTTGTTGGAAGGAGGGAAGAAGCAGAATGTTTTACCACTGTTTGCCACAACGTTTACATGAAGAAATGCTTGTGAGTTCCAACCAATGACCTACAAATCACAGAAGAACAAAACTTTTCACTTTTCTTTCACTAACCTTTTATTTCTCTCAGGAAGACCACTCCTGACCCCTATGTACATGATCTGAGTTATGTTATTGCCTGGCCTTATTTGAAACCATTGTACACTGAATGAAGTGTTACCAGTATTGACTTAGTACTAGTGACACCATGATATAAACAGTTGAACTTGTCTTGAAGACCTAAAGACACAAATCTCTAATAGCAAGACACTGAGACAGCATCTTCCTCCATGGATCAAAAACTTCTTCTTACGTTAACACTGTCTTACAGGTTATCTTTTACAGACAAAAAAGAAACTTTTTAGCATGGCATCAAATATCTTTCACTGTCTCCTTTTCACCTCTCCAGCCTCATCTCTTATCTCTCCTTTATACTAAAAAATTTGCAGATCACTGAATATACCACATCTTCTTGTTCCTGGTGCTTCATACATACGGTTCCCCTTGCTTCCAGACTCTGTACCATTTTTCATTGCCTGGCTAAGTCTTACCCTTCAGATCAACTTAGATTTACTTCGTGTTATAAGACCTTGACTGATTAACATAAGAATATATTTAAGCACCACTGTTAGGGACTCCTCCAGTGCACACTGAGAGCTGCTGTAATTTCACACTCTGTTTTCTTTTCTTTCTTCCCTCTTTGATTAGGCATTACTTTTAGGGCCCGTGCTGTTGTATCTCTGATATTAAGGTATTCAGTAAGTATTTGTTTCTATGGTTGAAACTGGCTATGCCTAGGTATCAACTGATGGAAAGGTGCATTATAAGTTCATCAGTGATTCCACAGCTAAATAGATGTTCCTAGAGATTCATAAGGCTGGAGGAAAAGTGAACCCTATAAGGATTCCACTCTACAATGCAGCTTCAGGCTATAGAGCATGGTTAGTTACTGCCTACTTTACAGTTGTTTGTGAAGAATCCCAATCCAAAAATGGGCAGAAGACCTAAATAGGCATTTCTACAAAGAAGACATACAGATGGCCAAGAAGCACATGAAAAGCTGCTCAACATCACTAATTATTAGAGAAATGCAAATCAGAACTACAGTGAGGTATCACCTCACACCAGTTAGAATGGGCATCATCAGAAAATCTACAAACAACAAATGCTGGAGAGGGTATGGAGAAAAGGGAACACTCTTGCACTGTTGGTGGGAATGTAAATTGATACAGCCACTATGGAGGTTCCTTAAAAAACTAAAAAATAGAATTACCATATGATCCAGCAATCCCAGTACTGGGCATATACGCAGAGAAAACCATAATTCAAAAAGACACATGCACCCCAATGTTCATTGCAGCACTATTTACAACAGCCAGGTCATGGAAGCAACCTAAATGCCCATTGACAGATGAATGGATAAAGAAGTTTTGGTACATATATACAATGGAATATTACTCAGCCATAAAAAAGAATGAAATTGAGTCATTTGTTGAGATGTGGATGGATCTAGAGACTGTCATACAGTGAAGTAAGTCAGAAAGAGAAAAACAAATATCGTATATTAATACATATATGTGGAACCTAGAAAGATGGTACAGATTAACTGGTTTGCAGGGCAGAAATTGACACCAGGATGTAGAAAAAAAGTATGGACACCAAGGGGGGAAAGCGGCGGGGTGGTGGTGGTGGTGGTGTGATGAACTGGGAGATTGGAATTGACATATATACACTAATATGTATAAAGTGGATAACTAATAAGAACTTGCAGTATAAAAAATAAATAAATAAGATAAAATTAAAAAAAAAAAGTCTGTTCTCTGACCAGTATTTTGCTACGTATCTTAGTGGGAACAAATTAGGTAAGAATAGAGGACACTGGTGAGGAAGGAAGGTTGGAAACATGAGAATGAATTTGACTTAAATTAAAAACTTGGGTTGGAGAGTTGTTATAGATTAATTATTAGAAACATTTGAACACCAGGCTGAGAAATTCTACTGAATGAGAAGTCTAGTACCATTCAAGAATTTTAAGGAGAATTAAATGATTATAGTAGTGATAATGATGGATAAGATTTTTTTAAAAAAGACAGTGAGAACAGACTGATTTTTCTTGGAATTACTTCTGCTTTTCATGTACTTTCTTTTCTCCATAGTCTCCCTTTCTACACTTCTTCAAATGCTGAGTCAATGGCCTAAAATAAAATTCAAATTGGTCACTTTGACACTTAATGACTACAATTATGGAATCTTAGGGTCAAAAATGTCCTAGTTATCTACTTGAATCACCTTATTCAGTATTTTAGTTCTTCTCCCTATATGGTATTTATTACAATCTATGCTTTTATTTTAACTCACTATATCCTGATCTAGTTCATTCAATTTTGAAAAAAAAAATCCTCAAAGTTCATTTTTATTTTTAATTAAGATAGGTGTCTATTTTAGATCAACCACTAGTCTTCAATCTACTCCTTGAGATTATATAGAACAAATCATACCCCCTTATGATAAGTCAAGTATTTGAACAGAGCTACCTTGTTTTACTGAGGTCTCTTTAATCCAGAATAAACGTTTGATTTCATTTTTCATTAAGTTTACTGTCCTGTGAAAACCCTCCTGTTTTTCACTTCTTTTAAGTTATGGCTCCCAGTACAAATTTCATGGATCTTTGAACTAGAACACAGTAGTGGAACACCAGCAGCACACTCTAGTTCTTCATACTGTATTTCTCTTAAAACATACTAATAAATATTATTATAATTTATTATTATTACTTTTTGGTATCTGCATCCCAATATTAACTCAAACTAGGCTGTCTTCAGATCAAAACCTCTAAAGATTTCATATGGTCATGTTAAATTTTAGGTACAGTGATAAAGCTTTCTGTCCTTAAGAAAATTACTGACACAGCAGAAATGCTGTTCACAGCTAATTGTATGGATTGTTCTCTTGCCTGCTTAGGGACCTGTATTTTGTCTTCTTATAGTTTGATCACTGATTTTCCTAGGGATTCTGATTCTGGGATTTCCAGCCTTCAGTTTGATATGTCTCTTTAAGGGAACACAGTATCTGACCAAACCAGCCTCTACTTCATCATTGACAAGGTTTTGGCTTCTTACCAAAGTCTATATCACCCCATTCCCTATAATCCAACACAATAGTTGCTATTTCTATCTTTGCTCTTAACCTTTCATCACTCACATTTTATAATGACCTTGCCTGGTGATGAAATAGGATATAAAAGACAGCATGTCTTCCCTACCTTGTTCTTGTTCAGTTGTGGGTTTTTTGGCCACAAGTGGAAGTTTTTATATGTATTGCCATCAGATTACATCACATTAGGTTTGACTCATCATCTGTCTACCCTGATGACAACATATTAATCTGGTATATAACATATTCCTTTCCATTTATAACGTATTTTGGAGGTTTAAAGGAGAGACTCAAAATGCTGTTTTATTATCATCTTACCAATCTTAGACTTAAATTTATTCTATCAAAGTATGTTCATACTTTTTGGTGTGAAAAATAATTTTATTTGACAGAGACATTAGAAGCAAAGTATTAAAAAACTCAGATATCTTTGTATAATCTCTTGTCAGTGAAAACAGCAGCTATGTCTTTTTTTTGCTATCAGCATACCTTTATTTTCTTCAGAGAACTTTATCATTAACTAGTTTTGTCTTATTTGTTTACTTGTTTATTGCCTTTATTCCCCACTAAAATATAGTTCATAGGAGTTAAAATTGTCAGCAAGACAAGGAAAGGATTTTTAAAATATTTTGATTTTTTCCAAAAGGAGTCATACAGCTAGTTTTGAATCTCAGCAACATTACATTAATTTGTGAAGTCTGTGCTTTGCATCCAGAAGATAACCTTTATTTTTTTGTATTTGGCTTTGTAGTGTATGCCTGAAGTACATTAGTCCTATTCATCTTTCCTTTTTTTTCCTCTCATAAATACCAGGCAAATACATCCATGCTTAGATTCATGGGGTTTCAACTGAAGACTTATAATTTCTTAAACTGAGCTACTGTAATGTTTCACCTACATTAATTATACGTCTTTGAATTAAGTTACACTCCTATCATTTCATGCTGACCAGCAGTCTAATCACATCAAGTTACAGTGAATCCTCTGAAGCTTTTTATTTTGCTGAACTAAAGCCTCAATGTATTTTAATTAACTGGCTTATTAATATTATTAATGCATTACTCATAATATATATATTGGTCTATAGACAACTTTGTCTACAAGGTAACGCCTCCTGAAACTGTGTCTTATTTTTTGCATATTTTGTTTTCAGAGTCCAGTGTATGTTTACTCAGCTGGGAATTTTTCTTCTCCATCTTCCCCTCTGATAAAAAATTTGATGGAAGAAAGTGAAAAATAAAATGTAAATAAATGTAATGTAATTTACAATAAAATGTAAATTATCATCTCATCATAGCATTCTTTGTGCCTCATTAACTTAATTAAAACTGAATACATCCTAGTCATTACATGGAAAACCATAAGGGTCTCAGTTATGTTCACTCATTTTTGTCATTTTATTCCTTCCCCCTTGCTACTGTCTGCCACTTAGAAGGCCACTTGAGTGTTCTTCCTCATCACTGCTACCACAGTTGGTGGCTCTGTGAGACCCATGATGACATTGCCAAAGCTGCTGTCTCCTGGGACAGGTAGTTAAGGCACCTTGACAGCTGCATTCACTGGCATTCTGTGAAGATGCATACTGTCCTTGAAATTCATCAAGTGGTTGTTTGTATCAATAGTAATCCACTGTGTGAATCTATGTCTTTTAGTTGGTGTAATTAGACCATTTACACTTGATGTAATATGATTGATCTGTTAGGGGTTAAGTCTGACATTTCAGTTTCTTGTTTTCTGTTTGTTCCCTCTATTTTTCACTTCTCTATTTTCTTTATTCTGTGGGTTACTTGAACTTTTTTTAGACTTCCATTTTGATATACTTACTGTGTTTTATTTTTATTGTATCTCTTTGTATAGATTATCTTAAAGTGATTGTTCTGGATATCTATATATATTACACACACACACACACACACACACACATATATATATATATATATATATATATATATATATATATATATCTCACATTTATCACATTTTACTTCTCAGAGTTGACATCTTACCCAGTTTGAATAAGCTATAGTAAGTTTATCTCCTTTAAGTCCCTTTTTCCCTGTGACTATAATAAAATTGTCTTAAATATCTCCTCTACATACATGGAGCACCACTTCAGGCAGTGTTATAATATTTGCTTCCAACATAAAACATAATTTAGAAAACTTAAGAAGAGAAGGAAAGTCTATTGCATTTCCCCATATTTTTACTCTTTCTGTTGCTCTTTCCATTGCTCTGATGTTTCAAGATTTTTTTAAAAAAATTATTTCTTTCTATTTCAAGAACTTTCTTTAGCCATTTTTCCCCCAGCATAGTACTGCTGGCAACAAATTCTCTTAGTTTTCCTTCTAAGAATGTCTTGATTTATCTTTCATTCCTAAAGGATATTTTCAGTGGATATTGGATTCTATTTGACGGTACTTTTCTTTCAACACTTGAATAATGTACTGCTTTCTTCTGGTGCCAATGAACTCTGATGAGAAATCTGCTGTTATTCAAATTGTTTTACCTTATAGCTAAGGTGTAGTTTCTCTTGCTGCTTTCAAGATTTTTTCTTTCTCTTTAATTTTAAGAGGTAATATTATGTTGTGTCTTGGCATAGAATTTGGTGGTGGGAGGTTATCTTGTTTAAGTTCCACCATGTTTCTCCAATCTGTAGTTCATATCTTTTGCCAAATTAGATACCCTTGCAGCCATTATTTCTTCAAGTACTCTTTTCAGTCCCACTTTCTTTCTCCATTCCTTCCTGGATTCTACTATAATGAAACAGAAGTTCAACCTTTGCTACAGCCCCACATATCCCTGTGGTTCTGTTCAGTTGGGCAGTGATTGCCTTTTCTCATTCAAGTTGAGATGTTCCTGGGTCTTGGTATGATGAGTAATTTTCTATTGTATTCTGGACATTTGGAGTACTATGCTATGAGACTGGGTCATATTTAAATCTTCTATTTGAGCAGGTCGACTCTGACACTGCCCTGGCAGAGGAAATGTAGCGATACCTCATTACTGCCAGGTGGGAATGTTTCACCACCTGGCCTTCATTGATACCCTGAGGAGGAAAGATGCCTTGTTACTGCTTCCCATGTGGTCTCTAATGATACAGGGATGGGGTGGCAGTCTTCCTTACCGCTGGGAGGTCATGAAAGCCCTCAATTCCTATTCAACCTCCTCTGACACTAATTCAGCAAGGAGGGAATTGGGCATCTCATTACTCCCATGTCAGAGTGTAAGTCCAGCCTCTGCACATGGCCTCCATTGACACCACAGAGGGGTGGGGTGTTACTTTGGGGTGGGAATAAAATTTCCAGCTCCTTGCTACACATCTTTCTCTGACACCCTAATGGGTGGGGAATTGGGACACTTTGTTATAGTCTGAGGATGGTGGAGTCCAGGCTCCCTTCTTAGCCTTTGCTGATAGAGTTGGCAGGGGATGCTGAAGAACTGTTTGTTTTGATGTTTCACTGGAGTGGGGGTATTATTGTCTAAAAGTGTTTGGTCTTGCCAGACCCCTTTCCTGGTCCTTTGGTTAGAGAGCAGGCTTTTCTTGGGATACCTGTGCCTGTGTCTGATGGTATCTCTGGGCACTAGAGAATCTAGCACCCAATCCAGGATATATGAGACAACAAGTAAACCCAGGAAACTCAACACCATGTCATTCCTTGGTTCCCATGGTCCTTAGTCAGTCTTCTCTCCACGTACAGAGTCTTCTTATGTTTCTTTTACACATAATGTCCAAGGGTTTTTAGCTGTTCTTAGTAAGAGGAATAGGCAGAAGTAGGTATATTCCAATTCTGACATTAACTTACAATATGGTCAACACTTGACCATCTTTAGTCTAAACAATTGGTTTCATGTGTAGAGAGCAGTACTGTTAAAGCAACAGATGCACCTTTAATAATAATAAGGAGAAAGAAATTCTCATTACTCACAATACTGAAATGAGATACTATTAACCCTCCATATTTATATATGCACTAAGAGAGTTAACCTAACCTTAACAATTAATAATAAGAAACTATTTTCAAGCAAGTAATTATAGATAAAAATCAAAAGGAGATATAAGTAATACTCATTTCCCATGAGATTTCAAAATAGAAAGCTTTTTAAAAAAATTTTGTTTACAGAAAGTATTTGTGGAATTTGGCCTTTGAAATGAAAATACTCTCTATTCCACCACCCACTCATGTATAGCATTATCATTTCTTAATAGACAAATTTTTCCTACTGTGATACAATACTTCAAATTATTTTACCTACATGCACATTTTTATTTCCAAACTGACTGCAAGATCTGCAAGTTACTGCATCTTATGGAAAGTAATTTGGTCCCACAGTTTGTGCTCAATAAATGTTTTAAGCTAAATAGGCCTGAAAAAGCAACATATTTTTTTCCTTGATCATAGGAGATTTACTTTAGGTCTTGGAATGTAGAATTTCAGAAATGAAAGGAATCTAAGTACTTTTTCATACCTACTAGCCGTCTTGAATTCAAGTCATAGTATAAATAAACCTTAAGAAATGTAAACTTTATAGGTCAATCTAGGACTACAGTGATGTGTCTCATTTGAACAGATGAGTGCTTAGCATTTAATACTTGGAAAAGTAATAGTAGAGAAATTTTTAATCTAAGGTATTAATTTGTGATTCAGAAGAAGCTTTGTAAAGACAATCTTCAAAACCTTGAATGAGTTGTTTCTATTCTGTTCTGGAAAAATAAATTTTTTTGGTAGTATGTGCTGATAAGTCAGAAACTTCTAAAGCAAAACAAACTTCTTTATTTCCTTTCTGTTTGTACAGGTTTTTGCTCATGTTAAATATAAATATTTCTGTTAAGAAAATAATAGCACACATTTCATGTTGGAAAAAATCCAGTAACTTCTAATCTTACTTTTTTTATCTGTATTAATATATCAAAAGGTTCCAGATCTAAAAATATAAACTACTGACAATACAGCTTTAACTAAGCTTATCTCTAAGACAGCTTTAGCTCTATTTGTAGGAAAGACTAAGCTTTTCACGGGAAGAAATTCATTGTAAGAGAGAGAAATGTATCCGCATCCAAGCACAGATGGAAAGATACTGAGAAAATCATACCGTGTATTACTCAGATTTAGTGTGGACCTTTTCCTCTCTTTTATTCATCATCCACAATTCAAGATCTGACCCAGTGCCTTGTAGAGAGGCAGTGGCCGTTTAAACAAATACCGCCATAATGAGGATTTCTGAGCAAGGAGCAGGCACTACTGTTTTGTGGAGGGACATTTTCCCTTGGGCCAGGCCTGGGACCTCTACAGGCAGTGGCCTGCGATCCCTGGAATCATCCCTAGGGATGATTAGATAGGAGCATAATAAGGGGCAAGTCGCTGGAGGTCTGTGATGGCCATTATGTGAGACATCCTTTGGGGTTTCTCACTGTTCTAGTGGGACCAGAACAGAGGGTAGGAGTGTCAGTGGAGACAGCAATTCCGAAGATGTGAGCTGAGCCAATGAGAACAGTTTGTTTCCATTACAATGACTTTAATATATTCTCTAGATTGATGCAGTCTGGAAAGACACCAATTACTTTTGAAACCTAACTTATTTTTAGAATTTATACTCCTTTGGAACTAATTTAGAGCCCACGTTTGAAAATTTGTTGTGTTACTTTCTAGCTACCTTTTGCCACTGACCAAATAAAAATAGTTTGATCAAAGCTTCTTTCCAGAAAGATTTGGTTCCAGGGACTTCTGCCAATCTACAAATATTTGCTGCTGTGTCTTAAAATACAGTTAAGTATTTTGAGCTATTATTATTTACACTGATAAATGGGAATTGTTTTATTTTTATTTACAAACCTGAAATATTTTTATTTTAAACCTGGTTGTTTCTGTTAAAGTCCTCAAGAATGTCCCTTCTGCTACTACTAAAAATGCTTTGACACCTTACTTCTGTCATTAACTGGCTCCATGGGCAAGTGAGGCATGAAACCTCTGATGGTAAGTCCCTGGGCTGTGACCTTCCAGGGTATTTCTTATCTTTTGTCTCCCCCGCCCCCCAACCACCCCTTAGGAAGGCTACAGGATGTTGAAGTGACCTTCTTGCCTACGTGAGATAAGGCTCTGGTAAAGTCGTTTTCAACGAAGAATCGACTTTGTTATGGAGTAGCACTGGTTATACTTCAAAATGGTTATTTTTACCACCCTCCTGCCAAAGATGGGAAGTGATTTCTCTTCATTCTTTAAACCTGGTGGGTTTTCTGGAGGTAAAAAATCTGTGAAAGTATTGGGAATTCTCTAAAATTACAGCCCTGAGAAGTTTTTCACTCTCAATGAAGTCCACGCTCAGATTCCAGCAATTCATCAAAATTTCCATTCAACTGTAAATTTACCTTTAAACTTATGGCTCCAGCAACTAAGCTAAACTCAGCTGTACTTCTCATCTCTCTAGATTTTTGGATGCCAGTCTGCCCTGCAACCTCAAGAATATTCTTTTTTTTTTTCTTCCAATTTGTTCAAATCTTTTCTTATTGTAAGATATGGAGTGACTACTTCAAAGCTCTTTATATGTTGGAGTTGAAACTGAAAGTCCCAATTTTTTAAAACAAAAAACATATATTAACTACATTATCACCTGTCTTGTATTAGTCTATGAGTTACACTCCTAATAGCTACCATAATAGAGTCAATAGTGGCTAATGTGTGTAGTAAAATTGTTTTATGCACTTCTAATATTGTTTCTTGGCAACATTAACACATGTAGTTCACAGCAATGGTTCTTAAATCTGTACAGATGATATCTGTAGTATAAATTTTCAAGAACTCTCAAAGGGTTGGGGACAAGATTTTTTTTTATTGGAAGACTAGGAGAAAAAAATCTAAACTATTCAGACTGACATAATGAGTTTCTCTCAGCCATTGATATATTTAAGCATGTTTTAATCCAGATATATTCAGCCCACATTCATGTGAACTTTAATCAAAGTGGTCTAAAACCATCATCAATTTACCCAATAAGAGTGCTGCTATGGATATGATTTATCCTTACACAGCAGTATGTTTAGTAAGAGCTATGAGAAGCTGAATATAGCTGGGAGGGCTTAGGGTCCTTCAGTTGCACCATCTTTTCCAAGTCAGCAATTGAAAGTATAAAGTGAGAAAAAGTGTTATACTTCGCTCTTTTCTTCACATCTTGCTATGTCAGAAAGGAAATTAGGAGTCAGAGATGAGTAATCCAAGGAGCGAATATTGGCCATACCCTGTGTTGTTTTGCCACTGATAAAAACTTATACATTTTCTCAAGTTCCAATGAAGACAAACAAGGTAGTTTAGCAGCAACACTTCTGGGATGGACAGGTAAGTATCTCTGTGAACCCTATTCTCAATGAAACAACCATAACTGGTGAAAATTATTTTAAAAATCAACTAAAGTCTCTGGAAGTTTTGCTAAGAATATAAGCAGACAGTGAAAATATTTATTGAGGAAAATCTACTAATCTGAGTAAGAACTGTGAAAGCATGCAATATTTAAGGCATGCCCCATACCCAGCTCAGTGAGATTGAAGCACTATTCTGGGTGGGTTTAGTCAAGAAGATGGAGCTCAGTTGATCCCTAGTTTCCAATCTAGGCCCACAATTTCTCCCTGGGAGAGTCAAGATACCAGAATTCTCATCACCCCTAGCCCCAAGTTGCAGAAACTCTATTTCAGGCAGGTGAGGTTGAGAGCTGTCTTCTTTCACCCAGACCCACTCATAGGGTGGAAGCTCCACCTCAGGCATGACAGACTGAGAACACTGGGGTCTGATTACACCTATCCCAGCCCCTTCTGAGGAACAACCTCAGAGGCCACACAAAGTTGGGGAGACAGACTTCACTGAACTAGTCCAGCTAAAGCACTAGACAAGAAAACAAACAAACAAAAATTCATGGGGAAATCAGCATCCAGAGTTGGCTACAATATATTATCTGAAATATCCAGTTTTTACCAAAAAATGTTAACTATCCAAAGAAAGTTTGAACTATACACAGGAAAAAAATTAGACAAGAGAAACTGCCTTTGAAGTGGCCTAGATGTTGGAGTTAGAAGATATAAAGTCATCAAAGCAGCTGTTATAAACATGTTAGAAGAGCTAAAGGAAACTATGATTAAAGAATTTTAAAAAGGGTATGAATGACAATGTCTCATCAAGTAGACATAATTTCTATCTCTCTTTCTATTAAAGAGAGATAGAAATTATGATAAAGAACCAAATGGAAAGTCTGGCACTGAAAAGTATAATAATCAAAATGAAATATTCACAAGAGGGGATGAAGAATAGATCTAAGCTGACAGAAGAAAGAATCAGTGAACTTGGAAATATACAAAGATGCAATCTGAAGAACAGAGAACAGAAACAATGAACAAAAATGAACAGAGCCTCTGAGAAATGTAGTACACCAAAACTTGCATAGTACGAGTATCTGAAGATAAAGAAGGATATTTTATCATGAAAAAAGGTCAATTCACCAGGAAGATATAGCCATTATAAACACATATGCATCTAACTACAAATCTCTCAAATACATAAAGCAAAACCTGAAAAAACTGAGGGGGTGAAATAGACAATTAAACTAGTTGGAGAGTTTAATAACCCACTTTCAATAACAAATAGAACAACTCTTTAGGACATCAGTAAGAATACAGAAGACTTTAAAAACACTATGAAACGATTAGAACTAATAGACATATATACAATACTCCACTCTGCAAAATGCACATCCTTCTCAAGCACACATGGAACATTATAAAGGATATACCCCATGCTGAGCTTTAAAACAAGCGTCAACAATTTTTTTTAAACATCTTTATTGGAGTATAATTGCTTTACAATGTTGTGTTAGTTTCTGATGTATAACAAAGTGAATCAGCTATACATATACATATATCCCCATATCTACTCCCTCTTGCGTCTCCCTCCCTACCTCCCAATCTCACCCCTCTAGGTGGACACAAAGCACCGAGCCGATTTCCCTGTGCTATGCGGCTGCTTCCCATTAGCTATCGATTTTACATTTGGTAGTGTATATATGTCCATGCCACTCTCTCACTTCATCCCAGCTTACGCTTCCCCCTCCCTGTGTCCTCAAATCCATTCTCTATGTCCGTGTCTTTATTCCTGGGCTGCCCCTAGGTTCCTTAGAACCTTTTTTTTTTTTTAATTCCACATATATGTGTTAGCATACAGTATGTGTTTTTTGCTTTCTAACTTACTTCGGTCTGTATGACAGTCTCTAGGTCCATCCACCTCACTACAAATAACTCAATTTCATTTCTTTTTATGGCTGAGAAATATTCCATTGTATATATGTGCCACATCTTCTTTATCCATTCATCTGTTGATGGACATTAGGTTGCTTCCAAGACCTGGCTATTGTAAATATAGCTGCAGTGAACATTCTTGTACATGACACATTTTGAATTATGGTTTTCTCAGGGTATATGCCCAGTAGTGGGATTGCTGGGTCGTATAGTAGTTCTATTTTTACTTTTCTGAGGAACCGCCATACTGTTCTCAAAAGTGGCTGTATCAATTTACATTCCCACCAACAGTGCAAGAAGGTTCCATTTTCTCCACACTCTCTCCAGCATTTACTGTTTGTAGATTTTTTGATGATGACCACTCTGACCAGTGTGAGGTGATACCTCATTTTAGTTTTGCTTTGCATTTCTCTAATGATTAGTGATGTTGAGCATCCTTTCATGTGTTTGTTGGCAATCTGTATATCTTCTTTGGAGAAATGTCTATTTAGATCTTCTGCCCATTTCTGGATTGAGTTGTTTGTTTTTTTGATATTGAGCTGCATGTGTTTTTTGTATATTTTGGAGATTCATCCTTTGTCAGTTGCTTCATTTGCAAATATTTTCTCCCATTCTGAGGGTTGTCTTTTCGTCTTGTTTATGGTTTCCTTTGCTGTGCAAAAGCTTTTAAGTTTCATTAGGGCCCATTTTTTATTTTTGTTTTGATTTCCATTTCTCTAGGAGGTGGGTCAAAAAGGATCTTGCTGTGATTTATGTCATAGAGTGAGTGTTCTGCCTATGCTTTCCTCTAAGAGTTTTATAGTGTCTGGCCTTATATTTAGGTCTGTAAACCATTTTGAGTTTATTTTTTTGTATGGTTTTAGGGAGTGTTCTAACTTCATTCTTTTACATGTAGCTGTCCAGTTTTCCCAGCACCACTAATTGAAGAGACTATCTTTTCTCCATTGTATATTCTTGCCTCCTTTATCAGACATAAGGTGACCATATGCACATGGGTTTATCTCTGAGCTTTCTATTCTGTCCCATTGATTTATATTTCTGTTTTTGTGCCAGTACCATGCTGTCTTGATTACTGTAGCTTTGTAATATAGTCTGAAGTCTGTAAGTCTGATTCCTCCAGCTCTGTTTTTCTTTCTCAAGATTGCTTTTTCTATAAGAGGTCTTTTGTGTTTCCATACAAATTGTGAAATTTTTTGTTCTAGCTCTGTGAAAAATGCCATTGGTAGTTTGACAGCGATTGCATTGAATCTGTAGATTACTTTGGGTAGTAGAGTCGTTTTCACAATGTTGATTCTTCCAACCAAGAATGTGGTATATCTCTCCATCTGTTTGTATTATCATTAATTTATTTCATCAGTGTCTTATCATTTTCTGCATACAGTCCTTTTCTCTCCTTATGTAGGTTTATTGTTAGGTATTTTATTTTTTTGGTTGCAATGGTAAATGGCAGTGTTACCTTAATTTCTCTTTCAGATTTTTCATCATTAGTGTATAGGAATGCAAGAGATTTCTGTGCATTAATTTTGTATCCTGCTACTTTACCAAATTCATTGATTAGCTCTAGTAGTTTTCTGGTAGCATCTTTAGGATTCTCTATGTATAGTATCATGTCATCTGCAAACAGTGACATTTTTACTTCTTTTCCAATTTGGATTCCTTTTATTTCTTTTTCTTCTCTGATTGGTGTGGCTAAAATTTCCAAAACTATGTTGAATAATAATGGTGAGAGTGGGCAGCCTTGTCTTCTTCCTGATCTTAGAAGAAATGCTTTCAGTTTTTCACCATTGAGAACAATGTTGGCTGTGGGTTTGTCATATATGGCCTTTATTATGTTGAGGAAACTTCCCTCTATGCCTACTTTCTGGAGGGTTTTTATCATAAATCAGTGTTGAATTATGTTGAAAGCTTTTTCTGCACCTATTGAGATGGTCATAGTGTTTTTCTCCTTCAATTTGTTAATATGGTTTATCACATTGATTGATTCGCATATATTGAAGAATCCTTGCATCTCTGGGATAAATCCCACTTGATCATAGTGTATGATCCTTTTAATGTGCTGTTGGATTCTGTTTGCTAGTATTTTGTTGAGGATTTATGCATCTATGTTCATCAGTGATATTGGCCTGTAGTTTTCTTTTATTGTGACATCTTTGTCTGGTTTTGGTATCAGGGTGATGGTGGCCTTGTAGAATGAGTTTGGGAGTGCTTCTCCCCCCTCTGCTAATTTTGCAAGACTGAGAAAGATAGGCGTTAGCTCTTTTCTAAATGTTTGATAGAATTCGCCTGTGAAGCCATCTGGTCCTGGGCTTCTGTTTGTTGGAAGATTTTTAATCACATTTTCAACTTCAGTGCTTGTGAGTTGTCTGTTTATATTTTCTATTTCACCCTGGTTCAGTCTCGGAAGGTTGTGCTTTTTAAGAATTTGTCCGTTTCTTCCAGGCTGTCCATTTTATTAGCATATAGTTGATTGTAGTAGTCTCTCATGATCCTTTGTATTTCTGCAGTGTCCATTGTTACTTCTTCATTTTCATTTCTAATTCTACTGACTTGAGTCCTCTCCCTTTTTTTCTTGATGAGTTTGGCTAATGGTTTGTTAATTTTGTTTGTCTTCTCAAAGAACCAGATTTTAGTTTTCTTGATCTTCGCTATCATTTTCTTCATTTCTTTTTCATTTTTTCTGTTCTGATCTTTATGAGTTCTTTCTTTCTGCTAACTTTGGGGTGTTTTTGTTCTTTCTCTAATTGCTTTAGGTATAAGGTTAGGTTGTTTATTTATGATGTTTCTTGTTTCTTGAGGTAGGAATGTATTGCTATAAACTTCCCTCTTAGAATGGATTTTGCTGCATCCCATAGGATTTGGGTCACTTGTTTTCATTGTCATTTGTTTCTAGGTATTTTTTGATTTCCTCTTTGATTTCTTCAGTGATCTCTTGGTTATTTAGTAGTGTACTTTTTAGCCTCCATGTGTTTGCAGTGTTTACAGACTTTTTCCTGTAATTGATATCTAGCCTCATAGCGTTGTGGTCAGAAAAGATACATGATATGATATTTCAATTTTCTTAAATTTACCAAGGCTTGTTTTGTGACCCAGGATATGATCTATCCTGGAGAATATTCCATGAGCACTTAAGAAGAAAGTGTAATCTGTTGTTTTTGGATGGAATGTCCTATATATATCAATTAAGTCCATCTTGTTTAATGTATCATTTAAAGCTTGTGTTTCCTTATTTATTTTCATTTTCGATGATCTGTCCATTGGTGAAAGTGTGGTGCTAAAGTCCACTACTATGATTGTGTTACTGTTGATTTCCCCTTTTATGGCTGTTAGCATTTGCCTTATGTATTGAGGTGCTCCTATGTTGGCTGTATAAATATTAACAATTGTTATATCTTCTTCTTGGATTGATCCCTTGATCATTATGTAGTGTCCTTTGTCTTTTGTAATAGTTTTTATTTTAAAGTATATTTTGTCTGATATGAGAATTGCTACTCCAACTTTCTTTTGATTTCCATTTGCATGGAATATCTTTTTCCATCCCCTCACTTTCAGTCTGTATGTATCCCTAGGTCTGAAGTGGGTCTCTTGTAGACAGCATATATAGGGATCTTCTCTTTGTATCCATTCAGCCAGTCTGGTTGGAACATTTAATCCATTCACATTGAAGGTAGTTATTGATATTTATGTTCTTATTACCAGTTTCTTAATTGTTTTGGGTTTGTTATTGTAAGTCTTCTCCTTCTCTTGTGTTTCCTGCCTAGAGAAGTTCCTTTAGCTTTTGTTGTAGAGCTGGTTTGGTGGTACTGAATTCTCTTAGCTTTTGCTTGTCTGTAATGATTTTAATTTTTCCATTGAACCTGAATGAGATCCTTGCTGGGTAGAGTAATATTGGTTGTAGATTTTTCCCTTTCATCACTTTCAATATGTCCTGCCACTCCCTTCTGGCTTACAGAGTTTCTGCTGAAAGATCAACTGTTAACCTTATGGGGATTCCCTTGTATGTCAGTTGTTGCTTTTCCCTTGTTGCTTTTGATATTTTTTTCTTTGTATTTAATTTTTGATAGTTTGATTAATATGTGTCTTCATGTGTTTCTACTTGGATTTATCCTGTGTGGGACTCTCTGTGCTTCCTGGGCTTGATTGACTATTTCCTTTCCCATATTAGAGAATTTTTCAATTATAATCTCTTCAAGTATTTTCTCAGTCCCTTTCTTTTTCTCTTCTTCTTCTGCGATCCCTATAATTCGAATGTTGGTGCATTTAATATTGTCCCAGAGGTCGAGATTGTCCTTAGTTCTTTTCATTCTTTTTCCTTTATTCTGCTCTGTGACAATTATTTCCACTATTTTATCTTCCGGGTCACTTATCCATTCTTCGGCCTCAGTTATTCTGCTATTGATTCCTTCTAGAGAATTTTTAATTTCATTTATTGTGTTGTTCATCATTGTTTGTTTGCTCTTTAGTCCTTCTACGTCGTTGTTAAACGTTTCTTGTATTTTCTCCATTCTGTTTCCAAGATTTTGGATCATCTTCCTATCATTATTCTGAATTATTTTTCAGGTAGACTGCCTATTTCCTCTTCATTTGTTTGGTCTGTTGGGTTTTTGCCTTGCTCCTTCATCTGCTGTGTGTTTCTCTGTCTTCTCATTTTGCTTAAGTTACTGTGTTTGGGGTCTCCTTTTTGCAGACTGCAGCTTCATATTTCCCATTTTTCTTAGTGTCTGGCCCCAGTAGGTAAGTTTGGTTCAGTGGGTTGTGTAGGCTTCCTGG
This sequence comes from Delphinus delphis, assembly GCF_949987515.2. NCBI lineage: Eukaryota > Metazoa > Chordata > Mammalia > Artiodactyla > Delphinidae > Delphinus > Delphinus delphis. Next base: position 181,263,586 of record NC_082683.1, on the reverse strand, counting down.
TGCAGGGGACAAGTGCCTGTGTTCTGGTGGATGAGGCTGGATCTTGTCTTCTGTTGGGCAGGACCATGTCCAGTGGCGTGTTTTCGGGAGGTGTCTGTGAACTTATTATGATTTTAGGCAGGCTCTCTGCTAATGGGTGGAATTGTGTTCCTGTCTTGCTAGTTTTTTGGCATATGGTGTCCAGCATGGTAGCTTGCTGGTTGTTGAGTGGAGCTGGTTCTTAGCATTGAGATGGACATCTCTGGGAGAGCTTTCACCGTTTGATAGTACATTGGGCCTGGAGGTCTCTCGTGGTCCAACATCCTGAACTTGGCTCTTCCTTCTCCGAGGCTCAGGCCTGACTCTCGGTCAGAGCACTGAGACCCTGTTAACCACATGACTCAGAAGAAAAGGGATAAAAAGAAAGAAAGAATGAAAGAAACATAAAGAAATAAAATAAAGTTATTAAAATAGAAAAAGAATTATTAAAAATAAAAACTTTAGAAAAGGAAGAGAGAAAGAAAGAAGAGTGCAACCACAGCAAAGAAACAAATCCACCAATGATAACAAGTGCTAAAAACTAAACTAAAAAATAGAAAAAAACAGACAGTCAGAACCCTAGGAGAAATGGCAAAAGCAAAGCTATACAGACAATATCACACAAGAAGCATACACATACACACTCAAAAAAAGAAAAAGAGAAAAAAAAATATATATAAAAGGAGGAGAGCAACCAAATCAATAAACAACTCTACCAATGATAATAAGTTCTGAATACTAAATTAAGATAAACATAAAACCAGAAACAAATTAGATGCAGAAAGCAAACCCTAGGTCTACAGTTGCTCCCAAAGTCCACCACCACAATTTTGGGATGATTCGTTGTCTATTCAGGTATTCCACAGATGTAGGGTACATCAAGTTGATTGTGGAGATTTAATCTGCTGCTCTTGAGGCTGCTGGGAGAAATTTCCCTTTCTCTTCTTTGTTCGCAGAGCTCCTGGGGTCCAGCTTTGGGTTTGGCCCCGCCTCTGCATGTAGGTTGCCTGAGGGCATCTGTTTCCCGCCCAGACAGGATGGGGTTAAAGGAGTGGCTAATTAGGGGGCTCTGGCTCACTCAGGCTGGGGGAGAGAGGGGTACAGAATTTGGGTTAAGCCTGCGGCAGCAGAGGCCAACATGACATTGCAACAGCCTGAGGCATGCCGTGTGTTCTCCTGGGGAAGTTGTCTCTGGATCAAGGGACCCTGGCAGTGGCAGGCTGCACAGGCTCCCAGGAGGGGAAGTGTGGATAGTGACCTGTGCTTCCACATAGGCTTCTTGGTGGCTGCAGAAGCAGATTTAGCTGTCTCTGGGGTCTGTGCTGATAGCTGCAGCTTGAGCCCACCTCTGGAGCTCATGTAGGCAGTGTTCTGAACCCCCTCTCGTTGTGCACCGGAAACAATGGTCTCTTGCCTCTTAGGCAGATCCAGACTTTCCCCCAGACTCCCTCCCAGCTAGCTGTGGTGCACTAGCCCCCTTCAGGCTGTCTCCATGCAGCCAGTCCCAGTCCTCTCCCTGGGATCTGACCTCTGAAGTTGGAGCTTCAGCTCCCAACCGCCACCCATTCCGGCGGGTGAGCAGACAAGCCTCTCAGACTGGTGAGTGCTGGCTGGCACCGATCCTCTGTGCGGGAATCTCTCCACTTTGCCCTCTGCACCCCTGTTGCTGTGCTCTATCCCATGGCTCCAAAGCTCCCCACCCCGCCCACCCCCATCTCCACCCGTGAATGGGCTTCCTAGTGTGTGAAATATTTTCCTCCTTCACAGCTCCCTCCCAGAGGTGCAGGTCCCATCCCTATTCTTTTGTGTCTGTTTTTTCTTTTGCCCTACCCAGGTACGTGGGGAAGTTTCTTGCCTTTTTGAAAGTCTGAGGTCTTCTGCCAGCGTTCAGTAGGTGTTCTGTAGTTGTTCCACATGTAGATGTATTTCTGATGTATTTGTGGGGAGAAAGGTGATCTCCATGTCTTATTCCTCTGCCATCTTGAAGGCGACACCCCCCCCCCGTTATTTTTTCAAGACCTAGTTCTTCTTCCCAAATTTTATTTTATTTTTTGAATTTTATTTTATTTATTTAACAAACTTTACAGTATTGGAATCATACAAAGTATGTTCTCCCAACACAATGGAACTAAACTAGAAATCAGTAACAGAAGGCAATTTGGGAAACTCACAAATATGTGGAAGTTAAAGAATGAACTCCTAAATAAACAATGAATCAAAGGAGAAATCACAAAGGAAATGAGGAAATATCAATGCTTTGAGATAAATGAAAATGAGATCACAACATGCCAAAAACTGTAGATTAAAACAATAGAGAAAATGAACAAAATCAAAAGATATTTACTTGAAAAGATCAACAAATTGACAACTGATTAGCTAGTATGACCATGCCAGAAAGAGAGGTCTCAAACTACTAAAATCAGGAATGAAAGAGTGGTTATCACTACTGCCTTCACTGAAATAAGTATGTTTACAAGGAAAAACTATGAACAACTGTATGTCAATAAATGAAATAATTTTGCTGAAATGGCCAAATGCTAGAAAGATGTTAACAATCGAAACAAACTCAATAAGAAATGTAACATGTAAACAAAACTATAATCAGTAAAGAAACTGAATTAGAAATTTAAAAACTTCTGCAAAGAAAGTCCCAGTTCCAGATAGCTTCACTGGTAATTTCTACCAAATATTTAAAAGATATATTACCAATACTTCACAGGCTCCTTTGAAAAAATAGGAGAAAGGGGAACACTTCCAAACTCATTCTGTGAGGTCAACATTAATCTGACACCAAAACCAGACAAAAAGACAACTGATGAAAATAAAACTACATACCAGTAGCTCTTATAATAATTGACACAAAAATTCTCAACACAATATGTGCAAACTGAAACTAGCAACATAAAATAATAAAGAAAATTATACACCATGGTCAAGTGGGATTTATCCCAGGTTGATTTAAAATGTGAAAATTAATTATATCATGTTAATAGAATAAAGGACAAATACACATAATCATGTCAATAGACAGAAAAATTGACAAAATTAAACACACATTCATGTTAAAAATCCTCAACAGTCAGGAATAGAAGGAGTTTTCCCAAGTGAAAAAGGGCATCTGTGAAAAACTGACAGCTAATATATTTAATAGTGAAAGACTGAATTCTTTCCCCATAAGATCAGGAATAGAAGAAAGATGTCCACTTACACCACCTCCATTCAATATTTTACTGGAAGTTCTAGCCAGGGCAATTAGACTAGTGATGGAAGTAAAAGACCCAGGTTGGAAAGAAAGAAGTAAACTATATCTCCATTTACAGATGATGTGACCTTGAATATAGAAAATAAGGAATTCACTAAAAGAACAATTAGAACTAGTAAATAGGTTCAGCAACATTTCAGGATACAAAATCAACATAAAAATTGTATTTCTACACATTAGCAATAAGCAATCTGAAAATGACTATTAAGAAAATTCCATGTACAATAGCATCAAAAAGAATAAAATACTTAGGAATAAATTTAACAAAAAAAAGTGCAAAATTCATACTCAGAAAACTATAGAACATTGTTGAAAGAAATTATAGAAGACCTAAAAGAATGGAAAAACATCCTGTGTTCATAGATCAGAGGACTTAAGTTGTCAAGATGTCAATACTCACCACATTGGTCTACAGACTCAACACCATTTTTGTCAAAATCTCAGCTTCCTTTCTTCATAAATTTACAAACTAGTTCTAAAATTCATATGAAGTTGCAAAGGACCTAGGTTAGCCAAAATGATCTGGAAAAAGAAGAACAAAAATGTAAGGACCAAACTTCATGATTTCAAGACTTTTTACAAAGCTGGAAAAATCAAGGCAGAATGGTATTGGTATAAGTATGGACATACGGATAAATGAAACAGAATTTAGAGTCCAGTAATAAACCGTTATCTTATGGTCAATTGATTTTCAACAATGACGTCAAATGATTCAATGGGGAAAAATAATCTTTTCAACAAATGGTGCTGGAACTACTGGATATCCACATGCAAAGAATGAAAATGAACCTTTTCCAAACACCATACACAAAATTAATTCAAACTGGATCATAGGCCTACATGCAATAGCTAAAACTATAAAACTCTTAGAAGTAAGCATAGGAGTAAATCTTAGTGACCCTGAGTTAAATAATGGCTTCTTAAATACAGCACTAAGAGCCCAACCTACCAAAGAAAAAGTAGATAACTTGGATTTTAGCAAACTAAAAACCATTGTGCAACAAAAGAATACCATAATAGTGAAAATAGTATAAAGAAAACCCACAGGATGGGAACAATTGTGAATCATTTATCTGATAAGGGACTTGTATCTAGAATATATTTATAACTCTTACAACTCAACAATAAAAAGACAACAGAATTTTAAAATGCACAAAAGATCTAAGCAGATATTTCTCTAAAGAAGATATACATATGGACAGTAAGCATTTGAAAAGATGTTCAACATCATTAGTCAACAGGGAAATACAAGCCAAAAGCACAAAGAAATGCCACTTTACACCTACGTGGATATTTATAATCAAATAGGTAGACAATATCATGTGTTGGTGAGGTGGAGAAAGGAGAACTCCTATATATTGCTGGTGGAAATTTAAAATTGTGCAGCTGCCTTGGAAAATAGTTTCACATTCCTCAGAATGTTAAACATAGATTTACTATAGCTATTTCACTCCTAGGGATATACCCAAGAGAAAGGAAAACCTACATTCATACAAGATCTTGTACATGAGTACATATAGTACTAGTATTCATAATTGCCAAAAAGTGGAAACAACCCAAATGTTCATTAATTTATAAATGGATACATAAAATATTATATATCTATAGCTATATACATATACACAATGGAATATTACTCAGCTACAAAATGGAATGAAATACTGATTCATATTGCAGCATAGATGAACCTGGAAAACATTATGCTAAGTACAAGAAGTCTGTCACTAAAGACCACAAATAGTATGGTTTCATTATATAAAATGTCCAGAGTAGGCAAATCTATAGAAACTAATAAGTGGTTACCCAGGGATGGGGGATAGAATATGGGTGACTGCTAATGAGTATCTGGTTTCTTTTGGGGGGTAATAAAAATATTCTAAAATTAGATTGCAGTGACAGTTGCACAACTCTGTGAATATACTAAAAAACATTGAATTGTATACTTTTAATAGGTGAATTGTATGGTATTTGAATTATATCTCCATAAAACTGGTGAAAAGATGGTATTGCAGTATTTCGACTAATCTAAACTGGAAGAGTTTCTAGTAAATTACCAGACTGAATTATATTAAATACTGAAAAGTTATGGCTGAATAGATAGAACAGCCATGGAAAGTTCAGATTTGGTTCATGGCTCTGAGAATGGACTTATGCTTTCAAGTTTTTACAAGTTAGCATCTGTCTCTCTGCCTATAAATGTCAATGAAAAATTGTGGTAAGTTTAAAAATCAAATCTACTCACTGGTCTCACTCCAAAAGTTGCTAACCTGCCAAAGGCCAAAAATCACCCTGTGTATAGTTTCATTATGCAAGGCCAAAGGAGAAGCATGAGAAACTAGAGTTCTTTCTTCCCTGGGGGTAATGCCCCCTCATACCTTCTCCCAATGGAAGGGCAAGCTTTTAATGTAGCAACTGTCTACATGAAGAAAAAGGAAAGAAGTTCTATGAAATATGTAAAAATCTAATCCCCCACCATTGCTTCTATTTGACTCTCTTTTTTTGTTTGTTTTGTTTTGTTTTTAACAGAATGCTCACTTCAAAATATCACAGTATTAGTGAAATGCATTTTGGGTCCAAAACAAGTTATTTGCTCTTGTATTATAGAGTTCCATTTTTATATTTTACTATACTTTGTATAGTAATTAGACATTACTATAATTTGTATTTTCCTAAGAAAAATAACTACTATCTGAACACAATTTTATTTTCAAAGTGGATTTGAAGAGTCATTAATTGGATTTCAAGATAAATTGATTTAGGAGGACAAGATGGGATATAGAAATACATCTGGGAAAGTAATGACATCAAAGGAAATAATAAATAGTATGTTCCCTTGGAAATGGACTGTAAACATCCTATGTCTGAATGATATTATACATCTGCAATTCCCAGCCCTGCCACCTAAGACCCAATTTTTCTGCCATTATAAACACAGCTGTTGTATGTTTTCTGCAACTGCAAAAAGAAAAAAAAAATCTTATTGGCTATTGTTGTATTACTATTGGTGCTGCTTTTGTGAAGTCAATGGCTTTATTTGGCAAAATACTTCAGTGGCCAACACATAGGTTGAAATGATTCGAAGATGGAAATATTTTAGCTAGAAGAAGTAGGTAATGAAGGCAGATAGTGACCAAGGGCTCCCTTTGGGGCATTAATGCCACTGTGCCTAAGTGCTGTGAGTTAATTGTTATTACTTCTTCTGATAACTGGTATTTATTGGTTTATTTTTAAATCATGTTTCCCCATTTGACAATTATGAACAATTCCAAGCTTAAAGTGAGATGAGAGAATGCAAGAATTCATAACTGGACACGTGCAGGAAGAATCAGAGTTAGGGTCCTCTCCTCCCACTCAACCACTAAGTTTACAGATTTGGATTCACACTGACCAGGGAAGCGTAAGTTCAGAATAACAATTTTCAGTTTCCTTAATGTTACCCAGGCTTCTCAAAATCACTTTAATTTTCTGTATTGAATGTTCTGTATTTATCTCTCAAAACTAACCATATAAAGCCCAAATAAAACAAAAAAATGATAAACTGTTTTCCTTTTTGTGTGTATATTTTTGTATAATTTAACACAGGCTGGCACATTACAGGGTAAGTTTCAGGACAGCAGCCAGGACAACTCAGGTATTTTCTGAACTGCCAGGTCCATTTTTTGATCAGAGCCAACAAGATTTACATATACAATGAACAGGAACTTGGACTAACAAGTTTGCTCTTTGTTCCTTGTGTAAACTGGAAAACATTATATATTTAGATGGTTATACATCATTCTCTCACTACCTCCATCCCCATGAAAAAAATGCATTATGGAAAGATTTATTTAGAAAGAAAAAGACATTTAATTATTATAAAAACAACACATGGGAATGCTCCTGCATGAATAGAATGGTAAACAGAATGAATTGTCTAATTTTCAACATAATTATACTATAGGAACAGCTTTCTAATATATACTTCGTCCCCAACTAAATTTGTTGGCTGTGATTGCAAGATGATGTGAACTGTAAGGAATAAGAAGTTTAAACTTTGAAATTCCGGACTACTTTTTAAAGAATAAATATTCATTTACAAAACAAGAAAAAGAAAATCTGTGCAAACATTGCAGTCTTGTATCGGTTGCAGGCAAGGGCTTTGCAGTCAGACCCACTGGGTTTAGTCCTGTTCTCTCAGGTACTGACTCTTTCACCTTGAAGGTGTTAAAACTGGATAATAATTTGCCTGCTTCATAAAATGATTGTAAAATTAAAAATTTAAAAAGCTACTTTAAAAATTTCTATTATTACTAAACACTATTCTGCAAAATGCATTCAATTAAGTATCAATAAAATCACTTATTAAATTTGTATTATTTCTACCACTATACACAGTGACCTCAAAGTGAGGTAAAATGAAGGATGCATTAAATAGATGCTATTTAAGTTTAAAGATGGAAAGATTATAGTCATTAATTTTATTAGAGTATGTGTATTACATGCTTATTCAAGAATTGACTTACAGATAGAGATGCTCTTTAAATTGCATATGAGAAGCTTGTACCAAAAGGTACGTCACAGCCTTCCTAAGTTCAGAAACATGAGACAGCACTTCAGCACTATACTTAGGAGTCATTTTAAACAGAAAAATCACCAACAAAACACAAAAAATGTGAAAAACGCGTCACTAAATAGACCAGGAAAAAGACCCTTGTTTACACTATGACACCTGAAACAAGAAGACAGAGTATCACCTTCTTTGACCTCAGCTGGGAACGTGCTCATTGGGCGACTCAGGTTTTTTGCCACTTACACATGTCCACCTGTGACCACGAAAGTATCATTGGTATAGATTTGAGGGTTACAAATATCTTTTAGTGAGAAAGCAAATTTTTAATTTTTTAATTATATTTATCAGAACTTTATTTTCATACAAATGACTGTAACAAACTCAGCTGGCTTTTTTTCTTTTTCTCTTGTTTTATCAAGGTATAATATTTTCCCTTTTTAAGAGTACAGTTCTGTGAATTTTCACAAATATTCAAGCAAAATCAAGATACAGACCAGTTACCACCCCTCAAAAATTCCCCCATGATCTTGCATTGTCACCCTCTCCCCTAATCCCAGTCTCTGGCAACTGATTTGATTTTTGTCCCCATAGTTTTGCCTTTTCCAGAGCATCATATGAACAGAATCCTACAGCATGAAGCCTTTTGAGTCTGCCTTCTTTCACTTACCATGATACATCTGCTATGCATATTTGCATATACGCATATTTGCATACACGCATATATGCATAATTCATCTGTATTGTTATCCATATGAGTACTTTCTTTTTCTTTTTGCTGAGTAGTATTCCATTGTATGAAGTCATAATTTGTTTTCCCATTCTCCACATGAAGAACATTTTGGTTGTTTCCAGGTTTTGGCTACCATGGATAATGCTGTTATGAACATTGATGTGCAGATGTTTATATAGATGTAAATTTTCATTTCTCTAGAGTAAATACTGAGCAATAGGATTGTTGAAGTATATAATTAGTGTATGTTAATTTTACCAGAAACTGCAAAACTGTTCCCATAGTGGCTGTAACATTTTGTATTTCTACCAGCAATGTTTGAAAAGTTTCAGTTGCTCTAAACATATTTGCCAGCATTTGATATTGACAGTTTTTGTTCATTTGTTAATATTTCCACTCTAATAGTTATGTTGTGGTGTTTCATTGTGATTTTGGTTTGCATTTCTCTAATAACTATTAATATTTAGAATTTTTTTCATGTGCTTATTTACCATTGATATAACTTCTTTTGTAAACTGTACAAATCATTTCCCATCTTAAAATCAGATTGTTTCCTTTATTACTATTGTGTTTAGAGTATTTATATATTCTAGATATAAGTTCTTTATGAGATATATGAATTACAAATATTTTCTTCTAATCTGTGGCTTATCTTTTCATTCTCTACAAAGTATCTTTTGAAGAACAGAAGTTTTAAATCTTGATGAAGTCCAACTTAACTGTTTTTCTTTATGGCAAATGCTTTTACTCCTGTATATAAGAAAGCTTTGTCTAATATAAGGTCTTGAAGATTTTCTCTATATTAAGTTGAGATATGTATATGGTAGAAGAAGGCTCATTTAAAAAATATGTGAATTTCCAATTGATACAACATAATTTGTTGAAAAAACTATCCTCATTGAATTTCCTTTGAAACTTTGTTCAAAATCAATTTATCATGTATATGTGGATCTATTTCTGGACACTACTCTATTTCGTTGACCTATAAATCTTTACCTTCATCATATCAGGCTATCTTGCTTAATACAACTTTGTAATCTATCTTAAATGATTGAAGTTGGAGGTAGTGTGAATTCTCCAACTTTTCACTTTTACACAATTGTTTTGGTGCTTCTTATTCCTTTGCCTTTTTATCTAAATATTTGAATTAACTCATCAACTTCCACCAAAAAGTTCTGCTGGAATTTTGATTGAATTTACATTGAATCTATAGATAATCATGGGAAGAATTGGCATGCTAATGATACTGGATTTTCTGATTCATGAACCAAGTATGTCTCTCCATTTATTTATAACTTTGATTGCCTTCATCAGTGTTTTGTAGTTTTCTGTGTACAGATTTTGCACAGAATTTGTTAGATTTATTCCAAAGTATGTCATATATTTTGATGCTCTTTTAATTTAAATTTCCAATTATCCATTGCTAGTACACAGAAATACTATTGAATTTTTACTTGACATTTTACCGTGAAAAAATTTTAACTAAGTCTAGAAGCAATTTTGTAATTTTTAAAAACAAATTCTACCTAGGCAACTGTTCCTCTACAAATAGAGATAATTCTATTTCTCACCAATTTGTCTGCCTTTTTCCTGCCTAGGACTCCCAGTACAATATTGAACAGGAGTAGTGAAAGATGATGTATTTGCTTTTTCCTGATCTTATCGGAAAATAATTGTCTTTCACAATTAAGTACGATATTAGATGTAGATTTTTTGCAAATTCTCTGTATAAAATTGTGGAAGCTTCTATTATCTTAGTTTGCTGACTGATTTTTTAATTTTCACTGGGTGTTGAATTTTGTCAGATGTTTTCTCCTCTTCCATTAGGCTGAAATTTTTTTGCCTTTAGGCTGTTGATACGGTGAATTATATTAATCAAGTTTTAAACATTGAGCTAGTCTTATATTCCACGACAAATCTCACTTGGTCATGAATATTATCCTTTCGGTATAATGCCGGATCCAATTTGCTAAATTTTAGTTTGGAATTTCTCTATCTTCATGAGGGCTAATGATCAGAAGTCTTATTTACCTGTGTTTTCTTTGATTCATTTTGGTATCCAGTTAATTCTCTCCTTGGTGAATGGCTTGAAAAGTGTTCTCTTATCTCAAACTTATGGAAGAGTTTGTATAGAATTGGTATAATTTCTTCCTTAGATATTTGACAGAATTCACTGATGAAACTATGTAGGCCAGGGGTTTCCATTTTGGGAAGTTTTTAATTATAGATTCATTTACTTTAACAGTTGTAATTGTAGGCTCTGTAGTAATGACCCCTCCTCATTACTGATATTGGCAATTTGCTTCTTTTTTATTTTTTAACATCTTGCTACTGGTTTATCAATTTTCTTGATCTTTTCAAAGAATCAACTGTAGGTTTTTTATTGATTTTCCTCTATAAACAACAGAGAACATTAGGTTTTATATTTTATTATATATAATGTATATTTATTTAAATATATAATTATTTAAATATATAATTAGGATAATCATTTATAACTATTAAATATATAATTAAATTTATTATACATTACAATATATAATTATATATAATTACTATAATTATCTTTATTTCCCTATTTCTGCTTTTTTTTTTTTTAGTATGTCTAGGTGGTAGCATAGGTAATTGATTTTAGACCTTTATTTTCCAATGTAGGTGTTTAGTACTATAAATTTTCAACTATACACTAATTTAATCCCACAAATTCATTTCATTCAGCTTTCCTTTGGCTTTCTTCTTTGACCCATGTTATTTTGTTGCCAAATAGATATTTTCTTGATATCTTTCTGTTGTTGATTTCCAACTTAGTAACTGTGATCAGATAATAATGATGATTTATGTCCTTTTAAATTTACTGCTTTTTAATGAGTCAGAATATAGTCTTCTTTGGTAAATATTTTGTGTACACATGAAATGTGTCTGCATTCTGCTATTTTTATGTAAAGTTTTCTGTAAATCTTAATTAGGTCAAGTTGATTAATAGTATTGTTCAAGTCTTCTATGCCTTAACTGATTTTTTTTTTCTCCCATTTTTTTTTTAACATCTTTATTGGGGTATAATTGCTTTACAATTGTGTGTTAGTTTCTGCTTTATAACAAAGTGAATCAGTTATACATATACATATGTTCCCATATGTCTTAGCTCTTGCGTCTCCCTCCCTCCCACCCTCCCTATCCCACCCCTCCAGGCTGTCACAAAGCACCGAACCAATATCCCTGTGCCATGCGGCTGCTTCCCACTAGCTATCTACCTTACTATGTTAGTGTTAACTGATTTTTTTGTCTACCAATTATTAAGGAAAGGATGTTGAAACTGTTGACTATACCTGCTGGCTGCCTCATGTCTTCTTATTTCTATCATGTATTCCATGATGCATTTCCTTCATATATTGTGATGCTCTGTTATAAAGCACATAAACATTTAGGATTATTATGTCCTCTTCACAAATTGATCTTTGTATTAAAATGAACTTCTTTATTTCTGGAAATATTCCATGATCTCAAATCAACTTTTTCTGATTAATATAGCCACTCCAGGCTTTTTTTCCTTTCTTTTTTATTAGTATTAGCATGATATATCTTTTTCCATCTTTTAACTTTATTTTTTTTAACATCTTTATTGGAGTATAATTGCTTTACAATGGTGTGTTAGTTTCTGCTTCATAACAAAGTGAATCCGCTACATATACATATAACCCCATATCTCCTCCCTCTTGCATCTCCCTCCCACCCTCCCTATCCCACCCTTCTAGCTGGTCACAAAGCACCGAGCTGATCTCCCTGTGCTATGCGGCTGCTTCCCACTAGCTATCTATTTTACGTTTGGTAGTGTATATATGTCCATGCCACTCCCTCACTTTGCCAAGCTAACCCTTCCCCCTCCCCATATGCTCAAGTTCATTCTCTAATAGGTATGCATATTTATTCCCGTCTTACCTCTAGGTTCTTCATGACCTTTTTTTTTTAGATTCCATATATACGTGTTAGCATATGGTATTTGTTTTTCTCTTTCTGACTTACTTCACTTTTATGACAGTCTCAAGGTCCATCCACCTCACTACAAATAACTCAGTTTCATTCCTTTATATGGCTGAGTAATATTCCATTGTATATATGTACCACATCTTCTTTATCCATTCATCTCTTGATGGATACTTAGGTTGCTTCCATGTCCTGGCTATTGTAAATAGAGCTGCAATGAACATTTTGGTACATGACTTTTTTGAATTATGGTTTTCTCAGGGTATATGCCCAGTAGTGGGATTGCTGGGTCATATGGTAGTTCTATTTTTAGTTTTCTAAGGAACCTCCATACTGTTCTCCATAGTGGCTGTATCAATTTACATTCCCAACAACAGTGCAAGAGGGTTCCCTTTTCTCCACACCCTCTTCAGCATTTATTGTTTGTAGACTTTTTGATGATGGCCATTCTGACCGGTGTGAGATGATATCTCATTGTAGATTTGATTTGCATTTCTCTAATGATTAATGATGTTGAGCATTCTTTCATGTGTTTGTTGGCAATATGTATATCTTCTTTGGAGAAATGTCTATTTAATTCTTCTCCCCACTTTTGGATTGGGTTGTTTGTTTTTTTGATATTGAGCTGCATGTGCTGCTTGTATGTTTTAGAGATTAATCCTTTGTCAGTTGCTTCATTTGCAAATATTTTTTCCCATTCTGAGGGTTGTCTTTTCGTCTTGTTTATGGTTTCCTTTGCTGTGCAAAAGCTTTTAAGTTTCATTAGGTCCCAGTTGTTTATTTTTGTTTTGATTTCCATTTCTCTAGGAGGTGGGTCAAACAGGATCTTGCTGTGATTTATGTCATAGTGTGAGTGTTCTGCCTATGTCTTACTCTAAGAGTTTGATGGTGTCTGGCCTTACATTTAGGTCTTTAATCCCTTTTGAGTTTATTTTTGTGTATGGTGTTAAGGAGTGTTCCAATTTCATTCTTTTACATGTACCTGTCCAGTTTTCCTAGCACCACTTATTGAAGAGGCTGTCCTTTCTCCACTGTATATTCTTGCCTCCTTTATCAAAGATAAGGTGACCATATGTGCATGGGTTTACCTCTGGGCTTTCTATCCTGTTCCATTGATGTATATTTCTGTTTTTGTGCCAGTACCATATTGTCTTGAGTACTGTAGATTTGTAGTATAGTCTGAAATCCGGGAGCCTGATTTCTCCAGGTCCGTTTTTCTTTCTCAGGATTGCTTTGGCTATTCGGGGAATTTTGTGTTTCCATACAAACTGTGAAATTTTTTGTTCTAGTTCTGTGAAAAATGTCAGTGGTAGTTTGATAGGGATTGCATTGAATCTGTAGATTGCTTTGGGTAGTAGAGTCATTTTCACAATGTTGATTCTTCCATTTCAAGAGCGTGGTATATTTCTCCGTCTATTTGTATCATCTTTAATTTCTTTCATCAGTGTCTTATAATTTTCTGCATACAGGTCTTTTGTCTCCTTAGGTAGATTTATTCTTAGATATTTTATTCTTTTTGTTGCAATGGTAAATGGGAGTGTTTTCTTAATTTCTCTTTCAAATTTTTCATCGTTAATGTATAGGAATGGAAGAGATTTCTGTGCATTAATTTTGTATCCTGCTACTTTACCAAATTCATTGATTAGCTCTAGTAGTTTTCTGGTAGCATCTTTAGGATTGTCTATGTATAGTGTCATGTCATCTGCAAACAGTGACAGCTTTACTTCTTTTCAAATTTTGATTCCTTTTGTTTCTTTTTCTGCTCTGATTGCTGTGGCTAAAACTTCCAAAACGATGTTGAATAAGAGTGGTGAGAGTGGGCAAACTTGTCTTGGTCCTGATCTTAGTGGAAATGGTTTCAGTTTTTCACCACTGAGGACTATGTTGGCTGTGGGTCTGTCATATATGGCCTTTATTATGTTGAGGAAAGTTTCTTCTATGCCTACTTTCTGAAGGGTTTTTATCATAAGTCAGTGTTGAATTTTGTGGAAAGCTTTTTCTGCACCTACTGAGATGATCATTCGTTTTTCTCCTTCAGTTTGTTAATATGGTTTATCACATTGACTGGTTTGCATATATTGACGAATCCTTGCATTCCTGGGATAAACCTGACTTGATAGTGTATGATCCTTTTAATGTGCTATTGGGTTCTGTTTGCTAGTATTTTGTTGAGGATTTTTGTTTGTTTTGTTTTGTTTTGTTTTGTTTTTGCGGGACACGGGCCTCTCACTGCCATGGCCTCCCCTGTTACAGAGCACAGGCCCTGGATGCGCAAGCCCGGCGGCCATGGCCACGGGCCCAGCCGCTCCGCAGCACACGATATCCTCCCAGACCGGGGCATGAACCCGTGTCCCCTGAATCAGCAGGCGGACTCTCAACCACTGCTCCACCAGGGAAGCCCCTGTTGAGGATTTTTGCATCTATGTTCATCAGTGATATTGGCCTGTAGTTTTCTTTCTTTGTGACATCTTTGTCTGGTTTTGGTATCAGAGTGATCGTGGCCTCGTAGAATGAGTTTGGGAGTGTTCCTCCCTCTGCTATATTTTGGAAGAGTTTGAGAAGGATAGGTGTTAGCTCTTCTCTAAATGTTTGATAGAATTCGCCTGTGAAGCCATCTGGTCCTGGGCTTTTGTTTGTTGGAAGATTTTTAATCACAGTTTCAATTTCAGTGCTTGTGATTCGTCTGTTTATATTTTCTATTTCTTCCTGGTTCTGTCTCAGAAGGTTGTGCATTTCTGAGAATTTGTCCATTTCTTCCAGATTGTCCATTTTATTGGCATATGGTTGCTTGCAGGAATCTCTCATGATCCTTTGTATTTCTGCAGTGTCAGTTGTTACTTGTCCTTTTTCATTTCTAATTCTATTGATTTGAGTCTTCTCCCTTCTTTTTTTGATGAGTCTGGCTAATGGTTTATCAATTTTGTTTATCTTCTCAAAGAACTAGCTTTTACTTTTATTGATCTTTTCTATCATTTCCTTCATTTCTTTTTCATTTATTTCTGATCTGATATTTATGATTTCTTTCCTTCTGCTAACTTTGGGGTTTTTTTGTTCTTCTTTCTCTAAGTGCTTTAGGTGTAAGGTTAGGTTTTTTATTTGAGATGTTTCTTGTTTCTTAAGGTAGGCTTGTATAGCTGTAAACTTCCCTCTTAGAATTGCTTTTGCTAGATCCCATAGGATTTGGGTTGTTGTGTTTACATTGTCATTTGTTTCTAGGTTTTTTTTCATTTCCTCTTTGATTTCTTCTGTGATCTCTTGGTTATTAAGTAGTGTGTTGTTTAGCCTCCAAGTGTTTGTATTTCTTACAGAATTTTTCCTGTAATTGATATCTAGTCTCATAGCAGTGTGGTTGTTAAAGATACTTGATATGATTTCAATTTTCTTAAATTTACCAAGGCTTGATTTGTGACCCAAGATATGATCTATCCTGGAGAATGTTCCATGAGCACTTGAGAAGAATGTGTATTCTGTTGTTTTTGGATGGAATGTCCTACAAATATCAGTTAAGTCCATCTGGTTTAATGTATTATTTAAAGCTTGTGTTTCCTTATTTATTTTCATTTTGGATGATCTGTCCATTGGTGAAAGTGGGGTGTTAACGTCACGTACTATGAATGTGTTACTGTCGATTTCCCCTTTTATGGCTCTTAGTATTTGCCTTATGTATTGAGGTGCTCCTATGTTGGGTGCATAAATATTTACAGTTATATATTTCGCTTGGATTGATCCCTTGATCATTATGTAGTGTCCTTGTCTCTTGTAATAGTCTTTGTTTTAAAGTCTATTTTTTCTGATATGAGAATTGCTACTCCAGCTTTCTTTTGATTTCCATTTGCACGGAATATCTTTTTCCATCCCGTCACTTTCAGTCTGTATGTGTCCCTAGTTCTGAAGTGGGTCTCTTGTAGACAGCATATATACAGGTCTTGTTTTTGTATCCATTCAGCCAGTCTATGTCTTTTGATTGTAGCATTTAATCCATTTACATTTAACGTAATTGTCTATATGTATGTTCCTATTACCATTTTCTTAATTGTTTTGGGTTTGTTATTGTAGGTCATTTCCTTCCCTTGTGTTTCCTGCCTAGAGAAGTTCCTTTAGCATTTGTTGTAAAGCTGGTTTGGTGGTGCTTAATTCTCTTAGCTTTTGCTTGTCTGTAAAGGTTTTAATTTCTCTGTCAAATCTGCATAAGATCCTTGCTGGGTAGAGTAATCTTGGTTGTCTTTTTTTCTCCTTCATCACTTTAAATATGTCCTGCCACTCCCTTCTGGCTTACAGAGTTTCTGCTGAAAGATCAGCTGTTAACGTTATGGAGATTCCCTTATGTGTTATATGTTGTTTTTCCCTTACTGCTTTTAATATACGTTCTTTGTATTTAACTTTTGATAGTTTGATTAGTATGTGTCTTGGCATATTTCTCCTTGGATTTATCCTGTATGGGACTCTCTGTGCTTCTTGGACTTGATTAAGTATTTCTTTGCCCATATTAGGGAAGTTTTCTACTAAACTCTCTTCAAATATTTTTTCTGTCCCTTTCTTTTTCTCTTCTTCTTCTGGAACCCCTATAATTCGAATGTTGGTGCATTTAATATTGTCCCAGAAGTCTCTGAGATTGTCCTCAATTCTTTTTATTGTTTTCTTTATTCTGCTCTGCAGCAGTTATTTCCACTATCTGATCTTCCAGGTCACTTATCCATTCTTCTGCCTCAGTTATTCTTCTATTGATCCCTTCTAGAGAATTTTCAATTTTATTTATTGTGTTGTTCATCACTGTTTATTTGCTCTTTAGTTCTTCTAAATCTTTGTTAAACATTTCTTGTATTTTCTCCATTCTATTTCCAAGATTTTGGATCATCTTTACTATCGTTATTCTGAATTCTTTTTCAGGTAGACTGCCTGTTTCCTCTTCATTTGTTAGGTCTGGTGGGTTTCTGCCTCGCTCCTTCATCTGCTGTTTCTCTGTCTTCTCATTTTTCTTAACTTACTGTGTTTGGGGTCTCCTTTTCGCAGGCTGCAGGTTCATAATTCCCATTGTTTTTGGTGTCTTTCCCCAGTGGCTAAGGTTGGTTCAGTGAGTTGTGTAGGCTTCCTAGTGGAGGGGACTAGTGCCTGTGTTCTGGTGGATGATGCTGGATCTTGTCTTTCTGGTGTGCAGGTCCACGTCTGGTGGTGTGTTTTGAGGTGTCTGTGGCCTTATTATGATTTTAGGCAGCCTCTCTGCTAACGTATGGGGTTGTGTTGATGCCTTGCTAGTTGTTTGGCATAGGGTGTCCCGCACTGTAGCTTGCTGGTCATTGAGTGGAGCTGGGTCTTGGCATTGAGATGGAGATCTCTGGGAGATTTTCGCCGTTTGATATTATGTGGAGTTGGGAGGCCTCTTTTGAACCAGTGTCCTGAACGTGGCTCTCCCACCTCAGTGGCACAGCCCTGACTCCTGGTTGGAGCACCAAGAGCCTGTCCTCCACGTGGCTCAGAATAAAAGGAGGAAAAAAAGAAAGAAAGAAAGAAGATAAAATAAAATAACATAAAATAATTAAAATAAAAAAATAATTATTAAGAAAAAATATTTTTTAAGTAATAAAAAAACAAAAATAAAAACAAAAATAAAAACAGACAGGACCCTAGGACAAACGGTAAAAGCAAAGCTATAGAGACAGAATTACACACAGAAGCATACACATACACTCACAAAAAGAGAAAGATGGAAAAATATATATATGCCGTTGCTCCCAAAGTCCACCTCCACAATTTGGGATGATTCGTTGTCTATTCAGGTATTCCACAGATGCAGGGTACATCAAGTTGATTGTGGGGATTTAATCCGCTGTTCCTGAGGCTGCTGGGAGAGATTTCCCTTTCTCTTCTGTTTTCTTTGTTTGCACAGCTCCCGGGGTTCACCTTTGGATTTGGCCCTGCCTCTGCTTGTAGGTCGCCTGAGGCCATCTGTTCTTCGCTCAGACAGGACGGGGTTAAAGGAGCTGCTGATTCGGGGGCTCTGGCTCACTCAAGCTGAGGGAAGGGAGGGGTACAGAGTGTGGGGTGAGCCTGCGGCGGCAGAGGCCAGCGTGACGTTCCACCAGCCTGAGGCGCACCCTGCGTTCTCCCGGGGAAGTTGTCCCTGGATCACGGGACCCTGGCAGTGGCAGGTGGCACAGGCTCCTGGGAGGGGAGGTCCCTTAAGTAGAGCTCTGAATCCCCTCTCCTCGTGCACCAGGAAACAAAGAGGCAAGACAAAGTCTCTTGCCTCTTCGGCAGGTCCACACTTTTCCCCGGACTCCCTCCCAGCTAGCCGTGGTGCACTAACCCCCTGCAGGCTGTGTTCATGCCGCCAACCCCAGTCCTCTCCCTACGCTCAGACCGAAGCCCGAGCCTCAGCTCCCAGCCCCGCCCGCCCCGGTGGGTGAGCAGACAAGTATCTCGGGCTGGTGAGTGCCAGTCGGCCCTGATCCTCTGTGCGGGCATCTCCCTGCTTTGCCCTCCGCACCCCTGTTGCTGTGCTCTCCTCTGCAGCTCCGAAGCTTCCTCCTCCACCACCCGCAGTCTCCACCCGCGAAGGGGCTCCTAGTGTGTGGAAACCTTTCTTCCTTCACAGCTCCCTCCCACTGGTGCCTGTCTCATCCTATCCTTTTGTCTCTGTTTATTCTTTTCTCTTTTGCCCTCCCCAGGTACATGGCAGGGTTTCTTCCCTTTTGGGAGGACTGGGGTCCTCTGCCAGCGTTCAGTAGGTGTTCTGTAGGAGTTGTTCCACATGTAGATGTATTTCTGGTATATCTGTGGGGAGGAAGGTGATCTCCACGTCTTACTCTTCCACCATCTTGAAGCTCCTCCCCAGCTATAATGTTTTATTTTGTTGTTATCTTAGGATTTGAGGTGCACATATTTAATTCATCACAGTCTATTTGCATGCAATATTATATCACATTATGTACAGGATAAAAACCTTACAACAGTATACATTTCTTTTCCCACTGCAGTTCTTTGTGCTCTTGTCATACATTTTACTTCCACATCTGTTTTAAATCCTACAATAAAAATGTTGTATTTTTAGTTTTTAATAGCAAATGAACATTCCTTAACAAATTTGTTAATACATATTTTATATATCACAAAATCTATCCGTCTCAAGTGTTCAATTTAAGGATTTTTAGTAACTTTACCAAGTGATACAACCATTATAACACATAAATTTTAGAATATTTCCACATCCCAGTAATACCATTTATGCCAATTCACAGTTAATTGCTCTTCCACTCATAGCTCCAGGCAACCACAAATCAGCTTTCTTTCTGTATAAATTGTCTTTGCTGGATATTTTGTCTAAATGAAGTCATAGAATATTTGATCTCTTTTGTTTTTCTTATTACCAATTTCAATTTTATTACTGGTAATTGGTCTCTTCATATTTTCTATTTCTTCCTGATTCAGTCGTGGGAGATTGTACACTTCCAGGAATTTGTCCATTTCTTCTAGGTTGTCCATTCTATTGGTGTATAATTGTTTATAGTAATCTCTTATGATTCTTTGTACTTCTGTGGTATCATTTGTAATTTCTTTTTCATATATGATTTTATTTATTTGGGCCCTCTCTCTTTTTTTCTTGATAAGTTTGGCTAAAGGTTTATCAATTCTGTTTATCTTTCAAAGAACCAGCTCTTAGTTTCATTAATTTTTTCTATTGATTTTAGTCTCTAATTTATTTCTGCTCTGATCTTTATGGTTTCTTTCCTTCCACTAACTTTGGATTTTGGTGTTTCTTCTGTATTTCTTTTAGGTTAAGGTTAGCTTGTTTACTTGAGATTTTTCTTGTTTCCTGAGGTAGTCTTGTATTGCTAAAAAATTATCTCTTTAAACTGTTTGGGCTTCATCCCATAGATTTTGGATTGTTGCGTTTCTTTTTTCATTTGTCTCTAGGTATTTTTGATTTCCTCTTTGACTTCTTCTGTGTTGCACTTGTTGTTTAGTAGTATATTATTTAGCATCCACATTTGTGTTCTCTGCAGTTTTTTTTTCTTGTAGTTGATTTCTAATATTATAATGTTGTGGCCAGAAAAGATGCTTGATATGCTTTCAATCTTCTTAAATTTACTTTTACTCGAGCTTCATTGAGCTTCTTTGATTTGTGGGTTTAGAATTTTCATCAAATTTGGAGGAAAAAATTAACCATTATTTCTTCAAATATTTTTTTTTATGTACCCATCTCTATCTCTTCTTCAAGCCTCCCAATTACATGCATATGAGGCTGCTTGAAGTTGCCCCACATTTTACTCTTGCTCTATTTATTATTTTGTTTTTATTTTTCCAGGGCATGGTTAAGCTACTTAGACAGAGTTTGATTTATTTTAGACTTGCTTTTAAGTGTTTTTTTCTTTTTTTTTGGTGGGGGAGGGGCAAGACAACAGCAGCCTGTAGTCTTGGGATGATTTTTGTTTCATAACTGAGGTAATACCCTCTTAGTACTCTACCTGATACCCTATGCATTCCAAAGTTTATCCCACTCTGGCTGGTGGGAATACCAACTATTATAGGTCCTGTGTGAGCCCTGAGGACGACTTTCAGCTGATTCTTTACCTGGCTTCAGGTTGTTTCCTCATATGCATGTGATCATATCAGTGATCAGCTGAAAAGTAAAAGTGGAAAGTGCTCTGCAAATATCCAGAATTCTATTTCTGTGTGACTCTTTTCCCTCCATTCTGCTCTGCAAACACAGTTTCCTTTGTTTCTTTTACTTTCAACTCTGTCTCCTCAACTCAGGGATGGACCCATCTGGGTTCCCTCTCCCTGTACCGCAGCTTAGAATCTCTCAACACAGTAAGCTGGAGGAAGTTTAGGGCTCAATCTGCTTGTTCCTGTTTCTTAGAGACATTAAAAAATATTTATAAAATTTATTTGCAGATTGATTATAATCATCGTGATCAAGTATGACTTGATATACAAAATAAGTTATAAATACATTTTTAGGACTACATCTACCTCAATCATTAAGGTGAAAACCATTCCTGAAAAGAATCTGTAAAAGGATTAATTCTTGATATTAATCAAGAATACTATTACATACTAGGTAAAGCATATTTAAAAAGCCAAGAAAAGGCAGTTCATCTGTGGAGAGGAATCTGCTCTTCATATATATGCATATGTCCCATCTAGTTGCCATTAAACACAATTTGTGTCTGCTGTGATTGTTCCATCTGTTGGAATTCAACAAAAATGTTATTAGTGACTGTTGATAGTTTATATTGTCAATGCTTCTACAACGAATGTCATCAAAGAATGTTTAAACTTGAAAGACACCTTAGAGATCCTCTGGCAGTTCAACTTCCTTACTTTACACATGAGAAAGTCAAGACCTAATATGTTAGTCAATTTGTTTCACACCACAAAACAAAACAAACAAAACACCTTTTAGAGTTTATGTTTAGAGGACATAACCCAGAGAATCTATCTTAGAGCTCCGAAATGATCAAATTGACTCAGAACTGGAGATGATCCAAAATGATCAAATTGACTCAGAACTGGAGAACATTACTTACATGTGCTTCACTGGTGGAAAATCGTTTCAGTAGACATAGGCTTAGATCAGCCTAGATGGTAACTTGTCGTTTATACCTTAGTGGATCTTTTATGACTGAGAGCAGTAGCCACACATAAGCCACAGTCCTGGCATTTAAAAATTCATCTCACGTGGCTCAGCAAAGGCAATTTTAATAGTTGGATTTACAGAAGTATGAGGAGAAGTAAGAGAGAAAATAATGAATATTGAGACACTTGTAGACCAGCAACAATGGGAAGTTATTGCTCTACTTTTGAGTAATGATAATGTAGGGCTAAAATAGCAAGAAGAGAAATTATCTTCACAGGGACTCAGTGAGAGTGAAGTATTTAGGAGGCGTCTCTATAGGAGCTGAAGTTATGGAGGAAAGCACCTGCTCTCTGAGCCACTGAGGCAAACAGAGTGGGATCAAAGAAGAGATATCCTGGCTTCTTCTTCCTGCCCTTCAGGTCCCTGCCAGTACCCCTCAGTGTCTGAACCCAGCTGGAAACCAGTTTGTAAGGAGACCAGCTGACAGAGCCCAGAGTGGTGAGCTTCCTGTGCCACAGAGAAGAGCAGAAATAGGGAAAAACTGATCATGGAGACAGAGAATAACCAACACAGCTACATAGACTCAATTCCAAAGACAGTTCCTGGATGGACTTTGTTAAGATCAGTTTACTCTGCTGTTTTTGAGGAAGTAGTAATATCTTAGTTAACTAGAACTATTATTCACAGATAAGCATAAATAATTTTGAGCATCAGGGGTCATATCAGATAAAATAAGCCATCTTTTAAAAGAAGTTGGAATTTTAAACATATCCTATATCAACCTACTACATTCTTTCATTTCAGAGCCACTGAGAAGTATGGAGAAGTATGTGTGTTTGTCAGATGCTTCTATTAGGTTAATTAAGATGAGGATTAAAGTCTGATCATCGGATCTAGTTTGGAGATTGGTCACCTTGAAAAGAGAAATTTTGGTATATTGGTGATGGTGAAAATCTGTTATAATGTGTTTAAGAGAGAACTGTAAGAAAGTGTAGCAAATCTTCTGTGCATTTTTTTGTAAAAGGAAAAAGAAACGGCTCAGTAGCTGGCAAAGCAAGTTGTGTCAAAGGTTTCATTGTAATCAAGATAAGGGCATGTATCTATGTTATACTGATATATGTTAATGGCAATAATAATAAAGAGGAAAAGAGAAAAATTGCTGAAATTATCCTTGAAGAGAACATGGGAGATCTTGTGGAACAAGAAAATGATTACCAAAGATTGTCATTATTTATGCTCACGGGCATCGCTTTCCTGACCATTATCAAAGATCACCATTATTAAAGATTCTGGTAAGTGGGTCAAGAAGTTGGTAGGAGTCTGCTGTGCCACCTGGGGCTTGCGATTCCAGGACATTTTTAGGGCTTCAGTGGTTGGTGTGTGCTGGGACATCCCTCCAAAGTAAAAGGTAAATTGTTAAAACTTGTATTCCATAACACAAGAAAGGAAGCACAAAAGGGTGCTTTTGGTACAGGAGACAACACATTCTATATGTAGTAACGTCGATCTTGTCCTAGTGACATGAGCAATGGGGATTTGGGTCACTCCACCAGCTAAACCACTGAGACCAATGGAGGGGACAGCTGAGGAGAAAGGGAAATTAGAATGCGTGATGGAGGAGAAAGATAAAAGGTACCCCAACTGCACCAGCTACACTTCAGGGGTTCTACCTTGAAATGGAAACTCTCCTATCTTTTTCATGAACATTCTTGAAAAACCCATAAAGTGCTGCACAAATGTAAGATCAGCCATTGGGTTTGTGCAAACATTTCTATTAGCAAATCATTCCCAGATCAAAACACTTTCCTATTAGGTAAGATTACCCTGGATGTGTCTGAGAGCCAAAAGTAACTGACAAAATTCCTTAGATGAAAATTATAAAAAGTAGACTACAGAAATCCTCCCACGGGAAGCAGCAGTTGACGGAAATGTACAACTAAGTACTTGGTTAATTCCTCTGAGAGCAAATAAGAACTCCCCAATCAACTGTGCAAGTTTGAAAATGAATATGCTTCCCCTGCAAGCGTATTCCTCTTGCTATCTGTAGGACTGTCCTTGGGGAAGTTACCTCGACATTCACGTTGCAAATCAGAACAGCCTCATCATGTCACTTAACTGGGACCCTGGAGTATTATTGTAAAGGAGCTGCCCCCCTTGCAGACATCCATGTCCTGTTTGGTGGGAAGGTTGAGCCAGACAGTAATTGTGGGCCACAAGGAGACCCACCTGATTGGTCCCGGTGTCTGAAATTCAACTACTGTTCATTCATTTTATTTCACAACCATTTATTGTTTGCCTCTTACATGCCAACAACTCTGCTTGGCATTTTAGGGTTTAAAAATGAACAAGACACAGACCCTGCTGTCCTGAGACTTCAAGTTTTTAAGATTTTTTTTTTTTAAAGCTGGTAGCTCTCAAATTGTAGAGGTGACTGAACTGGGCCAGGGCCCAGGAATCTGCATGTTTAGACAGTTACCATGGTGACTCCGATGTTACTGATCCCACTTTGAGAAATACTTCTCTACCACTTATGGAAGGTTATTTGTAGCTGGAAACAAGACCTCTTGGGAGGAAAGAAATTACAAAGGGAAAAATAGAAGAATGCTATGAGAGCTATGGTTACCATTCCAAATTAGGTAGGGTTGGTTTGTTTGTTTGTTTTTAGCCCATTTAATGAAATGTGAGTAAAGCCTCAGGTCTAGATTCAAAGATAAGAGCTTGGACACACTCATGGGCAATACCAGGAACTGTCAGCTTCGCACCCTGGGAGGGTGTGTGGTGTGTGGTGAGGTCCTCTCCAAATGCTGCTTCCTCTCAGTCTTGGTTGAGGCTCAGTCCACACTCCCCACACCTGGGAGGACAGCACAGCAGTCTCAACGCCCTCTCCCTCCTTGCTTTTAAGAGCCTCCAGGGAATATATTCAATCAGTATATACTTTTTCTTTCTTTATTTTTTTGTTTTGAAAATGTTGGGGTCAAATCCCTGAGAGAAACCCTGGTAGTGCTGCAAGTGGTCAATGCTCAAAAGAAGCCATCAACAAAGTGGGTATTTTTAATTTTGTTTTTTTGTTATAATTTCGTTTAAATTTTTTTTTTAATTTTTATTGGAATATAGTTGATTTACAATGTTGTGTTAGCTTCAGGTGTACAGCAAAGTGAATCAGATATATATATATATATATATATATATATATATATATATATATATATATATATATATATATCTCCACTCTTTTTTTTTAGATGCTTTTCCCACATAGGTCATTATAGAGTACTGAGTGGAGTTCCCTGTGCTATACAGTAGGTCCTAATTAGTTATCTATTTATATATAATAGTGTGTATCTGTCAATTCCATTCTCCCAATTTACCCCTCCCTCCGCCCTTTTTGCTATGGTAACCATAAGTTTGTTTTCTACACCTGTGATTCTATTTCTGTTTTGTAAATAAGTTCATTTGTACCATTTTTTTAGATTCCACATATAAGCGGTATCATATGATATTTGTCTTTCTCTGACTGACTTCACTCAGTATGAGAATCTCTAGGTCCATCCATGTTGCTGCAAATGGCATGATTTCATTCTTTTTTATGGCTGAGGAATCTTCCATTGTCTATATGTGCCACACCTTCTTTATCCATCCATCCATCGATGGACATTTAGGTTTTGAGTGCTAACACCTTCTTGCTGGCTCTTGGTGAATCCCGCCCACAATTTCCTGCACTGGATCTACCACATCCTGGAGGCCTCTCATCGTTCTCTCAGGGTTGCTGGAAGCCTATAAGCTCATAGATTATCTCAGCCTCTGAGCAGTTTTCTCATTATGAAAAAAAAAATATTTTTATCTTTCTAAGCCTTTTTATCTTGTTATACCTTTTAAATAAAAATGATTGTCTATCTATGAATTTCTTGGAACTTTTAAAACATGATCCTGCTATTACAAGAGCTGCACGTTTTGTTCAGAACACAGCTCACATACTTTAAAACATTTATGGCCAGTTAATAAAGCCTCTGCTTGTTTCTAATATCAATCCTGTGGTTAAAACACTTGTCAGAGTAATAAACAACAGCATAATTAGAACGACTTCAATGAATTTAGGTCAATGTATCACTCTCTTAGAACACATTTTAAATTTATCACAATTACAGCCTGGGGAAAATTTGGCTTTTTGGCATTCACTAGTTTGTCATTATTTTGAGAGCAAATTGTTCTCAACCCAGAGTTCAAGTGCAGAGACAATAAAGCACAATGGCTGAATAAATGGGTTTTGACTGTCCTGAAAGGGTTTAGTTTGTATTCCTCCCATATCAAATAATAATTATTTCAGGATTTCTTGAGATTATACACAATGGTACTGTTTTTCCCCTAAAGTTGCCTATTGAAGCATGTAAAAATTACAGTTTATATTGATTTATGCTCACTCTGTACCAGGAACCGTGCTGAACACCTTATGTGTGTTACACCACCAAGTAGTTGTTTCATTTTATATAAGTGAGAATGTTGAGTCAGAGTGTTTAAGTACCTTTCTCAAGGTCATACATTTAATAAGTGATAGAACTAGACATAAAACCCAGCAGCTCTGGCAGAAAAATTCTCAACATGGTAAGTTTCCTCTGATATTCAAAGCCATCAAGTTCCCCCTAACCTCATAAAAGGAGTTTCTGAAGGACAGAGGTATACAAGAACATCCATTGCTTCAGTAAGGCCTAAGAAGGATGCAAATTGAAAGAAATGGACATTAAATATGATGATGATGTGAGCACAAGTGACACTGGAGAGAGAAATGCTCGAGAACTGTGTGCTCAGAGTTGGACAGAAAAAGACAAAAGTGTGATGGCTGTACAGAGTTTGTTTCGTCTCGAGCTCTGATTGGTTTCAATTCCTGGAAATGCTTAGGATCTAAGGAAGCAAAACGTCAGAATGGAAAGACAAGGGGGCTCTAACAAATGAATGAGAGGGAGAATAGAACAGAAGGAAGCTGAAGAGCTGAGTTAGTTTCATGGAGGGCATTGTAGGCTGTGCTCAGGGGGCTGGATTTATTCTGAGTAGAGGAAAGACATCACCCCGAATGCTGCCTGATGAATGTGTTGTAGAGCAGCAGTGCTCAACCTTTTTGGCACCAGGGACTGGTTTTGTGGAAGACAATTTTTCCACAGACCAGGGGGCGGGGGATGGTTTTGGAATGATTCAAGTGCATTACATTTATTGTGCACTTTATTTCTATTATTATTACATTGTAATATATAATGAAATAATTATACAACTCACCATAATGCTGACAGGAGGCGGAGCTCAGGCAGAAATTCGAGCAATGGGGAGCGGCTGTAAATACAGATGAAGCTTCGCACTCTAGCCCGCCACTCACCTCCTGCTGTGCGGCTCAGTTCCTAACAGGCTGTGGACTGGTACTGGTCCATGGCCTGGAGGTTGGGGACCCCTGTTGTAGAGGTACAAGGCAGGGAGCAGAGAGCCCAGTGGGGAGGCTATTGCATGCATCTAAGACGATGGGTTTCACTAAAGAGGAGATGGTGAACTCAAGATACATTCTGGGAGTCAAGCCAATAGGAATTGGCAATGGATTGGATGTAAGGCATCAGAGGAAGATAAAAGTCAAGGATGAGTCCTTGAGATGACAGTAAAGGGCTGCTGGTGCCTTCTATTGAGATGGGAAAGATTAGGATCAGGAGAAGCTCAGGGAAAATCAAAAGCTCTGATTTTGGACATTTTGGGGGTGTTTTTTAAAACATCCAAGAGAAGATTTTTAAGTAGTACATGGCTGAACCACAGAAGCTAGGATTCTGTATCTCCCTGAAAGAAGTCACAGAAATGGTCGTTGGGGTATGAGTCTTGGTTAGCAGGAGTGAAGGGCCCTGCAGGGTAGGCTGTCCGTCAAGATCAGGTCCTGGAATTCAAAGTGGAGGTGAGAGCTCCTTCACAGCCGTTTTTATGGAGGAAAAAAAAGAATGCCCAGGACCAAGTTCAATACAAGTGAAGCAAGAAAATTTTCAGCTGTAGCATCAGCTATTTCTGTTTGGGTATAGCTTTTGCTCAGGTTGGAAACTGCCGCAAGGGCTGGTGACACAGTTGAATCTGGTACCAGACACCTCATAGACTCAGACAGGCCATCCCTTTAAACTCACTGGTAACCCCCAGATACTCAGGTGGTGTTTCTTTTCCTGGCAGAGCTTCTAGTCCAGTGTTTACCCCCTTCAATGGTCACCAGTGGCCTTTCCTCCCAGAAAAAGCTTCCCTAGGTGATTCCAAGGTGAAGTTCTTTCTTTTTATTCTGTCATGTTGCCATGGCATCTCTGGACAATGAGCATTTATTTCTGTCAGGATGCCCTATCCCTCTGGTAGGGCATCCACCACAACAGGAACTGAGTAGATGATTCTAACAACATTGCCTTTAAAATAAGCCTATCATTTTTAGTTGTACAAATTATTCTAGGAGCAATAGAACCATTCTGTTACTGTGAAGACTTTATTCTTTTTTTTTTTTTTTTCCATTTTAGACATAAGGGGTGGCATCAGCTGTTTGTGAATCCAGAACATTCTCTTTGGACTGTTCTCAAAGGAACACGTCACTCAAAGCTGTATCAGTAGAGAATTAAAGCTTCCACATGACTAGGTATTCAAAATGTAAATACAGCCAGCTATGGCATTTTAGAAACCTCAAAGTAAAAACTTTACCACTGAAGGAAAAAAATAACTTGAAAAGAGGACAGCAGGACAAATGAGGACAGCTAGTCTTTTTTCAGCTTATTTTTGTTGGATTCATTTTGAGTTTTGTAAACCGAGCTCCAGTTAGATCTTGAAGAGAAAAATCTAACTGACATAATTCACTAAGTCAACCCTCACACAAAAAGGTTTTGAACGTCAAGGCACCATCAGCAGCTTTCTAGCCTCATGTCTTGATTGATCGGTTTAAACAGGGCTAAATATATAACTTTGTAAAGACATCAAATAAGAGCAGGGAAAATAAAAGTTCATGTGTTCTTTAGTGCTAAAACCAAAACAACAACAACAACAAAATCTATTCTTCTCTTTTAAGTAATGTCTTAAAAAAATCAAACCTAAAATTGTATTTGCTTGATTTCTTTCTACCAAATATATACTGTCTTTCTACAAAACTTATACTATTTTAAATTCTAAATTACACAACAAACGTGCTATAAAATTACATAAAGCAGAAGATGCCACAAGGAAACTTTTTCCTGAGTAAAAATGTATAAAAACCATCTTTTTCCCTGAATGTCACAATCCTTTCTCATCTTCAATACTACTGCTCTAATCTCAACCATATATTATGTGCTCAACCAAAAGACAGATGGAATTCTTTTGGGAACTAAAATTACTCCTTTTGGGTGAGAATGCCTAAGTTCTTCGCTAATTTTATACAACATTTGCCAGCTGGGCTTTGCATGTTTGACTATTTGTGGGCATCTACCATGCCACAATACAGCATACTGTTTTTCACCCATTGGTTCATAGATGCTGCTTTATGGCCAACGATTTTGAGTCAATATGTAACTCATGAGAAGTTGAAGGATTAACTTTGAGTATTCGTATGTATCCTTATAGTATTTAAATAATCTTCACCACATCATTTGGTTCTCAATGTCAAACTCACAATAAAAATTGTGTTGTAAAATCTAATAAGAAAGCAACTCAATTCCTAATAAGAGGCCACAAAAGCTTCTCTGTGATTTCATTATAAAGTATTATTTTGTGTGACTTTCATAGAGGAACAAATCACTTCTCTGTAAGAAGAAATGAAAATAGCCAATTGAAATCAGTGTCTTCAAACGGATTGTTTTAACTGCACATATTTCTTTTTTTTAAATTAATTAATTAATTAGCTGCATTGGGTCTTTGTTGCTGCGTGCGGGCTCTCTCTAGTTGCGGTGAGTGGCGGCTCATCTTCATTGCGGTGCGTGGGCTTCTCATTGCAGTGGCTTCTCTTGTTGGGGAGCACGGGCTCTAGGTGTGCAGGTTTCAGTAGTTGCGGTGTGTGGGCTCAGCAGTTGTGGCTCGTGGGCTATAGAGAGCAGGCTCAGTAGTTGTGGTGCACGAGTTGCTCCGCAGCATGTGGGATCTTCCCGGGCCAGGGATCAAACCTGTGTCCCCTGCGTTGGCAGGTGGATTCTTAACCACTGTGTCACCAGGGAAGTCCCAACTGCACATATTTCTATATACTCCTCAAAGTGTAATAAAAATGCCAAAGATGGTAGATAAATTTCAAGTAGTAGAGTCCTGCTCCATGCATTAAGTGAATAATTACAATTGCTTGGTTACTTTGAAGTTTCACATAGAATGACCTTGATGAGTGAGATAAAGACAACTTTTGAGACAAAAAATGTGAAGCCATCAGTAGATTTTATACTCCAAAGAAATTTGGGAGTTGGTTCTTTCTCCCCCCCACCTTTTTTTTCCTTGAAAATATTTCCTTCAGTGTCTTTTATTTCTAAATAAATATTAGGGCTGGATTTTTAAGTAAAGAGGCAATTATAAGCATATTAACATTTCTACCAGACAGCAAAGATAGGGCTGGTCAGTCAACCCCAAACAGAATGCAGCTTGGCACTGGGCTGGGTCCACTGCAGTGACTCACTCTCCTGTCCGTCACCCAGTGAGGGCAAGAAGCTCCCCATCCTGCTGTGAACTTTCATTTAGGACAACGTCGTGGTGCTGCAAACCCAGAGGTGTGCTTTTATTTCAGTCCCACATTTCAAAGCCGAAGCCAAAGCCGAGGCGTGGTCTACATTAGGACTTTAAATAAAGTCAAACAGAATAAAATTCCCTTACTAGCATTTATTCTAAACTGCCTTGGCCAGATGGCTTCTTACAGGGAAAGGGAAAAAGAAGGGATACACTCGGCTTCCTTTCCTGCTGGCGGGCTGTGATTATTGCTAATGACCCACAGCTGTACACCCTCCCCCTCCCCACCTCTACCCTCTGCCACCCCCATCTTCCAGTTGCCTTCTTATTTAAGCTTTTCTCCAGTCAGCCTTGCAAGAGGGAGATGGGAGGAAGCTTTATGATGGATCAACCTTCAAGACACCCTGAGTCGCGCTTCTCATGAAACCTGAACACGGCATCAGGCTCTGTTCCCAAGCTCAGAGCCCTGCAAAACCGAGCAAACCTACAGGTTCCAATTTTTCTAAATGTCCCAACAAACATTTGTGAATTGATTAAAGAAAAGCAATTTAGACATTGCCCTTAATCTTTTGAATATATCAGCCACTCCATATATGGCTAAAAAATTAGATGAGCTCTGAATTCAGTACTGTAAACAGCACTAGTCCTTTCTATAATTCTGCACACATAGAATTTCATATAATTCTGCATACATGGCTAAAAAATTAGATGAGCTCTGAATTCAGTACTGTAAACAGCACTACTCCTTTCTATAATTCTACACACATAGAAAGAGGGACGGGCAGACAGAGAGAGAATTTTTACTATAAATATTCTTATGAATAAATCCCTTGTGCTTGCTGCCCCTGTTACCTTCATCACCTAAATTGGTTTATACAGCCTGGGTTGGGAACGGCTTCCAATGAGAGCCTTTACGTAAAGGTCTTGAAATGTCTTTAAGATGCTTACTGGTCTACACTTGTGCCTATATTGTAAAACATATCAGTCTAGCCAGCTGCCCTCACCTCTGACATTATGTGCCCCCTGCACACGCTCTAGTGGTCCATCCTCAGAAGACAGGCTATGGCTGTTGCCAGGCAATGCTTTGGTTTGTTAACCATCATTAATATTAATGTTATGATGCTTACTGCTGTCATTAATAGTATTAAACTAATGCTATCAACTCTAATATTAAAATTAATATTATTGATATTAATATTTATTATTACTATCAATAATAATGAGTTTCTATTGCCATGATTTTTGAAGTCTCTGATGGAACTTTTCTCAATTTTAAGGGCCCATGGTCTTATGGTGTTGTTGCTCCTGGTGTCTACTGCTCTCCAAGCTGTGGGAGAGGACAGTTCAAAAAGTGTGACAGTAATTTGCACTGTCCACATGTTGGCCATCATCTTGCTTGTTGTTATTTCATTCTTTCTTTTTAATGTTCAATTGACTCCCACTCAAAATACCCTTTTGTGGAAATAATGTAAAATATGAAAATATATGTTCTTGGAATTCTTCAATGTCCTCTTTTTATAGCTTTTTCATCTCTTGTGTTCTATGAAACGTTTCTCCTTTACCTGGAATAAAATAAGTCCACGACCTGTACTTCCAAATCCTAGTTTTCATCCAGTCCAAAGGCAAAGGTCACTTCTCCCAGGAAAGTTTCTCTGACCACCCCAGCTCTCCCTCTCTAAACTCAATAGCATTTACTATGCACTTCTTACTCATTACCTTGTATTAAACTTATTAATGTATATTCCCTATGTCCCTGCATTTCCTATATTCTTCTTCTAGATTAGAAACCCCATGATACAGAAGATACACTACTGAAGTCCCTATTGATTTCTTGTAACACAGTGCTTTACTAGGCATTTGTCTTCAGTCTTTTTTGAATGACATGTCCTGATTGATCCTGATATATATATATATATATATATATATATATATATATATATATATATATATATATATCTCATATATCTCACCTATTTCAAATCAGGACATGTATATTTATATATACATTTATAAAAGAGAGAGACAAATGTTTTCTTATACCTTACAAGGCAGCTATGTTAACCATTTATTTCACAGAAATACTCCACCTGTATTTTCCTGAACCTGCAAGTTTGTATTGGGTTATTTTTACCACAATCTACCTAAAATATGTGCAAATAAAATGAGTTGTTATTTGTAAAACACCTAAGAAAAGATACTCAATCTATCAATAGTCTCTCCCGTTTACAAAACAAAACACAAAGTACAACCCTCAGTCTGCCCACCATTCTCCTTCAGCTATCATACTCTCTTCTTTCAGAGTCAAACTTTTTGAGTGAATTATCTATTATACCTACCTCTACTTCTTCCATTTCTTTTGTTCACTTCTCAGTCTGCTGAATTGGTGTTATAACTACTGCTTCCCAGACCACAAAACCCCCTTTTCCCTAAATTCAGGGAGTAATTTCCATTGCTCATCTTTCTTGATGTTGCGGGTACATTCAGTACTATTGACTCACTTCCTTCTGGAAACACCCTTCCCTTGGGTCCCATAACTATCTACTCCTGTGTGTGTGTGTGTGCACATTTTCCTACCTCTCCGGCAGCTTTTCTTTTTTTTTTTTTTTAACATCTTTATTGGAGTATAATTGCTTTAAATGGTGTGTTAGTTTCTGCTTTATAACAAAGTGAATAAGTTATACATATACATATATCCCCGTATCTCCTCCCTCTTGCGTCTCCCTCCCTCCCACCCTCCCTATCCCACCCCTCTAGGTGGTCACAAACCATTGAGCTGATCTCCTTGTGCTATGCAGCTGCTTCTCACTAGCTATCTATTTTACGTTTGGTAGTGTATATATGTCCACGCCATTTTCTCACTTTGTCACAGCTTACCCTTCCCTCTCCCCATATCCTCAAGACCATTCTCTAGTAGGTCTGCGTCTTTATTCCCGTCCTGCCCCTCGGTTCTTCATGACCATTTTTTTTTTTAAGATTCCATATATATGTGTTAGCATACGGTATTTTCTCTTTCTGACTTACTTCACTCTGTATGACAGACTCTAGGTCCATCCACCTCACTACAAATATCTCAATTTTGTTTCTTTTTATGGCTGAGTAATATTCCATTGTATATATGTGCCACATCTTCTTTATCCATTCATCCAATGATGGACACTTAGGTTGCTTCCATGTCCTGGCTATTGTAAATAGAGCTGCAATGAACATTTTGGTACATGACTCTTTTTGAATTATGGTTTTCTCAGGGTATATGCTCAGTAGTGGGATTGCTGGGTTGCATGCTAGTTCTATTTTTAGTTTTTTAAGGAACCTCCATACTGTTCTCCATAGTGGCTGTATCAATTTACATTCCCACCAACAGTTCCAGCAGCTTTTCTTAAGTTTCTTGTACAGGCTTCTTTCTCATCCCCCCCCCCACCTCCTTTTACCTGTCCTTTAAATTTTTGCATGTACACACTACTATATTTAAAATGGATAAGCAACAAGGACCTACTATACAACACAGGAAACTGCTCAATATTATGTAACAACCTAAATGGGAAAAGAATTTGAAAAAGAATAGATACATGTATATGTATATGTATAACTGAATCACTGAAACTATCACAACATTGTTAATCAACTATACTCCAATATAAAATAAAAAGTTAATAAAATAAAATATTTAAAAAATATAAATCTCTGTTCTCTAGGCATTTGTTTTTGATAATAGTCGAAGACAACAAAATTAACAATTGCTTATTTTGTGTCAGGGACTACACTTTTATGTGTATTGTCATTCAATTGTCACAACCTATATGAATAGGTACTATAGTTACTGTGAATTGTCTAATGTCTCAAAGAGGATACTTAAGGAAAGAAGATATAGGAAAAGTCACAGATCTAGTAAGTGGTAAAGCTGGGATGTGAACCAGGTTGTCTACACTCCCCTACCCTTTTTTATCCTCATGTACACCCTAGGTGACACTACCCCCTTGTGTAGCAAGACAGGTAATTCAAATTAACTTGAAAATATTTGTTCAGCTTATACACAGTGCCAAATATTGTGCTAAATGTTGAAAAAAAATATGAAAAAGTATGGTTTCTTACCTAGCTCTACATCACTAGTTTGGTGGAAGAAAGAAAGGAAAGTACATTATTTTGGGGACTTTTTAAGATGAGGTAGGTAATGATAAAATTGAAGTTTAAATGACTTATGTGGACATTTGAGACTTGCAACACAGAAGAAAGAATTGAAAAGTTACATGTGCAATGTAACCTTTTACAGGGAAGAAAATAGTGAGAAGTGAAAGTGACTGAGGAAAGAACCATAAAAACACAAATTTTAGAGGTAAGTAGAGGAAGAGGAGCTGACAAAGGGTATTTAGAGAGGAAAGAAGAGAAATAAGAGCAAGCAGAGTCATAGAAGCCACGGGATGAATGAGATTAACAACAGGCATGAGTCAGTAGCATCAGATCATGTAGATAAGCCCACATGATTGTAGACTGGAACAAGGCCATTGGCTAGGCAATCATGAAGAAAGCCTTTGGTGACTTTGATGAGGTAGGACGTTAAAATATTTTTCCTATGGGAGAGATTTGAGTATGATTAAAGCCTGAGTAGGAGATAAAGTAAATGAAGAAAGTAAGTGCAGATGGCAGGGTTAATGTGGGAAGAAGTTCACAGTACTTCTGGCAATGGTAATTGGAACAATGGTTCAGAACAAACTTCTGCTGAGAACTTAACAAGCTGCCTAAGTAATGAAGTGATGTCCTTTGTATTTATACTACTTAGAGGTCATGGTACTTCTTGAATTTATGGCTTGATGTCTTTCATCAGTTTTTGAGAAACCACACCTTCATGATAAATTGTTGAAAACCAAAGACAAAGAGTTAAAAGCTGACAGAGAAGAAAAGACATATTGTCCTCAAAATAGCGATTTTGGACTTCTCAACAGGATCTATAGAAACCAGGGAACAGTGGAATGATAATTTCAAGGGGCTGAAAGGAATTAACTGTCAACATTGAATTGTTAATGCAGAATTCTATGTAAAAATGTATCTCAAAAATTAATGTAAAATAAAGGCATTTTTAGAAAATAAAAAATAAAGAAAATTGCTTCCAGTAGATGTGCAATACAGAAATACTGAAAAGTGTGTTTAGGCAGAAGAAAACAATCCCAGATGAATGCTCAGAGATATAAAAAGACCTAAAGAACACTGAAAAAGTAAAGAGGTGTTTAAATCTAAGTAAATATAAGAAATAATGTCTGGGGAGTTTCAGGAAAGCAATAGTATGCAAGTTGGGAGACAGATAAATGATTATTCTAAGATTTTTGCATTGCCTGAGAAGTGGAAATATACTAATTCATATTAGACTTCGATAAGTAAAGACTTTATACAAAATCTCCACGACAACCCAAAAAGAATTGTAAAAAGGTGTGTAAAATGATGGTAGAGAAGAAAATTAGAATAATAAAATATATATTCCTAAAGAAGGCAAGAGCAGGAGGGAGATAAAAGCAGATAGGATAAAAATAAGAAGTAAGTGGCAGATTTAAGCCTCAATATTTTAGAAATTAAGTTAATACTTCAATTGAAGACAAAGACTGAGAGATTGTAAAAAATTCAAAACTAAACTCATGTCACAGGACATGTAACTTTAATGTAAGTTGAATATAGTTGAATGGTAAAAGTTACCCATGCAAACACTAATCAAAAGGAAGCTGGTATACCTACATTAACTTTAAAAAAAAAACACTTCAAACCTAAGAAGCATTACTAATGTTAAAAACAGACATTCATTATAATACAAAACTTCCATTTACCAGGAAGATATAATAATTCTAAATTCAGAAAAAAGTTCATGTGCTTCTGAAATTAAAGAGAAGGTTAGGAAGAATGAAGATTTAGGTCAAATCTGCATAACCTTTCTTGGGTCACAGATTCCTTTGGAGAATCTAATAAATACTATTGGCTTTTTCTTAAAAAAAAAAAAAAGAAACTGTACATAAACCCAAATTTCCGCTTACTGTTTAGTAAGAAGAAGTCCCTGAAGCAGGGGTTAAGAATTCCTGATAGCCTCTATTTTAAGTTTTAGAGGAAGAAAGAAAGTTTATGGACTTCCTAACTAAAAAAAAATTTTTTTTAAGTTAAGAACCCAAGTTCTTCTAAGAGTAAGATAAGTTGGTGCAGAATTGGAGGTCTTGAGAAACTTGTAGATTTTGGACAGCTGGCATGGAGCATGAGAAAGGGAAGTAGCTTAAAATTAGTGAAAATGTTGCTGTGTATATTTAAGCCTCTAACTGGAGTTTGAAATAATATTTTTATAACATAGCCTTTGAACACAGGAACTTCATTTTCTCTAACATTTCTCAGGAGCTGAGAGCAAAAGCAGAGAAAACAAATGGGTTGATCTAGGATTTGAGAGTAGTGCAATAGTGGGTCTTTGAAAAGAAAAGAGAAAAACTTGAAGATACTATAAATTGTGTTGGTGAGCTGATTGTGACATCAGGGATGGATAGGGATGAAAGTAAAAATGACAGAGAGCATATTTTGTGGTGGCATAGAACATGAGCTTTGTAGATGGGCAGACCTAATGCATAGAGAGAGCATTGCTGATAAACTTAACCTCTCTGCCGCAATGTTTCTCCACTGGCCAAATGGGGAAAATTAAAATACAAAACTTTGAATATTAAATGAGGAAATATATATAAAATTCTTAGTAAAAGTCATTATTGCCATCATATCAACTAGCTAGACAGGTCAAACAACTGGACATAATGAAAGATTAAAGAACAATTTTTATACAAGAGAGGATATGGAAGATGTGGACAGGAAGAAGTTGAAATCAAAAGGGGAATTTCAGAAGTGGGGCTATTTTGAATAAAAAAATTCAGAATTTGGCACTAGGAGTAAAATCCCAAACTGCAAATAAAAGCCACTGGAATCACATGGTCAAAAACACAGCGACCATCCCAGGGGGTTAGGAAGCATATCAACTCTTTTCAGGATTCTTGGCCTCCTTTAGGTTGTATAAACTCATTTTTTACTAAATTTAAAAAAATGTTTTAAGTTCTTAACCTTCCATATCTTAGTGTTGTTATTTATATTCATCAATCTTCTTGGTGTATCAATTAATCACTTATAGACACTAAGCATGAGGAAAATGATGGAGGTCAAAAGGCAAGAAGCTTGAAATACTGCATCGAACTGCGCTTTTCTGACACATGCCTGGTTAATACAGAATGATGACAATGAACTACTTCTGATAGCCATTGTAATTAAAAACAGCACATTTTTCAAAGTTCTAAGAAGAAGTGAATTCCTATGAACCCTTTTAGGGTTCAGTTCAGTTCAGGGAAAGGTTCAGTTTGATGTTATTCTCTGAATTAGCTTTCCAAGCCCTAATTACAATAATAGACATTATTTTACAAACTTGGAAAAGGTTCATTTATATGACAGGTCCAAGAATCAAATGATCTTATTATCTTTCTTTTCATTTTGTCTTTCAAATGCTGACTTGAAAAGGCAGAAATAAGAAGTAATTATAAAGAAAAGTTTAAGGAGAGGAAACACTACATTCTTTACTAAATTATTTTATTAATTACATGACCCTATATTGATTAAAGCAACGCAAAATTCTTTCCAAAATTTAACTCTTGACAAATTAGAGAATATGTTCTCATCTAAGGATGCAATTTACCAAAAAAATTCTGATTCCACGATGATACAGAGCTCAATTAATGGGTGAACAACATGTTCCTGGAAGGAAATATCTTATATTTTAATTTGTAGATTTTTTTTTACATTTGTTTACCAAATGTGAGATGGTTTTTGTTGTTACTATTGTCCCTTAGCTATAAACAAAATGTGTCAGGAAGGCTGAAGATATACAGAAATGCTTTGACAAAACTCTTTGTCCCCCATCTTTGCAACTTCTGCCCATGATTCATTTCAAAATGGAATGCAATCAGTTCTGTCACTTCTCCTCTCCTTGACCTTCTTTTTCCCTTTGTTTAGAGCTTACTGTATAGCAAAAGGATTTCCTATACATTATTGATGAAATGACAGAACATGTCATGTTAACTTGCATAATTTTATTCATTTTAAAATGGAGATTAATTTAAAAAGAGGGAGAAGTGGAGAATGTGTGCAAACATCTTGGTTTTAATATGTGGTTATGCTTTGACAACCTTCATTAATCTTTATGTGACCTCATGTAATAAGCCTTGTGGAGTCATCCTGCTGTAATTTAAAGACCAATCTGGACATTCCCATTCATTGCAGTCCACATCACACCCAAACCACAAATCTGATGCTAAGCCCTTGAAAACTGGCATTGATCATTACAGTAGGTTTCTTGGAGTGCTGATAAGGGTGTTTACCTGACAAATCATAAAGATTTCAAAATTTCTCCTTAAATAACTGTCTCCTTCCTTTTAAGTTCTAGTCTTCAGCACTCCCATATTTCCATGCCTCTTTTTCCTTTATCTTGAACTTGACTATTGAAATCCTGATTCTATCCTATACTAGAAATCTAGCCTTCGGCAAGTTCCTTACCTTTCTCAGTTTCCATGTTTGTAAAAGAGAGATATTAATAATACATACTTCATATGTATGGTGGTGATAACTAGGTGAGGTAATAAATGTAAATTTATAACATTGCTTGTCATACATTATAAACTTAATAAATGTTAGCTGCCATTTTTTTTGAGGGATTTTCAAACATACAAGGTTAAGTCATTCCTATCATTTAAAAGAGGGACTAAGCTGTGGGCGATATCCCAGCTTAAAGAGTTGTGAAGAAGAGTTTAAAAATACTGGAATAGTACTTCTGCTTATTTCACTCTGTGGGTAGCTTGTTTTAGTCTTACATTTTCGCATCCTAAAGGGTTTTTTCATAATTTTAGCTCAAATCTATATCTTTTAGTTTGTCTCAATTTTTCTTAGCTTCTTTCATCTTTGATTTTATCTTGGTGTTTATTTTTTTTCCTATGGCTTTAATTACCTTATTTATCTATCTGTCTACCTATTTATTATATTTCAGTTGCTCATCACTTGCTTTGTGGTATTTTTGAAAACATATTAAAACAACAGAGGCAATGCATGCTAACATTTGCTGATGGTTATCTATCTGCAAGATACTAGTCTACGGGCTTCCCTGGTGGAGCAGTGGTTGGGAGTCCGCCTGCCGTTGCAGGGGACACGGGTTCATGGCCCGATGCGGGAAGATCCCACATGCCGCAGAGCGGCTGGGCCCGTGAGCCATGGCCGCTGAGCCTGCGCGTCCAGAGCCTGTGCTCCACAACGGGAGAGGCCACAACAGTGAGAGGCCCGCGTACCACGAAAAAAAAAAAAAAAGATACTAGTCTAAGGGCTTCAAATGGATGATCTCATCAATCCTCACAACACTCTTTTGAAGTGGATATTATTATTTTCATGATACAGATGAGGAAATATAGAGGCTTCAATAACTTGTCCAAGTTTATGTGGCCAGTAAGAAAAGGAAGTGGGATTTATAGTGTTTTATTTTGTAGTTTATTTTGATAATTCTTTCATTTTAATCTATCATCTTATCTTAGTGTATTATTTTCTGTCATAGCCTTATTTCCTAGTTAACAGTGGTAAGCAGCAAGTGGTATGATGGTAGTGTTGTAGCTCTGTCCATATTCTAACTGGAAGATATTAGATGCTTATAACTCTTCCAGGTGACCCTGCAGTGACCACTTTTGGATCCACCATCTGGGTGAAGTGGGAAGAATCTTGGGATTTGGAGTCAGACAAAGCCTGCTGACAGTATTACAGGAGAATTTTTACCCATAGGTTGCCCCCAATCTGTATTCTTATGTGGACTAAGAAGTTTACTAGCTCTGAACTTCAGGTAGCAGAATTTTAGGATAAAATTAATTAATCCTGCTGATAGACACTAACAGATC
This sequence comes from Delphinus delphis, assembly GCF_949987515.2. NCBI lineage: Eukaryota > Metazoa > Chordata > Mammalia > Artiodactyla > Delphinidae > Delphinus > Delphinus delphis. Next base: position 181,222,897 of record NC_082683.1, on the reverse strand, counting down.
TTTCATGGAGAGCCTAGAGCTATAGATAATGCTGAAACTTCACACGAAATAGTTCCCCTTTCTGACTACAAGTTTCAGACCTTGAAAAAAAAAACTAGTTTTAAAAATGTTTTTACCATCTTCCTAAGAGAATTGGATTATAGATCATTGTGTACATTTCTCCCCATTTTTGTCATCTCTCAGTTCCCAGTCCTCTATGATGAGACCTTATTTTTGTGAAAGCTTTCTCTATTGAGTAAAATCCTTCTAATAGGAAATCCTATCAGTCAATCAACTTGGGCCTATATTATGATTACTCTCCAAATCATATCCAAGTTTTCTCTTGCTTTATCTAATTACATTGGAAGATTTCACAATTAGTGTTCCCCTCTGTAGGAATCTTGACTGAGAAAGCCTGAAGAAGACTTTTCTACCAAAAACTAGGTTGGAATCCTTCTATTCTTGCTTATATAAACTAGATTTGCCTGTTTGGGATTGAATTAATCAACTAGTATCTATAATTTTGTGTAATTCTAAACTCTGTAAGGCTAATATTTTCAGGATTACTAACCCAGTATATTTTCTGGAGAGAGATTTTCCTCTTGGAATGTAACTGCATCGAAACCTAAATGTAAAGATACACTTTTTGTCATTTTTCTGTGAATGAACATCCTTCAGTTTGCACGTCTTTTAAAGCATAATTCAAAGACATGTGAGTATAATCTGATGTTATTGGATATCACTTTTGTTAACAATGCCTAATAACCAATTAGCTTTTTTTTTTTTTTTGGCAGTCATATCCCAGTGTCAACTAGCTTAAACTTAGACTACAGTTATACATTATTTTCTCAATATGTCACTTATAATCCACGTTTCTATAGTTAGGTAGTTATTAACTTTTCTACCCAAGTCAAGGGCTATGTGTTTATTCATTCTAAACTTTAATGAGTCAAATCTGGTTCATATTCAAATGCTGTGTTAGTTTATGTCCTAATTTTATCAAACAATATACTAGAAATCGCTACTAAATACATTAATATTGGCTGCAGGTAAGAACAACAGGTCATCTGTATTTTCACCCGAAGTGTTGAGTCCACCCTCAAAATTGCCTTGATGCACACGACTGTTTCCCTCACTGCCTCAGGCCTTTGCTCAAGTGTCATCTTAGATGGGTCCTCCTTGAACATTCTTTTAAAAATGACAGCCTATCACTCCAAACCCTTGGTACTCCTTACCCTCTTTAATGCTTTATTTTTTTTCCATAATACTGATTATCTGGCTCATACTCTAGTTTACTTATTACTATTTCTGTTGGCTGTGTCCCGCCACTAAACATCCCCACGAAGGTAGGAGTCATTTTTCCTCTTTTATTCCTGCTGTATTCCTAGACCCCCACACAGTAGCTGGGCTACAGTAGATGCTCAGTAACCAAGTATTGAATGGATGAATTAGAACTCTTTGGTTATGAAAGCTTACAAAGTTTTAACTCTACCTAGTTATGCTATTGACTCCATGGAGTTTATAAGGTATTCATAAAATATTATAGCAGATATCTTGATGAAGTATAAAATATATATATATTTAATTTATATATATTTAAAATATAAATAAATAATAATAAATAATAATAATAATAAATAAATAATAAATAAAATATATATATTTAATTTATATATATTGATTGGTTAACATTATGTATCATTGAAGCTTTTTATTTATAAATAAATAATAAATAAATAATAAATAAAATATATATATATTTAATTTCTATTATAAATAAATAATAAATAATAAAATTATAAAATATATAAAATTTATATAAAATATATAAAATTTATATATAAAATTTACATAAAATATAAATATAAATTATAAAAAATATAATTTATAAATAAATAATAAATAAATAATAAAATATATATATATTTAATTTATATATATTGATTGGTTAACATTATGTGTCATTGAAGCTTCAAATAAAGTCAGACTGATTAGATTCAAATCCTGGTTCTATTACTTACAAGCCATGTGCACTTGGATAAGCTTCTAATCTGTTCTTTTCTCTCTCTCTCTCTCTCTCTCTCTCTCCCCCTCCCTCCCTCCCTCCCTCCCTCCCTCTCTTCCTCCATCCTTCTCTTTTGGTAAAACTTTTCTCATTTGTAATGCAGGAAAAGGTCATTTTCCAGTCTTATAGAGTTTTGAAATTAAATCAAGTGCCTGAAATATAATAAGAAGGTAAAATATACACAGTAAGAAGATAAAATATATACAGTAAAAAGGTAAACTTCCTGGAAAATGGTAATAACTCAATAAATGGTAGTAGGAGAGACTACTACTTTAACACCTTTTACTGGAAAAAAAAATCAGATGTATGCCTGTTTTAAAAAGTACCAATACATAATCATTCTTGTGTTATTCTTGTACAGTATTCCAGAACTTAAGCTTTTATGCTTGATTATGATTTTGATACCTAAGAAAAGTAATAGAAGTGTTAGATTTTGCAATTAATGTTATTCCATATACCATATAATGAAAAATATTCTTCCATCGCACAAGCTTCCCTTTGGTAGCCAGAAGGGTCGTTTAGAAGTATGGTCATGAAACTCTGGTTACTTCCCAAAGCTTGTTACTCACTCTCAAGTAAAAGCTTCCATAACTCTTAGGATTTTGCTTAATAAGAATAGTATTCTGAAACCACATAGTCCTGTGAGTTAAACATGCAGAACACAACTGACAAACCTTTAGCTAGACTAACCAAGAAAGACCTGACCTCAGTGTGCTTGTTATCATCTAGCTGACAAGTCAAAAAGGAAAAAAAATGAGATTTTTTCACCCTCACCTGTGTTTACCCAAAGCTGCTGGGATTTCTGGAAATTTTAATTATCTTAAAAATAATTCCAGATATCTAATCAATAATGTTTAAGTTCCCCCAGTCTCTCCTAACATTTATATCATAACTTCATTTGAAAATGTTTGTGGTGATCTGTTCCTAAACTATAGGAACTTCAAGTAAAACAAGAAAATAACAATGCATTTAGGACTTTCAAAGCCACTAGGTAAGAGCAAAGATATATGTGAAACCTATGACACAAGAAACTCCAACAGAAAAAGCAAAAGAAAATTAAAAAAAAAAAAAAAACAACCAACAACCAATCTGTTGAATATGATTGCACATGAAACAATTTACCAATCTTATATGTAGAATAAAACACCCAAAGGGCAGTCAGATTATTCATTAGGCTCCCCAAATCTCCAAATAATGGAGCAAATTTAGAGAGCTTATAAAATTATAATGTTTAAAGTGATTAAAGAGATAAAACAAGGGCTTGAAAACGTAACTATAAAATTAGAATGAAAATAAGACAAAAAATAGAGCTTGTAGAAAAGGAACATATAGTTACTAAAATTAAAGTGTACTGAGTATATTTAAGGGCAGATTAAACACAGTTTAGAATATTACTGGATTAAAGCATAAATCTGTGAAAGAATCACTCAGAATTAAGCACAGAAAGATAAAGGTCAGAAAATCTGAATGAAACACTAATAGAGATGACAGAAAGAATGAGAAATCATGTATTTCTAAAAGAAGTTTCAGGATGAGATAATGAAAAAATTTTGGAGGAGGCAATATTTGAAGGAAAAATGGTTAAGAATTATTATACTTGAAGAAAGACATGGATCTTCAGATTGAAGTACAGTGTATGCTGAGAGGTTAGAAACGAATCTTTACTAACGTAGGCATCTTCTCAGAGCATGTGTGTAATTTCCCAATTAGGGAGGTTCCCTGCTTCTTCTTCAGGAGCTTGTGGTCTCTTCTTCACTCTGGTGCTTGTTTGCAGTACTGCAGGTCCTCTGGTGCAACCACAGCTACTGAACCTACTTTTGTTCTGAATGACTCCCAGACATCCAAAGTATGCTGGTTCCCTGTCAGTACTCCAAGTCAGGTGAGACAGGAACCCCCCAGAAAAGCTGGAGTGTTGATGTTTCACTCTTCCGTTTACCTCCAATGGGAGCAGATGTGGTGACTTGAGGGAAGGACCGATATAGATGAAATTAAATGGCTTTTATTACGCTTTCAATGTTGTTGCTCTCAGTTTTGAGCTTACCTGGGGTCTGTGAATTCCTAAGTGGTTTCTGGCATTCTTATAAAGGCTTTTGAATGGTACATTTTTTTTCAGTTTGTGTTTCAGAGAAGGAGCAGGTTCTGGTTCTTCTTACTCTGCCATCTTGCTGATGTCACATTCCAAAACATATCATTTTGAAAGGACCAACATTTAGATCAAAAGCAGATCCAGCCTTCTAATCCTAGCTAAACTGATCATTCAATAGTAGAGAAAACAATAATAAAGACAAAGAATTTGCTACTGACAAACTTTTCCCAAAAGAGTGAGTTTTAGTAAGAAAAAAGTTCCACCCAACAGAAAAAAATAAGATATGAGAAGTAATGGGACCAGGGGTTGGGGGTGGGGGGAGGATTGTTAGACATATTTGGCAATCTAAGTAGATTTTAAGTGGAAATTCAACCATAGGGGAAGGGGTAAAATGTTAAAAATTAAGTCTTCTCTGAAGTGACAGATAATACTAAGTGGATATGGGAAAGAAGGGGAAATCACAGTTAAAATGTTCTAAATTCATCATAAGTTTAGGAAGGAGGATGAGGCTAGAGATTAACTTTGTTCTTTGTTAATTGTATGTGTTTATAATTTGAGGTTGTGATTGAAAAGTTAAAAAGAATATATATAACTTTCATATCCACAGTGTGGAAAGCGGCATAGAAAAGAAAAGTCAGTATAATTTTTAAGAAAGGAAAGAAATAAAAGAAAATATGGTCTTAATAAGTAGAAATCCTAAAATAGGATGACAAAGTGTATTAGTAATTACAATAAATATAAATGGATGACATTCATCTGTAAATAAGTGGAGATTCTGGGACTGGTTAATAAAACATAATGGCAGAGAGGTGAAAAGAAAGCATGGAAAATGGTAGTAAGCAAACTATCCAAAAGAAACTTTGTTTCATAATACTAATGTGTAATACATTTGATTTGAAACAATGACTATATTGTAAATAGATTCATTACTTGATAATAAAAGTAACATCTTAACAGGAAGCTATCTCAGTCTTAACATGTATACTTGGTATCAGTCAGATACACTGAGGAGACAGAAATAACATGGTAATTTTTTTTTTTTTTTTTTTTTTTTTTTTGCTGTTTGCGGGCCTCTCACTGTTGTGGCCTCTCCCATTGCAGAGCACGGGCTCCGGATGCACAGGCTCAGCGGCCATGGCTCACGGGCCTAGCTGCTCCGTGGCATGTGGGATCTTCCTGAACTGGGGCACAAACCCATGTCCCCTGCATTGGCAGGTGGACTCTCAACCAGTGCGCCACCAGGGAAGCCCAACACGGTAATTTTAACACGGAAGATTTATTATAAAAAAATTAGTTAAGAGGGAATAAAATCTAATTTCCTTTAAGAATACCCTGGCACTGAGGAAGAATACCCAAGGAAGAAATAATCTTGGAAGATGGGGGATACATGGGAGTGGATCCTCCCATGGCTGACATTTAAACTTCACTAGAAAGGGGATGGTTACAGGAGAAGTTCACCGGGTTGTCCTTGAGCTGGTCCAAAGTCAAAGAAGCACAGCTGGAGGGCAGAGAATTGCTGTGAGGGAGCCCGCAAGATTCCCTGGGAAGCTGCCTGTGGACGGGTGCTGTACCCTCTGGAAAGCTGCTTGGAACCTGCCAACAGTGGGGGTAGTGGGTGCTATTCAACTCACTGCAAGCTGTTGCTGGAAAACTTATTTGGGCACCCACAGAACTCTCCAGAAACTGTCCCCAGGGATGCCACTTGCTGCTGGGAATACACCCGTGGTGTAGGACCAAACTCAGCTGGAGTGGGGAGTGAGCTTATGGAGTGTCCTGCACACCAGCCTGTCACTCAGGAGCAAAAGGAGTAAAGCATAGGGAACCAGGAGAAGAAACTCCTCTGATAGTTGTCCACTTCCCTCTACTGATAAAGCTTGACATCATTCATCTGGCAAGGTAAACATGTCCCAGAATCACAAGCACACAGTGAAAGGTGGGTTCAGAGTTCAGAGGCAATAAATTGATAACTGGTACAGTACCTAACCAGAAAACTTAAAAATTAAAAAAAAAAGGACAGAAAAGATATTAGTAGATTAATAAATTGTGAGGTGTTATTGCACACAGCTCTGTCAGAAATTGATAGATCAGATAGAAATCAATTACAATATAGAGTATTGCACAATAAAGTTAACTAGTTTGAAGTAACAGATGCTTAGAAACATGAATTCTTTCCAATCCATATAGAATATCTTCAAAAATTGGCCATAGGTCACAAGAAATCTCAATTCATTATAAAACTAATCAATAGAGATAAACTATTTTATAGAACATTAAGGCAATAAAATTGAAAACCAATAACCAAAATATAACCAAAAATAAATACCTGAAAAATAAAAAATGGAAAACTAAAATAAAGAATAATGTAAGTATTATGAAGACATATTAAAACTGAACAAGAGTTTAAGGAATACATATTCAAATTTGTGAAATGCAGCTTAAGTGATATTTACAGGGAAATTTATTAACTGAGATGCATGTATCAAATAGAAGAAAAGAGTGTGTTCGACCAAGTCAACCACTGCAAATTTAAAATACAAAGATTCTATCACTATTTTACTTCAAACCCCAGAGATTTTAGTTGTTGATGTTATCATTTTGCTAATCTGTTTGAGAGTTCACAGAGAGAAATGCCTCTTTTCACCCGGGAGAATCTACACATGTATCGAGGTGCATGTGGAAAACAGTTCCTTGTCTTTTCTATATAGTTTGTTTTCTGTCAGGGCATTTAATTTCTATATAATTAAATACTCCGGTAAAGCAGTGGAATGTGTTAATATTTTAGTGCTGAAATATAGAAATCTAATACTCATGGTCTTAAGATTGCCAATCCTAAAAAAAATTTACAGAGAGAGAATAGCAAAATTTCCTACTCATTTATTCATTCATTCATTTCACAAATATTTATTAAGTGCCCTTTATGTGTCATATGTTTTTCTAGCCTATGGGGATTCATTAGTGAACAAAATCCCAGCTCTTATAGCTCTTCTATTCAAGTAGAGGAAACAGACGAAAGAAAAGAAGTAAAATATATAGTGGAAAGTACCACTGGGAGAAATAAGCAATAAAGAAGATATAAAAATGTAATTAGAATCACTATATGAGATAAGTTGGCCAGAGAAGTCTTCATTGAGAAGGTGACTTTGAAACACAATCTGAGCACCTGAATAGTGAACTATTTGGACCTGGGGAGGAAGAACGTTCCAAGCAGAGGGTAAATCCAGGTGGCCAGGTGTGGTTACTGCTGTCAAGGGGGAAAGCAGTAAATGAGGTCAGAGAGGTAGTGAAAGCCCAGCTTATACAGCGTCATATCATTTTGTACGGAGTAGCCCAAATTTAAGCTCATCGTTCTGGAGTAATTAATAGTAGTCAGCCTTTACCATTCAGCAAGGCTCTGGTTTGGATAATAAAATATAGAGTTACTATACTTTTTGTAAAGACTTGGGGTTTTGCTTATGTAAATGGAAAGCCATCAGAGGACTTTCAACATGGGGGTAACATGGTCTGATTTAATTTTAACAAGATCACTTAGACTGTTTTGTTAAGAAGAGACTATAAGGGAAAAAAAATAAAAGGAAAATCTCTCCAGAATCTGACCAGTCCTTCTCACCACCTTGTTACTACCATCCTGGTCCAAACCACCACCATTTCTTACCTGGATTGCCTAAATAGCTTCCAGATGAGTCTTCTGTGCTTTATTTGGGTACACATACAAGCGAAATTTTTAAAGAAAAACACCTTGAAAAAAGTGCATTTTCTCCCTATGTTTCTAATGTTCATAACTTTTCTCTTTTATGCCTGTATAGTTATAAAAGAAAACAACGATTAATACTTCTTTTCTATTCCACTTAGTACCAAAAATATCCATTTTATTCAAGATTTGTCCTTGGACGCATTTGCAATGAAAACCATTATGTTGTTTCCTTTACAGAAATAATGATGAATTAATTATACCTCAGTTTCCCTTTTTCTCAGGTAGAAAGATAAAGATCCAGAATCAGAGCTGAAAACTCACATCTTACTTCTGCTCTATGAATGATACTTAGCTCCAATTTTTATAGAAGTGACCCTAAGATATACTAGTCATGTAACTCTATCAGAGCTGGTAAATAACTTTAATTTCTTTTTCTTGATCATGTCTCCCTGACAGTTAATGTTTTTGAGATAAAAACTGAAAAACACCCCTTTGTCATGACTTTTTTTTTAAACTTCCCTTGCTGGGTCTTGGGCAAGCTAGAAGTTTCCAGCCAATAGTTCCTTTTGGTACTAACAACGTCTCCGACAGAAAGCTTAAGGTTCTAGGTATCATTTTATTCAGAAACTGGACCAGAAGAGGATTTTATATTTCTCTAGTAAAAATTCCCTACGGTGAACATTGAAGCAGAAAACTCAAAAAAAACATATGATTCTATATGAAAAACAGTTTCATCTCACATCATCAGGCTACAAGAAAAACAGATAGGTATGTGAGGAAAAAAGGGCAGAATGTCTGAATGACCTAGCACAGCCTCACCTTCATACAGCCTTCCCCAATTCTTCTCCCCATTTCTCCTGAATTCGCCCTTCTTCTATCTTCTATGACAAGTCTACCATACAATTGTGTGCTTTAGTATACTTCCTTCTAATTTTTTGGTGAATGCTACTCTAAGTGTTCATCAACTGTCATGTCATGTTTGAATGTATGTTGTGAGCTTTCTTTCTTTCTTTTTTTTGTATTTAGTTTTGGCTGTGTTGGGTCTTCATTGCTGTGCGCGGGCTTTCTCTAGTTGCGGAGAGTGGGGGCTACTCTTTGTTGCGGTGCGCGGGCTTCTCTTTGCGGTGGCTTCTCTTGTTGCAGAGCACGGGCTCTAGGCACACGAGCTTCAGTAGTTGTGGCACACAGGCTTCAGTAGTTGTGGCACACAGGCTTGGTTGCTCCGCGGCATGTGGGATCTTCCCAGATCAGGGCTCGAACACGTGTCCCCTGCCTTGGCAGGCAGGTTCTTAACCACTGCACCACCAGGGAAGACCGAGCATTCTATATGATATTAGTAACTGAGCCATCCAAGGGCTCACACAGGAACTGCTCAGGGGAACCCTGTGCTGGGAGACGAACTCTAATCCATAACTTCGTACTTCTCTAAGTGGTCACTAGCTGCTGCTGCTGCTTCTCCAAGCAGGCGTACACTGCACTTGTCATTTACACTGACATAGGATACCCTGGATGTTTTCCTACTTAATAAAGTACAGATTTTTTTTTTTTTAGATTCTGCATAAAAGCGATATCATATGATATTTGTCTCTGACTTTCTTTACTTAGTATGATAATCTCAAATGATGTAATACCAATGAACTTATTTACAAAACAGAACAGACCCACAGACTTAGAGAACGAACTTATGGTTACCAGGGGTAAGGGTGGGGGGGAAGAATTTTTAGGGAGGTTGGGATTGACATGTACACACTGCTATATTTAAAATGGATAACCCACAAGGACCTATTGTATAGCACAGGGAACTCTGCTCAATACACTGTAATAACCTAAATGGGAAAAGAATTTGAAAGAGTAGATGCATGTATATGTATAACTAAATCACTTTGCTGTACACCTGAAACTAACACAACATTGTTAATCAACTATACTCCAATAAAACAAACAAACAAATAAACAAAAAACTACAGGCTTAGTGGTTGCCACTGAAATATTGATCAGAATCATCATGATTGTTTCCAACAACTTCCTGTAGTACTGTGGCCATACACATACTTTGTCAGTCCTAAATGAGTTTTGTCATTTTGAATTTTTAAAATGCAGTGACGTTGAAGCATAAGTTTTCCAAGCTTGAAATCATAATGAATGGATTGGAATTACACCATGTTAATCTAATATTATCTATTTAGTAAAAGGAAAAGGTGGTATTTTCATTTCAAGAGGAAAGTATTCAAAATTGTTTAAAAATTGTGTTTGCATTTAATTATCTTACAAACATACTGAGAACCTCTATCATGTCTAGAATTAATTTAAGCTCTGAAAAGAGCAACAATATTTGCCTTTTATCACCAAAATCTTAAAATGATGATTAATTTAACTCATTCTATTTCTATCAACTCAGATGTTATATCAATAAATGGAAGCTGTTATTGATCAGAAACAGCCTTTAGACGAGAAAAATTAACCATAACTAAATATTAGAAATAATGTCAGAGAAGGAGCTTAGTTACATCATAAGTTTTCATTCCAAGAAACTTTGGATGAATGTTGAGAATGGAAATCAAGATAGAGAAGCTCCAGTCCTGGGAGCCTGAGACAGTGCCTACCCTACCGTATGATCCCAGTATTACTAAAACCTGATTACCCAGGGCTGAGGAATATTCTACGTATATATTTGGGAAGAGGGAGTCAAAGCAGCCAGGCTGTGGTCCACTCATTCCTTTTACCAGGGTACACCCCCAGGGGAAACAAAGAGCCGTTTCTCCTTTTCAACTGAACTCTGAGTGAAGAGACTAATAATTTTATAAGGAGAAAGAGACCTTGTCTCTGAAAATGTTCTTGGCTATAGATTACAGCTCCTAGACAGCCATGTAGTCTGTACAGTTCTCTGGAGGCAGAGTGGAGATGTTTTATGGCTGAAATGCTCTCACTGTGTGGGTGACCCCCTGGACCTGAGAGACCCATCTATTCAGGGTCAGAGGGGCCCATCCCAAATGTCCCAGGCCACTCTCTGCTCCATTGTAGGTTTCTGAATGCCTGTATCCTTGTAATAATTAAGTGAAGCGGATACTGGGTAAGATATCTGTGTTATCTAAGTCTGATGTGCTAACTCAATCCTTTGTGTTAGTCCAGTAACCAGTTACTACTATTACCTAAATCAGTGATCCTCAAACATGACTATGCATAAACATTACTTGGGGAGCTTGTAAAATGCATATTCCTGGCCTCCACTCCTAGAGCTGTTGATTGGGTAGATTTGGAGAGGGGACCAGTACCTGTTTCTTAACTTAGAAATGTGTATGTGACAAAAAGATTTGTAAATATCTCTAAACCAATCTTATGTTTGCACAATTCTATACTTTTTCATTGCATTAAAAATATCTTCAGTGTTATCTATTCCTTGAATTTTTTTGCTTTTGCTTATATTATTATATTTGCCTAACACACAGAAGCTGAATTAGTGATGGAAATAGAAAGGGGAGATGATCCCAGTCTCCTGTCACATAAAATAGTGCATTTCTTCACAAAAACCCTTTTGTGAAGGATTTATTGAGGATTTTGAAAGACTCCTTCCAAAGTATTTGATTGGTCTTCTATTTTTTTTAATAAGATGTCTAAATGTTTAAAATTTACAGTTAGAGTCAATGTTGAACAGTTTATTCCATGCAGTATATAAAGCACCCTTTAAAGATGAATGTTTGATTTTTATCCCATTTCTTTCATATGTTTCACAACTATATTTGGCACGTCTTAATTAAACCCACTATTTACTTTCAGTGGTGACGGTGGGTCTATGTTCAAAGTAAAGGAAAACTAGAAGGTTGTGGGGAACATGAATTGGGGGAGAAGGAGAGGGTCTTCCAGCAAATCTCCTAAATATACAGTGTTATCCCAAACAGAGAAATACTTGGCAATTACAACCCCACCTTCTAAAAGAGGTATGCAATTCTTATATTACTAAGTATAACCTAGTGCCAGTCAGATTACAGAAGCAATATATTCTGCAAACATACAATTTTCTGGCCACATCCTTGGTCTTATATTCCAGTTTTTAAAGTTTCTGTCTCTCTCAGTGGAGTGTATTTGTTTTTTCTATCTCTCTTGTTTCTTCTACCATAAAACATTTTACATCAAAAAGGTAGACCCAAATTAATAATTAGGAAAGAGGGAAAATTACATTTAGCCAAGTATAGAAAAACTTAAGGGGTTTTAAGTTCTATTTAGCGCACGCAAAACCCAACTTCCTCATTCAAGTTAAAAAAAAAAAAACCATGCATACGGCTCATTGGTTGTCAACTGGCTTTTACAAAACACCATCTTGATGAATTAAGAGTAAATGAATGAGAACCATATGGATAAATATCCTTTGAAATACACCCAGGATTAAAAAGTTTAAGAAAAATAGCTCTTGGCAAACATATTTTTGTAGGTTCTGTTGGAATGAAAGTGTTTGAAAAATAGTCTGAAGTGTTTTGTGGAACCCAAATTTCAAAGTCCCAAATTTTCGAAGTCATAGGGCAAAGGTGATGATGTTGAACCCTCAGGAAGGTGAAGGTAATGGTCTTATTCTAGGAGGAGATCAGAGAGCATATTGCCTTGATCATTTTGGGAGAGTTATTCAAATAAAGATTCATTTCAGAGTTTACAGTACAGAGATAAAGAGACGAGCTCTAGGCTCATTGTTTCTCAATCTATTTCTCCTTATTTCTTTCCTAAGCGGTCTTTTTAGACAATTTTTTTCTGATCCCTCCCATAAAATTCTATTACTAAAAATGTACTGTACATCTGTTTATATATTTGCTTCATAATTAGGAGTTTTTTGCACCTCCCAGAACCAAATTTTTCCCTCTTGAGGGTGATATTGTCCCCTTTTGAGAATGTATATTCCAGAGCAATGGTTTGCTATCAGGAGCATTTTTATCCCTGAGGGGAAGTTCGGCAATGTCTGAAGACATTTCTGATTGTCACAATTGCAGGGTGGGGTGTGAAGAGGGATGCCACAGACAGCTAGTGGGATGAAGCCAGGGGTGCTTCTAAATGTCCTACATTGTACAGGACAGACCCTCACCAGAAAGAACTATCTGGTCTTAAGTGTCAATCGTGTTGAGGTTGAGAAACCCACTGAGAGACAGACTGTTTGAATTTGAATCTTAGGCAGGCTCCTAACTCACTGGATCATCTACAGTTTGGGTCTGTAAAATGGGGATAACCATAGTACTGTCTACATAGGGTTAGTGTGAGGATTAAATGAGTTAATACACATAAAACACTGAGAACAGTGGCTGGCACACGGAGCAGCTTAATAAAAGTTAGCTATGATTATTATTTTAAATCACATTATCCTGGAAACAACAAGGTCTCACACCAAATTACAGAAATGTATAAGCATCACAAAATCTTTCTTGGAATTTACAGATGTCTATTCATTTTCCTGAAGTGTGAATAGTCAACTTATCCCTATTCCAGCTTAAGTTCAGAAGACATTTTTGTAGTGGCAAGGAAACTATTAAATTTGGCAGATAGGTGATTAGATGAACAAATATAATAGGAAAGAATCACGGCTGCTACTGCAGACTAATGTATTTTCATTATACTCTGAAAAAAAAAAAAAAGACCTGAATGTAACAGTGTAATAAATACTTTTCTTGGGCTTCAGTGGACAATCAAAAAGTGCCCTTTGACAGTCAATATATCCTGGTGGCACTTCAGGAAATGCTGTTTTTAATGAGAATTTTAAGGTTTGTAGCATAGTGAAATATGAATTAGTGACTCTGATGTACTTGTGTTACATATATCTTTGCAAAATACTAGCCGTAGTCTTGGAGCTCCTTGCTATTTGTTTTTTTTTTTTTCTGTAAGAATTGTAGGTTTTGCATGTACAATGCAAATGATATGAGTAAATGGGGCTTGCTGGGTATACAGCAAAGCATGGTTTGTTACAGAAAATTGGATACCATCCCTTTCCCTGTCATGTTATAAAATAAAAATAGAAAATGAAAGGGGTGGGGGAGAATCCTTTTTGCTTTCATCTCAAGTCCCACTGATTTGCCATTTCCTAATCTGAGCTGATTTTCCAGGTGATCAGTTCAGTCCTCACTGCTTCTCTGATCTTCTGTGAGTGTAGCAGAAATAGGCGGAAATCATCCACAGGAGATGGTTATCACTAGGTCTTCTACTTTTTCCTCATCTCCCTCAGTCTCCTAAAATCTCAACAAAACTTTGGAGAGAAGGGGGTCCTGTAACAATCTCATGGATGAAAGAAATGGTGAGGGTCAGAGAGCACAGTCTTTGGAGAAAAACTTCCTGGACTGGAATTCTGACTCTGCCACTTCCTAGTTCTGGTCTCGTTACCTGGGTAGGATGGATAAGCCAGCACCTGGGATGAACTCACCTATGAGCTGTGCCTGGTCCATAGACCTGCTCACAATAGGACATCAACTTCTGGTCCTTTGCTGATCTTGGCAGTACTGAATCCCCACCACAGTGAACACAACCCCCCAGGGTTCAGCAGGCTGAAGATAGAATGGAATACCCTTTATTTAAAATATGACCTTCCCATTGCTATGCTGGTATGGCAAGTCTCATTCTGTTTTACAGAGGGATTTCTCAGGAATGTCCACTTTTTTAAAAAAAATGATAAGCTTCTAAATTTCACCAGCAGTGAAAATCACTTTCAACCAGAAACAAGAGCCAGCAGCCTCATTCTTGGGTGTGACTAGAAAGCATCACATAAACCTGTCAATGTTGACTTTGTTTTTGTAAAGTCCCTGAAGGCTAAATGCCCTTCAAATTTATCCTTCCTTAGAATCAACATTGTGAAAATGACCATACTACCCAAAACAATCTACAGATTCAATGCAATCCTTAACAAACTACCAATGACATTTTTCACAGAACTAGAACAAAACATTTCACAGTTTGTATGGAAACACAAAAAACCCCAAATAGCCAAAGCAATCTTGAGAAAGAAAAATGGACCTGGAGGAATCAGGCTCCCGGACTTCAGACTATACTACAAATCTACAGTAATCAAGACAGTATGGTACTGGCACAGAAACACAAATATAGATCAATGGAACAGGATACAAAGCCCAGAGATAAACCCACACACATATGTTCACCTTATCTTTGATAAAGGAGGCAAGAATATACAATGGAGAAAAGACAGACTCTTCAATAAGTGGTGCTGGGAAAACTGGACAGCTACATGTAAAAGAATGAGATTAGAACACTCTCTAACACCATACACAAAAATAAACTCAAAATGGATTCAAGACCTAAATGTAAGGCCAGACACTATAAAACTCTTAGAGGAAAACATAGACAGAACACTCTATAACATAAATCACAGCAAGATCCTTTTTGACCCACCTCCTAGAAAAATGGAAATAAAAACAAAAATAAACAAATGGGACCAAATGAAACTTAATAGCTTTTGCACAGCAAAGGAAACCATAAACAAAATGAAAAGACAACCCTCAGAAAGGGAGAAAATATTTTCAAATGAAACATCTGACAAAGGATTAATCTCCAAAAGTTACAAGCAGCTCACGCAGCTCAATATCAAACAAACAAACAACCCAATCCAAAAATGGGCAGATCTAAATAGACATTTCTCCAAACAAGATATACAGATTGCCAACAAACACATGAAATGATTGTCAACATCACTAATCATTAGAGAAATGCAAGTCAAAACTACAATGAGGTAGCACCTCACACCAGTCAGAATGGCCATCATCAAAAAATCTACAAACAATAAATGGTGGAGAGGGTGTGGAGAAAAGGGAAGCCTCTTGCACTGTTGGTGGGAACATAAATTGACACAGCCACTATGGAGAACAGTATGGAGGTTCCTCAAAAAACTAAAAATAGAATTACCATATGATCCATCAATCCCACTACTGGGCATATACCCTGAGAAAAACGTAATTCAAAAAGAGTCATGTATCACAATGTTCATTTGCAGCTCTATTTACAATAGCCAGGACATGGAAGCAACATGTCCATCGACAGATGAATGGATAAAGAAGATGTGGCACATATATACAATGGAATATTACTCAGCCATAAAAAGAAATGAAATTGAGTTATTTGTAGTGAGGTGGATGGACCTAGGGTCTGTCATACAGAGTGAAGTAAGTCAGAAAGAGAAAAACAAATACCATATGCTAACCCACATATATGGAATCTAAAAAAAAAAAAAAAAAAGCATTCTGAAGAACTTAGGGGCAGGACAGGAATAAAGACACAGACGTAGAGAATGGACTTGAGGACACGGGGAGGGGGAAGGTTAAGCTGGGAGGACATGAGAGAGTGACATGGACATATATACACTACCAAATGTGAAATAGAAAGCTAGTGGGAAGCAGCCACATAGCACAGGGAGGTCAGCTCGGTGCTTTGTGACCACCTAGAGGTGTGGGATAGGGAGGGTGGGGGGGAGACGCAAGAGGGAGGAGATATGGGGATATATATATATGTATAGCTGATTCACTTTGTTCTAAAGCAGAAACTAACACACCATTGTAAAGCATATATACTCCAATAAAGATGTTTTAAAAAAAAAAAAGGAAGGCATGAAGAAGAAAATTAAAATTACTCATTATTCCAAAAAAAAAAAAAAAAAAGGTCCTTCCTTCCCCTCTTATGAACGAACTGTCCTTGTTTGGGCACTCTTGGCTCCCAGACTCAGTGTGCTGCTGCACAGCCAGCGTTGGAAAGGAAAGTCAAGGGAGAAGGTGAGAAGGATCTGCTCCGTTTGGGGCTGGGTCTGCGGCAGACTCTTCCAATGTCCCCAGCATACACGTCTGCCCTCTCTCACTCTGCTCTGCAGTCATAATCTTGCTGCATAAAATTTCTAGAAATGTCTAGATGTGAACATAACATTTCATTGAATTCATACGGAGGTTATTTTTCTCCCCGCTCCTGGGAGTTGGGAGATGAGGAGGGTAGAAAACGACAGCAGCCCTTTGTGAATCAACCAGGACCCTTTCAACAGTGACCTGGTGGGTCAGGGGTAGGGGTGGAGTCAGGGGCTGTCTTTCGAGGATGCAGTAGGTACACCTTCAGTCTGTCTGATTCTAGAGCATTGCACCCAGAGGCGCTTGATTCACAAAATGATTGTGGGTCGCCATTCATGAGCCGGTGTCCTGCCTCAGCTACTAATGACTGGAAAATTCTGGAAAAACTATCTAACCTCTCAGGACCACAATTTTCCTCAGGTGTTTCAAATTTCGAGAGTAGGGGGTGGGTGGGGAGAAGATGGATACAGCCAAGGCTTACCTCACAAAGTCTTTATGAGGATCAAAATGGGATAAATAAAGTCCTCTGGAAAGCACAAGTTTTATGCAAATGTTACGTGGGTTTAATATTAGGAGAATTTTGGTCCACACCAACTTGCTTTTTCTTTCTCTTTTATCCACCATATTCTTTAATACATGTTTTTAGATTTTTTTATTGAAGTATAGTTGCATTACAATGTTGTGTTAATTACTGCTGTACGGCAAAGTGACTCAGCTTTACATATATATACATTCTTTCTCATATTGTCTTCCATTATGGTTTATCACAGGCTACTGAATATAGTTCCCTGTGCTCTACAGTAGAACGCTGCTGTTTATCCATTCTGTATATACCAATTTACATCTGCTAATCCCAAACTCCCAATCCAACCCTCTACCCGCCATATTCTTTAATCTCATTTAACCCATACCCATTTTAGACTGATGGCTCTCTGAATGCCCACATTATAAATTGTGTCAAAAATCCCAGAGAACAGTATGGAAACTGAATAAATGTTGATTTAAATCTACAAGGTGTAAGAAGATAGCGCCATAACAATTCCCTTTAGAATTCACCTAACAGAAGTAGGAAAAACTGATTGCCATCATTTTATATGTGAAGAAATAGAAGGCGGCACTGGTCAAACAAGACCTATCTTAGGAGCTAAGAATTTCTAATTCTACAATTTTACTGGAAACCCTGCTTTCTACAAAAGATCTTAAATTTGCCCTTTGCTCTCATGAATAAAAAGACTGCCCCTTTGCCTGGCTTCTAATGTGTCGCTATTTTATTCTTAGGTTAAACGTGTGGGAGATAACATTTCATTCAAGGAAAACTTGAGCTGAAAGGCAAAGAGGGAAATTTCACAGCTAGGAATTTTAGGTTCACAGACCTTTTCTTGTACTCGAGAAAGTAGGATACGTACTGAAATGTTAGAAATGTCAGATCACTTGCTTATTTAGCTATTCCAAAGTAAGAGTTGACAGCTGAGTCTGAAAGCATAGTGTCTGTTGTTCAGACACTTATTTAGAAGACTTCAGTTAATTTTAGTGTGGGTGGAGAGAATTCTATTTATTTGAAAATGTAATATAGATAGTATGTAAACAATGTGAGAGGCTATGTTTTCTAATGCTGTATCTATCCACAAATATATTTTGAGTACTTAATATGTGTCAGGCATTGTGCTAGCAGTGAGCATTTAAAAATAATAATAATAAATGGTTACTGTCTCTCGTTGGAGAGATTAGGCAAAAATATTCAAAAAACAAGAAAGAAAATATCTGACCGAGTGCCAGGTGGAAGGGAGATAGTGCTATCAGAAGTCAGAGGATGCAAGACCACGAGGGGACTGAAGGTCGGGGAAGCATTTAATAAGGCAGAATCTGAGCAGGGCTTTAACAGAATGAGTGGAATTTGAATACATGAGGAAAAGGGGTAAGGGTGCCAAGGAGGCTACGGGCAGGTTGGGATAACCTGGAGGAGGTGGGGTTTCCTGTCAGATGGAAGCAGTACACAGGGTTACAAGGGCAGGGCTGGATGGGATTGTAGCAGGTCTTGATCATGATGGGACCCATGGCAGAACCTCCTTCCTTTTCCAGGGAATCCCATGGTAAGGAATGTTATTTTAGTAATATTAATATGATAATCATTTGCAAGACTGATGCAAAGGACGAGAACAACAAGGAAGATAGTGCAATAAACCTGGATTTGGAATTGGGAGGCAGCAGGGAAAAGTGTTTAAAAGTGTGATACACAAGGCATCTTTCCAAACTTATGCATAACTCTCAGCAATGCCACCCTGATGCACTTGTTGCTGTGAAGGGCAAGCCAAAAGCCAACAGTCTTTTCCAAACAACCAAATCCTATGGAAAAGCCACCCCTTCCTTCAAGGCTTTCACTGTTATTTGAAGAACTTTCACATTTGATGACTTCTACTTAGACCCAAGTTTTTCTCTCAAAATGAAACAACTCCCTTCTCATTGCCCCTCGTAAGAAGCCTCATTCTTTCAGCAGCACAGAGCTCTTTCCCCTATCTGGATATAAAGACTAATGCATCTTTCTGCTTCTTCCTTTTTCTTCCTTCCCAAAATTTATTTTTTAGACTAGAGGCATCTAGATGCTGGGATTCTGCCAGCATTACTTGGCATTAAATTTCCATTCTAATAAAAAATGATCCTAAACTGGAGCAGGACCCTGTGAGGCCTTCCAGGGGACAGACTCCCCCTCCACCACCATGTCTCTCACCTCTTGTTTGTAGAAAACTTTTAGCCTCCTAGGCCTCCCCTCAGTTCCAAAGAGCAGATTCAATCAGAGAAGTGAGAAAATGCAGAAACAAAGGAAAACAGTCAAGTAAGATAAAGTAATAGTTTAGCTTTAAAACAAAAGTCAAGGACCCTTATTTCCTACTCAAGGGCTATAAATAATATTCTGAGCCATATCCATGAGTTGTTCTATAGATACTAATCCCCCCCACCAGATGGAAGAAGTGGACTGAGTGCTGACAAAAGCACACAGACCCTAGACCGTTTGGAGCCATAACGTTGATAATGTTGACTCCCCAAAAAACACCGAATTACCTCACCACCAACCAGAAATCAATCAGAAAAATGTCCACAAGCTGATCAGGCCCCCTGTGACACTCTCCCTGACACTGCCTTTAAAAACCCTTCCCCAGAAGCCATCACAGAGTTCAGGGAAGCACGAGCTGCTTGTTCTCCTTGCTTGGCACCTGCAATATACACTGCACTTTCCTTCATCACATCCAGGTGTCAGTAGACTGGCTTTGCTGAGTTGAGTGAGGGGATCCAAGTTTGGTAACAGTCCGGGTGGTGGTAAGAGGGTGTTCTCAGTGCCTCCGTTCGAATGTGTTTATCACATTATTTCCTGAGAACAGGTTTTTAAGCAGTAAGACCAAATGATTTTACTTGGGTTTGGCTCCACTTGAAATGAGATCTCCTGCCCTGCCTCTTTCCTTCTGAAAGTGATCAACGCTCTAGGTGTTGCTAATGGCTTTACTTATCTCATGAAAGCCTCACAACACTCCTATGAAGTAATCGTACATATTATCGTGTCATTTTTCAGGTGGGATTATTGAGGCAGAGAAAAACTTGCCTGGGGCTACACAGGAAGTGGATGACTCAGGGTTCTAGCAAGTCTATCTGGCTTCTGCATGCGCCGTCCTAACCACTAGGCTACACTGCCTTGCACGTGCCTCCCACCATAATAGCCTTTGGACTCCTGTGTTTTATGAAATACTGTCACGTTACACTCTCTCTCTCCTGATTCCCTCAATTATATGATGAAATCTTAATTATTTTCCTTTTTCAGATGAAAAAGGGAGGCTTACACCATGAAGGGATACTTAATAAATGTTGTCTCGGGGACTTGAATTCGAGATATCTCTGGAGTTGTTTCACTCGTTGTTGTTTTCATTATCTGATCTTTGTACGTGTCAGAACTCTGGAGCTAGTCAGGAAGAAAAGATAGTAGAGCAACAGTGTGCTGGAGTTGTGTATTGATGTTTTGATAGTTAGAGTATAAAATAGTCATAATGCTCACCATGTAAGATAAAAGAGATTTATATATTTTTTTCTGTTTCTTTTTCTTCATATGCTAAAAATGCTCTGAGAAAAACCATAAAATGTAAAACAAGTATTAATACCTGTGACCACATCAGTTTTTTCTCCTACTTATGATTAAATGGAGAAAAGCATCTTTTTACTGATTTATGAAATAACATTAATAAAGACACACATACCACCACCTATGGATCAAAGGAAAACATGCATGAGGGCCATAAACGCTTAAGTATTTCCTCCCCAATATGGTGTTGGAAAACCCCTTTGGTTTTTCATTGGATGAAGGTGCAGTTTCCTTGACAACCAGTTTTCTGAACAGACTGCCTATACCTCAGCGTTCTACAGCTTGCTGTAAAGTCAAAGTGTGATATTCTTACAAGATGCGCACAAATTTACTAAAGGAGTGACTTTACAATTTGTAGATGATTTCTACTAGACACGACAGAGAAGATGTTAGCTAACTGAGAAAAAGGAGGTTCTAAATCCTTAGCATCCAGGACCATAAAAAGCTCTTAAACTTACGGCTGTTACTTAAATAAAAATTGCTATTTCTTTGTGATTATCTATCTACGTCTGCTCGTTCATTAACCCAGAAACAGGTCACTCTGGGTTGATACTAACATTTATCTAAAGATAGAAATATTAGGAAAGTAACAACTGGTTAGCCGTTGTTAGTCATCGTCACCAGGAACGGTGCCAAATTGCCCCAGCTGACCGTGAGCATCCGGCAAAGTCTTCCCGAGAAGCTTCCCTTTCCAGGGGACTCTTACTGCCTCCGGGAATTTCTGTGCAGCCAGAAAAGAAGTGAAGCAAATGGGATTGAGTTTGGCAGGGATTTTCAAATACCTTGTTTCATTTCTAGAAATGGGAAACCTAACTAGCCTGTAGGCATTTGTCCAGAAGCACCACACTCAGGTTCATTTTTCTTTAGGGGAATATGACTATATATTTTTCACCACCTCTTACCCTTGGATTAAAAATAAAAAATCACAGCTTGATCTCTGCAACCATGAATATGCCCTTTAAAACACGGCTATGTCTTCCACATACTTTGGTCCATGCCTTGTATTTAAAATGCATAATTTGTGTCTGTGTGAGGCATCTCAACTTCCAGTTATGAGCTTATATGCAAAATTGTATTGATGGATATATGTATTATTCTGAAAGGGATTTCAGTTCTTCTATAAGACCCTAAAGGCGTCCACGATTCATAAGTGTGTTGATAGCACTTCTACAGTTTCCTGCCTGACTTTCCATCCTTCCTTCTTTCTCACCGATGATGCAGTTCTGCCCTCTTTCCATCCTCACATCCTCCTTCCAAAGCAAAACTTCCCATACTTCTACTCTATTCCTTGCTGCTTTATCCTGACTGCGTAGACCACATTTTTTGGGGGGTGCAGATTATGCAACATATTTACACATTTAATCAATTAAAGCCATGAGTTAGTTAACAGACCAGGGTAACACACATTAACTCATCACATGATAAACCAAAGCCCAATATCAAAGAAATGACACAAATCCTGGACTCGATACACTTCAGAGCTTCCCTTGGAGGTCAAAGAGCAGCTGTAAGTGTTTAGCTGAGCAAGTTCTAATAAGCACTTGGAAGGATGCAGTGTTAATGACACGCAGAGAGGATCTTTCTTTTATTGAAAATGACATTTATATGACACAGCTTATAAGATAATGAGTGCAGTCAGTTCTGGGTAACGGATGGGGCCAAGTGCTGAGCAAAGCAGGACTCCTTCAGTTTCGTGAAGCCATGGTGTTTGCTAAACAACAGAGCAGAGGGGTGGTAGTGTGTGGCTTAACTCCTCATGAGCCCCCTGGGAAAGGACCGTGTGGCACATTTTAGAAACTGTGCTCTTCCTAAACATGCAAGTACTTTGAAGATTGATCTTTCTGTAGGAAGAGATTTCTTGCCTGGTTCGTGTGGGAGAATGAGATACAGAAGTTGTGCAGAGAGGCACACTTGCTCTCAAAGGAAATGTTAAATGTATATGTTATTTTCATTATGTCTCACGATCCATATGTTTTGTGAAAATATGTCACTGTTATTTTTACTTAATGTGGAAATTAATTGAATTGCATCTTGTTTACAGTGTTTCATAAATACATGTTTTCTCTGAAACGTCTCTTTTCCAGCCCCACCAAAGCTTCCCCCTCAATACAACAGGTGACTGGTTCTCCTTTTTCTGGCGAGAAAATGGCAAACATCTCATAGAAGCCTCTAACAGGGCTTTCTCTCAGTGTTTATTATCCCTGTGTTGATCTTTTCTCCAAACTCAAGGAAGAAAAGCATCTCTTCTCTCTGAGCAACATTTTCAAAGGTTTACTGAGTCACGTTACTTCGAAAATCCTCCAGGATTAAACTCTCAAGTTCTTCTTTTCACCTTCACCTCTCTGGGTTCTAATTTCTTTCAAATTGTCCTAGGCTTTTCTCATGTAGAGAAGTCCATTTGCTCTTTACTGTCTGGGAAGTTTGTTCCACTCTTCTCTCTGATGTTAACCAACTCTCATAGTTGGTTAAGATTGGGAGAAGGAAATAGATGATGCATGTTTTCATTCTTTTGGAGTTTTTTTCTTCTCTTACCTGCCTGCCTGCAGGAATATATATTTGGTTCTGCTCCAGATTCCAGATGGTAAGGGAGCCAGAGTCAGGGCAAATCTTACCTTCTAAAGGCAGGTCTATCCGCCAACTTCTTTCAATCTCCTCCCCTGGCTCTCAACAAATGGTTCTTCTGGATTAGGCGTGAGTTGAGTGTTAATAGTCACCTAAAGGTGGCTGATACACACTTTCCAATTCAGCTTTAATCAGTGATAAAGTGGGTAGTTTGAACTTTATCACTCTGATTTTTTTTACCTACTCTAAACGTATTTTTGTCCATTCTAAACTCCAAATGGGATGGGGTTATGAATACCGCCTCAAATTTCCTTAATGCAAGGAAACATGCTCTGCTCATTCTAGCTTCTTCTTTTTTAAAGACTTTAGTTTTTTTAGAGCAGCTTTAACTTTACAACAAAATTGAGAGGGCGGTACAGAGATTTCCCGTATACCCCCTGCCCCCATACATCCATAGATGTTCCCAATATCAACATCACTCACCAGAATGGTACTTTATTTTTTTTTTAACCAAGGATGAACCTACACTAACACATCATAATCACCCAAATCCGTAGTTTACCTTATCATTGTACATTCTATGGGTTTGGACAAATGCATAATGACATACATCCATCATTATGGTATCATAAAGAGTATTTTAACTGCCTTAAAAATCCTCTGTGCTCTGCCTATTCATCTCCCCCCACCCTTGCCTCTGACCTTTTTATTGTCTCCATGGTTTTGCCTTTTCCAGCAAGTAATATAGTTGGAATCGTACAGTACATAGCCTTTTCAGATTGGCTGTTTTCACATATTAATACACAATTTACGTTACTCCATGTCTTTTTTATGGCTTGATGGCTCACTTCTTTTTAGTGTTGAATAATATTCCATTGTCTCTGTTCACTTAACTGAAGGACATCTTATGTACTATCAAGTTTTGGCAATTATGAATAAAGATATTATAAACATCCATGTACGCGGGTATTTGCGTAGATATAAGTTTTCATCTCCTTTGAGGAAATACCAAGGGACACGATTGCTGGATGTATGGCAAAAGTATGTTTAGTTTTGTAGGAGACTGCCAAACCGTCTTGCAAAGTCGTTGCACCATTTTGGAACCTCACCAGCAACTGTACAAGAGTTCCTATTGTTTCTCATCCTCACCAGCATTTGGTGTTGTCAGTGTTCCAGATTTTGTCCACAGGTATATAGTGGTATTGCAGTGTTGCTTTAATTTGCATTTTCCTGATGACATACGATGTAAAACATCTTTTCAAATGCTCATTTGCCATCTGTAGAGCTTCTCTGTTGAGGTGTCTGTTAAGGTCTTTAACCCATTTTTAAAAATCAGGTTGTCTATTCCACATTGCTGTTTTTAAGGGTTCTTTGTATTTTTTGGATAACATACTTAATCAGATGTGTCCTTTGCAAATATTTTCTCCCAGTCTGTGATTTGTCTTCTAAGTCTCTTGATATTTTCTTTTGAGGAGCAGAGTGTTTAAAATTTTAATGAAGTCCAGATTATCAATTATTTCTTTCATGGATTGTGTCTTTGGTGTTACAACTGAAAAAGAATCACCATCATCATCTAGGTTTTCTCCTATGTTATCTTATAGGAATTTTATAGTTTTGTGGTTTACATTTAGGTCTATGCTCCATTTTAAGCTGATTTTTGTGAAGGGTATAAGGTCTGTGCTAGATGAATTTTTTCATATGGATGTCTGGTTGCAGCCACACTATACGTTGAAGAGGCGATCTTTGCTCCACTGTGTTGCCTTTGCTCCTTTGTCAAAAATCAGTTGACTATATTTATGGAGTTCTATCATTGACTGGGCTCTCTATTTTGTTCCATTGATCTGTTTGTCTGTTCTTTCACCAGCAACACACCGTCTTGATGACCGTAGCTTTAGAATATGTCTTGAAGTTGGATAGTGTCAGTCCTCCAACTTTGCTGGTCTTTCTTCAATATTGTGGTGGCTCTTCTGGGTCCACCCTCACTTCTTCATCCAACCTTTCTCCTTATTTCTGTCGAACTTCTTAAAATGTGTCATCTATACCTGCTGCTGCCATTGCTCATTTATTCAGTTTATACAAATATAAAAATATATTCATTATATATGCATAGGTAATAACTTCTTTTATTAAATGAATACATACTCATTATTATTATTATTATTATTATTTGCGATATGTGGGCCTCTCACTGTTGTGGTCTCTCCCGTTGTGGAGCACAGGCTCCAGATGCGCAGGCTCAACGGCCATGGCTCATGGGCCCAGCCGCTCCACGGCATGTGGGATCTTCCCAGACTAGGGCATGAACCTGTGTCCCCTACATCGGCAGGCAGACTCTCAACCACTGCGCCACCAGGGAAGTCCCATACTCCTTAATTTTTAAAATCAGCTGACAGTAAAACATTTATAAAGGAAAACTTTACAAATTCTATTCTGTCTTTCACCTCCAACCTACCTACTTCAACTTGCCAAGAGAAATATTTTTATTTTTTCTGTTTCTTCTAGAAGATATTTCCATATTTTTAACGTATGCTTGTGCTGCCCTTCTTTGATTTATCAACTATTAGTCACTATTTATGTCTGCTATGATAGAGAATGACTTAGTTTATACCATTCCCCACCCCTTCTCCTCTAGGCTCTAATTTAGTTTAAGTTAGTAAACTCTATTCACACCTTTCTTGACTCTTTCTTACTTTACAGCAAACTCATCACCTAGCCAGTCACTTCCATCTTTAAAATATACCTTGAACCTAATTTCTTCTTGCTAATTGCACCCACTACCATCTAAGGTCAGGTCTTTTAATATCTTGTAGGGACTGCTTATCAATTCCTAACTATTTTTTCTGGTTTCAACTCTTGGCTACCTGCTGTCTATTCTATACTCAGTAGCCAGAGGGACTTAAATAAAATCAGTTCTGATGCACTCTGCCCTCCAAAGACTTCCCATCTTCTTGGTATTTCTAGTCTTCCCCACATCTCCTAAGATGTACATGATTTGGCTTCTGGCCACCATCTCATGCCGTCCTCCCCACTGATCACTGCGTTCTTATCCTATTGAGTTTCTTTTTATTTCTTGACTACATCAAGGATGCTCCCCATGGGGCCACTGCACCTGCTGTTCCCTCAGCCTGGAACACATTGCATCAGATATTTAGGTACTTCTCCCATTCACTTCATGTAGGTCTCATTTGAATAGTCTTACATTTGAAAGTCATCTCATTAGAGACACCATCCTTGACAACCTTATCTAAAAGAAGCCCCCTCCCTTACAAAATCCTTCAATCTCTCTTTAAACCCTTATCTAGAATGTGAGCTACATGAGATCAGGGGAAAGGTTGATTTTTGTCATTGTAAATCTCCAGCACCGACAACAGTGCCTGGTATTAAAGTGTGATCAACAAAAACGTGTAGATGAATGAATACATAAATAGACCACTGCTACAGAGAAAGCATAGGTGTTTCAGTGGTGTTCTAGATATGACATCCTTGAAGTCTTAAACCCTAGAGGGTCATCATTCCATAGAAATATGAAAATGAGAGAACAGTTGCACTTGGTAAGCATCCTCAATCCTTAAGGGTTATAAACCTCCTAAAGTTTGCCCCTTCTAAGGGATCATGAGTAGTTTTCACCTAGTTAGAAACTAAGTTAGGCTCAGTTACTTCAATCAGGCTTTTTTTTTTTTTCATTTAGGTATTTCAGAAGTCTTTCCAGTACAATCTTTCTGAGTAGGCTACAAGAGAATCCATTTGTAAACGGTGTAACTATGAAATATATTAGCATGTGTTAACAAGAGAGGCCATTCATGCTCCTTTGTCCGTAATCTTCAATTTTGAGATTGCACTGTGTAGAATTATTTCTTTTCCTATTAGAAATAATCCACCATATTGAAACATCATACCCTTATCCCCAGCCATCCTTCCTCAGCACTCCGGTTCATCTCATTTATGCACTCTCTTATCCAAAGCCATGCTATTAACGAGCACTGACTCCTAAAACATCCTTCATATGTACCTAGCTCACTGGTCATCTCTGTCTGGAGATGCCACAGAAATGTTAAATGGAACAGGAAATGTGTAATTATTTTCCCCAAATCTGTTCTTGTTCCTGCATTTCTCATTTAAGAAGACTGAGAATGATACCAGGTCTCTTTTTCTCATATAATCTGTGTAAGCAATTAGTCACCAACTTTCATAGATTAGACCTCAGGAGATCTGTCTGCTTCCCTCTGTGCCCAGTAAGACCTCTGTCCTTCAGAATTCTCATCACTACCCTATCACTCATAAATACAACTCTGACTTAGGCTAACATTCCTCCAAACTATCCTCTCGGTCTCAGGCAAATTCACATCTGGGCATGCTCCATGTCCTTCAGTGACTCCATGGTTCTCCAGGATAAAGGTCGATTAAAGAGTTTCACACTATGCCCTTCACTGTTAGACTCTGTTCATCTCTCTAGCCCAGCCTCCTGTCACTGTCCTGTGCAGATTCTTTGCACCTGCTGTTCTGAAAGCTAACAGTTTGCCAAACACACCATGGTGTTTCTTTCGCATTTTGTTCCCTCTACTTCAAATGTCCTTGGCTACAGTCTCTGTTCAGTTCATTTCTACTTGTCCTTTAAGACCAGCGTAAGCATTATCTCTGGTAGGAATCCTTTTCTGAATTCCTGGTGTGATTTATATTCCCTTCCTTGGTGCTCCCAGGACAATGTGTGTAGACCTCTTTCATAGATTCATGATGCTGTACTTGCTTGCTTACTATCATTATTATCCACCTCTCTATACTCTCTTATTTGTGTATATTGCCAATTAAACTCCTAAAGGTCAGTGGTGGTGTTTTGATCATGTTTATATCCCTACTGGCTAGCCTGGTAATGTTCATGAAGCACCCATGGAAAGAAGGAAAAACGAATGAAGGATAGCTTTACTACTTAGACCTAGAAGACACTTCCAGAACCAAAATAAAGCCATGCTGCAGCCTCATAGCACTGTGGGCAAACATCACAAGCTGCAACATAGAGTGTGAACTATGAGGATGACAACCTTTCTATTTTGGTTTTTAACCAAAAAGTAAGCATTATTTAATTGTGTAATGCAGCCCTGGTGTGTGTTTGTGTATGTGTGTTGGGCGGGAGGTGAGGGGGTTTGCACAGCAAATGTGACCTCGGGGGACTTGATTCAATTCTGTTGTCTCATTAATTCCTCTTCCACATGCATTTACAATGTTGTTGTTGTTAATTTGGATGTGACATATATCATAAATCAGTCTCTTTATATATAGTATGTACATAATTCAATAAGCAAGGAGATAGATGGATAAATAAGACAGATCTCTATAGCACCGATACAAGTACCAAATTACGAAGACCTAAAAAGTGTCCTAAAGCCATAGATTGAGTGATGAAAAGTTAATACACTTGAAATTCCTCTCATGGTCCTTAAACTAAAGAATTGGTACATTGTCTTCCTAATAACTAAGATTTGAAGAGCATAGATTTGTTTCAGGCATTTACAGTTCCCTTCATTTCCTGCCATCTCCCCCATATCCTTTCTTGTGAACATCATGTGTTTAGGTTTGGTTCTAATTAGGGCCTGAAAATTGTTGCTTGATTGTACAGTCATAGCAACATAAGAGGTGGGGGGAAAAAACTATTTAGCAGATAAGAATTTACTACAGCAAGACATCCAATTGTTGAATAACCCCAGTGTCCTTCACCTCAAAAACCCTGCCCAGAAGGCCATTCCAAACATTTATTACTTGCAGAATGAAAAAGTACTTCCTTATGTCTGTGCTAAATTTATTTTGCCCTAACTTTCATTAAAGCTTCTTTGTGCTATATAAGCTGAAAGGGAAAAGCAGCCTACATTATCTACACTTAGATTCTGTGCACTTTAATTAGATCCTATGTGTCATTTCCATTGCAAGAAGGGTCTGTCCTACCAATCCCTGTGATTCATTCCTTCCCAGCTATTGTTATCAAGCTTTCAGCATTTTTCTTTCTTTTTTTTTAAAATTTAATGTTGAAAAAAATTGACTGTTGAGATGTAGATATGCATCCTCAAAATCATTTACTATATAGATTTCATAGAATTTAACCAGAATTACACTTGTAGGATGGATACATCTTGACAAAAGAAAACAAAAGCAGCGGCTCTGATGGGTGCTGATAAAAGTGTTTCCCCTCTGGCCAGCATGTGATTAAGCAGAAGAGCATAGAACAGATTTTTAAGATTTTTGACATTAGGGACCACCTCTGTTATGTGCTCTGAATTGTTACTGGCACCCCATAGGTGTTTAATAGATATTAATACTGCAAACTTTAACAATAAATGAAAAAGGAAGAACTGATCTGAAAACAATCCAGTAGTGGATACATGTTGGAAGATATGATTCATTGTTTTCAAGGATAATATTCCTGTATTTCACACATAATCTGGAAGATTTAAAATTTTATCTGTTTCATTTGAAAATAATATAAATGCTACTCGTAGCCAAATTCTTCATTTAGTGCAGAGTAAAATTTCATTTTCAGATCAAACAGAAATAGAGGGATGTAAACCAAATATGTAGACCAAGTCATGATGTACAATTGTATATGCAGAATTAAGGCCAGATGGGGCTATAAAACTAGCCCCTAAATCTCAACATTGAATTCCATGTGTTTCAGCAGAATAAGATGGCATACCAATCAGGAAATAGGTAGGCACTGGAATTATTCTTCTGCAGTTTCTCGCCACTCTTTTCTCCCTATCCTGTCAACCACATGTACATGCCTAGAAATGGGGCCTCCTACATTGAGGAGAGGCAAGGAAAAAGGAATAAAGAAAAAAATAAAACGGTGTCCCAGAGGGAGAGAAGTGACAGTGGACATTGTGCAGAGGCAGTTTTTACTCACTCAGATGTTGAATATAGAAATTAGCAGTGATTCCTCCAAAAGAGAGCCCAACTCCATGTTGTCAAATCCAAGAAATATTCATCAGATCTTAGAATTACTTATTCATAGAGGTGGAAAGGACTTAAGGCCATAAGATTGGTCTTCCTTCATTTGGGTGGACCTGGACATTAGCAGTTGGCTTATTTAGACTCCTTTTAGCCTGTGTGAGTCAAGTGGATTTTTTGTTTGTTTGATAAATCAGTCAAACAATAGGACTGCCCACTTTGACCCACTCTCTACCTTCCCCCCAAATTGTCTTATGGGAAGAGACACTTTATTATTCGATTATCTTATCAACTCATATACTGTGTAAGAGATGTACTTAGACCCAGTAACTGTTTCACAGAGAAAACATATGAGGTCACACAGACTATTAACCCATAACTTCTTATTTTTCATGGATGTAGAAAACAAACTTATGGTTACCAGGGAATAAGGAAGGGTGGGATAAATTGGGAGATTGGGACTGACATACACACACTACTATATATAAAATAGGTAACTAATAAGGACCTACTGTATAACATGGGGAACTCTACTCAATACTCTGTAATGGCCTGTATGGGAAAATAATCTAAAAAAACTGTATATGTATAGCTGATTCACTTTGCTGAATACCTGAAACTAACACATCATTGTAAATCTACTATACTCCAATAAATTTTTATTTTTAAATCCATAACTTTTGAATAAGAACAGATCAGAATGAGGGTTCCATCAATCTCTTCACCCTCAAATTGGAAAGAAAAAACAAAACAAAATGATGCAGTAAAATAATTTAAGGGAAACATATAGTAAAGAAATAGGAAGGAGAATACATATTCATTTATTCATACCCCACTTTACTCCAGAAAAGAATGTAAGAGAATTTACAAAATATGATATAATGGGATTAAAAAAACGCAAATCTTTTATAAAATCAGGCACCCCTCCCCCACAAAATGGTGAGTATGTAACTATTTGAGTCAGATTTTTCTCACAATACTGACTATAGCATATACCAAAGTCATAGATTTTTCTCACAATAGTGACTATAGCATATACCAGAGTCAAGTAGACTCAAGATTATATGTGAACTTTTCAGTTTCTAAGGTATTCTGTGGTGCTTCAATTTTGACTTGAGAGATGTCAGATTACCTAGAGGAAAATCCCAAATAGTGTCAAAGTGCATTATGGCAATTGCTGTTGACATTAACCAGGCTTGAAAGTTCTTGCCAGAAATGACACTACAGTTCAAGACCACATTGACTGGCTAGAACTAGGCATCATTCTGGAAAGCATTGCTTGTCAAAGATAAAATATTTTGACATGCTTGCGTGTCTGAACTTGAAGTTCCATGAGGATCACAAATTGGGAGGCTAGCCATGGCTACTAAAAATGCTCAGCTCGCTCCCTCCTCAAGTGAATTTGAGACTAAAGTGGCAATTTAGGTTACAGACTTATATTCCAGACAAAGCCAGTGTGATTGACTCTCAGGGAAACAGAAAACTCTGACCTCGATACAGGCACAAGGGCAGTGTCCTTGAAGGACAACCTGAAGATCAAGCTCTCTCTTTAATGAATAAGCCCAATTCCTCAAATTCCATCTTTTAAAAGTCAGTCCTTTGTTTTAAGACTTGGATTTTCCCCTTAAGTAAATATTCCACAAGGAAACATGATAAATTAAGTTTTTAGTGTTATCAGAATGCAGTCATTAGTAAAAGCAGGGATAAATATCTTCTCAGTAGGTTCAAGGAAAGGGAATGGGAAAAAGACAGAAAGAGGGTAAAGGAACTTACCTTGGTTTACAGTTTTGCCAAGAGTGGTCTTGGATAGTAGGCAAGATAGCCTAAGGCATCCAAAACCAAAGAAATGCAAGGAAAGAAAGCAGAAAAATGCAAGAGAGTAAAGCTATAAGATGGATTTTTCAAGGCATTATATAATGATTTTCCTGAAGGTATTGAAACAAAATAAAATCACTATAAGAATAAAAGAAAGTTCCAGAAAACAGAAAGTGAGAATCACCTCTGTTTCTACTATTATTCTTACAAAGCAATTTTCATTTTTGCATTTTCCTTTATATTTATTTTTGCAAGCATAGGATGTTCAAATCACTTGCAATATGATGTTAACATATTTTTAATATGTTTGCATTTAAATGATATAAGTATTATACATGATTTCACTTCATCTTCAAACTTTTAAATGGCTGCAAAAGATTCCATCGTCTGGTTAAACCAATCATTCATTTATTCAACAATTATTTATTTAATGCTCACCACATTCCAGGCACTGTTTTAGGAACTGGGCTTAACAGCAGAGAATGCAAGGTTCAAAATTCTGTTCTCATAGAGCTGGCATTTTAGTAGTAGACACAGACAATAAGTAAATAAATATGTAAATAATTATGTAATAAGAAATGGGGAGTGATGAGTGTTTCAAAGGAAAACAGAAAGGTATATCAGGAAAAGGGGTTAGAAAACCAGCAAGTGAGAAGCTCTGTTAGGTAAGATAGTCAGGAGGACCTCTCTGAAGTGAAGACCCTTAAATAGTGATAGGAATGAAAATCTCTTGGGGAAAAGCATTAAGCAGAGGGACGAGAAAGTACAGAAGCCCTGAGGTATTGTCACACTTAAAGTTTGCAGAAATTCAAAGGAAGTCAGCCCAAATGGAATGTGTTGGCCCAATGAGAGGCTCAGAGTCGACAGGAGGCTAAGTTGTACCGGTCTGGAGCTGAGGACACATACTTGGGACTTTGTATTTCTTAGTGTGCTTGAAGTCTTTGGAGGTCTGAGGGCATCGTTCTCCTAACCTAGACATTGAGTGCTTTGTAGAGGGTTGGTTACAGAGACTGAGACAAGAGGTGATGTTGGGAAAGCCAGCAGGCAACTATTGTAATGATCGAGGCTGAGCAGAAAAAAGTGGTGAGATTGAAAATTAGAAGCAACAGGATTTATTCGTGGGTTAACTGTAAGATGCAAGAAGAAGAAAGATTAAGGAACTTCAAGATTTTGAGCCTGGGCAATTCATGCCATTGACTATGTTAAAAGATATTTTTCAAAAAGTTAAAAACATACAAATATCGTGGGTGAGAAAATCAGGAGACAGGAAACACTGGTTTGAAGGAGAATGAAAGACCTTGGAGTTATATAGGCTCAGAGAAGGAAGGCTGGAATAGGTTCACTAGGTTAGATACTAAACTTGTTCATGACCTCAAGTTCAATAAAATCGTAACTACTTGCATCTTGATAAAACAAAAATCTTCAAGTTAACATGTACTTACATAGAATGTGAGCCTTTAATAAATAACAGATGTGAATCATACCAAGGCACCTCTTTGGGTGAGTCTATCCAACAATATTCCAAGATGACACTGAAAGGACAAGTTGTCCTCCCTTTGCCTTATTATGAAGTGTCTGATATTTTATTTTTGTGAAAACTGAGATAGTAAACACTAGCAGAGGAGAAAACTGAAGAGAAGGGTCAGTCATCATTTAATTGTTGGTCCACTGTTAAACATTTGATTTATGTATAATATTTTAATATTATAAATCATAGAGTTTGTTGTCTTTTTTTGTTGGGGGTGTGCCCTTAAAATGAATTCCCAATAAAGGAAGTAATTGGTCCCTATATAATTTTGATATTTTATATTGAAAAGTATTTGCATTTACTACCAATATGTTATTCCAATTAGTTTTTTTAAATCTAGCCCAGGGAATTCACCTATTACATGTCCATGGTATGTTTTTTAGTACTACTATAATTTCTTTTTACCTTGTTTTCCAGATTTTACCTGTCTCTAAAAGCTGTTGATCTCGGTTTGTGTGTGTGTGTGTGTGTGTGTGTGTGTACCAGGGAGAGATCACTGGATTAGCAAAACTGCTTCCAATCGAAAGATTTACTTAAAACATTTAAAGTCATTGTATTTGACCCAGAGTTGAAAGGCAGTTTTTTAAAAGGACTTATTATTGTGTCCTGTTAAAGTCACTATGAGAATCAAAAGGGCTTACAAGATACAGTTACTGCCTTGAAAAAGTTACAACTGGCTTTATCTTTACGAGTTGGGACTATGATTTCACATATGGATACGATTTGACAGAAGCATAGTACAGGACAGAAATAAAAACATCAGCTTTGGGGATAGTCTTGACATGTACTGGATGTGTATCTCAATATCTCTGATTCTTAGTTTTATTATTTATAAAATGAAGACAATTTTATCCAGATTGTAAGGGTATTGTAAGAGTTAAATATACATGTACTATCCATTAATATCCGCTATCTATCTATCTCTCTATCTATCAATAGTCTAACTCATCACATACAATAGCACGGACCACATCACATAATTAGCGACCAGTAAATAGAATCACTATTGTGGTTTGTATTTCCTCAAACATTTTATTCTGAATCAGATCTCTGAACTTTTACACTTGTCCCCTGTGACTCGATTTTTCTCCACTTTCCCCACCTGCAACTCTCTCAAACCTCCCATTTTTTCAATACTCAGCTTAGTTATTTTCTCCATGAGACCTTCTTGGGTCCACCAAGGTGAGTCTATCATACTGTAGCCCAGCTCTGTTCTCCCAACACCGGGCACATACTTGGCTTAAAGATGGATATCAATCATTATGTCATGTGAATAACTGAAGAAGCGTCTAAAAAATCATATAGTTACCTATTTATTCAACTATTTCACCGAATCATGATAAAGCTAAAGCAAGATGCCCAGAGGAGTGTGTCTATATAAACTTCAGACTCTCTTTAGCACTTTCATCTCTGTAAGTAAGCACACAAAAAGCACTACATAAAGGCCTCAAAATTAGAAAATCATTAAATATTATATGCTTCTCTCCTCTTTCCCCCATGGTCAAAACACATGGTGTTACTTTAAAGTCAGCAGAGTTTATAACAGGCATTTCACATTCATAACTTCAATTAAACAGAAGAATCGAAAAGTAACAGATTCCACAGGTTTAGAAGAAGACTAACAAATATTTACAAATAAAGAATTTGGAAATCATGTCATAAGAGCCAGCATGCAGGAGGCTAGATAATAGTATTCACAGGTCATCTAACCCATGCTTTTTCAAACGGTGCTTGAGATTTGCAGCTGTCATAGAAAACACTCACTGCTTCTTGAGTAGTTTTCCGAATATAATCTTAATGTCATGTTCACCAGCCAATGACAAGATAGGACCATCCACAACAAAGCTCTGTAATGCAGCCAGTCCACCAGCCTTGCTGTAATACTGTCAACAATTCCACGCTGCTGTAACACACATGTAAACATGGCCTAAAAGGCCAACAGGTGTGCCTCAAACTGGGAAAAAAAAATAACAGACTAAATCGAGGCTGCAAAGACACACCAAAGACCTGAGCAGCATTAGTTTAAATAACTAGTAAGCAGTAATTACTGTCTAAACAAAGAAGCATTTATTTGTAAACCAAAGATATGGGGGATATTTTGGGAGGTGGGGAATCAAAACCACCTGGAAGCAAAAGGACAAAACCACAAGAGCTATAACACTATCCCCAGAAGGAAAAAAACACCATCATTTTCATAGAGGAAGAATGGCCCTCTATGCAATTACTAGCTCTGGGTGACCTATCACTAAAACCTGTACAAAGGACTCATGTACTGCATGTGTCTTGATGAGCTTGGATAATTCTAGTGACAGTAGAGCACCTGCTCTAGGATGTCCGGTAAAAGTGGTTTCTTGGATTTTCTAGAGAGGAAGCTGCAAGGAGATGTCATGATCGCATGTCTGCAAAAAAATCTGTGTCCACTGAGGTACAGAACCTGGGTAGCAGAAACTTAAACATGTGAATCCAGGTGACAGTGGTAGTAGGCATACGAGCAAACAGGCATTGCACAGAAGTTACTGGAAAGATTAACAGGGGAGCAGTCCTTATGGTGGTAAATCTGAAAAGTAAGATTCCAGGGCACAGGTGAGGAGAATTAAGAAGACAACACTGAGATATTGATAGCAGAGCACACAGAAAGCAAGGAATTTGTAGATAGAACAGATTTTATATTTGACCTCAGGAGAAAAATGAAGTGAATACCTAGAAAGATGGGCAAGAGAAGGTTGTGATAAATAGAAAACACGCATTGGGGTTCATGCAGATGGGAGAAGAAGTCAGGTGGTCAATCCAGGGCGAATATCCAGTTTGAGGGTTTCAGTTAGTGACATCAACCAGTAATATCTCTGATTAGAAAGGATCATAGACTATATCCTTAGAATGGATCAGATAGACGCAATTGTCAAAATATGTTCAGTATTGGCCTGCTGAGAGGATATAGAAAAGGATGTACTATCTACGTAAATCCTAAAAATGAGAACTCCCGCCCGCCCCCGCCACAGCTGGTTTTGTTTGATAACTGCCTATTAGTCTTTTAAATGTAATTGTACACATCCAGGACCCTGGAAGTTGTGCGAGTAGTTGATGGCCCTTCTCACGGTCTGGGAGGTTGGGAAAACTCTAAAAAGTTGTTCCCCCAAATCTCTGGCCCCTCATAAGCTTTGTCTCACCCTGGGATTCTTCGGGTAAGGTAATCAAATAGAAGGAAATGGTACTGAAAAGGAGAAGAAGCAGCGGCGAGACCACCAGCCTGAGAACAGTAATAAGGAAGGAGCAAGAATGGAAGAAGTGAGGCCAGTAGAGAGAATATTAGTTGTCATTGGCAGCCTTTTGAGGGATGAGGAATCTGGGCCATCTCATGTCCCTGTCACTATCATGTGTCACTGAAGTATTAAAGTTAGTGGCAGGGAAAGCACAGGGTAAAAATGGAAGCCAATTCTATTCCACTTAAATGCTGAGCATTTCTAGCTGACTCCAGCCATACCTGTGTCTGGTTTATCAGAAGACTTCTAAAGAGCGGTACAGCATGCAGCTTTCAAAAGATATTTGCAGATTTGTGATCACCTACAGGGGTGGGATAGGGAGGGTGGGAGGGAGACGCAAGAGGGATGGGATATGAGGATATATGTATACGTATAGCTGGTTCACTTTGTTATACAGCAGAAACTAACACAACAGTGTAAAGCAATTATACTCCAATATGATGTTAAAAAAAAAAAAGGCATCTGCAGAGTCAGAGCCTATCAGAAAAGTTTTAGGGCACAAACAAGGCCTCAGATTAATGCATCTACTGAATCATTTAGTTGAAGAAGAGAAGAGAAAGTTTAACAGGTGAATTAAAATAAAAGAATATTTAAACACACAGGTAAACCAAAATCAGAAGTTTACCTCTATAAAGGGAACATATTTTTAATGTTAAGAATATTCCATTCTAGGACTTCCCTCGTGGTCCAGCAGTTAAGACTCTGTGCTCCCAATGCCGGGGACCCGGGTTCGATCCCTGGTTGGGGAGCTGGGTCCTGCATGCATGCTGCAACTAAAACGATTCTGCATGCTGCAACTAAGATCCTACATGCCACAACTAAGAGCCTGCATACTGAAACTAAAAGATCCCTCATGCTGCAACTAAAGATCCTTCACACAGCAATGATGATCATGTGTGCTGCAACTAAGACCCAGTGTGGCCAAATAAACAAACAAATAAATAATTTTTAAAAAGAATATTCCAGGGGGAGACCTTCAAGATGGCAGAGCAGTAAGACATGGAGATCACCTTCCTCCCCGCAAATACATCAAACATACATCTACATGTGGAACAACTCCTACAGAACACCTACTGAATGCTAGCAGAGGACCTCAGACTTCCCAAAAGGCAAGAACATCCCCACATACATGGGTAGGGCAAAAGTAAAAAGAAAAAACAGAGACAAAATAATTGGGACAGGATCTGCACCTCTGGGAGGGAGCTGTGAAGGAGGAAAAGTTTCCACACACTAGGAAGCCCCTTCACTGGCAGAGACAGGGGGTGCATGGGGGGGAAGCTTTGGAGCTATGGAGGAGAGCGCAGCAACAAGGGTGCAGAGGGCAAGGCGGAGAGATTCCCACACAGAGGATTGGGCCGACTGGCACTCACCAGCTGGAGAGGCTTGTCTGCTCACCTGACAGGACAGGTGGGGGCTGGGAGCTGAGGCTTGGGCTTCGGAGGTCGGATCCCAGGTAGAGGACTGGGGTTGGCTGCATGAACACAGCCTGAAGTGGGCTAGTGCACCACAGCTAGCTGGGAGGGAGTCCAGGAAAAAGTCTGGACCTGCCTAAGAGGCAAGAGACCATTGTTTCAGGGCACGTGAGGAGAGGGGATTCAAAGCACAGCCGCAACGAGTTTCAGAAACCAGTGTGAGCCGTGGCTATCAGCTCAGACCCCAGGGACGGGCATGAAACACTAATGCTGCTGCTGCAGCCACCAAGAACCCTGTGTGCGAGCACAGGTTACTATCCACACCCAACCCTCCCCAGAACCTGTGCAGACCACCACTGCCAGGGTCCCGTGATCCAGGGACCACTTCCCTGGGAGAACACCTGGCATACCCCCGGTTGTTGCAACATCACACTAGCTTCTGCCGCCACAGGCTCACCCTGCATTCAAATTATAACTACCGTACCCCTCCCTCCTCCCCCTGACCTGAATGAGCCAGAGCCCCTTAATCAGCCACTGCTTTAACCCCGTCCTGTCTGAGCGGGGAACAGATGCCCCCAGGCGACCTACATGCAGAGGTGGGGCCAAATCCAAAGCTGAACCCCAGGAGCTGTGTGAGCAAAGAAGAGAAAGGGAACTCTCTCCCAGCAGCCTCGAGCAGTGGATTAAATCTCCACAATCAACTTGATGTACCCTGCATCTGTGAAATACCTGAATAGATATTATATCATCCAAAATTGAGGCAGTGGACTTTGGGAGCAACTGTAGACTTGGGGTTTGCTGTCTGCGACTGATTTGTTTCTGATTTTTATGTTTAGCTCAGTGTAGTGTTTAGCACTTCTATTCGTTGGTGGATTTGTTTATTGGTTTCATTGCCCTCTTCTATTTTTTAAATTATTATTCTTTTATTTAATAATTTCCTTTTCTTTTTTTATTTATTATTTTTTATTTTTCTTTCTTTTTTTTTTTCTCTTTTCTTCTGAGCTGTGTGACTGACAGGCTCTTGGTGCTCCAGCCTGGTGTCAGGCCTGAGCCTCTGAGGTGGGAGAACCGAGATCAGGATGTTGGGCCACCAGAGATCTCCCAGCTCCATGTAATATCAACGAGAGCACTCCCAGAGATCTCCTTCTCAATGCTAAGACCCACCTCCACCCAACAGCCAGCAAACTCCAGTGCTGGTTGCCCCATGCTGAACAACTTGCAAGACAGGAACACAACCTAACCCATTAGCAGAGAGGCTGCCTAAAATCATACTAAGTTTACAGACACCCCAAAACGCACTACCAGACGTGACCCTGTCCACCAGAAGGACAAGATCCAGCCTCACCCACAAGAACACAAGCACCAGACCCCTCCAACAGGAAGCCTACACAAGCCACTGAAGAAACCTCACCCACTGGGGGCAGACACCAAAAACAATGGGAACTATGAACCTGCAGCCTGAGAAAAGGAGACCCCAAACACAGTAAGTTAAACAAAATGAGAAGACAGAGAAATATGCGGCAGATGAAGGAGCAAGATAAAAACTCAACAGACCAAACACATGAAGAGGACACAGGCAGTCCAATTGAAAAATAATTCAGTGTAATGATAGTAAAGATGATCCAAAACCTTGGAAATAGAATGGAGAAAACATAAGAAATGTTTAACAAGGATCTAGAAGAACTAAAAAACAAGCAAACAATGATGAACAAGAGAATAGATGAAACTTAAAATTCTCTAGAAGGAATCAATAGCAGAATAACTGAGGCAGAAGAATGGATAAGTGACCTGGAAAAGAAAAGTGGAAATATCTACCACAGAGCAGAATAAAGAAAAAAGAATGAAAAGAATTGAGGACAGTCTCAGAGACCTCTGGGACAACATTAAACACACTACATTCGAATTACAGGTGCTCCAGAAGAAGAACAGAAAAAGACATAGTCTCAGAAAATATATGAGGAGATTATAGTTGAAAACTTCCCTAACATAGGAAAGGAAGAATTGTCAATCAAGTCCAGGAAGCACAGAAAGTCCCATACAGGATAAATACAAGGAGAAACACACCAAGACACATTAACCAAACTATCAAAAATTAAATACAAAGAAAAAATATTAAAAGCAGCAGGGAAAAGCAACAAATAACATACAAGGGAATCCCCATAAGGGTAAAAGTTGATCTTTCAGCAGAAATTCTGCAAGCCAGAAGGGAGTGACAGGACATACTTAAAGTGATGAAAGGGAAAAACCTACAACCAAGATTACTCCACTCAGCAAGGATTTCATTCAGATTCGACAGAGAAATTAAAACCTTTACAGACAAGCAAAAGTTAAGACAATTCAGCCACCAAACCATCTTTACAACAAATGCTAAAGGAACTTCTTTAGGCAGGAAACACAGGAGTAGGAAAAGACCTACAAAAACAAATCCAAAACAATTAAGAAAACAGTAATAGGAATATTCATATCAATAATATCCTTAAATGTAAATGGACTAAATGCTCCAACCAAAAGACATAGACTGGCTGAATGGATACAAAAACAAGACCCACATATATGCTGCATACAAGAGACTCACTTCAGACCTAGGGGCACATACAGACTGAAAGTGAGGGGATGGAAAAAGATATTCCATGCAAATGGAATACAAAGAAAGCTGGAGTAGCAATTCTCATATCAGACAAAATAGACTTTAAAATAAAGAGTATTATAAGAGAAAAAGAAGGACACTAAATAATGGTCAAGGGATCAATCCAAGAAGAAGATATAACAACTGTATATATTTATGCACCCAACATAGGAGCCTCTCAATACATAAGGCAAATACTAACAGCCATAAAAGGGAAAATCAACAGTAACACAATCATAGTAGGGGACTTTAACACCCCATTTTCACCAATGGACAGATCATCCAAAATGAAAATAAATAAGGAAACACAAGCTTTAAATGACACATTAAACAAGATGGACTTACTTGATATTTACAGGACATTCCATCCAAAACCAAGAAAATACACTTTCTTCTCAAGTGCTCATGGAACATTCTCCAAGACAGATCATATCATCAGTCACAAAACAAGCCTTGGTAAATTTAAGAAAATGAAATCATATCAAGTATCTTTTCCAACTGCAGTGCTTTGAGACTAGGTATCAATTACAAGAAAAAAACTGTAAAAAATACAAGCACATGGAGGCTAAACAATATGCTACTAAATGACCAAGAGATTGCTGAAGAAATCAAAGAGGAAACCAAAAAATACCTAGAAAAAAATGACAATGAATACATGATGACCCAAAACCTATGGGAGGCAGCAAAAGCAGTTCTAAGAGGGAATTTTATAGCAGTACAATCCTACCTAAAGAAACAAGAAAAATCTCAAATAAGCAAACTAAACTTACAACTAAAGCAATTAGAGAAAGAACAAAAACCCAATGATAGCAGAAGGAAAGAAATCATAAAGATCAGATCAGAAATAAATGAAACAGAAATGAATGAAACAATAGCAAAGATCAATAAAACTAACACTGGTTCTTTGGGGAAATAAACAAAATTAATAAACCATTAGCCAGGCTCATCAAGAAAACGAGGGGGAAGACTCGAATCAACAGAATTAGAAATGAAGAAGAAGTTACAACTGACACTGCAGAAATAAAAAGGATCATGAGAGATTACTACAAGCAAATATGCCAATAAAATGGACAACCTGGAAGAAATGGACAAATTCTTAGAAAA
This sequence comes from Delphinus delphis, assembly GCF_949987515.2. NCBI lineage: Eukaryota > Metazoa > Chordata > Mammalia > Artiodactyla > Delphinidae > Delphinus > Delphinus delphis. Next base: position 181,180,912 of record NC_082683.1, on the reverse strand, counting down.
GCACCACTTTCTGAGACTGAACAGGAAGAAATAGAAAATATAAACAGACCAATCCCGAACACTGAACTTGAAAATGTGCTTAAAAATCTTCCAATAAACAAAAGCCCAGGATCAGATGGCTTCACAGGCAAATTCTATCAAACATTTAGAGAAGAGCTAACAAACACCTATCCTTCTCAAACTCTTCCAAAATATAGCAGAGGGAGGAACACTCCCAAACTCATTCTACAAGGCCACCATCACCCTGACATCAAAACCAGACGAAGATGTCACAAAAAAAGAAATATACAGGCCAATATCACTGATGAACATAGATGCAAAAATGCTCAACAAAATACTAGCAAACAGAAGACAACAGCACATTAAAAGGATCATACACCATGATCAAGTGGGTTTACCCCAGTAGTGCAAGGATTCTTCTATATATGCAAATCAATCAATGTGATACACCATATTAACAAACTGAAGCATAAAAGCCATATGATCATCTCAATAGATGCAGAAAAATCTTTTGACAAAATTCAACACTTCATTTATGATAAAAACTCTCCAGAAAGTAGGCATAGGGGGAACCTACCTCAACATAATAAAGGCCATATGTGACAAACCCAAAGCCAACATCGTTCTCAATGGTGAAAAACTAAAACCATTTCCATTAAGATCAGGAACAAGACAAGGTTGCCCACTCTCACCACTATTATTCAACATAATTTTGCAAGGTTTAGCCACAGCGATCAGAAGTAAAAGAAATAAAAGGAATCCAAATTGGAAAAGAAGTAAAACTGTCACTGTTTGCAGATGACATGATACTGTACTAAAGAATCCTAAAGATGACACCAGAAAACTACCAGAGCTAATCAATGAATTTGGTAGAGTAGCAGGATACAAATTTAATGCACAGAAACCTCTTGTATTCCAATACACTAATGATGAACAATCTGAAAGAGAAATTAATGAAACACTCCCATTTACCATTGCAACAACAACAACAAAATACCTAGGAATAAACCTACCTAAGGAGACAAAAGACCTGTATGCAGAAAACTATAACACATTGATGAAAGAAATTAAAGGCGATACAAACAGGTGGAGAGATATACCATGTTTTTGGATTGGAAGAATCAACATTGTGAAAATGACTATACTACCCAAAGCAACCTACAGATTCAATGCAATCCCTATCAAACTACCACTGGCTTTTTTCACAATACTAGAACAAAAATTTTCACACTTTGTATGGAAACACAAAAGACCCTGAATAGCTAAAGCAATCCTGAGAAAGAAAAACAGAGCTGGAGGAATCAGGCTTCCTGACTTCAGACTCTACTACAAAGTTACAGTAATCAAGACAGTATGGTACTGGCACAAATACAGAAATATAGATCAATGGAGCAGGATAGAAAGCCCAGAGATAAACCCACACACATATGTTCACCTTATCTTTGATAAAGGAGGCAAGAATATACAATGGAGAAAAGACAGCGTCTTCAGTAAGTGGTGCTGGGAAAACTGGACAGCTACATGTAAAATAATGAGATTAGAACACTCCCTAACACCATACACAAAAATAAACTCAATATGGGTTAAAGACCTAAATGTAAGGCCAGACACTATAAAACTCTTAGAGGAAAACATAGGCAGAACAGTCTATGACATAAATCACAGCAAGATTCTTTATGACCCACATCCTAGAGAAATGGAAATAAAAACAAAAATAAACAAATGGGACCAAATGAAACTTAAAATCTTTTGCACAGCAAAGGAAACCATAAATAAGACTAAAGGACAACCCTCAGAATGGGAGAAAATATTTGCAAACGAAGCAACTGACAAAGGATTAATCTCCAAAATATACAAGCAGCTCATGCAGCTTAATATCAAAAAAAACAAACAACCCAGTCCAAAAGTGGGCAGAAGACCTAAATAGACATTTCTCCAAAGAAGATATACAGATTGCCAACAGACACATGAAAGGATGCTCAACATCACTAATCATTAGAGAAATGCAAATCAAAACTGCAATGAGGTGTCACCTCACAGCGCTCAGAATGGTCATCATCAAAAAATCTACAAACAATAAATGCTGGAGAGTGTGTGGAGAAAGGGAACCCTTTTTGCACTGTTGGTGGGAATGTAAATTGATACAGCCACTATGGAGAGCAGTATGGAGGTTCCTTAGAAAACTAAAAATAGAACTACCATATGACCCAGCAATCCCACTACTGGGCATATACCCTGAAAAACCATAATTCAAAAATTGTCATGTACCACAATTTTCATTGCAGCACTTGTTACAATAGCCAGGATGTGGAAGCAACCTAAGTGTCCAATGACAGATGAATGGATAAAGAAGATGTGGCACATATATACAATGGAATTTTACTCAGCCATAAAAAGAAACAAAATTGAGTTATTTGTAGTGAGGTGGGTGGACCTAGAGTCTGTCATACAGAGTCAGAAAGAGGAAAACAAATACCATATGCTAACACATATATATAGAATCTAAAAAAAAAAAAAAGGTCATGAAGAACCTAGGGGCAAGACGGGAATAAAGACACAGACATACTAGAGAATGGACTTGAGGATACAGTGGGGGGGAAGGGTAAACTGGGACAAAGTGAGAGAGTGGCATGGACATATATACACTACCAAATGTAAAATAGATAGCTAGTGAGAAGCAGCCACATAGCACAGGGAGATCAGCTCGGTGCTTTGTGACCACCTAGAGGGGTGGGGTAGGGTGGGTGGGAGGGAGATGCAAGAAGGAAGAGATATGGGGATATATGTATACATATAGCTGATTCACTTTGTCATACAGCAGCAACTAAGACAACAATGTAAAGCAATTATACTCTAAAAAAGATGGTAAAAAAACCATAAAATAAATTACAGTGCTCAATTTTACTGGTTAAAAAAATAAGAAAGAATGTTATATTCAGATGCCCTCATAGTATAGTCAAATTGTTTAAATTTTCAGAAATGGAAGGCATTCAATCCTGGAGGTGTGTGGGGAAGGACTCATGGTACTAATGAAACCACCTGCCCCTGAGCAGCTGCTACTGATCCTGTCTTGGCTGAGTTCATGATGTTTTAAGAGTCAGGAATTTATTTCTGCTGAAAAAGTCCTGAAACACTCATGTCTTTCAGATATTTTGGGGAGAAATCTCCTGTCCTGACACACTCAGGATTGGGAATTGTCTAGTTGGAAAGTATGGCATTTCTTTTAAAAGTTGAAAAATAAAAGGCACTTACAGTGGGTGCTGCTTTATTTAAAGCAAATCAGGGCGTTTGAAAACTGCTGAGTTAAAGAAAACGTGATTCCAGGACGCCTTTGCTGTCTTTGGCCCTTTTTTTGTGGGGAATTCAGAATAAATCACAAAGTTGTGAATATGCTCCATTCACATTCTTGAGTTTTAATTCATTAAGAACTAACTCTTCATACATTTTTACATTGACACATACTTGATTGATACACATCATGTACCTTCAGTTCTTAAATACCGTTTCTTCCTTAAGTTGTGGCAGAAAAGCTTTAAAAGTATATTTCATAAAGTCACTTATTAACAAATCAAATTCAGTGGTTTATCCAAAGAAGTTATATTTGAATACTGTAAATAACTGGCTTCAAACACAAAACAAGGACAATGACCATGATACCTGTTTCCTTCTGTGCACAGATATCACCACATAAAAGCGGGGCAAGGTTACTTTGCATTTGTAGCCAGCCAATTTTTACAGGCTTATACTAGGATTAAAAATCAAGAAGCTCCATCTTTGTAATCTACCAATGAAACATTTAAGGTACAAATGAGAACCTTGTACCTACAAGGCATTATTTTTCCTACAAAGATTTCTAATTATTGGGTTACACACATGGGTGCTTGTGACACACATGACCAGTGCACCTTTACAAGCTCCCTGCTTCTGGAATTTTGGAATTCTGAGAGCCCTTGGTGTGAAAGACTCCCAGTGAGTTACAGCAATACCTTTGGCAGAGTGACCTTTTCCCATCCCACTCTCACCAACGCAGCGTCCAAGAGAATGCTTCTGAGTTTCGCTGCCTCATCAACTCATTTCCTCTGCCATTCCCAAATGCAGCGCTTGGAGCTGCAGTGAGTTCTCTTAAACACCTCAACGATCCCAATGCCAAAGGTCACTGGACTCGTCCAGAGTTAAAGTTTCAAAGCATCTTAGCATAAGCAAACCTCCTGACTTTCCCCTCTTCCAAGGTAGCTGCAGTGCTAACTGCAGGTGAAGTGTGTATGCTTCTCTTTTTGGAAGACTGCTGGACAGATTCCCAGGGCCTCTGACAATTACACACAACCAACAGGCGGACCCAGCCAAGAGGCAGTTTGCCTTTTATGTTCCAGGGTGCTAGGTTAAACCCTAACCCCCTGGAGATTTGCATACAATCTCATCCAGGTTCCTTGGAATCATTAGTGATTGGCTAAATTCACAACTTTGATTTGATGTGGTTAATCAACAAAGTGTTTGAACGCTTATCAAAACCTTATCTAAACCTACATATCTAGACTTAAGAATTTAGTACTCATAGTGTCCCTTGGGATTGGAAACTGAGAAAACAGACTTTTATAGTGTGTCAGGGCCTTGAGTGCTGACAGATATGAGAAAAACCCCTGGCAAGAGAAGAAAAAAAGTCAAATATTTTCACACTTAAATAATGTATTTCTTTGTAGACATTGGTTTGGATATTTAAAGTCAGTGATTATTTTTTAAGTTCTAATTTGCCCATCTTTAACAGACACTTGCCTATAACCACAATTACTATTCTTTTTAGTGGTCTTAGATCAAAGATAACCAAATAAAGAATTCTGTTTTTACATCAAAATCTGTTCTTCATTAGGCATACAGGACCGGTTCTAATATCATTCTCGGCACCCTTCAGCAAAGAGCCCAAGCAGGGTAAAAATTTCCACTTACCTCACGTATGCACTGCTCAACCCATGACATCTAAAATAAAAGTCCTCCGCTCTTGAAGTAGAACATATAAAACAGCATCTCACTGGATGGGGAAATAGTGTGAAAACAGTATTTTTAGAGTTTAGGAAGGGAGGTCAATTGACTTTTTTTCCCTTAAGAATAGTATAATGAACCCAATTTAATATCACTCAGCTTCAACTATTAACTCATGGCCAGTCTTCTTTCATGTACTACCACATCTTACCACCCCAGGTTTGTTTGTTCTTTTACCTTTTTACCCTCTTCACCTGTTTCTCTCACCCCCTACCCCCTGCTTCTGGCAACCACCAATCTGTTCTCTGTCTGTATCTATGGGTTTGTTTGTTTTAGATTCCACGTAGAAGAGAGATCACACAGTATTTGTCTTTCTCTGACTTATTTAAAGCCCTTGAGGTTCATCCATGTTGTTGCAAATGGTAATATTTATTTTTTAATAAGATAAATAATATTTATTTATTAATAATCCATTGTATATGTACATAATGTATATTCCATTGTATATGTTCATATATATGTATTTACATATATGTGTGTATGTATATATATATATAGAATTATGGTATATATACCATAATTTAAAAAACAAATCCATTCATCCATCAATGGACACTTAGGTTGCTTCTACAGTTTGGCTATTGTAAATAATTCTGCAAAGAACATAGGGGTGCCTATATCTTTTCGAGTTAATGTTTTTGTTTTCTTTGGATAAATACCCAGGAGTGGAATTACTGGATTGTATGGTAGTTCTATTTTTAGTTTTTTTGAGGAATTTCCGTACTGTTTTCCATAGTGGCTGCACCAGTTTACATTCCCACCAACAGTGCATGAGGGCTGCCTTTTCTCCACTTCCTTGCCAACACTTGTTATTTGCTGTCTTTCTGATAATACCCATTCTAATAAGTGTGAGGTGGTATCTCATTGTGGTTTTTTGCATTTCCCTCACGATTAGTAACGTAGAGCATCTTTTCGTGTACCTGTTGGCCATCAATTGACACTTACAAAAATAATTTCTTTATAAAAATTAGTGTATGTCATTCCAAAACTTCCTGCTCATTTCTTTATGCTAAAGATATGATAAAAATTTGTCTCCTTCTGACTATAAATGAAGATATAGTATCTTAGTTCAAACTACTGTAACAAAATACCATAGACTGAGTTGCTTATAAATGACAGAGTGTTATTTCTCACAGTTTTGGAGGCTGGAAGCCTGAGATCAGGGTGTCCACATGGCTGGGTTCTGGTGAGAGCCCACTTCCATGTTGCAGACTGATGATTTCGTGTTCTGTCTTCCCATGTCAGGGAGCAGAGGCAGGAAGCAAGCTCATCTAATGACTCATGTAATGGCACAAATCCCATTCATGAGGGCTCCACCCTCACAACCTCATCCTAATCCTAATTACTCCCCAAAGGCCCCACCTCCTAATACTACCACATTGGGGGGCAGGGTTTCAACATGTAAGTTCTGGGGGAACAAAAACTTTCAGTCCATAACATCGTAAACTAAACAGTAAAATATCTCAGCGGCTCAAATATCAAGAGGTGCAAATATCTATAGTGCATGAAAAAAATTTTCTTGTAGTCACAAGGGAAACATGATAAGAAAATGGGCAAAAATATGGATTTGCCAAAATAAAATAAATACATATGCATACATACACCTGCACATGAACACACACACACACACACACACACACACACACACACAATTCAATATTTGTCTTCCAGTTACAAAAGTAATTCGGGTGAATTTTCTACTTTATAACATAACAGTGGCAACAATAACTAATACTTATGGAGTGCTTGCTATGTGACAGATGGTGTTTGAAGAACTGTACATAATATTGTTATCATCTCCATTTCTCCTATGAGGAAACTGAGACACAGAGCTAATAAAAATGGTGGCGCAAAGAAACCAACCCAGGAATTATGGCTCCAGCTCTTTGCTACCATGCAGACTGCCTCTGTTCTGTTCAGTTTCAGAACCTTATTTTAATTTATTTTATTTTATTTAACTTAAAGTGTAATTGATTTACAATGTTGTGTTCATTTCTGCTGCACAGCAAAGTGATTCAGTTATACATATATACATTCTTTTTCATATTCCTTTCTATTATGGTTTATCACAGGATACTGAATATAGTTCCCTGTGCTATACAGTAGGACCTTGTTGTTCACCCATCCTATATATACTAATTTGCATCTGCTAATCCCAAACTCCCAATCCTTCCATCCCCCTCCCTCCCCTCCCCCTTGGCAACCACAAATCTGTTCTGTATGTCTGTGAGCCTGTTTCTGTTTCATAGATATGTTCATTTGTGTCATATTTTAGATTCCACATATAAGTGATAGCATATGGTATTTATCGTTCTCTTTCTGACTTACTTCACTTAGTATGATAATCTCTAGGTTCATCCATGTTGCTGCAAATGACATTATTTCATTCTTTTTTATGGCTGAGTAATATTCCATTGTACATATATACCATCTCTTCTTTATCTGTTCATTTTTTGATGGTTATTTGTTTCCATGTCTTGGCTATTGTAAACAGTGCTGCAATGAATATTGGGGTGCATGTATCTTTTCAAATTATGGTTTTGTCAGGATCATATTTTATAATCAGTGTTCATAGCGTGACCAGATGGCATGAAGAACATCCTGAATCGAAGGATAAGTTATATTTAATATGCTGTCAGCATCATAGTTGATGTGTTTTTGGTTTTAAATTATCTCCCAGTAAACCAGATTATTATTTATATTAGAAAATGTCCACATTCAACATCTGTACTGATGTTTCACTGTTTATTATCAAGTACAAAACTCTATGTGTCCACGGGAATTTAAAGATTAGCAACTGAATTAAAATGTTATCTTAGTATTTCTTTATGTAGAGATGAGGCGATCAGCCTATTTTCCTATGGCTTGTCTGAAGCTGTAAGTTTTACCTTAGACAAACATTTATTTTACCTGGCTGTTTAGCGAAGATGTTAATGTGACACTAGTTTTATCTTGGTGGGTTGAATTTGGCTGCATTTCAACCTGTACTGGTGTCCAGCTTCCATTGTGGACAGAGACCTGAGAATTTTTTTACACCAGGAAATAGAGATACACATTGATTAGGGAGGCAAATAGTGGGCTGTCGTTCCCTTTTCTATGCCTATAGTTCTTTTTCCTCAGACATTCTACATAACCTCAGAATTCTTCTAAATAAAGTGTTAAAGGCATCTTTTGCCATAAAGGGCAGTTAGCAAGAAAATTAAAATATATTTGCTTTCCTTCCTCTGGATTATTTATTTCTGGATAGAAGCTGATCTTGAGAATTAATGAACAAAGCAAACACGTAGTGGTGGGAGTGTGACTCAAAGAGAAGTATAGTGAGCAATTAAACATAATCTCCGACCAAAATTTATAGTGATTAGAACATTCTATTAGAACATAGAATCAGACGACTTATGACCAAGCTCTGCCACCTTGGTAAATTGCTTATGTGCTCTGAACTTCAGTTTCCACATCCAGAATGTGGGAATAATAATATTATTTACCCCATATACTAAGTACTATTGTAAGGACTTTGTAAGCGTTCCATGAAAAACACTTAGTAAAATGTAAGCACATATTAAGTCTTTAGGTGCTTGTTATTATTAGTATCATAGTGCTGGCACCTAGTAAGTGCTGTAAGTGTTAAATAGTATTATTAGTATCATAATAGCATGATTACCATGGTATTGGCACACAGTAAGTGCTTTAAATGTTAGATATTATTACCATTATTGTTATTATTGCTATTATTCCTAGGAACCTACAATGTGACAGGTAGTGCAGAAGATACTACATTACCAAGATAAAAAAAATGTATCTTCTTCCATGCTATGGTTCATAATCTAGTCAATTCTGAAATAATTTTGAGTTCACCAAATAACTTCTCACATTAGAAATATTACATAAAAAGTGAATGAGGAATGAATCTAGTACGAGCAGTAGAAAATAGATTCAGGAATTCAGACAATGACATCAAGGAGATGGAAGACGAGGACAAAAAGTGTCTTTCTGGAGTAATAGCCTGTGAGGAGGAGAAGGACATGGCCAAGATGGAAGAAGGAATGTATCGTAGAAGAACCTTGAGATTGAGCAGATGCTTTAATATATCACAGGCAAAGAGAGACACACACCGGGAATCGGGGAAGCAATTACTTCCAAGCCTGTATATTTAGGACTATAAAAAAGAAAAAAAAGGTACAGAAGAAAAATCAAAATGCTATCTTCACAATGTGGAGAATGAGTTTCAATGGTTAAGGGTTTCCATCTGTCAGTCATCTTAAGTTAAATTTCCAAGTTGTGTCATTCATGAAATAAAAATTTAATTATAAATAGTAGTAGCAGTTGTAGTGGTAACAAAAAACACCAAGCATTACTACTACTATAAATCATGTACTGGAAACTTGTAATAGGCTGTTTCATAACATGTGCCAATACCGATAGACATTTTTGTTAGGAAAAGGAAAGTATTTTGAAAGATTGTTAAGTGTAGAAATAGATATCATTCACTATCAGCCCAGGAAATTAGATTTTAGAAGGCCTCTTTACAATAGAGCATAAAGTATTACGTTTGTTTCACAGCTGCATTATATATAAGTACTGTGTTTCCCTCCCACAGGAATAAAGTATTTTCTTGCAGAAAAGAAATGAACTCCAAAGCAATGTGAATTGTTAAGAAGTAAAGTACAATCTCATACAGAGGAATTAGGTAAGAATGATCAAGAAAATTATTTCAACACAACAATTAGCTGCAGCAATTAGAAGATGTTAAAGGTCTGGAAAGGAGTGTTCTTTACCATATGGGAGTCATTAATAAATCAGTATCACATTTGACAGCTATTCAAATAGTCTATGACTAACTTCAATGTCAGAGTTTCCAGAAATCTGTATTTATTTTGCTATATCAAAAGACAAAGGGGAAATGTGGTATTTCTACACAAAAATACATTCATATATTGATATGAGAGCAATTAGTAACCTATGGGATAAAGCTAAACCAATTTTTTTTTTTTTGTCTAATGGCTTCCATTTTGTACATTCATAAAGAAAAAGTACTCCACATTACTAGGCAGTATAAATTCCATTAAATTATCCTCATGAGGTAAGCAAACATTTGTTTTCAACTCTGATATTTTAGGACTAATAGAGACAGGGGTTTGGCTACATAATATTTCTCCTAACTAGTAGATAAAAATCATCTCCTCAAAGGTATCTTTAAAACTCAAACTCAACACTTCCCATATTTAAATTGGTTATTTACTACACCTTGTGCTTATATGAAAGAGGCATGAAAAAATAATACATGTTTCAGTTTAGTCCCATCATAACAAATCAAACTGTATTAGATTCATACCCGAGGTAATATACAGGTCAACGTGTTACATAATGAAATGCAGGGCAGAGCCTCATTCTAAAGCCTTCCTTTGAAGGTAAATTAAATAGAAAAAAAATCTTCAGCAATGTTTATACTGCATAGTTTTACATCATCACTGATTCATGTACAATGTTGCTTATTATTATTCTACAATAAATTTGGTTGATTTTTGGACAACCTCATTGGCAAAAGGGTTTTTGTAATGTTTCCACTTTCTAATGTCTTCTTAGAAGTTAAAATTTTCCTCTTCTCTAGTAATTTCCAGCTTTTTCCATTTGGTTGCTATTACCATTTATTTTTCTTATGTTTCAACTGGAAGAGCCGCCAAGCAAAGATGTCTTTTCAGGGCATGGAGGTTGGAGTGCCAGTGCGGGGTTACAATATCTCCACTTGGTGGTTGCCTGCCAGTCGCCAAGAAAAAGGGGATCTCATTCTCTTTTCCTGGCACTTACAACTGGCCCTACAACTCATCTTTTCTTAGATGCTTAGCAGGGTTGTGACGAGTTCATTTTAACATATAGATTTGAGAATCTGAGGATGCGACTGAGCAACACAGGTTGAGGGAGGCTTTAGATGAAATAGTGGCACAGGAAACTAAACTGTGAGTTTTGTTGAAAGTATAATAAACTTGACAGATGAGGAGGAATATCAGTAGCATTGAAAGAATGATTTGGCTGTTGCTCCCTTACCCCCTGTTTTTAACTTGAGAAACAACATATGAGTAGAAGAGGTCTTTTAAGGCAGCTTCTTTGAGGAGAAGCATGAAATAAGCCCAACACAGTGAAAAAGGTCATAAGGCATTGAAGGAAGCATTGGGCAGGGGGTTGGTGTTGTCCTCTGTGTTTGTGATTTTATGTAACTTTGAATGTGTTCCTTAACCTTCCATGCCTCATTTTTTTCCTGTTCATAAAAATGACAGTAATTACACTTGCCACCTGTGTACCTCAAAGGAGAGAGGGAGGATGAATGAAAGGTCTGTCAAGGGCTTTGAACTTTCCAGAATAAAGCTTTTATGAGTCCATAAAGTACAAAGTAGTGTCCTGTGCTTGTATTTTTCCTGGCAGTTACCCCCTGCTCTCAGGTTCTTTGCACGCCATTGGCTACTTGTCTGGTCACCGTCAGAGCCATTCTAGAGAAGTGTCAGGCTGCTGCTGTTTTCCACCCGAGGCTAGGGAGGTGTTTTGCACTTGGGTCATTGTATCCAAAACTTTTGTTCCTGTTTCCTTGTGCATGTTAGATTATTTTGCAGGCATGGAAGCACAGGGAAATAACATGAGAACCAATGTGGGAAACATCAGCTCCGACATTCCCAAATGACACATGAATACGAGCATCTCTCATCTCAGAGCCAACTTGGAAGGCGACGAAACATCTTCTATTATTGTAAAAGAAACGTTGGTCCTGCCAAAAGCAATGTTATATCTTATAAATATTTTGAAACAATATTTACATTCTATCACCCTCTCTCTCTTTTTAACTTTTCTGGTTTTCCTTGAAAGTGGAGCCAGAAATAATTTCTTGGCTCTTAAAGTCAAAAGTTGGATCTTTAAGGTAGTCAATCCTATTTGTGTTTGACTGAGGGGGCTTTGAAGGTACTTGATTTAGATCCTGTGCCCTACAAATCAGCGATGCTTGTGAGGGTCCTGAGAGGAGCCGGTGCTCAGGGTTGTGGTCAAGTCACAGCTTGGGCGCTCCAAAACACAGTGTTGAAAGTTGAAAAGAAACCTTGAAAGTTCACATGGTTCAATCTCTAGACTTTGAGTCTTCCCTCAGTGAGAGAAAAAAATGGGGCTCATAACTTGGGGAAACAACTTTTTTTTGTAGGTTATTTTTTCTGATTGATTGAAATATAGTTGATTTACAATGCTGTGTCAGTCTCAGGTGTACAGCAAAGTGATTCAGTTAATACATACATATATGTATTTTTTCACATTCTCTTCCCTTATAGGTTATTACAAGACATTGAGTAGTTCCCTGTGCAATACAGTAGGAACTTGTTGGTTATCTATTTTATATATAGTAGTGTGTATGTTAATCCCAATCTCCCAATTTATCCCCCCCCCCCCAAAACCTTTCCCCTTTGGTAACCATAAATGTGTTTTCTATATCTGTGATTCTATTTCTGTGTTGTAAATAAGTTCATTTGTATCATTTTTTAAGATTCCACAGATAAGTGATATCATATGATATTTGTCTTTCTCTTTCTGACTTACTTCATTTAGTATGATAATCTCTAGGTCTATCCATGTTGCTGCAAATGGCATTATTTCTTTTTTTTTATGGCCGAGTAGTATTCCATTGTATATATGTACCACATATATATAGATTTTAACATCGTTATTGGAGTATAATTGCTTTACAATGGTGTGTTAGTTTCTGCTTTATAACAAAGTGAATCAGCTATACATATACATCTATCCCCATATCCCTTCCCTCTTGCGTTTCCCTCTTTATCGATGCATATGTTGATGGACACTTAGGTTGCTGGGGAACTTTTGAAGCATTAGAATATAACTTTCTTCTTGACCATTACTGTTGCAGTAGACAGTAATAATTAATTAATTAGCTCATCCAATAATTTTATCAAATGTTTATGTGCCAAGCAACATTGAAGAATTTGAGGGAATTAGAAGACTTAGTCCAGGTCCTCCAAGATATTCAATTCTAATTTGTCAAAAGAGAATGCTCAAATATCAGGCATTACACATAAGCAAAATTTTAAAATTTACTTAATCATTAGAGACTGCTGAGAATGGGATGCACACACACACACACATTTTTTCTTCTTGATGCTCTAATGCTTAAAATGTTACCCTGGTTGTTAGTCCTGGATTTCTAAGTTTGGCTTAAGACTTTGAGCCCCATTGAAATGTGACTTCCTCTTGGGGAGGAGCTAAAGGTTCACATTGGCGTCATTCACTTACTTGCCCCTCGAGTGAATTTCTTTTTTTTATTTTTTAACATCTTTATTGGAGTATAATTGCTTTACAATGGTGTGTTAGTTTCGGCTTTACAACAAAATGAATCAGTTAAATATATACATATGTTCCCATATCTCTTCCCTCTTGCATCTCCCTCCCTCCCACCCTCCCTATCCCACCCCTCCAGGCGGTCACAAAGCACCGAGCTGATCTCCCTGGGCTATGAGGCTGATTCCCACTAGCTATCTACCTTATGTTTGGCAGTGTATATATGTCCATGCCTCTCTCTCACTTTGTCACAGCTTACCCTTCCCCCTCCCCATACCCTCAAGTCCATTCTCTAGTAGGTCTGTGTCTTTATCCCTGTTTTACCCCTAGGTTCTTCATGACATTTTATTTTTCTAAAATTCCATATATATGTGTTAGCATACGGTATTTGTCTCTCTCTTTCTGACTTACTTTACTCTGTATGACAGACTCTAGGTCTATCTGCCTCATCACAAATAGCTCAATTTCGTTTCTTTTTATGGCTGAGTAATATTCCATTGTATATATGTGCCACATCTTCTTTATCCATTCATCCGATGATGGACACTTAGGTTGTTTCCATCTCTGGGCTATTGTAAATAGAGCTGCAATGAACATTTTGGTACATGACTCTTTTTGAATTATGGTTTTCTCAGGGTATATGCCCAGTAGTGGGATTGCTGGGTCATATGGTAGTTCTATTTGTAGTTTTTTAAGGAACCTCCATACTGTTCTCCACAGTGGCTGTATCAATCTACATTCCCACCAACAGTGCAAGAGGGTTCCCTTTTCTCCACACCCTCTCCACCATTTATTGTTTCTAGATTTTTTGATGATGGCCACTCTAACTGGTGTGAGATGATATCTCATTGTAGTTTTGATTTGCATTTCTCTAATGATTAGTGAGGTTGAGCATTCTTTCATGTGTTTGTTGGTAGTCTGTATATCTTCTTTGGAGAAATGTCTATTTAGGTCTTCTGCCCATTTTTGGATTGGGTTGTTTGTTTTTTTGTTAATAACCTGCACGAGCTGCTTATAAATTTTGGAGATTAATCCTTTGTCAGTTGCTTTATATGCAAATATTTTCTCCCATTCTGAGGGTTGTCTTTTGGTCTTGTTTATGGTTTCCTTTGCTGTGCAAAAGCTTTGAAGTTTCATTAGGTCCCATTTGTTTATTTTTGTTTTTATTTCCATTTCTCTAGGAGGTGGATCAAAAAGAATCTTGCTGTGATTTATGTCATAGAGTGTCCTGCCTATGTTTTCCTCTAAGAGTTTGATAGTTTCTGGCCTTACATTTAGGTCTTTAATCCATTTTGAGCTTATTTTTGTGTATGGTGTTAGGGAGTGATCTAATCTCATAGTTTTACATGTACCAGTCCAGTTTTCCCAGCACCACTTACTGAAGAGGCTGTCCTTTCTCCACTGTATACTCCTGACTCCTTTATCAAAGATAAGGTGACAATATGTGTGTGGGTTTATCTCTGGGCTTTCTATCCTGCTCCATTGATCTATATTTCTGTATTTGTGCCAGTACCATACTGTCTTGATTACTGTAGCTTTCTAGTAGAGTCTGAAGTCAGGAAGCCAGATTCCTCCAGCTCTGTTTATCATTCTCAAGATTGCTTTCGCTAATCTGGGTCTTTTGTGTTTCCATACAAATTGTGAAATTTTTTGTTCTAGTTCTGTGAAAAATGACAGTGGTAGTTTGATAGGGATTGCATTGAATCTGTAGATTGCTTTGGATAGTAGAGTAATTTGCACAATGTTGATACTTCCAATCCAAGAACATGGTATACTCTCCATCTATTTGTATCATCTTTAATTTCTTTCATCAGTGTCTTATAATTTTCTGCATAAGGGTCTTTTGTCTCCTTAGGTAGGTTTATTCCTAGATATTTTATTCTTTTTGTTGCAATGGTAAATGGGAACGTTTTCTTTACTTCACTTTCAGAGTTTTCATCATTAGTGTATAGAAATGCCAGAGATTTCTGTGCATTAATTTTGTATCCTGCTACTTTACCAAATTCAATGATTAGCTCTAGTCATTTTCTGGTAGCATCTTTAGGATTCTCTATGTATAGTGTCATGTCATCTGCAAACAGTGACAGCTTTACTTCTTCTTTTCTGATTTGTATTCCTTTTATTTCCTTTTCTTCTCTGATTGCTGTGGCTAAAACTTCCAAAACTATGTTGAATTAGAGTGGTGAGAGTGGGCAAACTTGTCTTGTTCCTGACCTTAGTGGAAATGCTTTCAGTTTTTAACCATTGATGATGATGTTGGCTGTGGGTTTGTCATATATGGCCATTATTATGTTGAGGAAAGTTCCCTCTATGCCTACTTTCTGCAGGGTTTTTATCATAAATGGGTGTTGAATTTTGTCGAAAGCTTTCTCTGCATCTATTGAGATGATCATATGGTTTTTCTCCTTCAATTTGTTAATATGGTGTATCATGTTGACTGATTTGTGTATATTGAAGAATCCTTGCATTCCTGTAATAAAACCCACTTGATCATGATGTATGATCAGTTTAATGTGC
Organism: Delphinus delphis; assembly: GCF_949987515.2. Classification (NCBI taxonomy): domain Eukaryota; kingdom Metazoa; phylum Chordata; class Mammalia; order Artiodactyla; family Delphinidae; genus Delphinus; species Delphinus delphis. Next base: position 181,165,039 of record NC_082683.1, on the reverse strand, counting down.
TGTTGGATTCTGTTTGCTAGTATTTTGTTGAGGATTTTTGCATCTATGTGCATCAGTGATATTGGCCTGTAGTTTTCTTTCTTTGTGACAACCTTGTCTGGTTTTGGTATCAGGGTGTTGGTGGCCTCGTACAATGAGGTTGGGAGTGTTCCTCCCTCTGCTACATTTTGGAAGAGTTTGAGAAGGATAGGTGTTAGCTCTTCTCTAAATGTTTGACAGAATTCGCCTGTGAAGCCATCTGCTCCTGGGCTTTTGTTTGTTGGAAGATTTTTAATCACAGTTTCAATTTCAGTACTTGTGATTGGTCTGTTCATATTTTCTATTTCCTCCTGATTCAGTCTTGGCAGGTTGTGCCTTTCTAAGAATTTGTCCATTCCTTCCAGGTTGTCCATTTTATTGGCATAGAGTTGCTTGTAGTAATCTCTAATGATCTTTTGTATTTCTGCAGTGTCAGTTGTTACTTCTCCTTTTTCATTTCTAATTCTATTGATTTGAGTCTCCTCCCTTTTTCTCTTGATGAGTCTGGCTAATGGTTTATCAATTTTGTTTATCTTCTCAAAAACCAGCTTTTAGTTTTATCGATCTTTGCTATCGTTTCCTTCATTTCTTTTTCATTTATTTCTGATCTGATCTTTATGATTTCATTCCTTCTCCTAACTTTGGGGTATTTTTGTTCTTCTTTCTCTAATTGCTTTAGGTGCAAGGTTAGGTTGTTTATTCGAGATGTTTCCTGTTTCTTAAGGTAGGATTGTATTGCTATAAACTTCCCTCTTAGAACTGCTTTTGCTGCATCCCATAGGTTTTGGGTCATCGTGTCTCCATTGTCATTTGTTTCTAGGTAATTTTTAATTTCCTCTTTGATTTCTTCAGTGATCACTTCGTTATTAAGTAGTGTATTGTTTAGCCTCCATGTGTTTGTATTTTTTACAGATCTTTTCCTGCAATTGATATCTAGTCTCATAGTGTTGTGGTCGGAAAAGTTACTTAATACAATTTCAATTTTCTTAAATTTACCAAGGCTTGATTTGTGACCCAAGATATGATCTATCCTGGAGAATGTTCCATGAGCACTTGAGAAAAATGTGTATTCTGTTGTTTTTGGATGGAATGTCCTATAAATATCAATTAAGTCCATCTTGTTTAATGTATCATTTAAAGCTTGTGTTTCCTTATTTATTTTCATTTTGGATGATCTGTCCATTGGTGAAAGTGGGGTGTTAAAGTCCCCTACTATGAATGTGTTACTGTCGATTTCCCCTTTTATAGCTGTTAGTATTTGCCTTATGTATTGAGGTGCTCCTATGCTGGGTGCTAAATATTTACAATTGTATCTTCTTCTTGGATCGATCCCTTGACCATTATGTAGTGTCCTTCTTTGTCTCTTCTAATAGTCTTTATTTTAAAGTCTATTTTGTCTGATATGAGAACTGCTACTCCAGCTTTCTTTTGGTTTCCATTTGCATGAAATATCTTTTTCCATCCCCTTACTTTCAGTCTGTATGTGTCTCTAGGTCTGAAGTGGGTCTCTTGTAGACAGCAAATATATGGGTCTTGGTTTTGTATCCATTCAGCCAATCTGTGTCTTTTGGTGGGAGCATTTAGTCCATTTACATTTAAGGTAATTGTCGATATGTATGTTCCTATTCCCATTTTCTTAATTGTTTTGGGTTTGTTATTGTAGGTCTTTTCCTTCTCTTGTGTTTCTTGTCTAGAGATGTTCCTTTAGCAGTTGTAGAGATGGTATAGTGGTGCTGAACTCTCTCAGCTTTTGCTTGTCTGTAAAGGTTTTAATTTCTCCATAAAATCTGCATGAGATCCTTGCTGGGTAGAATAATCTTGGTTGCAGGTTTTTCTCCTTCATCACTTTAAATATGTCCTGCCAGTCCCTTGTGGCTTGCAGAGTTTCTGCTGAAAGATCAGCTGTTAACCTTATGGGGATTCCCTTGTGTGTTGTTTGTTGTTTTTCCCTTGCTGCTTTTAATATGTTTTCTTTGTATTTAATTTTTGACAGTTCGATTAATATGTGTCTTGGCGTATTTCTCCTTGGATTTATCCTGTATGGGACTCTATGTGCTTCCTGGACTTGATTAACTATTTCCTTTCCCATATTAGGGAAGTTTTCAACTATAATCTCTTCAAATATTTTCTCAGTCCCTTTCTTTTTCTCTTCTTCTTCTGGAACCTCTATAATTCGAATGTTGGTATGTTTAATGTTATCCCAGAGGCCTCTGAGACTGTTCTAAGTTCCTTTCATTCTTTTTTCTTTATTCTGCTCTGCAGCAGTTATTTCCACTATTTTATCTTCCAGGTCACTTATCTGTTCTTCTGCCTCAGTTATTCTGCTATTGATCCCATCTAGAGTATTTTTTATTTCATTTATTGTGTTGTTCATCATGGTTTGTTTCATCTGTAATTCTTCTAGGTCCTTGTTAAATGTTTCTTGCATTTTGTCTATTCTATTTCCAAGATTTTGGATCATCTTTACTATCATTATTCTGAATTCTTTTTCAGGTAGACTGCCTATTTCCTCTTCATTTGTTAAGTCTGGTGAGTTTTTATTTTGCTCCTTCATCTGCTGTGTGTTTTTCTGTCTTCTCATTTGGCTTATCTTACTGTGTTTGGGGTTTCCTTTTTGCAGGCTGCAGGTTCGTAGTTCCCGTTGTTATTGGTGTCTGTCCCCAGTGGCTAAGGTTCGTTCAGTGGTTTGTGTAGGCTTCCTGGTGGAGGGGACTAGTGCCTGTGTTCTGGTGGATGAGGCTGGATCTTGTCTTTCTGGTGGGCAGGTCCACGTCTGGTGGTGTGTTTTGGGGTGTCTGTGGACTTATTATGATTTGGGGCAGCCTCTCTGCTAATGGGTAGGGTTGTGTTCCCGTCTTGCTAGTTGTTTGGCATAGGATGTCCAGCACTGTAGCTTGCTGGTCATTGAGTGAAGCTGGGTGCTGGTGTTGAGATGGAGATCTGTGGGAGATTTTTGCCGTTTGATATTATGTGGAGCTGGGAGGTCTCTTGTGGACCAGTGTCCTGAAGTTGGCTCTCCCACCTCAGAGGCACAGCACTAACTCCTGGCTGCAGCACCAAGAGCCTTTCATCCACATGGCTCAGAATAAAAGGGAGAAAAAGTAGAAAGAAAGAATTGGTAGAAGTAGAAAGAAAGAAAGAAGGGAGGGAGGGAGGGAGGGAGGGAGGAAGGAAGGAGGGAGGGAAGGAAGGAAAAGCAGAAAGAAAGAAGATAAAGTAAAATAAAGTAAAGTAAGATCAAATAAAGTTATTAAAATAAAAAATTATTATTAAGAGAAAAAAAAAAAGACCAAAAAACGGCCAGATAGAACCCTGGGACAAATGGTGGAAGCAAAGCTATACAGACAAAATCTCACACAGAAGCATACACATACACACACACACTCACAAAAAGAGGAAAAGGGGGAAAAAATCATAAATCTTGCTCTTAAAGTCCACCTCCTTAATTTGGGATGATTCCGTTGTCTATTCATGTATTCCACAGATGCAGGTACATCAAGTTGATTGTGGAGTTTTAATCCGCTGCTTCTGAGGCTGCTGGGAGAGATTTCCCTTTCTCTTCTTTGTTCGCACAGCTCCCGGGGCTCAGCTTTGGATTTGGCCCCACCTCTGCATGTAGGTCGCCGGAGGGCCTCTGTTCTTCGCTCAGACAGGACAGGGTTAAAGGAGCCGCTGATTCGGGGGCTCTGGCTCACTCAGGCCGTGGGGGAGGGAGGGGCACGGAGGGCGGGGCGAGCCTGCGGCGGCAGAGGCCAGCATGACGTTGCACCGGCCTGAGGCGCGCAGTGCGTTCTCCCGGGGAAGTTTTCCCTGGTCCCGGGACCCTGGCAGCGGCGGGCTGCACAGGCTCCCCGGAGGTGGGTGTGGATAGTGACCTGTGCTCGCACACAGGCTTCTTGGTGGCGGCAGCAGCAGCCTTAGCGTCTCCTGCCCGTCTCTGAGGTCCGCGCTGTTAGCTGCGGCTCGCGCCCGTCTCTGGAGCTCCTTTAAGCAGCGCTCTTAATTCCTTCTCCTCGCGCACCAGGAAACGAAGAGGCAAGAAAAAGTCTCTTGCCTCTTCGGCAGCTCCAGACTTTTCCCCTCCCGGCTAGCTGTGGCGCACTAAACCCCTGCAGGCTGTGTTCACGCCGCCAACCTCTCCCTGCGCTCCGACCGAAGCCTGAGCCTCAGCTCGCAGCCCCGCCCGCCCCGGCGGTGAGCAGACAAGCCTCTCGGACTGGTGAGTACTGGTCAGCCCTGATCCTCTGTGCGGGAATCTCCCCGCTTTGCCCTCCGCACCCCTGTTGCTGCGCTCTCTCCCGCGTCTCCAAAGCTTCCCCCCTCCGCCACCCACAGTCTCCGCCCGCGAAGGGGCTTCTAGTGTGTGAAAACCTTTCCTCCTTCACGGCTCCCTCTCACTGGTGCAGGGCCGTCCCTATGCTTTTGTCTCTGTTTACTTTTTTCTTTTGCCCTACCCAGGTATGTGGGGGGGGGGGGTTCTTACCTTTTGGGAGGTCTGAGGTCTTCTTCCAGCGTTCAGTAGGTGTTCTGTAGGAGTTGTTCCACGTGTAGGTGTATTTCTGGTGTATCTGTGGGGAGGAAGGTGATCTCCGCGTCTTACTCTTCCGCCATCTTGCCGGAAGTCCCTCGAGTGAATTTCTGATCCTCAATTACAGTCAGCTTCTGGTGTGGGTGGGTCAGATTTGGGGACATGAAATGGCTTGGCAAGGTTCTTGTTGCCACATAATTTAATTTATGAATAATCATCTATTTCATCCTACTACTCTTTCTCTAATTTGATTTTTCTCCTTAGCCACCAAATCATTTTAATGAATACCAATTGTGAGAAGCATATTGTGATGTAAATATGGTAAAATGAGGACAATTTGATCATTGAAATTCCAAAGACTTTTTCATATATCTTTGATTAGACCGTTAGCTAGCTGTAGATCTATAAAAGGCATTCTATTCTAGAACATAAGATGCCTGTACTAACCAAAAACACTTAATATCACTTGGATTGTGTGATGTGTAATGTCAGGCTTCAGAGAACTTCTCTTCGTTCTCAGAAGGGAATGAAACAGAATGCCCACGACAAAACACAAACGAGACAATTTTATATGTAGCATTCAAAGTGTGAACCACAACAATCTTTTTAAAAAGGTAGCTGGCCAGAGGTAAGGCTGAGGAGAAAATTGAAATAAAATGTGTATTTCATGAATTTATTTCATAACTATATCTTATACTACAGCCCTTCCAAATCTATCACTTTATCTCAAAGGTGGTTGGGGGCTGGTAGGAGAGAGTCAAGCACCTTCTCAGGGTATCTCAAAATCACCGTAAATCATTAACAGACATTTCCTCATCACCTCTATGAGTGATGGAAACAATAAGCTTGTAGGGCTGGAGAGATTGCAGGCAGAGGCTCTCTCCTTAAAGAGTTGACAGTATAGTGTGAAGACAAGCAAGTGGTGAGTCATCACAATTCGGGGTAGGAAGTAGAATGATATTTTATGCAAAGGTGAGTTTATTTTTTAAATTTTTATTGGAGTATAGTTGATTTACAGTGCTGTGTTAGTTTCAGGTGTACACTGAAGTGAATTAGTTATACATATACCTATATCCTCTCTGTTTTAGATTCCATTCCCATATAGGTCATTATAGAGTATTGAGTATTCCCTGTGCTATACAGTAGGTCCTTATTAGCTATCTATTTTATATATAGTAGTGTGTATATGTCCATCCCAATCTCCCAATTTATCCTCCCTCCCTTTTTCCCCCTTGGTAACCATCAGTTTGTTTTCTACATCTGTGACTCTATTTCTGTTTTTTAGATAAGTTCATCTGTACCATTTTTTTAGATGCGTGACTTTGCTAAGAATGGGGTGTCAGGAAAGGTGTCCTCCAGCGTTTGATGTCTTGAATCTCAAACAGAAGGAGATACCTGATGGAGAAAATTCTAGGAAGAGGAACAACTTATTTGAAGACGTATGTTTGAAAGATTGAGATGGCCTAAGACCTATAGTAGGCAGTGCATCATGGTTGAGTTGTAAGCAAATAATGGGGAATGTCAAACATTTTTGTTATGATGCTTGACTCAGCATCAGGGACAGATCTGGCCTGGAGAACAGACTAGAAGCAGGCAGTACCATTACAAACCAGTAACCCAGATGAAGACAAATGGCTCAGTGGGATATGGAGCCCAAACTAGAGGACGAGGGGAAAAGCCATTTGCCCAAGTCTCACATTCACAAAGGGCCTACATGTTTAGATTTCCCGTGTTATTTCCAAATGAATTTATACCAAATATATGGGTGTTAGATTTTTTTATTTAAGTATAAACATGAGTCTGTATTATAATTTCATAACTCTTTGGACATACCTTCATTTTTTGAATATGTAAACCATAAAAAGTAGAAGAGGACTGCACCTCCCTGGTCCTGCTGTCAGGAGAAATGGAAGAAAATGTTAGATTTGAGAGTTCTTTAACCTGTGCAGGTGAAATGTCTTGCCCAGGTTTGTACAGTTGGCTCATGGAGAGACAGCAACGTAGCAATGCCCTTTTCAACCCGAATGCCCTGTTTTTATATTCCTTATGTCAGAGCAGCAAATAAACTACTCTAAGTTTCAACTACACAACCACATACAAACATTACTATTTTTTTAACTTTTTATTTTGTATTGGAGTATAGTTGATTAACAATGTTGTGTTAGTTTCAGGTGTACAGCAAAGTGATTCAGTTATATGTATACATGTATCTATTCTTTTTCAAATTCTTTTCCCCTTTAGGTTGATTGTCATACTGAGTGAAGTAAGTCAGACAGAGAAAGATAAATATCATATGCTATCATTTATATGCAGAATGTAAAAAAAATGATACAAATGAACTTATTTGCAAAACAGAAACAGACTCATAGACTTAGAGAATGAACTTATGGTTACCGGGGGGGAAGGGATACTTAAGGAGTTTGGTATTGACATGTACACACTACTATATTAAAAACGAATAAACAGTAAGGACATACTGTCAAGAATTACTATTTGTTTGATGCTTACCACTGTGATGGAGAGAACAGAAAAAGACAATGATATATATTTTTTTGAGGTGAGAAGGCATACGTGCTAAATAAGGTAATGGGGAAAAAAATGGTGGTTAGTTTCAATTAGAGAAAGAGATTAAATAGCCAGTGAAATAGATTAACATTACAGTGGAGGAATTATAGACAAGTAGAACCATCCAGGCCTGGGGTAGTAACAGATAGCATGGTTCCCCCTTGTCCTCCAAATTCGGCCTTGCCCTTATCTCGTTAAGGACCCTTAGAAATTTTCTATTTCTTATACACATTTAAGATTGCTCGATCTAAATAAGCATCGTATTCTAGGTCTTTATTTTGTAGGTTAACTTGCAAATGCAGTTATTTAAATGAGTAGAACAGATAGTGGAACAAATCTAAATGTAGCCACTCTGAGTGGGTAGTAAAGGATTAAAAAAAAAATAAAACCTGGCAAATCCCATTGATGGATGCAAATCTTAAAGGGTTTATGCAATGGTGACACAGATTTTCAAATAGCTAATATTTGGGCACCTGTAGATTAACATTCAGTAAACTTACAACTTCAAAAGATCTGCCCAGGTTGGATGCATTATTTTCCCATCAACTGTATTAACCACTGCCACAGCTGAAAAGACAAACAAATCACAAACATCCGAGAAAGAGATGAATTCACATGAGGAGGAGAAAATCTGCTGGCTGCAACCGATACAGCTTTCCCTTTCTTTCTACTGGACTGTCTCCAATCCACCCTAAATTGCTGAACTGACATGTGGTGAACTTGGACGACCCAGAAGAGACGAAACACATCCAGCTGTGCGAATCTGGCAGTCTGCTCTTTCACCTGGTATTTTTGGAGAGCAGATCCCTTGCCACACTTTTGGATCAATCAGTTTTCGTAAGTTAAATGATTTCCCAATTTCCTGGCACAGGCAATGAAAACCTATCTCAGGAAAGATGGAGTTCATATAGCAGACTTGCAAGTTATCCCTCATCCAGTGGGCCTGAATGAGGGTAAGCTGCAGAACTGTAGAATTTGTTTTATTTCTTTGATTGCCTTTGCTCCTCCTGAAAAGGAGGAGCTAGGTAATAGTTTGGGGATTCTTTTATAGAATTCCTATAGTGTAGATTTTAATTTCTCTGGAAGGTTTAAAGCATAACACAGCGTTTTCCCAGCACACGTATTCATTCTGTCCCATATTTGAGTGTTGAAGGCATTTGTGCTCTATCCCGGAGCTCAAAATCTCTGTGCTTTTCGACCCATATCAGGTACAGCCCAGTTCTTTTCAACTTCTCGGGTATTCACCTGATAACTGTTGGCATACTTTCATTGAAAATCAATGAGAGTATTGGAAACTTCCTCCTCTTTGCGTTCTAAGCATTTATAATCCTATAGAAAAGGTAGAAAATGTAATCAAGGTCTTGCACTGTATTGCAGGATATCACAGATGGTTTAGGAAAAATGAAAGAGAGCAGAAAGATATTTATTTCTAGTTGGGGGGTCAGGAATGAACCATTGATGATGAATAAAAGAGCCCGTTAATAAGTAAATGGACAGAAAACGGTGTAAACTATGAGGGAGCACGCAGAGCCAGAGATCTCAGGCTGTGTGTCGGAAACTCGGGGCGGTCCCCGGAGGCTGGAGAGAACATGCGTGCACTGCTGGGGAGTCACTCTCAGTGCAAATCAACACACTTCATTGAGCAACGACAGGCACTTTTGGAAAAGTTGGTCAAGACCAAGCCTTGCAGGCACTGGAAGCTGAAGGTGGGAGTTCGGGCCTTAACCCACTGGTTACCCGCTGGTACCTCAGGCTGGCAGGAAGCATCTTGTGCCTGCCGTTCCAAACATCCCAGGTGTGCTTTCCTTGTCTCTTCTTCAAGACCACAGCCAAAGGAGTTACTAATTATTTCCTCCATACGACACAAGCTCTCCTCTCTTTTTGAATTTGCTGCTTTCTTTCCTGAGCCATTTTCTTGTCTCTACTTCTCGTGCAAATTGGAAGACTTGCTTCAGATACCACCGCCTCTGCCCACCTTTTCTCCATTTCCTCCCTGGGCCCTACCTTTGAAGCGCATCTAAAGTCATACACAACCTTGTTGACAGTCGTTATTTTCTAATATGTATTAAGGTGAAGTATGGACGTATCTTACCTACCCAATTATGAGAACATGGAGGAACATCTTTGTTCATGTGTTTTCTGTGTATACCTCCAGAAATGAGCAGTCAGCTACACATGGAAACTCAGTAAATATTAGTTGGATGGATACATGAATGGGGAGAAAGTTGGGAGCATAGGGACCATATGATATGTTTGGAAGGTTAACTTTAAAACAAAATTCTACAGCTAAAATTCCTTTACATTATGAAAGTGGATGTCTTTTGGTGCATAACTATAATAAAGGCACATTGATTTTATAATAATAAAATCATATGGGTTGGCAACGGAATGTGGAATTAAGTTTGGATAAGAGAGCATAGTTAATGAAATGCATTTTATTATTTCCAGGATTATCTATCTTAAACTACAAAGTATGTACTAACAAATTGAAGTCAGTTATTAAAACATGTTTCCAAGCTCTATATTATATATAGTTTCTTCAAATTTTCAAGAAACAGCACAAATCATGGGAATGACATTTAAGGAATATTTACTGCATTTAATCTTTTATTGCAAACATTGCTTTAAATTTTATGCTCTGGTTTCTACAATTAAATTTTGAAAATGTATTTCAAATTTTATTTGGTATGATAATACATACTGAGTTTTAATATTCAAAATTCTGAGTTGGCGATACCTTTCTTAATATATGGAAAAAACAAGGATATAGTAATTATGTCCTGCATACTTTTGATAATTGATTAGAACATGTGTGGACAAATAGAGAACATAGGGCTACATATGGTTTCATAACTTATTTTCTACTTCAGAGGTAAACAACACATCTTCCTAAATTATCCTCTTCTGTAGCTTTTAAATTGTAATTCTAGCAATCAATTTAAAAATAGTGGAGTCTAAATTACTTTGAGATTAAAACATGCCAGTAAATAAATATAATGAATTGTTGGTTCAATTCCTAATTGAACTGCAGAGGCTCTCATTTTGCAAATTGAGAAGCTAAGCTCACTGTTTTGAAAAGGGGATTAAGTAATTAAAGAATTTTATCAAGAGCAAGGCTGATATATTCTAAGTGGAGACGCTCTACTTCTCCAAATGGTCTAAGACATAATATGATCAACTATTTTTTTTTTCCAAATGTGCCTGCCAACATCTCGGGATTAGGAAAAGTACTAGACTAAACACCAAATCAGAAAGAGTACACAGATATTTAGAGTCTGAACTAGAAGAAATAGGAAACCTGATGACTAGAAAATAATGAATTTCAACCCATTCATTGTTCTACTGGTTCCAGCGTAAGGTAATCAAAATTCTTTAGAGTCTGGGAAAAGGACCATTAAATTATGACAAAGTGGGAACTTTATGAACAAATTTTAAATACATGAAGACATCAGTGTGACTTAGATGAAGTAGATCACACTATGTCCAACCATAAGAGTGCTGGTCTGTAGATTAAAATCACTTGGTTAAAAAATAAAAATCTCCCACAATAACAGCTTTTGCATAATGGGAAAATAATAATTGCTTTCTCTACATACTGATAGTGTAATATTTGTTGTCAGTTGTTCTTTTTTGATCCCTAGTGTGTCAAGGGCCACAGAATGCTGGACCCTTCTTTCCAGAGACTTACTGATGGATAAAACAACCCAGAAACTGTGGGCAGGACACATACAGGTTGCTGGGATCTCTTTAGCGTCACAGGAGTTATTTGTGGAGGATTATCCACAGGTTAAATGGTACAACTCCTGAGGCAAAGTAAAGAGCTTCTCCAAAAGCACAGAATTCCCCGGAAGCAGCTCTGTAGATTGGTTGAGTTTCTAGACAAAATAATAGAAGAATATGATTACGGATGAGAAAAATATGGACAAAAAAGTGTCAAAGAAGAGAGCAGAGCTAAGAAGAGAGATGGAAGTGTTTGTAATTGACAGGGATCTGGATTTGAATGCCTGGTAGAGAGGAAGCAAGATTAAAAAAAAAAATCTGTCTCAATTAATTAACTTTTTATTGAGTTATGATTAACATACAGTAGTATATTAGGGCTTCCCTGGTGGCGCAGTTGTTGAGAGTCCGCCTGCCGTTGCAGGGGACACGGGTTCGTGTCCCGGTCCGGGAGGATCCCACGTGCCGCGGAGTGGCTGGGGCCGTGAGCCATGGCCGCTGAGCCTGCGCGTCCGGAGCCTGTGCTCCGCAATGGGAGAGGCCACAGCAGTGAGAGGCCCGCGTACCGAAAAAAAAAAAAAAAAAAAAGTATATTAGTTTCAGGCATACAGCATAGAGATTCTTTATCCCTTCCTTTTACTTAATATGCTTGCATCCATGTGATGGATGGTGGGCATAAATGTTACATAGTAACTATGCTGCTCTGGGCTGCTGGGTGGTGTCAACAGTGCCACCCAGGAAGTGTGCTGTCACCCACGTTTCCATGTGCAAGGGGGGGTGTACTTTTTCAACTCAAACTCAAGCAGCATGTAATGTTTCCTGCCAAATGGGAATTTTGACTCATTCCACGATTTCTAGATGTCTAGCATTTTGAAAGATTAAGAAATTAAAAGGAAATCTATGTGTACATTAATCATTAAAAACATCTCTTGGGTACTTAATAGGACGCTCTGTATCTGCATCTCGGCAGCCCTCGATGGCCAGAATCAGAGCCAGGGCAGCAACTTTAAAATCTCTAAACATCAGCTTTCCTTGGGAGGAATGTGTTTTCAGGAAGATTTGTTAAAGGATGCATCATTCCATGGAATCTCAGTGCTCACTGTTTTTGGAGAATTCAGCACAGTGCAATACTAATAAATCAAAATAGTTCAAATCGGAATGTTGAAGAAGCTGGGGGTTGTTTCTACACGATGTTATTTCCTTCCCTCTGCGCCTCCCTTTCTGTACCTTATTGTCCCCACCCACCCCAGGAGACAGTGTTTTTCTGACCTTCTCTCATCTCTCTTGCCTAACCTCCCCGGCCCACCCCGTCACCAGCTGTGTGAAATGCAGAGATTCCTTGGAACTAACCCTCATACCATAGCAGGGCCACTTGGTACAAACACTTAAAAACTAAAGCATCCCTGGCCACACCTAAATGTACTGAACCAGATTCAAGAGGCCACTAGCAACATTTATGAGATTTTATGACTGTTCAAAGCTTTAGGAAATCAGTGAGGATACTGGAGATGGGGACAGACTTTTGCATTTTGCTTTAAGGCCACTAAATCCAGAAAGCAAAAGAGTAAACCATTTTCATATGTAAAGTGTCCCTAAAAGTCCTGCCCTGCCCACATGATTTTTTAAACATGAAAAGCACGGAATAAACGAGAAGCAGCCTTACAGATTTATCTTGAATGAGTCATGGGGGTAAGAAGGACTTTTATAGAATCTAATTTCCATTTATTCGCTAATTATAAAATGCCTATTGACCGACTCAGAAGTGAAATCCTAAGTGGATATAAGGGGCTCAAGTCACTGAAGTAATAACTATACTGGCGCTATCACAGACTCACGAAGTGCATTTTATATGTTTCAGAATAAATTATTGACACTCATCATATGACATTGAAATTAGAGTAGATGGTTGGCACGATGAATTGTAGAATTTGGCTTTGGTCTTAAGGATCCTTTAGTTCAGTGGTTTTCAAAAATGTCTTAAGTAATTTAAGTCATATTTTTCAAATGAAATCTTACATAAGACCATGATATAAAATATTAATAAAAGTAGAGTTGTTCTGGTTAAAGCAGGAAAAGGAGTCAAATGTAGTCAAATCTCTGATTCTACAGAAGAGGGGATTTAGACTCAGAGAGGCATTTAGTTTACAAAAGAAATCAGTAAGAAAACTGTGAATAAAACACATGTTGTTTGATTCTTGACCCAGACCTTTTTTGTCAGTAAAGTATGATCAATCAAGAGCAGATATCTGATAATAGGAAAATTAGATCATTTAGATTCAATGACTATTAGTTTGTGAGAGCTTTCATAACAAGGTACCACTGAAACTACAGAAATGTATTCTTTCGCAGTTCTGGAGGCTAGAACTTCAAGGTCAAGCTGTTTGCAGGGTTGGTTTCCTCCGAGGCCTCTCTCCCTGGATTGTAGACGGTCATCTCCTGTGTCCTCACATGGCCTCTCCTCTGTGTGTGCCTGTGTCCTAACATCCTCTTCTCATAAGGACAGACACCAGTCCTGTTGGATTCGGACCTACCCATAGGATCTATTTTATCTTAATTACTTCTTTAAAGGTCTTATTTCCAAATACAGCCACCTTCTGAGGTCCTGGTGGTTGAGACCTTAACATGTAGTTTTTTTGAGGAGGACACAGGTCAACCTATAATAATGACCGCCCCCAAACTGATTAATTCTGGATTCATTTGCACTTTTTGAAATAGAAAAGTGACCCACATCGGATTCGGTGCTGGCCTTTTAACTTGTCAGCGCAGCGATTTCAAATGATGAGTCGTGATGCGCTGTGAGTGACAATCTTTGGTGAGGGGTGTGGAAAGTAATCTGTTACTAATTTGTTATACCTCACTTAAATCTCATCAGTATTTAAATAACTGGCATATTTTTAAAATGCTTTCTAGTCATGTTAAAAAAATCTAAAGTGAGAGTGGGTTTAAAGTTGATCCTATAACCCACTCGCACCGGGTGAATAGTTTTCCTTTAAAGAAAAGAATGATTTTATAATCATGCCCCTGAGAAGTTGCCTGTAGCTCACGGCTTCACTCTGCTCTGTCACTGGAGTGCCCAATGCCATTGTACCAACAGCTGCTGTCGGCATTACAAGTCACCTCTAATGTTTGTTTATGTTTAAATCCAGCACGTCTATGGGGCAATGATGTGCGTGTGACCTTCATCCACAAAGTATGTGATGGCAGCATAAGGGTGAGGAACCAATGAGTAGCAGCCCTATAGCTAAAATAGTATTAATGTCAGGGAGCTGGTCCTTCTTTGTGCTTGAACGCACCAGAAAATAAAAAGACCCAAATAAGCCTTATGCCCCATTTAGGTTAAAAAAAAAAAAAAAATCCCTGTGCCATAGCTGTAGACCGCTCTGAGTCAAGGAAAGACGCTTTAGAATTTTTTAAATGCAATGAAGTAAGTTCCAGATACAGAGAAAGGGCAACACAGTTTCTCAGGTCCTTAGCTCAACTGGCAACTATTCTGGACCTTGAAAGCAGCTCAGCTGAGAACACCTGATGGGCTGGAGCAGGTGGCAGGTGGCAGAGGCCACGGAGGAGGGGCCAGGAGAGCATGTGGGCCTGGCCTTGGCTCTGCTGCAGTAACACCAGGCCAAGTCGGAGGAGACCTTCTAGCCCAGTGGCCCTGCTGTCACCTGCTTCCAGTGCCGAGAGTCTGGAGGAGATATAAGCCCTTGCTTTTAAATGTATCTGGAGGGAGGAATAAATTAGGAGTTTGGGATTAACGTATACACGTGACTATATATATTAATAAAATAGATAACCAACAAGGACCTACTGTACAGCACAGGGAACTATGCTCAATATCTTGTAATAACCTATAAGGGAAAAGAATCCGAAAAGGAATACACACACACACACACACACACACGTATGTATAACTGAATCGCTGTGCTGTACACCTGAAACTAACATGATATTGTAAATTGACTGTACTTCAATTAAAAAAACAAGTAGAGAAGGGTCTGAATATCTTGAATCTCAAAAAAATTAAAAAAAACAACTATCTGGAGGCCACGATACTGCCCACCTGATAAAATCTTCCCTCCAGTCTCCATTTCTTGGTCCCCATCTACCTTGCAATCCTGCGGGAGGCTCCGCTGTGGTCGAGTCTCACAACAGCCACAGCAACTCAAATTCTCATGTTCCAAAAGAGTTCAGCTCTCACTCTGTGTCCCGACCATCATTTACAACTCAGATTACCCCAGGGCGAGACATTAGCTCGGTGTTAAGAGAAAGCTCATTGGAATAACTTTTACCTTGGTGGGAGGAACTAATGAGCAGGTTATCTTGCCTCTCCAGGGGCGCTTGTATTTCAATAATGGAAATTTGTTAACTCAAGTGAACTGCCAATTAGTGGACAGTGTCGCTGGGAAAAGAGTAAAGTAAGTTTTCAGACAGGAAAGGAAATCTTTCCAGAAAGGAAACTTCCTCTGTGTCCCCTAAGTCTCATTCCTCTGTACCCCTACTTATAAATTTTAACTCTAAGCTTCTGGAAAAATTATCGTGGTGAGAGGAAAACACCTTGCAGAATTGTCATAGATTGTGAAAACAGTCTTGTTGACAACGTGCTTTCTAAATTTAAACAAGTGTTTATTTTGTCTCATTTGTTAGGCGCTATCTAAATGAACTGAAGAACACTTTCATAACTTCCAAATAGTTTCCCACTGAAAAATTTGAGGCGATCTTATATATAAACAAGAAGAGGGTATGCAAGATTTTTGTTTTTTTCGCAATTTGTTAATAGCTGTTTAAGTGTTTTTGTTTTGTTTTGGCATTGGCGGAGATGTAATCATGCAGAATGGCAGTTAGCCTGGAGGAATTTAGAATTGGACTTCGTTGCCTTAAATCCAGGCTCTGCTGCTGACTGCTTATGGATTTGGGGCAAGTTGCTTTCTCCTATCTGTGCCTTGGCTCCTTCCTGTTCAATCACAGTCCCTGTGTTCTACAGCCACTCTGAAGATTCTATCCATCAATTCAAAGGGCTTCTCATAGACCTTGGAACCCACAAGGTTGTAAATGCTCACTAAGTGCTAGCTATACTGTTGTTGTTGTTCTTGCCTTTATATAGCCTGTGCACTTCCAAAAGCAAACTTCATTTCATGTTCAAAGTCCTAAATGTTGAATATATATCATGTCACCCAGACAGAGGAAGAAAAATCTGGGGCATACGATTGCAACAGCTAAGTGCCGTAATACACCCACAGATACTTTCAACTGAACATCACCTAAACGTGACTTCATTTTCCATTCCTTGTGACTGTACTAACAGTTTATAAATAACTACACAGTAACCTCTGAGGGAGGCCTGGCATGTCCGGTTTTGGTAGTAGCCAGCAGGGCTGAGGGTTGCTGGCCCATGTGCAAGAACAAGCTCCCCTATGCTGGCCCTTAGCTTCCAGGAAATACCTTCCTTATTAGTCATTATCGCCTGATGGTTTTCTAGTGATAGAATGTTAATGCTGTATGAAACACTATAAGTTCTAGGCTGGATTAGGAGATTTGTCCTGTGCTTTATTATTCTAGTTTGAATCATTAAAGTGCTCACCTTGTCAAGGGAAAAATATGTCATATATTTCAAAGAGTTTCCAATGTCATGGTAGATTTAGTCTTATAATTAAGAGTGGAAAAATTCAGTGGGACTAGAATGCTAGAGATTCATTCTATCTGTGGATGCGTTATTGAGGGCCTACTGTGTGCTCGGCATTGCTCTAATAAGAATAAGACGTGGCCTGAACCTACACAGACATTCGGCAATTGTGGTCTTGTCGGGGAGACAGACCTATAGGGCATCAAACAATGGAAGAAATAGCACTGTGTGTGTCACAATTCTGTATTGACATAAATAGTAGTAATTTAAAAGAAAAATTTCTTGGCAAAGTCTTCTGAATTTGGGTCAGATAGTTGAATATGGCCAAGCAATCAGCAATGATATTTGAGAACTTTTAACCTTGATTTCAAATGTTCCACTTGAGAACTAGAATGGCTGGCATTTCATTCTTCCAAAAGCCACTTGGTAACCAGATCTCAAAACAATAAAATGCTGAAGAGAACCTTTTTGTGATATGAAACTTTTCTGCTAAGAGAACAGAACAGCACAGAAACTACCATAAAAATGTGCCCGGGGGGATACCGGAGGGTACCCACTCTATGTGTAAAACTTTTTACCAGGTGTCACCAGGAATCAAAGGTACCCAATAAATGTTAGATGAATGAAGAAAGGGAGGAGGAGGTGGGAAGAAGGGGTGTGATAACAGGCACTGGCCACCCAGTGCGTAACCTTCAGCAGACTCTAGGCAGGAAGTTAAGCCATGTAAACCCAGCATGAAGGGAGTCTGTTCTGCAAGGCTATTCTGCTATCACCTTGATGTTTTACACTTTATCTTCAAAAAGCAAAGAATGCTGCTAAAACAGCCCTGACCCTGGGCTTTTCAGACAAATATTAAAGATTAAGCTAACTTCTAAATTAGCATTGATGATTGAAGGACTGAAATCCGATTTCTTGGATTCTAAAGGGCATTTTATTTGGGGTAGTATGCTTTAGGAACATGACTGGACCCCAAACATATTTGGTTCTCTATAATCGCTGGTTGTGCTTTACCAGTCTAGCTCTTTCTTTCCAGATAGTGTTTATGATGAACATTCAGAACCGAAGTTCTTAGCCAGTAAAGGTGCTTTTTCTCTTTCTTACGAAGGATATTCACAGTGTCCTAATGATACTCTGAAGGATGTGACTCACAGCGCGTACTGACTGTGATGTATTTGAAGAAGCTTCTTAAAATGGAAGGTAATCACCTCAGTTACCTGTGGTCATGGGGCCCAGGCAAAACACAGATAGCTGAACTTTTGAAAATAAACAGATATTTCTTAAAGTTTCAATTTCTTGTGTAGAGGCTGCCAGGAGGAGAAAGGAGACTCAAATTTCGGTTCCTCTTATGTCTTCTACAAGGGACTGAATGTCTGTGTTTCCCCACAGTTTATATGTTGAAATTCTTAGCCCCGACGTGATGATATCAGGAGGTGGGGCCTTTGGGAGGTGATTAAGTCATGAGGGTGGAGCCCTTATGAATGGGACTAGTGCCCTTGTTAAGAGACTCCAGAGGGCTCCTTTGACCCTTCCGCCAGGTGAGAGCACAGCAAGGAGACCGCTATGAACCAGGAATCGGGTTCTCACCAGAGCCCAATCATGCTGGCACCCTAATCTCCCAAGAATTGTGAGAAATAAATTTCTTTTGTAATAAGCCACCTTGTCTACAATAAATTGTTACAGCAGATCAAATGGGACTCTGACACCTTCTATATCAAAGTATTTTTTCTCTAATAACATAGTGCAAACAATGACAATAAGGGAATGAAGAAGAGGCTTGGTGTGGCTGACAGACCCTGGAAAGGCCCCTGTGTCCATGCCCTGGATAACCCCCACCACTTGCATGTGGAAGGGACCTGTGACTTGCTTCTAATCAGCAGAATCAGAAGGTGGTGATGGGCTAGAATTCCTGTGATGACATTATGTTATAGAAGATTCTTTCTTAGGTGACTGCAGTGGGAGATCTTTCTTGCTCGGTTGATAGAGTAACGAAGTCTGGTTGACAAAGCTCACTTTTCAAAGACCTGAAGGCAGCCCCAGGACGGGGGGACTTAATGGCCTCCAGGACCTAGTGGTGGTCTGCAGCTGACAGTCTGCTCAAAGCCTGTCTCTCCATCAGAGGACAGCAGGGAAATGGATTCCGCTCACAACCCAAATGAGCTTGGAAGGCGATTCTTTTCCAGGAGAGTCTCCAGATAGAATGAGGTCCCGCTGACACCTTCATTGCAGCCCGAGACTCTGAAAAGAGCACCCAGTTAATACTTGCCCAGACCACTGACACGTGGACACTGTGAGATAATAAATGTGCGTGTGTTTCAGGCGGTTAAATTTGTTGTAATTTGTTACACAGCAAGAGAAAACGAATACAGGTCTGGGCTTCTGAAAGTGGGGGGCTGCTATAACAAACCCCTGAAATGTGAGAGTGGCTTTGGAACTGGGCAGTGAGCAGAGGCTGGGAGAATTTTGAGGAGTGTGACGGAGAACCCGATTTACCTCGAATCATGGAATGGTTATGGAAACCTGGACTTTAAGAACGTTTGAGGAAGCCAGGAACATGGTATTGGAAACCAGAGAGATGGGAATCCTTGTACATAGTAGCAGAAAGATTGATGCAATTGTCTCCTTCAGCTGCTTGCGGGGCCCAACCTGTAAGTCATAAAGTTGGATACACAGCTAAGGAGATTTCCAAGCAAAGCTATGGGAATGCTACTTGGTTTCTTCTCGCTGCTTATAGTAGGATGTGAGAGGAGATAAGTAAATTGAGCAAAGAATTGTCCAACAGAAAGGAACCCGTGCTTGATGATTTGAAAATTCCTAGCCTTTCCAGATGGCAAAAGATGCTAAAAGTAAGAATTCCTTTTTAAATTTTTTTTTTTCCTGGCACGAAAGCATGCATTAGAGAAAAGGCCAAGAATGTGATGATACTAGCTTTTGGTAAAACCTCAGAAAGATCAAAAGGTCAGAGTATTCAGTCCCAAGGGATGAAGTGTGTGCTTCCCTCAATCAAACCAGGGAACCTCTAGGAAGTTGAAGGGGATTGTTCCTCAGGCATCTAAGAAGGAGGCCACCCTACAGAAGGGTTTATCTCAAAGAGAACTGTGGATGTGGCTTTTGTTTAATGGTGTGAACCCCACAAAGTTGTTTAGAAAATTATTTCAACAGAAACAGTGCTGAGCTTGGACTGAAAGACAGAGAGAGAGAATGAAAGGAAAAGAGACTGTTAAGCCTCAAATTTCTACTGCCTGCAGTCAGACTGATGATTACTCAGTGCAAACGTGAGAAGAAGGAAGGGCGATCAAAGGATGTAAGGAAGG
Organism: Delphinus delphis; assembly: GCF_949987515.2. Lineage (NCBI taxonomy): Eukaryota > Metazoa > Chordata > Mammalia > Artiodactyla > Delphinidae > Delphinus > Delphinus delphis. Next base: position 181,145,283 of record NC_082683.1, on the reverse strand, counting down.
ATCCAGGCAGAGCCAAGAGCCCTGGAGGATTATCCCAGGACTTGACACCTAACCGAGGTACCCTGGCTGGACCTGAACCAGCTGCGTTTCAGAACTGACTCCTTTCACCTCCCATTTCCTGCTTTTGGAACTGGGGAGTCTATAGATGTCACCCTGTGCCTGTCCTCCTAGTGTATATGGGTGGGTTGGGGCAAATTACTCATCTCTAGGTCTCACAGGCCTGGAGATGGAGAGGAATGGTATGCAGGAGCTGTACCTAATGGATTACAACCAGGGGTCCCCTCACACCTGCGCCTGATCTAGTTTTTTTTTCTTTTCTTTTGGTCACGCTGCACGGCTCGTGAGATCTTAGTTCCCTGACCAGGGATCAAACCCGGGCCCCTCGGCAATGGATGCATGCTGTCCTAACCACTGGACCACCAGTGAATTCCCTGCACCTGAATTAGAAGATGTGATTTTGGACATTAAGCCTATGCATGGTGGGAAGAGACTCTTGGACCTTGCCAGTGGTGAATGTATTTTGCCCATAGGAGCATTATGAATAATTGGGATCATAGAGCCTATGGCTGGCTAAGGTGGTCCCCATGCTCACACCCTGTATAGCCCCCTACCCTTGAGTGTGGGCAGGACCTGTGACTTTCTTCTAACTAATAGAATGTGGCAAAGGTGGTATCACTCCTGAGATTAGGTTACAGTTTTTGGCAAAGATGATGATGGATGTCACTCCTGCGATTACGTTACGCTATATAAGACGGGAGAGGGTTATGTTAGCAGACCATGGTGGGGGACTGTCCCTTGTCAGCTCCGTGAAAGCAACAGCCATATCGGGGAACTAAAGGCTGCCCAGAAGGAATGGGGGTGGCCTCCAGCTGACAGCCAGACGAAAGCTGGCATCTTCAGTCAGACAGTCTCCAGGAAATGAATTCTGCCAACAACCTGAATGATCTTGGAAGTGGATCTTTCTCTAATCGAGCTCCTAGATGAGAATGCAGCAGAATAAGCTGTCACAAGTGCAGAAGCTCTAAACAGCACAGATATATTATCTCACAGTTTCCTTAGGGCAGAGGTCTGACGTCATGGCTGGATTTTCTACTCAAAAGACAAGACTGAAATCTAGGTGTGGGCAGGGCTGGTCTCTTGTCTGGAGGGTCTGGGACTACTTGGCCACCAGCCTCATTCAATCATTGGCCAAGTGCAGGTCCTTGCATTCGTGGTGCTGAGGCCCACAGTTCTCTGCTGGTGGAGAGCCAGGGCCCAGCTCCTGCAGACTGCCCTAGTTCCCTGTCATGGGGCCCTTCCACCTTCAGGCCAGCAGTGCTGCAGTGTATCCCTCCAGTGCTTTGAATCTCTGACTTCCTCTTTTGCCATCAGTGGGAGAAAGCTCTCTGCTTTTAAGGGTTTATGTAATTATATTAGGCCCACCTAGATGATCTCCATATTTTAAGGCCAAATGTGCCATAGTAGCATAACATCATCACAGGAGAGCTGTCTCATCATCGTTACAGCTTCCCAGAAGTGGGATGGTACATTTGGGTGGGACCAGTTTAGAAATTGTGCCTACCACAGCATCTTCAGAAAACAGGAAAAAATTAATAGTTGTTTTCTTTACATGAAAAAAAAAAAAGCTGTGGTTCTTTGGCAGTGCTTGTGTCTCACAGGGGTGTTCAACATGAGCAAAGCGTGTCTTACACTTCACTTTTTCTTTAATACGTCTATGAAGAAAACAGTATAATTCAGAAAGCCTTTCTTTTCTGAGTTCAAAATAGTTACAGTTTTCATGGTTTATACCAGTCCCTTAGGTCCATCCACAATGGAAGTATTGCTCTTACCATCTTTTTCCCTTCTCTAACCTTCTGCTCAGATGAAAAGATCCCAGATTCTAAGAGGGTTCAATTAGATGAGAGAGTTGTGTAAAATAATTGCTTTCTCTTTCTAAATTTTAAGAGGAAGTCTTCCAAATAGCAAAGGGTCTTTTTTTCAGTCCACTCTCCAAAGAAGTGCACTTTCCAGGCCCTCCATTTCTGCCCCTCCAAATACTTCTGCTTTCACGGCAACCTCAGATCCATGGAGCCTGTTTGCTTCATGACCATCCCTTACGGTCAGGATCTCCCACAGGACTGAGAGCCCAGGGGACGGATGCCCAGTTCTCTGGCTAAACTGCACTCTAAGGACTGAACCTGCCTACAGAGGAAACTTTTCTCTCTTTTTTTTGCATCATCTACCCACAGGGGTAGCCCTCTCAATAAGAATGTTAAAAACCAATATTTAAGGGTACTTCTTCCATTTCAGGCACTAGAGTATGTGCACCACGTAATGAATATAACTCTACAAGCTGGATGGTGTCTTTATCCACACTATACAGTTGATGGAAAGGAGGCCCAGGGAGATTAAGGAATTTGGCCAGGGTCACATCATTTGTTCTTGGTAGAGACGGGAGTTGAACTCACTGAATGTGATTCCAAAAACCTGCTCTTAAATACTCTGCTCTACTGCTGCTCGATTCATTTGCCCTTTATGGACATTCTTAAAATTAAAAAAAAAAAATTAAGGTTTGGAAAGACCTTACATTCAATAGATGAGGAAAACAAGGCCCAGAGATTTAATGTAACTTGGTCGCATTTGCACAACTGCTTAGAAAAGCCACAAAGGAAACCCAGATTTCTTTATGCTAACCTGAGCAGAGGTGGTAAATGGAAAGGAGGGAGAAAGAAAGAGGACACTTACGAGCACTAGGAAACCAGACTCAAGATTGTACACGTAACTGCATTAGTGTTTTGTAGGTTAATAACATGCATGTAAACAAAAGTCAGAGATGAAAAGTATACATGACTCTCTAATTATAATGTAAAACAACTTTCTGATGGTTTACCTCCCAAACTATTTTCCTGTTTACTTGATACTAAAGACAAGTTATTTATCAAGCATCTTTGTTTAAACAGTTGTCTCCCGAATGCCTACACTGAACTAGCACAATTGAAGAAGGTGAAAGATGGTGCACGTTTAAATTCTAGGCTCCCAAACATAAAAAGCAAAATCTTCTACCTGCAGCTCAGAATTGTTAAAAAAGACTCCCTTGTACACCCTCAGGACCAGGATGGTCACTGCACATATGAGACATTTAAACAAATTACTAGATATAAGAAAAGGCCAGAATGCCTCACTTAAGCTTGATGTTGAAATCTTTCTACTGAGGCCTGACATCACTTAGCTCTGAGGTCACCTGGGCACTCCCGATGTGAGATCAGGAGAAAATGCAGTTAATAATTTTCCAGAATCACATAGATCTTTTCATCTAAGAAAAATGTAAAGTGAATAAAGAATCCCTGGCATAGTTAAAATATTTTGAAAAATTTGGATTAATGCTTTTAAATGAATAGATAGCATCTTCAAATTGGTCCAATTAAGTCAGAGCAGTCAGTTCACAACATATAACTTGTGGTTTTTAGCAGGCCTAGACATAAAGGCCACTGGTGAGCATTTAATAGAATTTGTCTCCAGAGAGATTAAGTACACGGCCACTATTCTTCAGCTGATAAGTGGTAGAACCAGCAAAGCAACACAGGAGCATCTGATAATAAAGATAAAGCCAAAGTAATTTTCAATACACCACACTGCATTCTGCTCTTGTGGGATGCTTCTTCTAGGCATTTCATTCACTTTCATCATCTTCCATCAATCCTCTCTCTTCCGTCGGGAACCAGTAGGTTTCCATACTTTTGTGTTCATGGAAAAGAGGAAAGTACAGAGGAAAAGCTAGTGGGAGTTAGAAAAAATGATGCGTCGGTTATGATGTGAATTCAAGGATTTCATGAGACTCTGCCCACAGAGAAATGTGAAAATATAGCTCTCAGGTCCTTGCTGTGTCCTGTAAAGCCTGACACCATCTGGTCTTTCTCCGATCTCAGTTTGTACTGCTCACCCCATGTACTGGTTAAGGTGCTTCCAGCTGCCATAACTAACAAACTGTAATATTTCAGTGGCTTAACGTAATAAATGCTGACTTTTTAAAAATAAATTTATTTATTTATTTATTTTTGGCTGCATTGGGTCTTCATTGCTGCATGCGGGCTTTCTCTAGTTGCGGCGAGCGGGGGCTACTCTTCGCTGCGGTGCGTGGGCTTCTCATCGCGGTGGCTTCTCTTGTTGTGGAGCACGGGTTCTAGGCGCATGGGCTTCAGTAGCTGTGACACGCAGGCTTCAGTAGTTGTGGCTCGCGGGCTCTGTTGCTCCGCGGCATGTGGGATCTTCCCAGACCGGGGCTCGAACCTGTGTCCCCTGCATTGGCAGGCAGACTCTTAACCACAGCGCCACCAGGGAAGTCCCAAAAGCTGATTTCTTGCTTACTTAGCCGTCTAAGGAAGACAATGGGGTGGGTGGGTCGGAGAAGATTCTATCCTACCCAGACGTTCAGGCACCCAGCGTGGCAGAGCTTATCCATCCATCTTCAACAGGAAACTTCCAAGGTTGCCTTGGGCACGAACACCCAGCTGACAGATGGAAGCTGCTCACTTGGCCCCATTGAGAGGCAATGAGGTGACCGTGGCTTCCTCGCTGTAACTCCACACTGTGGAGGGGACATGCTCAGAGGGCGGCTAATTATACCTACCACACCTGCTCACGCACCTGCCTTCAGCCATGGCAGCCACCTTGTTCCTTGAACACGCTGAGCCCTTTGCTACCTTAGGGTCTGCCTGCCTGCTCTTCTACCTGGCTGCATGCTGGCTCTGGTGCCAGTCCAAAGGTTATGTTCTCACAGAATCTTGTCTTGACCACTCAATACAAAAAGTCCCAACCCCCTGAGATGCCTTCACATCATGCTCCTTAATTATAGGATCTCAAATTATCTTAACGTACTTACACCTTGTTTGTTGAAGAACTCCCATTGCTACAATGCAAATTTATAAACCAAAGGGACCTGGTCTCACTGATCAGTCTTTGTATCCTCGTTGCTTAAAATAAGAGGAACTCAGTTAATATGTATTGAGTCCCGAATCAACATGCGTTTGTCCTGCTCAAACACCTTCAATACCCAGCCCTGCTGCCAGTAAAACAGAATCCACACCCCTCGGGCTGTCAGACATCATGTACTGTGTCTACCTTCTATCTGCTCTGAACATAATTTCCTGCTGTCTTTCCCCTGCACTGAGCATTCTGTGTTCCAAAACCTTGGGATTATTTGCTATTGCTTTAAACTACAGTATTTCAAATCTGTCCTTGCAGGCACTGTGTCTTCTACCTGCGATGCATCCCACCCATTCCCCTAAATCTGCCCCTGCCCGTTGCTTAATTACAGCAAGTCCCCTACACACCAACGAGCTCCATTCCGAGAGCTCATTCGTAAGTCCAGTTCGTTCGTTAAGTCCAACAAAATTAGCCTAGGTACCCAGCTAACACAATCGGCTATGTAGTACTGTACTGTAATAGGTTTATAATACTTTTCACACAAATAATACATAAAAAACAAACAAACACAAAAAATAAAGAAAACATTTTTAATCTTACAGTACAGTACCTTGAAAAGTACAGTCGTCCAGTACAACAGCTGGTAACCAGGGGCTGGCATCGAGTGAACAGGCAGGAACAGTTACTGACTGGAGGAAGGAGAGGAGGTGGGAGATAGTAGAGCTGAAGGATTGTCAGCAATAGGAGACGGAGGGCAAGCTGCGATTTCGCTCACACCTGACGTGGATGGCACAGGTTCTGGCTCCTTGCTGGATTCAATTCTATCTACCCTCTTGAAAAAACGATCCAGTGATGTCTGGTTGTAGCTCTTCTTTTCTTGTCATAGATGACATGGTAGCACTGGATTGCATTCTGAACAGCTGCTGCAATGTTCGTGTACCATTCTACATTCAGGTCCTATGCCTCAAACACTAACAGTGCCTCCTCAAATAAAGAAAATCTCCTTGCCATTTCCTGCGTCCTGAATCTCTTCGATTCTTCAGTTACTTCTTATTCCTCTTGTCTCTCTTAGTGCTTCTTAACAGTACCAGATACATCAGCACTGCTTTTTTGCTTGCTTCTTGACATCCTGAGCTTGAAATAAAGATACTGTACTACTGTACTTTATACAGGACTGTACAGTAAAGTACACAAAAGCACAACCACTTGTAGAGTGGTTGTACAGTAACCACTGTTTTTATATATTATTTGTGTGAAAAATATTATAAACCTATTACAGTACAGTACTACATAGCCGATTGTTTTAGCTGGGTACCTAGGCTAATTTTGTTGGACTTAACGAACGAATTGGACTTACGAATGAGCTCTCGGAATGGAGCTCGTTGGTGTGTAGGGGACTTACTGTAATTAAGCAAATTGTAGAGGATGCATGCACGTGACAACGTACTCCAGACACGTGAACTAAGTTACGTGATTGGACATGCAAACACACGTTGGCATCTTTGAAAGTTCGCAACTCGAAGTTTCATATGTAGGGGGCTTACTGTATTCCTCAAGACTCTCCTCAAACTCCTCTCAGAAGTGCTCACTGAACTCCTCACGTTGACTGAATTGTATTCCTCCTCTCTGTAGCCTCAGCTTTAGTCCATAATGAGATCCACAAACCCTTCCCTAACACACCCCATGTGTGCCAGAACTGTTCTTGGCTTTCTACATAATTCACCCTTTTGTCCTTCGGAAGAGCTCTATGAAGTGGGTTCTATCTCCCATTTTACAAGTGAAGGAACTGAAGTGCAGAGAAGGTAAACAGCCTGCCCGAGGTCACACAGCCAGTAGCAAAGGAGCTGAAGTTCAAGCCCAGTTGGGGAGGTTCTGGAGTTCACGCTTTCAACCATGGCACTGACCTGCCACTCATGTGTCTGTGAACTAGCTTGTATTAGTATACACCTGTGATAGCACTTAACCATTGGTTTGTCACTACAGGGACAAAAAAGTGGTTACAAAGGAATGCGTTAAGTATAGCTATTCCCTGGAAAATGTCGGGCTGGCGATCAATTAATTCATTTCAGATCTCTGAGGTCCAGCCGAGTGACTGACGCACTGGGATCCTGGTAAATATCGGACATGTAATTTGAGTTGATACCCGTCACTGCTTACTGTGTACCCAGCAGTATGCTAGTCATGTGATACCATATGACCCTCACTTTTCAGGTAAGTGACCTCCTCAGGTCACACAGGTAGGAAACTGGCAGACCTGAGAGGCTCAGCCCAGGCAGTGGAGTCCTGCCTGCTCAGCCAGCACACATAACCAGGAGAGCAGCCTGTGTACTTCAGGGGGTCAGCCCAAGACTAGACAGTGTGGTTGACCCTGGGGGCTTGGGCCCAGGACTCTCCACTCATGTGGAGGTCAGAGAAAGAGCTGGGACATGAACTGGATGAGTGGACACACACACTTTGTTTTTAGTCTGTTACTACAGTCTGCTATTTAACAAGTGGCCCCCGGGAGTGATCTTAAAGAAGAAATTCAGATCAGATTTAGGTGGAAATCCCTCCTGTACTAAGTATAATTTACAGTCCATGGGATTTCTTCTCTACGAAACCATATGTAATTTCAGACACATGGAAATTAGATATTTGTCATAAACAGGTATAATCATTTATTGATATTGCTTTGTGTGATTTTGATTGAAACCTGCAAGGCAATTTATATTCCACGGAGTAAAAAGAAAAAAAATGGAATCAGTGAGATTAAAAAGCAGAGAACCAAAAAAAAAAAAAAACATGAAACTTTAAGCACAAAAGTTATGACCAAAGAATTATTTTTTTCTAGACAGCTTTCCAGAATACTTCTATTTAAGATAATTTTTTTGGTATGATCGACATAATCTGGATAATAGTGTTTATATTACTATATGTTTAATGCAATCCATTGATTCTTCAACCTGTTTTAAATGGGACCAGGCATTTTGAAAAATCATAGCTTAATGTATTGGCTCATGAAATCTTGAATATGTTGTGCACAGTAGACTTTTATCAATATTATTTCAATTTTTCTATTACTGAATATTTTTTTATTTTTGTCACAATGATTTCTACAAATTATGCTGTCAAAGAGTTTTAGGAAGAATTTTCTGTAATTCTTGAAATAGTGATATTATCAGATCTTAGTATATGAGACCGAGGAAAATCTGATCTCTGAAGGAAAAATCTAAGAATTCAAAGCAAGATTAATTCAAATTAAGTGGGATTGGATGGTCTTAGAAAACAAGCTCCAAGCAAATGCAGGTACCATGCCTAACGGTGTAGGGGAGAAATGCATTTGCAGTGCTATAATAGTTTCCTAGGGCTGTTGTAACTAAATACCACATACTGAGTGGCTTAAATAACAGAGATTTACTGTCTCACAATTCTGAAGGCTGGAAGTCCAAGATCAAGGTGTTAGCAAGCTTAGTTCCTTCTGAGGCTGTGAGGGAGAATCTGTTCCATGCCCCTCTTCTAGCTTCTGGCGGTTTGCTAGCAACCTCTGGCATTCCTAAGCTTGTAAATGCCTCAGCCTAACCTCTGTCTTGTTCACATGGTGTTCTTTCTGTGTACATGTCTGTGTCTGGTCTCAATTTTCCACTTTTTATAAGGACACCAGTCATTTTGGATTAGGGTCCACGCTTGATCATCTGCAAAGTTTCTACTTCCAAATAAGGTGACATTCACAGGCTGGGGTGAGAACACCAACATCAACTGGGGGGGACACATTCAACCCATAACAAGTCCACAAAAGGATGGAACTCTTAAATTACAAGTCAGAAATCAGATTAGGATAGGCAGGGTATGATCTCTATACTCCTAACCTCTCAAGTTCTGGGAGATGAATACTGTAGCCTAGGGCTGTACGAGGACACAGAGGTGAGTTAGGACAGCCTCCTGAGAGATGATATGGCCCCATTTCTTTAAAGAGAAGAACAAAATTCTCTATGATAATGAGGCTTCCCTTGTGAGGTGACAGGCTGCCAAGCAACAGCTTTGATATCTCCCCAGTTCCTAAGAATTGGGACAGTCCAAATAAATTATTTTTGTGAGTGTGAAACTGTTTCTGCAGCCTCCTTTACATTATCCTAGGTCACACAACTGAGCACCCAGTTGAATCTTGAGTATTGCATCTTGACCTTCCTAGGTTAAGGATGAGAAGAAGACTGAACCCCTAGTGCATGGTTTGTAAATGCATCAGCCCAACCTCTGTCTTGTTCACATGGTGTTCTTTCTGTGTGCATGTCTGTGTCTGGTCCCAAATTTCCACTTTTTATAAGGACACCAGTCATTTTGGATTAGGGTCCACCCTTGGTCATCTGTAAAGATTCTACTACTAAAGAAGTTCACATTCACAGGCTGGGGCGAGGGCACCAACATCCTGGGGGGGTGGGGGACATAATCAACCCTAATCCAGAGGAAGAAGAAGTATTGTCTTGTGAATTTGGCAGAGAAATCTTCATTCATCACTGGTCCCATCAGCAAAACAGTCAACGCCCAGAATGATGCAGATTTGCAGGGCACTCATAAGAAAGAGTGAGGTGTTGGTGCAGATGCAGGAATGCTCTGACCTGCATCCAGCCAGAATCGTCCTCTTGGGAAATGTGGTCTGGGTGCACTGGGAACCACAGCTTACTGTGTATAACTGAACTGCCATATGTGTGATGAGAATAAGCTGCAAGAAAGACTCTGCCCAAGGGAAGTGAGGAGAAGACAGAAGGCTGCTGTTGGGGAGTATTGTGCACTGACATGGCTCAGCCCTGATTGATTCCCGTCATTAGTATTTCATCTATTCATTCAGTAAATGGTTATTAAGTGCCAGGTATTGTTTTATGAGCTGGTCACAGATAAGTTTACTCTCGTGGAGTTTGTGATCGAGGGAAAAGTTAATAAATAAGCAAATGACGATCTAGGATGCCACTCTAGATAAATTATCAAGAAGAGAAATAGAAGGTGTGGAAGTAGTGCCAAGGAGCGTTACTGTTTTATATAAGGTTTTCAGAAAGACTTTGCTGAAAGGTCAATCTGAACAAGACTCGGAGGAGGTGAGAGAGTGTGCTGTGAGCTATGTGAGAAAAGTTAGTTCTAGGAAAAGAGAACTAGAAACGCCAAGGCCCTGAGGCCGCAACCACTTTGTGTGGAACAGAACGGCACAGACTGGAGTGGAGGGGCAGGCGAAGAAGGGCATTATGTCAGAACTTTAGGGGACGTCTCGATCATAGACCATTGTGTGGACTTCTGAATTTAGTGAGCAAGATGCAACGGTCTTCAGTAGAAGAATAACATGCTCTGAAGCACATCTAAAATAGGTTCTCTCTGGCTTCCATGTTGAGAATAGATGAGCGTGGAGCAGGGGGAGAAGGGGGGAGACTAATTATGAGGCAACCACAATAATTCTGGTGTAAGATAACATATTGAATCAAGGTAATAGATTTGATGGTGGAAGAAAAGGTTTAATCCTGGATAAATTTGGAAAACAGTTGCATTAGGACTTCACGAGGTACTGAATGCAGGTTTTGAGAGAAAATGAGTAGCGATGGTGACTCCACAGTTCTCGTCATGAGCAGTTGGAAGATTGGGGCATCTTTAGAAGGACTAGGTTTAGTCGTCATCAGAAGTTCAGCTTTGAGCATGTTAAGTTTGAGATTCCTATTTAGACAGTCAACAGGAGATGTCAAGTCATAGCTGGAAATATGACTCTGGAGTTTAGGGGAGAGATTAAAGGATGAGATCGAAATTTGGTCATTCTCACCACATAGATGACATTGAGATACATGAGACTTGATGAGAGCACCTGGGGAGTGAGCGTAGCTAGAGATGGGAGGGAGAGATGGGGCTCTCCAACATTTAAAAGTCAGTAGATGAGGGAGAACTAGCAAAGAAGGCTGGGAAAATGTGGGCAATGAACCAAGACAAGAGCTAAGCAAATATGTCCTGGAAGCAAGGCGTAGAAAGTGCTTCATGAAGCAGCGAGAGATCAAGGGTCAACAGCTGCTCAGTAGTCAAGTTAAATGTGGGCTCAGGACTGCCAGCTAGATTTACAGCATATAGATACCGTCAGATGCAGATGGACACCTGATTCGACTTGGATCAAGGACAGTTAGGATGAGAGGAATTGGAAATACAGGATTTTTGCAAAAATGGGGAGTTGAAAAATGGGGCAGTAGATGGAGGGCAATATGGAATCAAGACAGTTTTTTTGTTTGTTTGTTTTTGTTTTTTTAAAGATGGGAGAAATCATGGCATGTTTGAATGCTGATGGGTAGAACAGGACAGGGAGAGGTGCTGCAAGAGAAAGAAGAATTGGTGAATATCACGTGGTGCTCCTCAATAATTCAGAAATGAATAGGACTGAATCCTGAGATAAACTATAGAATCAAGTAGAAGGATTAGAGCAGAAAAATGTGCAGTATTTTAGAAAAACATAATGGCTTCCAGACATACCACAGTAAATTATGACCTGATTGAATGAGTTATTATATCTAAGGAATGCAGTGATCTGAAATTAGTTTGGTCAGACATTGGATATGGAAGAAAGCAAATCACAAAAGCCAAGCTTAAAAGTTCCAATCACACACTCTCCAGGGGAGACAATGTTAAAGTTTAAATTTGTCATATCCCTGATAAAACATAATGTGGAAATGGATGTTTTAATTTATCTTCATTGAAAGTTGCGAAATATCTGAACCATTTAACTAATTCCCATTGTCTTAATTTCATGAGTACCAAGCGACTTTCAAATTGTCACTCAGGTTACTACCATGCTGGCTCTGCCTTCTCGCTCCATGTCCTGATGTACAGGGCAGCCATAGCCTAGACAGTGCACAGAAACATACCCAGGACGAACCCTAATCTTCCCTATCCTACACTGAGTGTTGCAACAACATGCTGATTTGGGACCCCAGCATCCTATAAAGTTGTCATGGTCGTTACTGTTTCCATCAGTTTTGTTCACCAAATATACCTTAGTCTCCTTCTCCATCGCTTTTGTGGGGACCTGCTTTGCAATAGACATAATTTATGTCATTTCTGGGAAGACACTTCAAGGGTCAGGACACTATTTGTCATCTTCCTTTCTTACTGCTTCAGCAATGGTGAAGGTACAGAGATTGAGGCTCCCTTAGCCTGAGTTTTTGAAAGAGGACAATGGTGGACTTGTAGAATGATAATGAGAAAAAAGACCATTGCTTTCTAAGCCACTGAGAACTTGGGGTTGCTTTTTCCTGAAGCATCCTATCCTGACTTTTACTGAAAGGATCCATTATATTGGGACTACCAAGGACATGTTTTGCGTGTACCAAAGACTAAGCCTTATCCACTCTCACTCGGCATATTCAATAGTTGATGACATTCTTTTCTGCCTTAGGGTTTGTCCTTGCCTTCAGTTCCCATGTTTTTATTTTGAATAGTAGGTAGTGTCAACTGAAAAAAAATGCACAACCTAAAAGTTGAGGATTATGTTTTATTTGGTGGACAAAACTGAGGACTTAAGCCTGGAAGACAACCTCTCCAATAGCTCTGAGGGACGGCTCCAAAGAGGTAAGGGAGGAGCCGGGATACATACGAGTTTTGCAACAAAAACTGGGTAGTCAGAACATCAAAAGATTACTGTTAATTAAAGAAAATCAGATATCAAGTTAATGAACTTAGAGCTTTTTCTATGTATGGGAAGATGCAAGAGTCTGGGCTCCTTGAAATCATTCCTTTGATATGCACCTCAGCTCTCTAGGGCCAGTATCCTGCTTCTCTCCATCCTGAGTCCCCTCAGGTGCACTGTGGTGGCTGCTGGCTCGATGGCCACGACATTCTTTATTTACTGATATGTCAGGTGACACTTTTCATCCACAGTAGTATATTACAGCACAGTGGTTAAGAACAGAACTTGGAAGCCAAGCATGTTAAATCTGTGCTGCCCATTATGTCACTAAGCGATGCCATTTAAGCAGAAAAGGATTATGTTATCTACGGAGCTTCCCTGGGAAATTATTTCTTCTACTTATGTTCAGGATACATTTACCTCTTGAGATGAGGATTGAAGACATCCATCAATTACTTTGCAAATTAGACATATTTGAGCCTCGCAGATATGTTCTAATCCCTACTCCTCCTTCCAAGCAAATTCCCAACAAGGTAACAGGAAAAATTGTATAAGGGCTATCAAACTCAAGAATAACCTGGTATTAAAGCTCAGTTTTCTAATATATTAGGCTTATTTGTTTTAACTACATAGTGTGCCCTAAGATGCCTTTGGTTAAAGTTTATTTACCCCTATGAGCTGCACTTGTGCTGATCACTGCTAGAGAATAGGTTTTTGTTTTCTTTTCCTGAGATTAAGAAAATGGCGACAAGGGCTTCCCTGGTGGCGCAGTGGTTGAGAGTCTGCGTGCCGATGCAGGGGACGCGGGTTCGTGCCCCGGTCCGGGAAGATCCCACATGCCGCGGAGCGGCTGGGCCCGTGAACCATGGCCGCTGAGCCTGCGCGTCCGGAGCCTGTGCTCCGCAACGGGAGAGGCCACAGCAGTGAGAGGCCCACATACCGCAAAAAAAAAAAAAAAAAAAAAAGAAAAAAAAGAAAATGTCAACTGATTTCATATGATATTTTATTTCAAATTTTGCATATTTTATTTAATTTTTTGACATCTTTTCTTTTTAATCTTTATTGGAGTATAATTGCTTTACAATGGTGTGTTAGTTTCTGCTTTATAACAAAGTAAATCAGTTACACATATACATATGTTCCCATATCTCTTCCCTCTTGCGTCTCCCTCCCTCCCACCCTCCCTATCCCACCCCTCCAGGAGGTCACAAAGCACCGAGCTGATCTCCCTGTGCTATGCGGCTGCTTCCCACTAGCTATCTACCTTACGTTTGGTAGTGTGTATATGTCCATGCCTCTCTCTCACTTTGTCACAGCTTACCCTTCCCCCTCCCCATATCCTTAAGTCCGTTCTCTAGTAGGTCTGTGTCTTTATTCCTGTCTTACCCCTAGGTTCTTCACGACATTTTTTTTTTCTTAAATTCCATATATATGTGTTAGCATACGGTATTTGTCTCTCTCTTTCTGACTTACTTCACTCTGTATGACAGACTCTAGGCCTATCCGCCTCATCACAAATAGCTCAATTTCGTTTCTTTTTATGGCTGAGTAATATTCCATTGTATATATGTGCCACATCTTCTTTATCCATTCATCCGATGATGGACACTTAGGTTGTTTCCATCTCCGGGCTATTGTAAATAGAGCTGCAATGAACATTTTGGTACATGACTCTTTTTGAATTATGGTTTTCTCAGGGTATATGTCCAGTAGTGGGATTGCTGGGTCATATGGTAGTTCTATTTGTAGTTTTTTAAGGAACTTCCATACTGTTCTCCATAGTGGCTGTATCAATTTACATTCCCACCAACAGTGCAAGACGGTTCCCTTTTCTCCACACCCTCTCCAGCATTTATTGTTTCTAGATTTTTTGATGATGGCCATTCTGACTGGTGTGAGATGACATCTCATTGTAGTTTTGATTTGCATTTCTCTAATGATTAATGATGTTGAGCATTCTTTCATGTGTTTGTTGGCAGTCTGTATATCTTCTTTGGAGAAATGTCTATTTAGGTCTTCTGCCCATTTTTGAATGGGGTCACTTGGTTTTTTGTTATTGAGCTGCATGAGCTGCTTATAAATTTTGGAGATTAATCCTTTGTCAGTTGCTTCACTTGCAAATATTTTCTCCCATTCTGAGGGTTGTCTTTTCGTCTTGTTTATGGTTTCCTTTGCTGTGCAAAAGCTTTGAAGTTTCATTAGGTCCCATTTGTTTATTTTTGTTTTTATTTCCATTTCTCTAGGAGGTGGGTCAAAAAGGATCTTGCTGTGATTTATGCCGTATGATTTTTCCTCCCTCTTAGAACTGCTTTGGAGCATCCCATAGATTTTGGGGCATCGTGTCTCCAGCCTCATTTGTTTCTAGGTAATTTTTAATTTCCTCTTTGATTTCTTCAGTGATCACTTCGTTACTAAGTAGTGTATTGTTTAGCCTCCATGTGTTTGTATTTTTTACAGATCTTTTCCTGTAATTGATATCTAGTCTCATAGCGTTGTGGTTGGAAAAGATACTTGATACAATTTCAAATTTAAATTTACCAAGGCTTGATTTGTGACCCAAGATATGATCTATCCTGGAGAATGTTCCATGAGCACTTGAGAGAAATGTGTATTCTGTTGTTTCTGGATGGAATGTCCTATAAATATCAATTAAGTCCATCTTGTTTAATGTATCATTTAAAGCTTGTGTTTCCTTATTTATTTTCATTTTGGATGATCTGTCCATTGGTGAAAGTGGGGTGTTAAAATCCCCTACTATGAATGTGTTACTGTCGATTTCACCATTTATGGCTATTAGTATTTGCCTTATGTATTGAGGTGCTCCTATGCTGGGTGCTAAATATTTACAATTGTTATATCTTCTTCTTGGATCGATCCCTTGACCATTATGTAGTGTCCTTCTTTGTCTCTTCTAATAGTCTTTATTTTAAAGTCTATTTTGTCTCATATGAGAACTGCTACTCCAGCTTTCTTTTGGTTTCCATTTGCATGAAATATCTTTTTCCATCCCCTTACTTTCAGTCTGTATGTGTCTCTAGGTCTGAAGTGGGTCTCTTGTAGACAGCATATATATGGGTCTTGTTTTTGTATCCATTCAGCCAATCTGTGTCTTTTGGTGGGAGCATTTAGTCCATTTACATTTAAGGTAATTATCAATATGTATGTTCCTGTTCCCATTTTCTTAATTGTTTTGGGTTCGTTAATGTAGGTCTTTTCCTTCTCTTGTGTTTCTTGTCTAGAAAAGTTCCTTTAGCAGTTGTTGTAGAGCTGGTTTGGTGGTGCTGAACTCTCTCAGCTTTTGCTTGTCTGTAAAGGTTTTAATTTCTCCATCAAATCTGAATGAGATCCTTGCTGGGTAGAGTAATCTTGGTTGCAGGTTTTTCTCCTTCATCACTTTAAATATGTCCTGCCAGTCCCTTGTGGCTTGCAGAGTTTCTGCTGAAAGATCAGCTGTTAACCTTATGGGGATTCCCTTGTGTGTTGTTTGTTGTTTTTCCCTTGCTGCTTTTAATATGTTTTCTTTGTATTTAATTTTTGACAGTTCGATTAATATGTGTCTTGGCGTATTTCTCCTTGGATTTATCCTGGATGGGACTCTATGTGCTTCCTGGACTTGATTAACTATTTCCTTTCCCATATTAGGGAAGTTTTCAACTATAATCTCTTCAAATATTTTCTCAGTCCCTTTCTTTTTCTCTTCTTCTTCTGGAACCCCTATAATTCGAATGTTGGTGCGTTTAATGTTGTCCCAGAGGTCTCTGAGACTGTTCTCAGTTCTTTTCATTCTTTTTTCTTTATTCTGTTCTGCAGCAGTTATTTCCACTATTTTATCTTCCAGGTCACTTACCCGTTCTTCTGCCTCAGTTATTCTGCTATTGATCCCATCTAGAGTATTTTTTATTTCATTTATTGTGTTGTTCATCATGGTTTGTTTCATCTGTAATTCTTCTAGGTCCTTGTTAAATGTTTCTTGCATTTTGTCTATTCTATTTCCAAGATTTTGGATCATCTTTACTATCATTATTCTGAATTCTTTTTCAGGTAGACTGCCTATTTCCTCTCCATTTGTTAGGTCTGGTCGGTTTTTATCTTGCTCCTTCATCTGCTGTGTGTTTCTCTGTTTTCTCATTTTGGTTATCTTACTGTGTTTGGGGTTTCCTTTTTGCAGTCTGCAGGTTCATAGTTTCCATTGTTTTTGGTGTCTGTCCCCAGTGGCTAAGGTTCGTTCAGTGGTTTGTGTAGGCTTCCTGGTGGAGGGGACTAGTGCCTGTGTTCTGATGGATGAGGCTGGATCCTGTCTTTTTGGTGGGTAGGTCTACGTCTGGTGGTGTGTTTTGGGGTGTCTGTGGACTTATTATGATTTTAGGCAGCCTCTCTGCTAATGGGTGGGGTTGTGTTCCTGTCTTGCTAGTTGTTTGGCATAGGATGTCCATCACTGTAGCTTGCTGGTCATTGAGTGAAGCTGGGTGCTGGTGTTGAGATGGAGATCTCTGGGAGATTTTCGCCATTTGATATTATGTGGAGCTGGGAGGTGTCTTGTGGACCAGTGTCCTGAAGTTGGCTCTCCCACCTCAGAGGCACAGCACTGACTCCTGGCTGCAGCACCAAGAGCGTTTCATCCACATGGTTCAGAATAAAAGGGAGAAAAAGTAGAAAGAAAGAATTAGTAGAAGAAGAAAGAAAGAAAGAAGGGAGGGAGGGAGGGTGGGAGGGAGGGCGGAAGGAAGTAGGGAAGGAACGAAAAAAGAAAGAAGTTAAAGTAAAATATAATAAAGTAAGATAAAATATAATAAAGTTATTAAAATAAAAAAATAATTATTAAGAGAAAAAAAGTAAAAAAAGTAAAAAAAAAAAAAAACTGGACGGATAGAACCCTAGGACAAATGGTGGAAGCAAAGCTATACAGACATAATCTCACACAGAAGCATATACATACACACAAAAAGAGGAAAAGGGGAAAAAACCATAAATCTTGCTCTCAAAGGCCTCCTCCTTAATTTAGTATGATTCGTTGTGTATTCATGTATTCCACAAATGCAGGTACATCAAGTTGACTGTGGAGCTTTAATCCGCTGCTTCTGAGGCTGCTGGGAGAGATTTCCCTTTCTCTTGTTTGTTCTCACAGCTCCCCGGTCTCAGTTTTGGATGTGGCCCTGCCTCTGCGTGTAGGTCGCTGGAGGGCATCTGCTCTTCGCTCAGACAGGACGGGCTTAAAGGAGCAGCTGCTTCCGGGGCTCTGGCTCACTCAGGCCGTGGGGGAGGGAGGGGCACGGAGTGCGGGGCGGGCCTGCGGCAGCAGAGGCCGGCGTGACGTAACACCAGCCTGAGGCGCGCCGTGCGGCTCGCGCCCGTCTCTGGAGCTCCTTTAAGCGGCGCTCTGAATCCCCTCTCCTTGCACACCAGGAAACAAAGAGGGAAGAAAAAGTCTCCTGCCTCTTCGGCAGATCCAGAGTTTTCTCCGGACTCCCTCCCGACTAGCCGTGCAGTAAACCCCAGCAGGCTGTGCTCACGCCGCCAACCCCAGTCCTCTCCCTGGGCTCCGACTGAAGCCCGGGCCTCAGCTCCCAGCCCCGCCTGCCGCGGCGGGTGAGCAGACAAGCCTCTCGGGCTGGTGAGTACTGGTCAGCCCTGATCCTCTGTGCGGGAATCTCCCCGCTTTGCCCTCTGCACCCCTGTTGCTGCGCTCTCCTCCGCGGCCCCGAAGCTCCCCACTCCGCCACCCGCAGTCTCCGCCCGCGAAGGGGCTTCTAATGTCTGGAAACCTTTCCTCCTTCCCAGCTCCCTCCCACTGGTGCAGGGCCCGTCCCTATGCTTTTGTCTCTGTTTTTTCTTTTGCCCTACCCAGGTACATGGGGAGTTTCTTGCCTTTTGGGAGGTCTGAATTCTTCTGCCAGCGTTCAGTAGGTGTTCTGTAGGAGTTTTTCCACGTGTAGATGTATTTCTGGTGTATCTGTGGGGAGGAAGGTGGTCTCCGCGTCTTACTCTTCCGCCATCTTCCTCTTTAATTTTTATTATCCAGAACTTAGTAATATATGTTAAGTGCTTTATAACAATTTAAGCTTGACCTATAGCAGAACTTGTGAATATGGAACGAATTGGAGAGATTTAGAGTACATTTAAGGAATAAAATCCACAGAGTTCTGTAACATTAAACATGGGAAAGTATAGGGAGAGAGAGCTATTCAATATGACTTCTAAGTTCTAGCTTCAGAAACTGAGTTGGTGAAAGTGTCTTTCACTGAGTCACTTGAACAGGAAGAGAGATCGTGGGTTTGGTTTTGGACATAGTGAATTCGAGCTGTCATTGACATTAGTCAGTGTTGTATATAGATCTGAAGCTCAATGACTGTTATGGACTGGATATTTGTGTCCCCCCTAAATTCATATGCTACAATCATAAACCTCATTGTGATGGTTTTGGAAGTGGGTCCCTGGGGAGGTGATTAGGTCATGAGGGCAGAGCCCTCATGAATGGGATTTGTGCCCTTGTAAAAGAGACCCCAGAGAGCTCCCTGGGCCCTTCCCTCATGCCATGTAAGGACACAGCAAAAACACAGCTGTCTGAGAACCAGGAAGTGGGCCCTTCGCAGACAGAAATTTTGCTGGTACATTGATCTTGGACGTCCCAGCCTCCAGAACTGTAAGAAATTAGATTCTGTTGTTTATGAGCCATTCTATCTGTGGTGTTCTGTTACAGCAGCTCGGATGCCTATGATAATGACTTCTGGGCTAGCCATAAAAAAAAAAAGTGAGCTAGCTGCCTAAACGTCGTGATGAAAGTCATGAATGTGGTTCGGGTTTTCTAGCAAGAGGCTGTAGAATGAGAGCACTTGGGAGCTAAGGAAAAGCTGGAAGCTAGGAAGGGGGTGGGGTCCAAGTCTAGAGACAACAGGGCATGAAAGGACGAGCTTACAGAAGAAATGGAGGAGTGGCCAGAGAGGTAGAAGGGAAACAAAGAGTGCTGTGTGTCACGGAAACCAGAGGAAGAGAGTATTTTAAGAGGGAAGAAATGATCAGCAGCATTCTTGTGACTAAGAAATGAGGAAGATGCAGAAATGTTCGTTTAGCAACATGGAGTTGGCTGTTCAGAGTATAAAGGCATATTGCCGTTTCAAGGCATATTGACACTGGAAGCCATATTTTAGTGGGCTGAGGAATATCAAACCTAAGATATTAAATATGTTCAACTCTTTCAAGATGTTTGACTGTGAAAAGGAGACAAGTAGCTGAAGGGGCTGAGAGGTCTCCAATGGGAAAATTTTGTCCATATTTAAAAGCCAATGGGAAGAAGCCTTACAGGGCAAGGTGAGCTTGAAAATACAACAGAGAAAAGGGATAATCAACAGTGGATTATTTCTGAGAATGCACGGGGGATATGATTGAAGGTATACATGGAAAAGTTAGCTTTAGATAAAGGACCAGGGAGTTTTCTTCTAGTACTGATTTAAATGTTCCACACACATTTTCATAAGTGTGCTTCATTATCAGTATTATTTCATTTTCATTTCTTCTGTATCTAAAAAGTTATGTAAGAGAATGTTACTTTAAAATATTGATACTTTTTTTCATAGCAATATAATTTTGAGATTTACTGCTTGGTGGTCAGAATTTTATCTGTACTCTGTCTACTTTGGGGAATGTTTAGAGATTTTCTTCATGATCTAGTAATATGTGTTCAATATTTGTGACAGATATGCGTTTGGAAAGAAGGTATTCCAGGCAGAAAAAAGCTTTTTCGTAGCAAATATATCTACATAATTATTACTTCCCTTGCCTCTTTCCCATGGAAGGTAACAGTGGTTAAAAGGGCAAATTGTGGAGGAAACTAGTGAATTGTAAGTTTCCAGCTTTACTACTTACTAGCGTTTTACCTTAAATATGATATTTGACCTCTCTGTGTCTAATTTCCCTCATCTGTAAACTGGTTATGATTAGAGTTCTCACATCATTAGTTTCTTAAAATGCTTAAATCCGTTAACATATTTTAATGCACTTAAATTTGTGGTTTGTGCATAGAGAGACTTAAAAATGGTTAGCTATTGTTATCTTTCTATTTGCTTCCTCTTCTTTACGGCTCAGAAAAGTGAACTGAAGTTTCCTACACGAAACATTTCTTTACTTTTTTTTCTATAATTTTTGCTTTCTTAATGTTGATGCTATATTATGTAATGTTTAGGTATTGATATATATTATCATTAGAAATATAAATATATATATATACACACATACGTGCGTGTGTGTGTGTTTGTGTGTGTGTATCCATAACTGTTAGTCTCCATTGTAAAGTGCCCTTTTGTTTGGTTACATGTTGACCTTGGCTATCATGAAGTTCATGACCCTGTTTTCTTTTTGTGCACATTTGCTGCTATGTGTTTACCTACCTTTTCTTTTCCAACTTTCTGATCACTTGTGTTTTAGGTGTAGCACACGTACATAACACATAGCTTGGGTTTGGCTTTGGAAGCTAATAATGAGAATCTTCTACTTTTAAAAGTGTAGTTTAGTCAGTTTACTTTGACATTACACTACTTAAGTCTTTATTCATTTATCATATTTTATATTTGATTATATATGTTATATACATAATACATATAATTCTAAATATATAAAGATACTATAGATAGATAGGTCGATAGATAGAGATAGAGATAGTCTTTGTGTGTATGTTCTGCTGACTCTAATTTGTTTGTCCACATATTTTATTGTTGTTGATTTGGAAGAATTCTAATCTTGTTCTACTGGTTATCTCCGCATCAGCTATTGCTGTGGAAGAATATGAGGCCCACCTGACTATTTTCCCCTTATGGGTGACTTAATCTTTATGTCTGGATATCAAAAGAATTTTTAATTTTGAAGTTCAGTGTCGTTATTAGGATATGCCTCAATGCTGGTCATTCTATGTCATTTTTTCCTCTGACATGGTGGGTACTTTCATTTCTGGAAAATGTCTTTGAATTTTGTGTATTTTTAAATTTATTGTATTGGTTTTCCTCTCAGAAACACCAACTATATATACGTTGGATCTCCTTTATCAGCCTTGCATATTTATATATTCTCTTGAACCATTTTTCAGTCATGGTTCTTCTATCTTGTATCTTATCTGTTTTCATCACTTTGTCCACATATGTGTTACTATGTTTTCAGCCAGGTTTATACTCTACTGTGTTGCTTTCAATGTGGTCTTCAGTTCTGCAATAGATTGATTTTTTTCAATTCCACATCTTTCTTGAGCCCTGCCAGCTGCTGTTATTTTTACCATATCTTCTTTGAGCTCTTGTATCTCTTCTGTTTTCCAGTAAAGGCAATTCCTTCATTAAACTGTTTTTCTACTTATTTGTTATCACTTCTATTTTATACCGTGGTATCTCCTTTCCTTTACTTTTTAGTCACTGTGCATAGATCGTTAGCTGCTCCTTTTAGATGATTAGTTATTTTGAAAGTGGCTTTTCTTGCAAGAGCAAGAAGTTCTTTCAGACTTTCTTGTCTTGGCCAACTGAGACTGCAGCTGCTCCTACTGCAGATTCTCTCAGCTTCATCCTCTGGCTTCCTGATGGCTTCTACACATAGGAGTTCTAGGTAGTATCCTCTATTCGCTGCTCCCTACCTGCTTTTTTGTCATGCCAACTGGATCCAGGAAAATGGCCACCATCAGCCTCTGCACACAATTCTCCTGCTTTAAAAACGAAAGCAGTGGCCCTCAGTACATGCCACTTACTTGTCTTACAAGCGATACCTGAGATGGGAAACTTCTACACCCCTTAAAGACCTTCCTGCACTTCCATTTTCCTTTTACTAAGTTCGGCAGCCTTTTTTCCATATATTTTATATATTGTGATTTGATATTATAGATATCTCCTAATTTCATCAAAGATGAGTTGTTCAAATTGCTTTGGGATATTTTCTAAAAGAAAAGTAGGAAAATGCAATCTTTGATCCACTGTCTTTAAACCAGATGTTTTCTGATAAATTCTCGAAGCCTCCTGTCACTATTTACTCCTGTGACCATGCTGTGGTCTCTATTACAAAACATTGTTCATCCCTTTAATTCTAACAGGCGTGTGTGTAGTTTACTTTCTAAAGAGAATGCCTCTGGTTCTTTCTATTTTTATCCATAAACAAATAATATTCACCATGCTCCCATATTCAGTTTTATGGGTATTTATTTATATAAAAAAACTTTTTCTTTTATTAAAGATATTTTTATTTATTTATTTTATTATTTTTTTGGCTGCGTTGTGTCTTCATTGCTGCACGCAGGCTTCTCTCTAGTTGTGGCAAGCAGGGGCTACTCTTTGTTGCGGTGCCTGGGCTTCTCATTGCAGTGGCTTCTCTTTGCTGCGGAGCATGGGCTCTAGGCATGCGGGCTTCTGTAGTTGTGGCTCATGAGCTCTAGAGTGCAGGCTCAGTAGTTGTGGTGCATGGGCTTAGTTGCTCCGCAGCATGTGGGATCCTCCCGGACCAGGGCTCGAACCCATGTCCCCTTCATTGGCAGGCGGATTCTTAACCACTGTGCCACCAGGGAAGTCCTAAGATATTTTTATTTTTAAACATTGCATATTTCCTTATTGATGGATTCCAGTCTTGAGTTTATTTTAGTCAAATCTAAATTGCACCTTTTCAATGGCATCTAATGAGATTCATTTCCTTTCCTTTGTTGTTTCCTTTGTTATCTGACCTGAGTATATTTGTCTATAGACCTGTGATAACATTTGTTCTCCAACTTTCATCTTTTTAATCCTCATCAGAAATTCCTGAGTCTCTTCTTCACCAAATTACTTTTTTCTGTAGCTATTCCCGTTGTCCATATTTGCATTTTTATCTGGTCATTGTGAAGCTCCACACCTAAATTCATCTTAAACACATGTTGATCAAGCCAGCACATGAAAGAATCTGTCAAACACATTCTTGCAGGCTTCCTCAGATGCATTAATGCATCTTTTGCCAAGAGTCTGTGCTTATGGCATTTTTATGGTATGTGTAAAAAACTACATCCTGCTCTGCCACGCCATATATGTAGGCAGCCATTTACTTAATTCCCTACCAAAAATGTAAATGTCTTCAGACACATATTTCAGATTTGCCTACAAGCATCCCTCATGTGGAACAGCGGAGGTAGGTCGTAATTAATTGGTCAGATGCATCTCTGCAGGCCAGCCACCACACTTCACAGCCCTCTTCAGAGTGATGTCCATTTACTTATGACATTTTCGTATCTGTCACTGAATTAGCATGGCCTGTCTTCAGTTTGGGGAAGTAGCAATATTCTTCCCTCTTGTTGCTAGGGTTTGTGAATCTGACCTATGATGATGAAGGCCTGGAATTCAATCATAATGTTCTAACCCCCCGGGGTGTGTGGCAGAGCTATAAAAAAAAAGGTGGAGTTAGAGGTAGACAGGTGATAAGAGTCCATCACATGCTGCCTTTGCTCACGACTAGGGATGCTTTAGGAGATTGATTTGAGAATACTTGTACGTGCCGTGCCGTGCTGGAACAGATAAAGGACTGACTGTCTTAGAAAGCAAGATGAAGCTCCTTCAGAAAGCCCCAAATCCTACTTCATAGGAGAGTTTCCAGATCTATTCTATATCCTCTTTCTCTGCTGAGTCGTGTTCTTTCAAGTGTTCTTCAGTCCCTGAGAATGGTTTTCTTTTTGAGTTTCCTCTTGGGTTAATTTTTCATTTGGCCTCAGAGCATTACTTATCCTCCTTAACGAACCAGAACAGAGGAATATCAACCTGAGCTTTTCCATTACAGATGCACTCGCCTGCATTTGCAGTGGATACAGTTAGTGATAGATTCAGGTAGGGACATAAACCCAGCACATCCCTCCTGCCGTCCATGACACACTCAAGAAGGGCTTTTCTTGGACATACTGCACTTAGGCTTTTCACAACACTCCCTCCTCCCCTTTATCTCTGCAAAAGGCCTAAAAGTACAACTGAAAATCGAGTTTGGTAAAAATCTGCATGGTCATCTGATGCTCTATGCACATAGAATTACACTTAAATCAATATTTATCTGCTTCCAACTTCTTACCTCTGGTCTAGTAGTTATATGAGATTTAAATGAGCATGAATAGATCTTTGCCTTATCATAGGTAATACCTTACTGAACCAAGAAAATACCAGGGATAAAAAAAAAAACCCGGAGGATTGACAAGGCATATAATTTTAAGTAGAATAGGTAAAATTAAGACAGATAATATTGGAGTCAAGGGTACAAATACATTATAGAAAATAGAAATATTAAAAGCAAAATATAAAAAGCACAGAAAATAGCATGCCTTTATCAAAGTTCACTGGTTAGAAATCTTTTAAAAAATAATTTTATAGAAGTCTAATTTTTGCTTAATTTTTTATATTATTTAACAAGAGATTGTCATTTTCTTATTAAATATTGACTATGATGGAAAGCCTAAGTGAAATTCTTACTCTATGTACCCCCATCCCAGTTTTCATGGAAAATTAATTTTCTTTCAAGTTCTTTTACCTCCTGGTCTACCCCCTTATATAATGAAACACTGGCTTCTTCTAGATTGCCTGACTTTTTAAATAAAAACAGCTTCCCATTGTCCAAAATTCTCCTGGAGGTAAAAACACAAGAGTCAGTTTGAGTGAGTTTTTGCTCCCATTCTACCCCAGGTGGAGTAATTGAATTGATGTGCTGTGTGGCTTCAAGGCAGTCACATTCCAGGATGTCTGATATTGCTATACGGTGCTAAGAGTCACATCCACAGGCATCCTTTTCACTATATCTTCATCTCTGATCTTAGTTATGCCACACTCATTACTAATTCACTCCTGGCTGTACCCAAACATTTGCATATTCTCAGTTTTTATCTTCCCCTCCCTTTAAGAATGCCCATCATTTCCCATCTTTGGTTATTAATGTAACCCATTATAGGCTTCTCCAGCTGTCCTCAGAATGTATGCTGAATAAGACATGAGGAGGAAAGCTTAGAAAAAATAGCTTTCCAGTCCAGGCAAATCATTAGAGGAATTTATGTCAGAAAGCAGAAGAAAATTTTCCATACTGTAGAGTTAGCTTTGTTACTTAGTCATGTGCACTATAAAGTCGAGAAATGATACTTTTATTCCAATATGATTATCAATCATTGCATACATTCAGTTTCAGAAACTGATTCTACATTCAGAATTTTATTTTCCTAATGATGGAATTAAGGAAAGGAGATTTTTTTTCCCATAGAATTCTATTGACCTATTATAAGGATTTTTAACTGTTGCAAAAATGTCTAGTTCTTTTATTAAATTCAACAATTTGCTTCCATTTGTATATATGTATAGATGTACAGTTGGTATATGTACATATATGTAATAGCATTCATGATAAGGACATGTAATTTTAGGTGATGACTTGTTTTACAATGTCTCACAGATGGTGCCTTATACAAAAATGTTAAAGAACTAGAAAACATGGGGCTACTCAATGCGTCCTTCATTGTAAAGTGATTATTACTGCCTGTCTTCACAATCAACACAATTGCATATGGTGTCATTTCACTGGATATTGGAAGACATCAATATCTAGACCCATGGCTTTCCTCAACCAATGGTTAATGCCAGAAATTTCAGTGCTGGACTCTCCCTTTATTTTCCTCTCTAGTTTACCTTTCTTTCTATTCGTCTTCTTTGTTCCTTTTTCCTCTATGCCTGTCATCCAATCATTTACTTTTTATTTATTCTTTTTTTTAACATCTTTATTGGGGTATAATTGCTTTAAAATGTTGTGTTAGTTTCTGCTATAAAACAAAGTGAATCAGCTATACGTATACATATATCCCCATATACCCTCCCTCTTGCATCTCCTTCCCATCCTCCATATCCCACCCCTCTAGGTGGTCATAAAGCACCTAGGTGATCTCCACATGCAATGCAGCTGCTCCCCACTAGTTACCTACTTTACATTTGGTAGTTTATATATGTCAGTGCTACTCTCTCACTTCGTCCCAGCTTCCCCTTCCCCCTCCCCGTGTCCTCAAGTTCATTTTCTACGTCTGTGTCTTTATTCCTGTCCTGCCCCTAGATTCATCAGAACCACTTTTTTTTTTTTTAAGATTCCATACATATGTGTTAGCAACGGTATTTGTTTTTCTCTTTCTGACTTACTTCACTCTGTATGATAGGCTCTAGGTCCATTCACCTAACGACAAATAACTCAATTTCATTTCTTTTTATGGCTGAATAATATTCCATTGTATATATGTGCCACATCTTCTTTATCCATTCATCTGTCGATGGACACTTAGGTTGTTTCCGTGTCCTGGCTATTGTAAATAGGGCTGCAATGAACATTGTGGTACATGGCTCTTTTTGAATTATGGTTTTCTCAGGGTATATGCCAAGTAGTGGGATTGCTGGGTCATATTTTTAGCTGGGTTCTATTTTTAGCTTCCAAAATTATGTTGAATAATAGTGGTGAGAGTGTGCAACCTTGTCTTGTTCCTTATCTTAGTGGAAATAGTTTCAATTTGTCACCATCAAGAAGGATGTTGGCTGTGAGTTTCTCATATATGGACTTCATTATGTTGAGGTAAGTTCCCTCAATGCCTACTTTCTGGAGGGTTTTAATTATAAATGGGTGTTGAATTTAGTCACAAGTTTTTCTTCATATATTGAGATGATCACATGGTTTTTCTCCTTCAATTTGTTAATATGGTTTATCACATTGATTGATTTGCATATATTGAAGAATCCTTGCATTCCTGGGATAAAACCCACTTGATCATGGTGTATGATCCTTCTAATGTGCTGTTGGATTCTGTTTGCTAGTATTGTTGTGGAGAATTTTTGCATCTATGTTCATCAGAGATATTGGTCTGTAGTTTTCTTTTTTTGTGACACCTTTGTCTGATTTTGGTTTCAGGGTGATGGTGGTCTTGTAGAATGAGTTTGGAATATATTTTGGAAGAGTTTGAGAAGGATAAGTGTTAGCTTTTCTCTAAGTGTTTGATAGAATTTGCCTATGAAGCCATGTGGTCCTGGGCTTTTGTTTGTTGGAAGATTTTTAATCACAGTTTCAATTTCAGTGCTTGTGGTTGGTCTGTTTATATTTTCTATTTCTCCCTGGTTCAGTCTGGGAAGGTTGTGCCTTTCTAAGAATTTGTCCATTTCTCCCAGAAATGGACAAATAAAATGGAATTTGTCCATTTTATTGGCATATAATTGCTTGTGGTGATCTCTCATGATTCTTTATATTTCTGCAGTGTCAGTTGTTACTTCTGCTTTTTCATTTCTAATTCTGTTGATTTGAGTCTTCTCCCTTTTTTTCTTGATGAGTCTGGCTAATGGTTTATCAATTTTGTTTATCTTCTCAAAGAAAGAGCTTTTAGTTTTATTGATCTTTGCAATAATTTCCTTCATTTCTTTTTCATTTATTTCTGATCTGATCTTTATGATTTCATTCCTTCTGCTAACTCTGGGTTGTTTTTTTTTTTTTCTCTAATTGCTTTAGGTGTAAGGTTAGATTGTTTATTTGAGATGTTTCTTGTTTCTTGAGGTAGAATTGTATTGCTATAAACTTCCCTCTTAGAACTGCTTTTGCTGCATCCCATAGGTTTTGAGTCATCGTGTTTTCATTGTCATTTGTTTCTCGGTATTTTTCAATTTCCTCTTTGATTTCTTCAGTGATCTCTTGGTTATTTGATGGTGTATTGTTTAGCCTCCATGGTTTGTATCTTTTGCAGTTTTTTTTCCTGTAATTGATATCTAATCTCATAGCGTTGTGACCAGAAAACATACTTGATATGATTTCAATTTTCTTAAATTTACCAAGGCTTGATTTGTGACCTAAGATATATCTAGCCTGGAGAATGTTCCATGAGCACTTGGGAAGAATGTGTATTCTGTTGTTTTGGGATGGAATGTCCTATAAATATCATTTAAGTCCATCTTGTTTAATGTGTCATTTAAAACTTGCGTTTCCTTATTTATGTTAATTTTGAATGATCTGTCCACTGGTGAAAGTGGGGTGTTAAAGTCCCCTACTATTACTGTGTTACTGTTGATATCCCCTTTTATGGCTCTTAGCATTTGCCTTATGTATTGAGGTGCTCCTATGTTGGGTGCATAAATATTTACAATTGCTATATCTTCTTCTGGGATTGATCCCTTGATCATTATGTAGTGTCCATCTTTTTCTCTTGTAATAGTCTTTATTTTAAAGTCTATTTTGTCTGATATGACAATTGCTACTCAAGCTTTCTTTTGACTACCATTTGCATGGAATATCTTCCTCCATCCCCTCACTTTCAGTCTGCATGTTTCCCTATCTCTGAAGTCCGTCTCTTGTAGACAGCATATATGTGGATCTTGTTTCTGTATCCATTCAGCCAGTCTATGTCTTTTGGTTGGAGCATTTAATGCATTTACATTTAAGGTAATTATCAATATGAATTTTCCTATTACCATTTTCTTAATTGTTCTGGGTTTGTTTTTGTAGGTCTTTTCCTTCTCTTGTGTTTCCTGCCTAGAGAAGTTTCATTAGCATTTGTTGTAAAACTGGCTTGGTGGTGCTGAATTGTCTTAACGTTTGCTTGTCTGTATAGGTTTTACCTTCTCCATCAAATCTGAATGAGACCCTTCTGGGTAGAGTAATCTTGGTTGTAGGTTTTTCCCTTTCATCACTTTAAATATGTCCTGCCACTCCCTTCTGGCTTGCAGAGTTTCTGCTGAAAGATCAGCGTTAACCTTACGGGGATTCCCTTGTATGTTATTTGTTGCTTTTCCCTTGCTGCTTTTAACATTTTTTCTTTGAATTTAATTTTTGATAGTTTGATTAATATGTGACTTGACACGTTTCTCTTTGGATTTATCCAGCCTGGGACTCTCTGTGCTTCCTGGACTTGATTGCCTATTTCCTTTCCCCTGTTAGGGAAGTTTTCAACTATAATCTCTTCAAATATTTTCTCAGTCCCTTTGTTTTTCTCTTCTTCTTCTGGGACCCATATAATTCACATATTGGTGCATTTAATGTTGTCCCAGAGGTCTCTGAGATTGTCTTCAATTCTTTTAATTCTTTTCTCTTTATTCTGCTCTGCAGTAGTTATTTCCACTATTTTATCTTCCAGGTCACTTATCCATTCTTCTGCCTCAGTTTTTCTGCTATTGATTCCTTCTAGAGTGTTTTAAATTTCGTGTATTGTGTTGTTCATCACTGTTTGTTTGCTCTTTATTTCTTCTAGGTCCTGTTAAATGTTTCTTGTATTTTCTCCATTCTGTTTCCAAGATTTTGGATCATCTTTACCCTCATTACTCTGAATTCTTATTCAGCTAGACTGTCTATTTCCTCTTCAATTGTTTGGTCTGTTGGATTGTTACCTTGCTCCTTCCTCTGCTGCGTATTTCTCTGTCATCTCATTTTGCTTAACTTACTTGTTTGGGGTCTCCTTTTCGCAGGCTGCACGGTCGTAGTTTCCGTTGTTTTTGGTGTCTTCCCCCAGCAGGTAAGGTTGGTTCAGTGGCTTGTGTAGGCTTCCTGGTGGAGGGGTCTGGTGCCTGTGTTCTTGTCGTTGTGGCTGCATCTTGTCTTTCTGGTGGGCAGGGCCACATCTGGTGGTGTGTTTTGGGGTGTCTTAGTATGATGTTAGGCAGCCTCTCTGCTAATGGGTGGGATTGTGTTCCTGGCTTGCTAGTTGTTTGGCATGGGGCATCCAGCCCTGGAGCTTGCTGGCCTTTCGGTGAAGCTGGGTCTTAGCGTTGAGATGGAGATCTCTGGGAGAGCACTCACTGATTGATATTACATGGGGCTGGGAGGTCTCTGGTGTTCCAATGTTCTGAACTCGCCTCTCCCACCTCAGAGTCTCAGGCCTGACACCAGGCCAGAGCACCAACACACTGTCAGCCACATGGCTCAGAAGAAAAGGCAGAAAAAAGAAAGAAAAAAAAATTAAAAAATAATAAATACTAAAAAATTATTAAAATAAAAAAATAATAATTTTAAAAAAGAAGAGAGCAACCAAACCAATAAACAAATCCACCAATGATAACAAGCGCTAAAAACCATACTAAGATTAACATAAACATGAGAAACAAGTTAGTCACAGACAGCAAACCCCACGTCTACAGTTACTCCCGAAGTCCACCTCCTCAATTTGGGATGATCCGTTGTCTACTCAGGTATTCCACAGGTGCAGGTACATCAAGTTGATTGTGGAGCTTTAATCCGCTGCTCCTGAGGCTGCTGGGAGAGATTTCCCTTTCTCTTCTTTGTTCGCACAGCTCCTGGGGTTCAGCTTTGGATTTGGCCCCGCCTCTGCGTGTAGGTCACCCTCAGGCATCTGTTCCTGCCCAGACAGAATGGGATTAAAGCAGCAGCTGATTAGGGGGCTCTGGCTCACTCATGCCCGAGGGGGAGAGTGGGATACAGTAATTATAATTGGAGCGCAGGGCCAACCTGCGGTGGCAGAGGTCAGCGTGAAGTTGAAACAGCCTGAGGCACACGGTGTGTTTGCTGGGGGGGATCTGTCCCTGGATCACGGGACCGTGGCAGAGGCGGGCTGCACAGGCTCCTGGGAGGGGAGGTGTGGATAGTGACCTGTGCTTGTACACAGGATTATTGGTGGCTGAAGCAGCAGCATTAGCATTTCATGCCCATCTCTGTGGCCCAAGCTGATCGCTGTGGCTCATGCCCATTTCTGGAGCTTGTTTAGGCGGTGCTCTGAATCCCCTCTCCTTGCCCACCCTGAAACAATGGTCTCTTGCCTCTTAGGCAGCTCCAGACATTTACCCCACTCCCTTCTGGCTAGCTGTGGTGCACTAGCCCCCTTCAGGCTGTGTTCATGTCTCCAACCCCAGTCCTCTCCCTGGGATCTGACTGAAGCCCGAACCCCAGCTCCCAGCCCCCGCCCATCCCAGCGGGTGAGAAGACAAGCCTCTCAGGCTGGTGAGTGCGGGTCGGCACCGATCCTCTGTGTGGGCATCTCTCTGCTTTGCCCTCTGCACCCCTGTTGCTAAGCTCTCCCCCGTGGCTCTGAAGCTTCCCCCCACCCACTTCCCATCTCTGCCAGTGAAGGGGCTTCCTATTGTGTGGAAACTTTTCTCCTTCACAGCTCTCTCCCAGAGGTGCAGGTCCCATCCCTATTCTTTTGTCTCTGTATTTTCTTTTTTTAGCCCCACCCAGTTATGTGGGGCGTTTCTTGCCTTTTGGGAAGTCTGATGTCTTCTGCCAGTGCTCAGTAGGTGTTCTGTAGAGTTGTTCCACGTGTAGATGTATTTTTTTAAAAAATTTATGTATTTATTTATTTATTTTTGGCTGTGTTGGGTCTTTGTTGCCGTGTGCGGGCTTTCTCTAGTTGTGATGAGCGGGGGCTACCCTTTTGTTGCGGTGCGCAGACTTCTCATTGTGGTGGCTTCTCTTGTTGCGGAGCATGGGCTCTAGGCACACGGGCTTCAGTAGTTGTGGCATGTGGGCTCAGTAGTTGTGGTGCACGTGCTTACTTGTCCGCGGCATGTGGGATCTTCACAGACCAGGGCTCGAACCCACGTCCCCTGCATTGGCAGGCATATTCTTAACTACTGCACCACCAGGGAAGCCCCTGTAGATGTATTTTTGATGTATTTGTGGGAAGGAAGGTGATCTCCAAGTCTTAGTCCTCCACCATCTTGGAGGCCCCCCCCATTTATTCTTATATTAATCTTTACTTGCTCACTCAATGAAAGCCAGGAACTTTGCTAGAAATACAAAGACAATACAAGTAAAGGGTTTTATATGTATTCACCTATAAATTCTAGTGGGAAGATGTTCAACTCGAGCTGATATCAGTAACTGACTCCTCAGTATGACCAAAAGTACTTAAGAATAGGATTTGAAAGGGGGTTATAGAAGGATAGGAAGGTTTGTGGTGGTTGAGTGGGGAAAGGAACACCCAAAGTGGCAGCAAGTAATGAATTTCAAGATTAACCTCATTAATTCACTGTTTTGTCCAAAATTGGTCCCATATTAGGAAATCTAGATTACTTGACATTATTGCAGTCAGTTTTCTTTTAATCTTTTAAAAAAATCATTTAAAATACATATGTATTTATATTTTTTGTACTGTTTAAATATATATATATATATAACTGGAGTTCCCTGGAGAGAATTAATATATATCTACATATAATTTTTTTCTTCATCCCCTCCAGGAAACCTCAGTTATCCAAGTTTAAGACACAAATTTTTGGATTTCTAGGCAGTCTTTCCACTTAACATTACTATCTCATGTCTATTTTTTATAATGACTATGCATTGCTTCCAAATAAAAATAAAAATGCCCGACTTAGCATCTAGGAAACAGCAATCTTTCCCTTTTGCTTAACTGGCAAAACTAAAGCAATATTTTGCAAAGACTGACCAGGTGGTAGCTTGGAGGATGACTTGGAGAGAAGGGAAAGTGGAAATGCTGAAGCTATAGCAAGACCCATTTTTCTGGACTTTGTATCTCCTCTTCTCATATGCCCCCTGCCACCTCTCTCAGGCGGATGCAACGGCATTTCCCGCTAGTCTCTTTTAGCACGTAGAGATACACTCTGTAACTCCAGGTTCTGTGTCGATACTTTATGTCTATCTATTTCTTTATATATGCTGGTCCTTGATTCACATAAGAGGTTCTAAAGTATTAATTTTAGATTATGGTAGTGGTCATCAGGAGAATTTATGAAACGAAACGAACTTGGGATAGATTGTGAGGTAAGACTCTACAGAACTTGATACCGATTATACAGAGGCGAGGCGGAGGGCGGGAGTGGAAA
This sequence comes from Delphinus delphis, assembly GCF_949987515.2. Lineage (NCBI taxonomy): Eukaryota > Metazoa > Chordata > Mammalia > Artiodactyla > Delphinidae > Delphinus > Delphinus delphis. The sequence goes on along the minus strand of NC_082683.1, from coordinate 181,112,016 downwards.
ATTAGGTAACTTCTGTGCATAATGCGGAAGACTGGTGCCGGTAGCAGGAGTCGGGACAAGGTATTTGTTGGAAAGATGTCAATACTGAGCTGGACACAGCTCTTTGCGGAAGAGGATTAACGGACTGTTGTGAGGAGGCAAGATTTAGGGGTGACAAGTGCAGGTGAGCCTTCCATCCTCAGGTCAGGATTTCTGGGCGCAGATCAGAGCCCAGGCCAAGGCCGGGCAGCCTGGACCCCAGACCCATGCGACCCCTCTCCAGGCCCCCGCGCCTGCGCTCTGCTCTGCGCTGGTGCCTGGGTTGTGGCCACGTCTCTCCGGGGACCGTGGGGCTGCAGGGGGAGGGCTGTGTTGCCCCCATACTGTGGGAGGCCCCGGGCCTACCCCCAGGCCCCTAAGAGGTCCTAGGGGGGCCCTGGGGTGGGTGAAGGAAGCCCTGGCAGGGCCGGCTGTGCACGGCCCTGCCCCTCCGGAGCCCAGCCAACATTGAGCCGTGGCCCCAGGAGCCCTGCCCCATGGGCCAAGCCCTTACAGAGTCCCGCCCCTCAGAGCCCTGCCAACTGGAGCCCTGCCCCCACTGAGCCCCACCCCCACTGAGCCCTGCCCTGTGCCCCAGCTGCCCTGCCCCACTTCCCAGGGGCCCCACTGGATGTGGAAGCTGGGGCCTTCCTCAGGAAGTCAATGGAGCAGAGCATAGACTTCTTCCTGGGTGCCCACTCCTCCCACTACCTCCCCCAACTGCCCCGCAACCCCTCCTCTTGGTGGCCACCTGCAGAGGCAGCGAGACCAGGCAGGGGCAGGAGATGCGGGGTAGGTGTCCTTGTCCCCAGCACGGCAGCCCCTCCTCTTCCACCTCAGCCCTCTCACCTGGCCCCCACCCCAATCCTACCACCACCAAGGGGGCCACAAGGAAAAGGAGCAAGCAGAACAAGTCAGGGGCCCAGAGGCGCCCAACGGAGGACATGGCAGAGGCTGACAGCCGGGGGCCGGAGTCAGGAGACCAGGAGCTAAACGAGAGGCCTGAGTCGTGTGGAGCGGGGGGCCCAGCAAGTCAGGGACCTGCTCATCAGGCGTAGGAGGCTTGAAGCCAGAGGACGAGCCAGGGCTTGGAGGGTGGGGGCTTTGGGTGTGGAGCTGGTCTTCAGGTCTGGCTCATCTGTTTCTGGGGCTGATGGGGGGGAAGTCCCTCCGTCGCTGCTTGCCTCTACTTCATTTCAAATTCCTTCTCCCCTCCCCTCCCCTCCCCTCCCCTCCGCTCCTCTCCTCTCCTCTCCTCTCCTCTCCCCTCCTCTCCCCTCCCCTCTTCTCGCTCTCTCTGGTTTTATCCTCGTCTGCTCTCCTGCCCATGTCTGAATTTGGTTCCTCCCCCCTTCTCAGAATCCAGAATCATGGAATGTTTGGTCCTAATCAACATCAACATCCCTCAAGGAACAGCTGAGGAACTGAGACCACCAGGGAATTCAGGGAGCAGGGTAGAGCTCGGAAACCTGGTCTGTTGAATTTCCAATCAGTGCTTTCTTGCCAGTTGTTCTTGCTGGGGGTTAGAGAGGCCGTGGGTTAGAATAGGGAAGCAGGGACAGGAAGCTAGGCAGAAATACTGTAAATTATCAAAAGAACAAATATGCTGGCTGCTCTGTGTAAGGCAGGGAGGGTTTTCAGAATGGACCCATAGAGCATAAGCAAAAAAGTAAGCCAAGTGGCCTTGGGGTACTACCTTTTGGGGTGAGAGCTAAAAGGTGGTCAAGTTCACCTGGCAGATGGTGAGGAAGGGCAGCATGGAGGATGGCCATCTTGGGAAATGGGTGTTCATTTTAGCTCTGGGAGGAAATCGGTCTTTGTGACAGTGCTGGAGGAGGGGCTGCATCTCAGTGAGGGAAGGTGGGACTGATCTTTGAGGGGTTACAAGCAAAAATAAAACGAAGGGTTTCTTCTGGGGAAAAATGCAGATTAGTGCAGAGAGGATGTCTGTCATGGAGCTTTGTCGTGGTGAGCTACAAAGAGGCCATGTTCAGCTATTAATTTCAAAGCTGGCTTCTGTGAGTTCATTGTTCATATAATAAAAAGAGGACTAAGTCACAACTACGTTGGAAAATCATCACTGTTGTTGTTTTCAGTGACTTTCCATATTCTAGACTTTGCTTGATTTTCAAATTCATAATGTATTTACTATTTATAAAGGTATTAGCATGGCCAATATTAAATTTTAGTACTTCCCCTCTGAAGATGAGGAAGATTAAATTTAGAGATGGCAGGTCATTTTTCCAAGATCACTATCTACTTATATGGTAGAACTTTGATTTGAGAAATGAGAATTTTGTGTCTGAATAGTGAGTTTTATTGTTTTTAAATTTTCTTTAAAAATTAGTTAGCCACACATACATGCTAAGATCTATTTCCCTTCACAGCTCACAAGTTTGTATTGATTATGTGAAAATATTTGAAAAAATAGTCACTTGATAATACATTATTATTAAATAAGAATGCAAAGGTTGCAAGTAGTGTCAATTTTTTAGGTATTAAACTCTTTATAGATTGTAACTTTATAAAACGGTTCTATCCACTTCATTTCTGAGTTGAATGCCACAAATGTTTTGTTTTCCATGCCAAGGTTCCTGGCTGCAAATGGCAGAAGCCAATGCCTCTCATGGGAAGTGGTAAAGGCAAAAACATTGACTTGATTCATCGTAGCTCACAGAACCAATGGCAAAGCAAGAGAACACATTACAGAAATTTGTATTAGAAATAATTGAGGCAAAGCAGCCCCAAAATCAGCAGGTGTCACCACTGGACTCTTGCTGCCTTATTGCCCCCAATCCACCATTGTCCCATGAAAACTTCGGGCTGACTCTTGATCCCTACGGTGCTTCCTTAAGATTCCAAGATCTGATCAAGAGCCTAAGCTACAAACCAGTCATTCCACCGACAGAGAATAAATAGAATCGTTTCCTTCCGTTTGGCTTCTAGAGTGGGAGTTAGGACCCTGCTTTGACACCATTTGAAGATCCCCATCAACACAGAGAGCGCTTGCATGTTGGTTGCCCACATCACAAAAATTTTGTAATGCAGTTGTATGTTGAGGCCTTTTCTAAGCAATAGCTAAGTTATACAGCAATTTCACTGAATAGCTTGGAGTAACACAGCTTAGTAGAGAGAAAGTCTAACATCTAAGTCTCTTGACCTTCCTTCCTTTTTATCAGGTCACCATGTTTATCCATAGCTTTATGAAACACAGGAAATATAATTAATACCTATTACAGTGCCTGCTGTGGTACATGTCGTTTAAATGCTCCTCCATTTTGTTTTTCCTTGTCTGCTTTGAGTGCTGACTTAAGAAATGAGTTTTCTCATGAATTTGCTTTGAAGATTATTTTTTATTATACTTTGAATATAAATCATTAAAAATGACATATGTGAAATTGTCACCTTGTATTCATGGCCAGTGTAAGCTTAGGTCAGTGAATAAAACTTGGAACAAATCAACTGTTTTAGGCATAAGAGCAGACATCTGATTTCTATCTTTGCCTGTGGAAAAAAAATGCTAAGTTTCTCAATTTGAAAAATATAATGCATTCAGTAATCCAAGAAAGCTGAAATTCAGGTAAATTCTGCAGTTTTTCCTGTTCTATCCAACACAAAATAATCGTTTTATCATAGTTTTGCACAAAAAGGACTTTAAAAAGAACCCTCAAGGATGGGATCAGTACACTCAGAGAACCCTCTTACTCTCTTCCTAGCATGTGAAGATAAAATGAGAAGTTGGCAGTCTGCAAGCAGGAAGCAGTCCCCCACCAGACCTGACCCCGCTGGCACCCTGATTTTGAACATCCAGCCTCCAGAACTGTGAGTGATAAATTTCTGTTGTTCATAAGCCATCCAGTCTGTGGTCTTCTGCTATTGCAGCCTGATCTAAGACAAGGAGTCATTTGCTTTTTCTTTCTTTGTTTCTTCCTATATGGATATCCACTTACTGCAGAATCATTTAGTTGAAAGATTATTTTTTTCCCCACTGAATTGTCATGGAACTTCTGTTATAAACTGTAAACCATTCTGGTGTTCTCTGTTGTGTTTCATAGGTTTATTTTTATACATATTCTGTCTTAATGACTGTTGCTTTACAGTAAGTCTTGATATCAGATAGTGGAAGGTCTCCAAGTTCGTTCATCTTCAAAATTGACTTCGCTATTCTAGGCATGTCCGTATAATTTTAGACTTAGTGACTTTTTGCTCATTTTATCTCTTCTGTTAGCTGTTTAAATTACATTTTTATTTTCATGGTTTAAAATATGTATCCTTGACTTCTTACGATCTCCCTTAAATTAGAATATTGACTACTTTTTGAATGATGTAAAAAAATTTTAAAATGTTTAACTCAATTTACCCACCCACAGTTTTTGGTATTGTTGATATATATTTTATTTCTTCTTATGTTATAAACTCACAAGGCAGAATTATCACTCTTGCTTTAAAAGTCACAGTGACATATTTCTCCACAAGTTTACCTTTTCTGGTCTTCCTTTCTTCTGGAACGTTCTTCTTCCACTTATTATCATTTTCATTTCAGTCTAAAGGAACTCTAAGTAATTCTTATGGTGCATGTCAATTGGCACATATTGTTTTAGTTCTTTTTTAGGTGGTGAGGTATCTGAAAATAAGTTTATATTGCCTCCGTTTTTGAAGGATGTTTACTGAGGGATTAGAATTATAAAGTGGCAGATTTTCACCCCTTTAGGCCCTTAGCAGATGTAATTTCATTGTCCTTCTCCTAGGTTTTATTGTTTATCTTCAAAAGTTAGTCATCAGATATAACGTCACATTTTAAAAAGTAGCGTGTCATTTATCTCCATCTGCTTCTAAGGTCTTGTCTTTGGTTTTGGTTTTCAACATTTGAATTTTGATGTGCCTAAGTGTGTTATTTTTTTTCCAGTTTTCATTCATGGGGTTTCCTGAGCTTCTCGAATCTGTGGGTCAATGTGTTTTCATTACTTTAGGAAAACTCTTAGCCATTATCTCCTCAAAAACGACTTTTGCCCATTCTCTTCCTCCTCTTTTTCTCTCTGCCTCACTTTGCATATTTTCTGTTTATCCACCATCTCATGTCTTGTAAGTTTTTATTCGAGGAAAGACATTGTTATAATCACAGAGGCTTCAGATTGTATATCCTCCCCAGAAAATGTTCTCCATTTTTTTGTGGTACACATTAGTAATTAAGCTGCATTGGTTCTGTGTTGCAATTTTAGTAAGAATTAGTCAATTTATGATTTGTCTCTATTCCTGAGATTAGACCATTAGGACTATGAATTTAGAGCTGTCAGGTCTCTCTCTTCAGGTGTGAAAGACCATGGGAACTTTAGTTATACTCTACAGAAATGGGAGCAAAATGCTTTTCTCTAATCTCAAATTCCTTATATATATATTTATTACAGGTTATTGCGAGGAATTAAATGATCTAATGTATCTGAACTATTTAACAGTGTTTGACATATAGTACATTTTCAAGAAATGTGAACTATTATTGGTTGATTGTAGATACTATTCTTTGGATCTTATATGACTTTAGTGAGCATCCTTTCCTAGAGATTTAGTGAGCTGCAGTTTGCTTGCATCTGTTGGCACGTACAGATGTAATTGTGCTGAGTATATATATGATTATGTAATGGATGACGTCAGCTAAAAGTGATGTCCAGAGCTGGTCCTCGGCTAGGGCTAACTGCTTTCCCAAGATGGTGACCACAGTATCTTCCATCTCTTCTTCTTTTCCTCCAACGTGACTTTGACTCTCCTCCCAATGAGGAGACTTTTGGGACTTATTTTAACCAATAAGTTATGGCAGAAGCAATGCCCTGGGCTTTCTGAGGCTATATTATAACAGGTTCTTAAGCTTCTAATTTGTGTACTAGACAGAGTACTGACCATTTAGACCTTCATGCACGTGTAAACAGTCCAACTGCCCTAAGGTTGCCCGACTGAGGGATCACGTGGAGTTTCTGAGACCACGTGGAGAGACAAGCTCCTCCAGCCCCAGCTGTCCCCGCACTGTTCTGCTCTAGTTCCAGGTGCTGGCTGACTCACCCCATGAGAGGCTCTGAGCCAAAGCCACACTTTCAAGTTCTTCCCGAGTTCCTGATCCATAGACACTATGAGGCACGATGAAGTGAGCGTGGTTGTTCTGAGCCAGTGTGTGATGGAGTGACTTCTCAGCACCAGATAACCAGAATGAGTTGTCGAGATGCTCTCTCTGCCATGTACTTTTCTTTGACACCGTCCACTCTCTGCCCAGACTCATTCTCCCCTCCTAACAGAGGGACAATATGCGGTCCTTCACGTAGTCTTGACCTCTTAATCCTGCTCTGCCCAGATCGTGCCTGGACTTCCCCACATACCCTGAAATGAAACTGGCTCGCTGGAACTTGCGAGATAATTGGCTGACTAACCGAGTAAACGAATTTTCCCTAAAGACTTTATGGTTATTGATATCTTAATACGTGTCTCTTTCTAGAGAGGCACATTCATATCTTTTAAAAATCTTCTAAATTGGCACTCAAAATAGATTGACTAATGTTTGGATTTTGGATAGAATGAAGATCTTTTGAGGAAAATATTTTTAAGTGTTGAAGAAGGAGGTGTGCAATGTTGCAAGATGTTCAGGACCTGAAAAATCACCCTATATGGTCTCTGCCTATAGCCCATTCTTTCTTTTATCCCTGAGTAGCTAAAATAAGTAATGTGATGACATCTCATTTTGCTGTGGGTTCTTAATCTGAAATCGTAATCAATGGTCAAAATGTTTGCAAAGCATTCCAAATCCCTTGTATTAGAATCAACCTAATAATGTCAAGATGTTATTGGCATTACATAGGTTTCTGTATGGTGAGGTTCAAATCAACACTCTAGGCTTAGTTATATTAGGAAAGCTAATGTATATAAGCTAGAGCTAATGTTAATCTGATTGTCAAAACTAATTAGGCTGAAATTCTCAATTGTGAACTTCCACTAAACCACTGAACCAATGCTATCTAAATTGGAAGTGTTTTTTTTTTCTCTCTCTCTTAATACAACATAGAAGAGACTCATGAATTTTTCGTGTTACTTATGGTCATCTCTGCAACAGAGTGTGGGGTTCCAACCTGAACTGCAAAGTACCTGCAGCATGTTAATAAAATGTCTTCTTTTTACCTAGGCCAGAGTCTAATGTATATGTGACTTCCCAGAGTGGGAGTAGATAAGCCAATTAATTGGTGTCACACAAATATTCTGTGGGGTGTGCCAGGATAGTGCTCCAGTAGGTCCCATGGACAATCCAAGGAGTTGCTCTTAGGATCGCCAAAAGGATGCTAGACATTCTCCCATCTGTTCTTGGAAACCCTTTGGTCCAACAACTGAAAGGGAACTAGGAATCTACATGCCACCTATTCCAAAAACTCTTTCTCTGGGCTTGTGGTTTAATCACTGTTATTTGTGAACAATGCAAAAAAAATGTTCTCTGGTGTTCTGGTTTTCTGGCTGGGCTTACTGAGCCCTTCCCTCTGTCCACTGACTTGTTTCCTGGTTTTCAAATGTATCTCAGACTCTCCACCTGAAAAAGAAATGAAATATAAATGCACACATATTGGTAACACTTCGCATGTACTGCTTATACCTCAGGCTACACTTGTAGTTCATTCTTTTGTTTTAATATCAACCTTCCATCCATGAAAAGTTTTTGCCACTCTTATGACTTTTTTAAATTGAAGTGTAGTTGATTCACAATGTTGTGTTAATGTCTGCTATACAGCAAAGTGATTCAGTTATACATATATATATATATACATTCTTTTTTTTATGTTCTTTTCCTGAAATTTTTAAGTTAAATGTTGATTTCTCCATTTATTTCTTGTGGGTGTTCATTCCATCACAAAGACCTATTTTTTTTGCCTTCCGAAGTGCTCCTTTACCCTATCTTTTCTTTTTCTACATTCACTTGCACTGTCCTTATCTATGCCCAGCATATAAATATAAGAACCGGTGTGCATTTTATAGAAAGGGAATCATTACTACCATTGACTACGTTCTATGTTGTGTCAACCATTTCAGAAATGACTCTGAAATGTGTGAAAAAATTAGGGTCTGCGTTAGCTCATTGAGTTGTGAACCTTTTCTATGCTGTTAACTGAACCGTGTGATGAGGGAATGTGATAGCTTGCCCCCCACCAGCCCCATACACACACACACCACCAGCACATTTGTTGGAGATGATCACATAGTTAGTGAGGTTTTACTGTTTGGGGAGGTTTGACTAAAATTATATTATAATTCAGCTCAGGCAAATGGAGAAATAAACAATTTATTTTAATAATGTACCCAGAGTTTGGACATGAAAAGAAATAATGAAACCAGAAAAAATAACTTTTAAATTTCTTTTTGTCTATTTCTTTAAAATATTTGCAGTGGCGTTATCTATAAAGATGTATACGGTAATAGGATGTAAGTTATTCCTTCAACAGTTTTATTTTGAGTATTTTCTAAAATTTTTATTTCCTCAGTATTATTTTACTGGATGATTAATATGATCAACTTCACTTACTGAAAATTAAAGAGTTAGCATAATAGGAATTTCAGAGTAAAGAGACAAAACATTTCTTGAACCTCACAAGAATTAAATATGCCTCAAAGGCACAAAAGAAATTCTGTGGCATGAAAGTCTCAAATTTCAAAATGAGGTGGCATGCATTTTATGCTGGAATGTTCATTCTATAATCAATAATGCATAATTTTTATTCATGATATACACAAACACTTCTTTCCTGCAAATAATGGAGCCTGAGACCAAGATCTCCTAAGTGTACACCAGTCCGGGATTTTGTTTGGTCAGAGACTGGTCTGTCAGGTTTTGCCATAAAGTCTGTTGAAGACATACAGTTAACAAAGGGATTTTTCACTTGTACATAATGGGCCAAATACAACCCCCCATGAGCCTCTTATATTATGTTTCTTCTTGAGGCTGTTCCTTCTGTTTTCTTTTTTCCTTGGTTGGATTTGCTGGCATATAAAACAGCAGAGTTTCAACATTCTTTGTGACGAGTAATCCTATTAGTTTGGGAAAATGATTTTCCTGAAATTTGGAAACCAGGATAATTTGCTTCATGTCACCTTTCACACATGCCGTATTTAATCACAATGCACTTTTTAATTGCCATAAAATAAGAAAGGCTTTATGTCTGTTTTTTTTTTTAAGTGTCCCTTTATTCTAACTTGGAAGCCTAATTAGTCCCGATTGTATTAAAATGCTTTGTTTTTGCTACTTTTGTCAAGGGAAGAGTTAGAACATGATGCCTGTCTTGGTAGGTCACAGGCTGAAGAGGCCTGACCCGGGGAATCAAACATCTGACCTGGCCTGACCCTAACCTCTACTTAAAATCAAGTCTTTACTTTTATTTAAAAACAGAGGTATACTTTCCATGTATCTCTTTTTCCCCTTGTCCTAGCTGCTAAGAAGCACCCGTGGCTAATCATTTGAGAACTTGGAGTGGGAAAGGACATTTTCCAATCTTCTCAGTTTGGGGAATAGAGTCCAGAATTAGATGAATCCAGAATTAGATGAACTGTGGGCTTTCCCTCCACCAAACATGAAACTTAAACACTTATTTTAAATAAATCCTTATATTGAATTAAAAATTATTTCTGATGAGACAAAACATTTGGAAGACATATTAAAAATTACAGTTGGTGGAACCTTTAAAACAATGTCAATTTTCTGTTGGGAATATAGGAGGCTGGATGAGCTCAACTAATAATAATACTATTAATCACTTTACGGTTTTGTGCTCTCACTTCTGAGTCAAATGATCAATACCCTTAATTTTAGTCTTGCTTTTATTGTTTGACTCTGTGAGTCCTTTTTCTCTCTTTGTATGGTTGTTACAGTAAATTTAATTTATGACTGTGTAGGGCGATGTATCGTACAGGTCATATCCTGTAATAGTTCATGTGGAGAATTCCCATGGAGTTATTCTGTGAGATTCAATTTCATTTTTACTTTAAACGTCTTTCCTTTATAAGGGATGTAGGAGGCTAGCTAATTCAGTGCATCCAAAATTACAACGTACACAGGTTTTATTCACTCATTTAGGCAGGTAGTATAACTCTGTAGACTTGATAAGTAACCTCAGGGGCTTCTTTTTACCCTAAATTCAATCATTTGTACCTTTTAAAATAAAAGCTCTTTAGTGCCTCACATTTTGAATATCCCCCTCCCCGTCTCTCGTGATCATAGCTAGTTCAATTTAGGAACCAGGAGAGGTTTTATTATGGCTGTCAGATCTCTCCAGTTGTGATATTTAGTGTAACAGCCAGATGTCAACCTTAGTGCTAATGTGGCTTTAATTTTTTGAGCAAAGCACATTGCTGTGCTGACATTTTCAAGTTCAAGTGTAGCAGACACAGTCAAGGTTAAGTTGTTTGTGGAGCAGACATACCTCTTCAGCCTGTGTTACTTTGGCCATGTTGATTTAATCACAAACAGAAGAGAGAAACCCAACTAAAAACACCCTTGAAGATGAAAGTGAGTGATGAAAAATGTCTCAGAATGAAAATTGTCTTTATTTCTCAGTTGGCCTGTGTGAGGTGACTACAAGTCAAACTTCAAATACACAATTAAGCCTAGATGCACATGCTTTGATTTAAAATTATTGAAATGCTTCAAAATCCTAGAGGGTTCTCCAACTGGTGAAGTATAGAAGCTCTGAGCCATGTACAGAGCAATTTAAAATTATTCAAGCTCTTCAAATTTTCCAGAGTGCTTCAATTTGGAAGTTATCAGGGTTCCAGGAATGTATAATGCATAGAAATTTGAAGCTGCTGAAAATGCTCTTTAAAAAAAAAAAAAGGTCTTTACTTGTTCAGACATCTGGGCATGTGCAGATGCTGAGGAGTAGCTTGATGTAGAATTGTCTGAGTGCCTCAATCTGTAAGTGAGTCCTGTCCCAGTCTCTCCGCACACGTTCAAACCTTTCAAACTGCCCTGTTCAAAATGCGGGAAGCAAAGAGGAAACCACGTCTTCACTGACAGACAAAGGGGTAATGGTCCAGGAATTCAAACATTTCTCAAAAATGTGCTATGAGGTTCTTGGAGCGATGACTTGTAATACGGGGAAGACTTATCCAAGAACAAAGCTGCTCGAAGCTTTTGGTCAGAGCCTTCCTCATGCTAATTTCACACTCTGCGGTTTGGAAGCTGGATGCAGGTACCCTAGTCAACTTTACTCCCCTTGACCGGCCCATGTCGTCCCACATGGATGTCTTTTCGGCCCATTTTCTCTCGCTGGTAGCTCAGGGATGGAAACAGTTTGAATCTTGCATGCCAAGTCACTTCATTTCTACAGTGCTCAGAAGGACTCCGAGGTCATGTGAGGTCTCGGGGGCAAACGAGGGTCATAATTGATGCTGTCACCATGGATGACGGAGGAGGGACATTTGGTACCAGGCAGACGTTTCCTGTTCGTGTCCTATACACGTCCCAAGGTGTCCTCAAGATCCTGTTCAGGTTACACTCTTAAGTCTTCCAAGTGTATTTAATGATTTTTTTGGATTACAGTATTTGATCTTTGTCAGCATTTTTACTGCTTTAAACTTTTAAATGTTAGAATCATGATCAACACTTTAAAATACATTTAAGTTCTGTGTTATATAAGACACTCAGGTGGTCATTTATTTTCTGTTTCAGCAAAGTCTCATATTAACATATAGAGTAGTCATAGAGAACTTCCACATGTATCAAGCTTGTTGATTTTCCTGGTCTCCTGTCTGCCCCTTTCCTTCTTAGCTGTGTGACCTTGAGGAGGTCACTTCACCCCACTGGATCCCATTGGCTGTATTTTTTAAGTGAAGGGTTAGATAAGCTGAGCTCCGAACCTCCAGCAATTGCAGACGTGATCATTAAGGCTCCCTCCTCAGGTACCGAAATGTCAGATGGAAACAACCACAGATCTCTGTGTTGTGGGAAGATTCTCCAGCTGAGGGATGGAATTTCTGAGCTATTGTCCCCATCGCAGCAGGTGCACTACTGGCCACTCACTGTGATTTCAGAGGCTGCAGGAAAGCTTTCAGTTCCTTTTCTAAATGCTCTGTGTCCACCCACTGATGCTGGTCATTCCTTTAGGCTGGAACAGAAGTTTTATTTCCTAAATTAAAAGAAGGGGGTGCTGAAAAGTGGAAAGAGCAGAAGTTGGAGGGGCAGACAGACTTAAATCTAGCCCCACTACTCATTATTTTTACAAAGTTTCACATATTCATCTCTGAGCCCCAGATTCCTCATCTGCAAAATAGTGCTAATTACAGCCATCTCATGGATTTCTGAGGCGGGATAAATGTGACAATGTGCCGAAACTGGTCCAGCACCTGATAGACTCAATCGTTATCTCTTTCCTTTGCCCTGTTCTTTCAATGAAAATAATTTTATTTGTATCCTAAGTGAGGAAATTATAGTTGGAGGTCCAGAAATGTGTGCAGGGTTAGACTGAGGAGAGCTCAGGATATCCATCAGGATACTCCATCAGCCATGGGGTATCCTGGGAAGGCAGGGAGTTGGTGTTCCCAGATCTAGAAAAGTACAATGAAAGTGGAAAATCTCCCACATCTCTAATAGTGTGAAAGTCACTGTTCATAGTGATCAAGAAAATTAAAACAGTAATTTATAAAATTAAAATAGCTTAAATGAATAAAAGAGCGATACTAGTTTTCAAATTGATTTTTTTTTCCAGTTTAGGGTGTTCCCCCCTTAGGCAGTCAAACCAGCCACATCCACTTTGGTGGTGATTGACAGCCACTCCCTTTTCAACACAATCTTGTGCACTCACCAACACTTGGAGTCTGGAGGAGGACCACGGAGTGTCTCTTTGCTCACCTGCCATTTCTCAGTGCTCTTCTCCATCCTTCCTCCTTCCTTCAGAGCCCGTGAGGGTTCCTGTGGGAGGGAGTGTCCAGAGTTCACTAGTAACTAACTCAATTAACAAATTTAGACATTTTGATACTATCTTGAAATGATAAAGATACATTCCGGAGATGCTCAGGTTTGAAAGAAGACGTTTTTTATTGTACAACTTTCAGCCTGGTCCCATCATCCCATTATCAGATCATACTCTCTGAGATAGACTATAAATGAATAGTTTTATAAATCTCATCTCCCTGTGAACAGTATTGTATTCTTTGGACAAAATGTCATAGTTTGCTAAATTATTACATTAAAACAAGTTTTTTTGGTAATGCTGTCTTGGCATTTTTATTTTATTTTATTTTATTAATGAAGCAGAGGTTTCAGAAGATGAAAATGGCCTGGGACTTTCTTGACGTATGAGAAACACCACCTCCACTACCCCAGATCTTCCTCGATTTCTTTTCTGTACTTTATCTGGGAAATCTTTGCAGGAGGGTGAGAAGGGCAGATACAAGGGCAAAAGAGGTATCTATTATGGGGACTGACCTCAGGGAAATAAACAGACCTTTAGTCAGGGCATCATTTTGCCTCAGGTTGGACCTCAGGGAAATAAACAAACCTTTAGTCAGGGCATCATTTTGCCTCAGGTTGGACCAAAGAATCTGCAATGCCACTCATTCGCTTATTCTCTCCTTATCTGTCACAGCTTTTGGGTTGTGTCAAGGGTGGAGCTGCAAAGGACATTTGATTTGCTATAAGAAGAGAGGATGGATCAGTTCCTATAGAACAGACATAGTCAAGATTTCTCCTTTTTATACATTTTCCTCATGTAGTGTCATTGAGATGTTTTAATATAAGTGACCATTGTAAGAAGGACCAGAAAAATCATTCTTTCCTTGCCTCACTCCAGTAATTCCCTATAAGTAGGTTTTTAAAAGCACTCTCCTTCTATTAGAATTTATTATGAAATATTTATCCAAACAAGATAATTTTATGCTTCTATTAAAGGATGAGCTTCTTGAGAAAAAAAAAATGTACGTGGTAAATATAGCAAGCTCAAAAAAACAGCAATGCAGACCACTCCACTCTAAGGCAAGGTTTCTCCACCTCAGCACTATTGACAGTTTGAACCAAAAATTCTCCCTTGATGAAGGAGGTGGGGGGGGGGGGTGGTGTCGTGCTGGACTATCCATTGTAGGATGTTTAGCTGCATCCCTGGCCTCTACCAACTAGGTGCCTATAATGGCCCCGGAGATGTGACTAACCCAGATCTCTCCAGATGTCGCCAGTTGTCCTCGCTAATCTAAGGTAATAGTAATTTGAATTTCACAAGATCAACATTTAGAGAAGTCAGTATATCTGTGAGACTCACAAACCTATACCTCCTTCCCCTGGACTCACCTTAGAGAGCCGTCCACCCATCGCTTTTTACACTCAGGCTGGCACTGCCACTCCACCATAAATTCCCTATTTCTTCCATTTTCGGTAACCTTCCACATGGTCACCAAACTAATATTCCTACTGCATTACTTTGATAATTTCAGTCCTACTTAGTCACACTTAATGTCTCCGGGTTTATAGGACAAAGTCCAAACTTCCTGACCTCATATTGAAGATCCTCCATATTCTGGCCTCAATCCACAATCTTAGCCCTCCCTCTTTACCTGTCAACATTTTATCCACACCTTTAAATGTTTGAAATGGTCAGGTCAGTTTATTCCAGTGACGTATTTCTCTTTCAGTCTATATCCGTCTCTGCTGACCTCCATTGTTTCTCTCATCCATATCTGGACACGGTGAATGTTCTAGGTCCTTTATTGCTATTTTGATTGCTGTTTATTTAGTGAACTTTTCACCTGTTTATATCCTGTCTGTATAATGCGATTTTAATCTTTGGGCTCCTAAAAACACAGTCAACAGAAGCAACTCGTACACCGTCCATGTATGAGGCTGGAATCAGGATATAGACAACTCTAACAGATAGATGGATAACGAGTTAATGCAAGAAGGTCTTTAAAGAGCACTATTCTTACGAGACCTATTTTCCCAAGTAGATTTATTATTATCTAAAATATATTTCAGCCTTTCTATGACAGGAAAAGCCACGTGGCTATGAGCTGAGTGCTCAGGACATCCAAGAGCCCTAGTTTCTAACAACTCCACTTTGGAGGATTTGCTACTGGAGGCAAAATAATACGAGATTCAGTGAATCACCCACAAAATGTGGGTCCGGGTTCCCAGGCATAATAATGGGAAACAAGTGAAGACTTTCAGGCCGAGTCTACCTGGATTGATATCCTGGCTCTGTCACTTGCTAGTTTTGTGACCTTGGGCAAATTATTAAAATCCCTAAGCCTACCCTTCCTCTATAAAGTGTGAAATGAGGATAGTAATTCATCTTAGGAAAGTTGGTATGGAGATAATATCTATCAATATTTTATTAAATATTTATTACAAATTTTAAATATTTATAAATTTTAAATAATTTTTTATTTTATTAAATTATATTAATATACACACATAAAAAAGATACATTAAGTGTACTATTATATATACACGTATATACTATTATATATACACGTATACAATCTGATGCAATTTCTAAAGCATATGGTGAATACCCAATAATGGTAATCATTGTTAGCAGAATTAATTTTTTTGGTGTTTACTTAGAATACAACATATGAATAAATAGAACTAGAACCAGGCACACCTTTCTTCCTAGGACCATATGATCCTATTAAGTCATATAGAATCCACATTTACATGGAGCTGGATATTCAAAAAAAAAAAAGGATTGGTAAATCGCCAATCAATTCAGTTAGTATCACCGTCAAGCAATTCAGCCGTAGCGATCTGGAATGATAGTCAAGACATGAAAGTATGACATGATTCACTTAGATATATTTGTTTGGATATAGTCATCATAAATTAAGTGGACTGATTTAATAATGCATTTATTATTCATTAATATTATTATATTTATTGTATACACTGAGCAAACCTGTGTGTGTTTAAATATATTTGCTCTATTATAGCTAAATCATTTGATATGAAGATAAATTATGGCTTGAGTTTAAACTCTTATTACAGAGGAATTTTTAGGAGATAATGTTGAATAAAGTTAATTTGATTACATTTTCCATTATAGTATTATAATATTAGTATATAGTATTAGTATAGTATAGTATAGTATTAGTGTAGTATAGTGTAGTATAGTATTAGTATTAGTATGTAGTATAGTATTTCCATTATAGTATTATAGTTTAGTAATGTTTTCGACTCTGGGAGGAATTAGGTCTGGTGACAATGGATTAAGAGTCAAACACAAGGACTTCTGGTCGTAATTTAGACAGTGATTAGATGGGAGGCCTTGGGTACATTTGCATGATTTTTAGTCTGGGCACCTATGGAAGAGGAGGTTGACCTCTAAGGAAATTTGATGGTTCCACGTTACTCAGATACACTCTTGAAGTAGGCAGAAGGAAGGATGAGTGAATTATTTACTGCATAAATGAGCAAGTGAGTGATTGCATAACTGAGTAAAATCATATAGGAAGACTGCTTCCCTTGCCTACAGGTAAGAGTCAGAGAACTCCTGGGTTAAGTTGACAGCCTGCTGTGCTTCCACAGGAAGGCTACTGGATCCATCTGGAAGCTATAAGTTCCAGGGGTGTACAGGAGGTGTCACGGTCCCTCACGTAATGCCACGGAACCAGTGACTTACTCTATTTAGCTGGCTCTGCAGGAGAGGAGTCCCGTTGTGTTGTCAAACTTGGAGACACATTCTTTTGAAATTATTCCTATGTGCGTCTATGTTTGTAATCAGTTTTGCTTAGCTGTTGTGGAGGCACAAAGATGCACCACTCAGATCCCCCTCCAAGGAAGAACTTGTTGCTCAGCTGTGGTCGGTAGGCAGTCTTTACTTGTTAGCGTCTTCCCTCCCCAGGGCTGCTGGAATCTGGTGACTGGTTCAGAGAAAAATAAAGGCTCAGCCATTTCAGTCCAACACTGACACTCTAAAGCCTAATTCTTCCACCAGAGGTTGGGTGCATGGGTACAAGTTTAGAAGCGGCTTTGTTGGGCCCACATTATGGTTAGTGCAGTTTGATTCCCCCCACCCCCACCAGATCTTGGTTTTCCACCTTACCTTCACAGGTGTTTATAGTAAACATTGTGCACTCCAAACTCAGTATCTTCAGCCAGAGAACCCAACCTATGCCGGCTATGCCCCAATAATAAGAAGAGTCAGTGCAGGAGTAGCGACCACCCGACACTCCTCCCATCTGTCCTGCCTCTGGCACAGCTTCAATCCAAAATTGTATGACCCAGTGATCTGACTCCTGGGCATATATCCAGAGAAGATGATAATCGAAAAGATAACATGCACCTCGATGTTCATAGAAGCAATATTTACAATAACCAGGACATGGAAGCAACCTAAGTGTCCATTGACAGACGAATGGATAAAGAAGATGTGGCACCTATATACAATGGAATGTTACTCAGCCATAAAAAATGGATGAATTAATGCCATTTGCAGCAACATGGGTGGACCTGGAGATTATCATACTAAGTGAAGTAAGTCAGACAAAGACAAATATCATATGAAATCACTTATATGTGGAATCTAAAACAAATGATACAATGAACTTATTTACAAAACAAAAATAGACTCACAGACATAGAAAACAAACTTATGGTTACCAAAGGGGAAAGCAGAAGGGGAAGGAATAAATTACGAGTTTAGGGTTAACATATACACACTACTATATATAAAATAGATAACCAACAAGGACCTACTGTGTAGCACAGGGAACTATACTCAATATCTTGTAATAACCTATAATGGAAAAGAATCTAAGAAAAAATATATATGAGTATTCATATATATATATATATATATAAAAAACTGAATCACTTTTCTGTACACTTGAAACTAACACAACAGTGTAAGTCAACTGTATTTCAATAAAAAATGAAAAACACCCAAAATTTAGGAACTTCTGTCACAGCCGCTTTTGTTTACTTAGAAGTGAGCCTTAGAGAAATTGCAGTGCTGTCCGTAGAGGTAAGTGGCACATTTATAGATCCCCAAAGCCCATTTGCCTTTCCAGCCCTCCCTAATAGAATGTGTGACTCTCAGGGTGTTAAAGTTCACACACACACACACACACACACACACACACACACACACACACGTGCGTGCGCCCGAACACACACACACCAACACGCACTCTGTTACTGGCCAGCCACTTGTGGAAGCTCATTATGGAGTATTTTATTTTGACTAGAACAAGTCTTTAATTATACTTTCTAAAGGAAGTGTGACCCATTTCCTAGCAAACACAAAGGCAGATAGATCAAAGCACTTATTTATAATTGTCAAGTAGCTGAGGAGTGTTGTAATTGGTTGGGGGCTGGAGAAGAGCAGAGGGAAATAGACTTTGAAAGAAGACAAATTAGATCCTCCAGTTGAGGAGATGAGGAGCATGAAGGAACAGAGAGAGGTTTCTAAAGGAGAAGGAAAAAGTGAAGGCTTCGGATTGGTGTTAAGACATATTCCTAAATAACTGAACAGCTTATTTGCTTAGTAGATTGAAGCCAGCGCTGTCAGAGGTGGGGAAAAGAAACTTTATTATCTCTCTGTGAAATTAAACTTTCACTGTTTTTAAAACAAAAATGTACATTTGAACTACTAGTTTTACAAATGCAAATGTCAGTGGTTCATCATCATAATAGGCTGCTGCATAGATTTGCAGAGTGTTCTCCGTGTTGATGAAGGACACTTGGGAATAAAGAGGATACAGCCTGGACAAAGAACTGAGATGGGGACAAGTTCCCTGTTGTCTCCTCTGGCTCTAAAATGATGAATCTAAATCTACAAGGTTATAAGGTCTCCCTTAACAGTGTGTATCATGAGGGAGCAAGGTTCAGACCAATACTAGAGGGACTTATCTGAGGCAAAATTATACTCTATGAATTCCCAGTCTCCTGTGTGTTCTTTTCTAAAATTTTATTGAGGTATAGTTGATATACAATGTTGTATTAGTTTCAGGTGTACAGAAATGTGAATCAGTTATATATATACCTATATTGGTTCTTTTTTAGATTCTTTTTCCATAAAGGTCATTACAGAGTATTGAGTAGAGTTCCCTGTGCTATACAGTAGGTCCTTATTAGTAATCTATTTTATATATAGTAGTTTGTATGTGTCAATAAATTGGAAGATTGGGATTGACACATACACATACATTTCTGTGTACTTTTATGCATGAGAAATTAGAACAAGGTTCAGAAATAGTTTTCAGTGAAAATGTTACAAAGGGTCGTCTCTTACTGAACAGAGATTTGGAAGGCTGGGAGACTGGGTATAAAGTCTGTTTACCTTAGTGATCATGGTCAGGCATGTGAGCTTACTTTAGATACATGCTAACTTCAAGCCATTGTAAATGGAGGGAAATCATTTTGTTTCCCCCTATAAGTTATCACCTGAGTCTCTGCTCAGTTTCATGGAGTTTAGCATTATTATTTTTCTCATTCCAGAGCTGAATTGGTTCAAAGAAACAGAAAATTGAAGCACTTCACAGGACAAAAGTAACAAGTTGGAAAGGGATACTTAGGTCTAGAGGAGAAGCAGAAGAAAAAGCATATTTTGCTGAGCAAAAGAGCAGGATGCAAGTTTGATCAGGGAAGAGACTATGTCAGTTTGGTTCGTTGCTGTATGTTTAGTGCCTCTTAGAGTGTCGCCTGGCTCACAGTAGGTCTGTGGTAAATACTTAGCGAATGAGTCATGGAATCCAAATTTAATAATTTTCATTTAGTTAGTATGAGTGAATATGTTGGTTTCACAGGCACCCCACACACACAAAATTCACCAAATACAATAGAAAAATGCAATAGAATTAGATTGTTTTGTTGCAACAGTTATTCTCCATGGATACCACTTTCCAGGAAATACAAAGAACAAAGACCATGACAGTGGATAAACAGTTCAGAAGTTTAGCCTCCAGGTGGGGAATTGAAATATCCAGGGTCAGATATTCTTGTCAACAAGCTCCCTTAGTGTGAAATGGCCCTACTTCATCTAGTCTATCTAGTTAGAAATATGCATTTAAGAACTAACTAAAATATTAAAATTTTATCAGCAACAGAAAGAAATATGCATTTAATTTGTAGTTGAGTGAGAAATACACAAACATTTGTTTTTCCTTATTTGAAAGACATTTTAATTATGGGGTTAATGGCTAGCTTAAAAGTATAAGAAAAACCCACAGTGAAATAAGAAGTAATGAAAAACTGGGCCCAGCATACTTCTAAGTGACCCTTAGTTGGCAATTGGTTAAGAGGGTTTTTCCACCAAGAGAAGTCTGTCTATAGCAAGGTGATGGCTCCTACAAATAGCCCAGATTATAGGGCTTCAAAAATCTGTTTCATGTGATTTTTATATGAAGGTTTTAATTAAATATATTCAGGGAACTTAGAGAGATCTTGAGCCAGACACCAAAGTCAGAAAATATGTCTATTTTTTCCCAATGACTTTGAAAGAATTAGTTATGGTAGACAGTTTAGGGTAAGGAGACATTTTTTTTTTTCAAGGAAATGGTTTGCTCTATATAAGAACTACCACTAAACCAAAATGAAAGGCTTATTCATGATGGCCAAAAATAGTGATTATATCTCAGGCAAAATGACACAGACCAGGTCTTTTTATCCATAGCCGAGCAAGCTGTTATTTTTTTATATAATGGCTTTAGTCAATAATCATATGTCTTCACTGCAAGTTGCACTTCAGCAGGATAGAGCACTTCAAAACTATTCCCAAGCACTGTCGAGGTGATTATTACCTGCTCCAAACATAGGAAAATAGAGATGCATACAAGTTGTATGATTTGCCATAAATGCCATTGCCCAGAAAAGGCAGAAATAGTAATTTTCGAAATGAACAGGTTAACCACTGAGCAGTATTTCCACAGAGAAATCCAAACTCTATGATAAAATAAATAGCTTATAGTATAAAAAAATAATTCTTATTTATTTAACAAACATTTTCAGGGTATCTACCATGTCCTAAGAAGGCAACTGGCAAGGTATGTTCTATAGGAAAGATTTCTTCTACATAAGACTCCATAACCAAAGAACTGAAATCCAGCATGTTATGCTACCTAGCATATTAAGTATAAATTAGTGTAAATTAGCATATTGGGGATTCTAAGAAGTCCTATAGGAAATAAACCTATTTAATTTTCTTTAGTAGAATAATTTTCAAGCATAATTTGAACTTTTTTCATATATACCTTAATGATACCCTAAAGGCCACTTTGATAAATACTGTGATAAATTTGGTGGATTCAAAGATGAATAACATAATATCCTTGCCTTTTGTACTGTCTGGTATTGTCAGGAAAAAATATAAATAGTTACAGTAAAAATGTAACGAGTGCTATAGTAAATAGTACACAAAGAGCTAAGTGACTAATACTGCCTAAGTTTCAGGGAAAGTGTCATCAAGGTGGTAAACTTCGATCTAAGCCTGGAAGGGTGAAGAGCAGTTGTCAGGAATGCCAGAGAATGTTTCAGGAAGAGGCCAGGGAGGGGGACCAATCTCATGGGTGTATGAACTGATGTAATGTGCCCACCACATCCCCAATGAGTAGTTGGTGGGTCTACAGAGAGGAGATAGGAACTAAGACTCTACAGTTGGCTTCAGGTGACAGTTCTGAAGCCAATGGCCTTGCATGTCACATGCCAAGAAGTTAGGACTTTCTAATGTAGGTAATGCAGGGTCTTGGCAGATAAACTTCCCTGGATGTTGATAAGACTCAAAGAGTTAACACATTAGCTTTGTGGTCTCCACCTTTAACTTCCTTTTACCTTGCCAAACAATTTTCTCACCAATATCCTAGCTCCTCTGAGGAACTCCTTGAAGGGGACGTACCTGGGGGTGACATAGCCTCTTACTTCGGGCAGTGACTGTCACACTACTTTATTAAGACTGAAAGGGCTCTTTACTATGTTACACAATTTAGATTTAACCACAGGCTGGCTCTTGGTCAAATACTTTTTAAAAATATTCTTAAAATGGATGGGATGGTGTTAACTTACAATCTAGAAGCTTTCTAGAAGTAAGTAATATGTAAGTTCTCTTAAAATTTTAAATATTCTTACGTGAAATTTTTCATGGGTTCAGAGAAGCAGTAAAGAAGCATTTGTACCTTCAGGGAATTTAAACTCCTCAACCTTTAAAGTTTACCCTTCTTTAATTAAGTCCTGACACCAAGTATGTAAGACAATGGTCTTACATGGTCTTACAGACTCTGTATCTATAGACTTACAGATCATGGTCCCCACATCACGAAGTGGGGACCTGGGTTATAACAAAGTCTGCACATAATAAAATTTTGCATTACATTAGGTCCTAAATCGATTTTATTTTAGATGTCCTCCATTTTCTCTGAATATAAAGGAGATATCTTTTGCTGCCTGAAACCTGGCGTTTCTGAAATTCATCCAGTATATATAAATATATATCCACTCCAGGAACGTGTACCCAAGTTTGACTATTTCCTGGAAATGTGCACTCTACTGAGAAATCTGCTTAGGCTATTACTCCACTGTGGAAGATCCTCTTTCTCTGAGTGAGAGGCAAAAACGTGTTTCAAGTCATGGAGAAGGTCATCAGCATTTGTGTCGATAGTTCCTGGGAGCTTTGTACAGTGTACATGTGCTAATATGTTTGAAGCTAATTTGAATAACATCATTATGTTAATTAAAAATCAAACTTGTATTTGAGGTTAAATGAGAGAATTTTCTTTCCTGGCTTGGTTGAAAATTCTAAGCCACAAATGCTTCCTTTTACACACTCCATCTATTTCTTTTGCCAGTAACTCTTAATTACTAATACACTTTGTTAGTTCCTTGGCCTTCTGAAAAATTAAGTGCTTCTTGTGTAAGCAATTTCAGGCAGACCCAAAAGGATCTAATTATGATGAAAATTTAAGTCTGCCATATTTTCAGTGCGTTCTATGCATTTGGCAAACGCTTAGCCACTGTTGCAAAATAAATCAAATCTTAAGTATAATCCGTTTTCACTTTATTCTATTTTTAGTAATAAAATGAAATACAGGTGTATCTGGGGAATTACAATTGTGACTTTTTAAACAGTACTATGTTCACCTCATTCTATAGTTATATTTTGAAATTTGTGATTATTGATTTGCTATTTTTTTAATATTTTTAATAACTTTAATATCCCCTAATATCCTGCACTTACCACTCAGTAAAGCACTGGCCAAATAAATCAGCTAGAGATAATTGGCCCAGTGTGCACATTCCCTGAGTAATAGAAGGGATCTGGGAGAAATTAAGCACATGTACTATGTTTTCTACACTTTGATGAATGGTCAAGGAAAATTTTACCCTAATTTCTATCCCATGTCTGCTAATGTTCTTATGGTAGGCACAATTCTGGTATTAAAACTGGCATCCTAAAAGCTCAAGACAATTGGAATTCTGAACTCAGAGGATTTTGTAAATCCAGGAATACTCACACATAAGAGATAGATAAATGATAGATAGATAGATAGATAGATGAAAAATGATAGATGAAGAATGATAGAGGTAAATAGATAGATACCAAAGTTTTAAAACTCATTTATCTCCTGTGGGTTTAGGACTTGAGATATAAGAAATGGAAACCAGAAGGAAATAGCTTGTCACTGAGATTCACGTAGGTATAAAAGAAAACCAGGGAGGACCTTCAAGATGGCGGAGGAGTAAGACGTGGAGATCAACTTCCTCCCCACAGATACATCAGAAATACATCTACATGTGGAATAACTCCTGCAGAACACCTAACTGAATGCTGGCGGAAGACCTCAGACTTCCCAAAAGGCAGGAAACTCCCCATGTACCTGGGTAGGGCAAAACAAAAAAGGAAAAGCAGAGACAAAAGAATAGGAACGGAACCTGCACCTCTGGGAGGGAGCTGTGAAGGAGGAAAAGTTCCACACACTAGGAAGCCCCTTCGCGGACACAGATGTAGGTGGGCAGGAGGGAAGCTTCAGAGCCACAGAGGAGAGCACAGCCAAAGGGGTGCAGAGGGCAAAGCAGAGATTCCCTCACAGAGGATCAGGCTGACCAGCACTCACCAGCCTGAGAGGCTTGTCTCCTCAACTGCTGGGGCGGGTGGGGGCTGGGAGCTGAGGCTCATGCTTCAGAGGTCAGACACCAGGGAGGGGACAGGGGTTGGCTGTGTGAACACAGCCTGAAGGGGGCTAGTGCACCACAGCTAGCTGGGAGGGAGTCTGGGAAATAGTCTGGACCTGCCTAAGAGGCAAGAGACCATTGTTTCGGGGTGCATGAGGAGAGGGGATCAGAGCACCGCCTAAACAAGCTCCAGAGACGGGCACGAGCCTTTGCTATCAACACAGACACCAGAGACCGGCATGAAACGCTAAGGCTGCTGCTGCCGTCACCAAGAAGCCTGTGTGCGAGCACAGGTCACTATCCACACCTCCCCTCCTGGGAGCCTGTGTAGCCGCCACTGCCAGGGTCCTGTGATCCAGGGAGAATTTCCCCAGGAGAGCACATGGTGTGCCTCAGGCTGCTACAATGTCACACTGGCCTCTACCACTGCAGACTCACCCCGTATTCTCTACCCCTCCCTCTCCCCAGCCTGAGTGAGCCAGAGCCCTCTAATCATCTGCAGCTTTAACCCCATCCTCTCTGGGTGGGGAACAGATGCCCTCAGGTGACCTACATGCAGAGGTGGGTCCAAATCCAAAGCTGAACCCCAGGAGCTGTGCGAACAACGAAGAGAAAGGGAAATCTCTCCCAGCAGCCTCAGTAGCAGCAGATTAAATCTCCACAATCAACTTGATGTACCCTGCATCTGTGAAATACCTGAATAGATAAAGAATCATTCCAAAATTGAGACGGGGGATTTTGGGAGCAACTGTAGACTTGGGGTTTGCTTTCTGCATCTAATTTGCTTCTGGTTTATGTTTATCTTAGTTTAGTATTTAGAGCTTATTATCATTGGTTGACTTGTTTATTGATTTGGTTGCTCTCTTCCTTTTTTTTATATATACATATTTTTTTGTTCCGTTACCTCTTTTTGTGAGTGTGTATGTATATGCTTCTTTGTATGATTTTGTCTGTATAGCTTTGCCTTTACCATTTATCCTAGGGTTCTGTCTGTCCATTTTTCTTTTTGTTTGTTTATTGGTATAGTTTTTAGTGCTTCGTATCATTGGTGGATTTGTTTATTGGTTGGGTTGCACTCTTCTTGCTTTCTTTTTTTAAATCACTTTTATTTTTAAATTTTTAATAATTTTTTTAATTTTAATAACTTTATTTTATTCTTTCTTTCTTTCTTTCTTTTTTCCCCTACCTTTTCTTCTAAGCCATGTGGCTGACAAGGTCTTGGTGCTCTGGCCAGGTGTCAGGAATGAGGCTCTTAGGAGGGAGAGCTGAGTTCAGGACATTGGTCCACCAGAGACCTCCTGACCCCACATAATATTAAATGGCAAAATCTCTCCCAGAGACCTCCATCTCAATGCTAAGACCCAGCTCACTCAACGACCAGCAAGCTCTAGTGCTGGACACCCAATGCCAAACAACTAGCAAGACAGGAACACAACTCCACCTATTTAAAAGAGAGGCTGCCTAAAATCATACTAAGTTCACAGGCACCCTAGAACACACCACCGGACTTGGTCCTTCCCACCAGAAAGACAAGATCCAGCTTCATCCACCAGAGCACAGGCACCAGTCCCCTCTACCAAGAAGCGTACACAACCTGCTGAAACAACCTTACTCTCTGGGGACACACACCAAAAACAATGGGAACTACAAACCTGCAGCCTGAGAAAAGGATACCCCAGACATACTGAGTTAAGCAAAATGAGAAGACAGAGAAATACACAGCAGATGAAGGAGCAAGGTAAAAACACACCAGACCAGACAAATGAAGAGGAAATAGGCAGTCTACCTGAAAAAGAATTCAGAATGATGATATACAAGATGGTCCAAAATCTTGGAAACAGAATGGAGAAAATACAAGAAATGTTTAACAAGGACCTAGAACAACTAAAGAGCAAACAAACAATGAAGAACAACACAATAAATGAAATTTAAAATTTTCTGGAAGGAATCAATAGCAGAATAACTGAGGCAGAAGAATGGATAAATGACCTGGAAGATAAGATAGTGGAAAGAACTACTGTAGAGCAGAATAAAGAAAAAAGAATGAAAAGAATTGAGGACAGTCTCACAGACTTCTGGGACAACATTAAGCACACCAACATTTGAATTATAGGGGTTCCAGGAAAAGAAAAAAAAAGAAAGGGACTGAGAAAATATTTGAAGAGATTATAGTTGAAAACAACCCTAATATGGGAAAGGAAAGTCAATCAAGTCCAGGAAGTGCAGAGAGTCCCAAAGAGGATAAATCCAGGAGAAACATGCCAAGACACATATTAATCAAACTATCAAAAATTAAATACAAAGAAAAAATATTAAAAGCAGCAAGGGAAAAGCAACAAATAACATACAAGGGAATCCCCATAAGGTTAACAGCTGATTTCTCAGCAGAAACTCTGCAAGCCAGAAGAGTGAGGCAGGACATATTTAAAGTGATGAAAGGGATAAAACTACAACCAAGATTACTCAACCCAGCAAGGATCTCATTCAGATTTCATGGAGAAATGAAAACCTTTACAGAGAAGCAAAAGCTAAGAGAATTCAGCACCACCAAACCAGCTTTACAACAAATAATAAAGGAACTTCTCTAGGCAGGAAACACCAGAGAAGGAAAAGACTTACAATAGCAAACCCAAAACAATTAAGAAAACAGTCATAGGAACATACATATCGATAATTACCTTAAATGTGAATGGATTGAATGCTCCCACCAAAAGACATAGACTGGCTGAATGGATATAAAAACACGACCTGTATATATGCTGTCTACAAGAGACAGACTTCAGACCTAGGGACATTTACAGACTGAAAGTGAGGGGATGGAAAAAGATATTCCATGCAAATGGAAAAGAAAGCTGGAGTAGCAATTCTCATATCAGACAAAATAGACTTTAAAACAAAGACTATTACAAGAGACAAAGAAGGACACTACATAATGATCAAGGGATCAATCCAAGAAGAAGATATAACAATTGTAATTATTTATGCACCCAACATAGGAGCACCTCAATACAAAAGGCAAACGTTAACAGCGATTAAAGGGGAAATCAACAGTTACAAAATCCTAGTAGGGGACTTTAACACCCCACTTTCACCAATGGACAGATCATCCAAAATGAAAATAAATAAGGAAACACAAGCTTTAAATGATACATTAAACAAGACGGACTTAATTGATATTTATAGGGCATTACAACCAGAAACAACAGAATACACTTTCTTAAGTGCTCTTGGAACATTCTCCAGGATAAATCATATCCTGGGTCACAAATCAAGCCTTGGTAAATTTAAGAAAATTGAAATTGTATCAACTCTCCTTTCTGACAACAACACTTTGAGATTAGATATCAATTACAGGAAAAAATCGGTAAAAAGTACAAACGCATGGGGGCTAAACAATATGCTACTAAATAACTAAGAAATCACTGAAGAAATCAAAGAGGAAATCGAAAAATACCTAGAAACAAATGATAATGAAAACACTATGACGCCAAACCTATGGGATGCAACAAAAGCAATTCTAAGAGGGAAGTTTATAACAATATAATCCTACCTCAAGAAACAAGAAACATCTCAAATAAACAACCTAACCTTACAACTAAAGCAATTAGAGAAAGAAGAACAAAAAACCCCAAAGTTAGCAGAAGGAAAGAAATCATAAAGATCAGATCAGAAATAAATGAAAAAGAAATGAAGGAAATGATAGCAAAGATCAATAAAATTAAAACCTGGTTCTTTGAGAAGATAAACAAAATTGGTAAACCACTAGTGAGACTCTTCAAGAAAAAAAAGAAGACTCAAATCAACAGAATTAGAAATGAAAAAGGAGAATAACTGTCACTGCAGAAATACAAAGAATCATCAGAGATTATTACAAGCAACTAGAGACCAATAAAATGGACAACCTGGAAGAAATGGAAATTCTTATAAAAACACAACTTGTGAGACTGAACCAGGAAGAATAGAAAATATAAACAGACCACTCACCAGCACTGAAATTGAAACTGTGATTAAAAATCTTCCAATAAACAAAAGCACAGGACCAGATGGCTTCACAGACAAATTCTATCAAACATTTAGAGAAGAGCTAACACCTATCCTTCTCAAACTCTTCCAAAATATAGCAGAGGGAGAAACATTCCCTAACTCATTCTATGAGGCCACCATCACACTGTATCACACCAGACAAAGATGTCACAAAAAAAAGAAAACTACAGGCCAATATCACTGATGAACATAGATGCAAAAATCCTCAACAAAATACTAGCATGAAGAACCCAACAGCACATTAAAAGGATCATACACCATGATCAAGTGGGGTTTATCGCAGGAATGCAAGAATTCTTCAATTT
Source organism: Delphinus delphis (assembly GCF_949987515.2). Lineage (NCBI taxonomy): Eukaryota > Metazoa > Chordata > Mammalia > Artiodactyla > Delphinidae > Delphinus > Delphinus delphis. Next base: position 181,083,552 of record NC_082683.1, on the reverse strand, counting down.
ACACAAATAAATCAATGTGATAAACCATATTAACAAATTGAAGGAGAAAAACCATATGATCATCTCAATATATGAAGAAAAAGCTTGTGACTAAATTCAACACCCATTTATGATGAAAACCCTCCAGAAAGTAGGCAGTGAGGGAACTTACCTCAACATAATAAAGTCCGTATATGAGAAACCCACAGCCAACATCCTTCTTAATGGTGACAAATTGAAACTATTTCCACTGAGATAAGGAAAAAGACAAGGGTGCACACTCTCACCACTATTATTCAACATAATTTTGGAAGTTTTAGCTACAGCAATCAGAGAAGAAAAATAAATAAAAGGAATCCAAATCAGAAAAGAAGTAAAACTTCACTGTTTGCAGATGACATGATACTATACATAGAGAATCCTAAAGATGCTCCCAGAAAACTACTATCATTGCATTTGGTAGAGTACAGGATGCAAAATTAATGCACAGAAATCTCTTGTATTCCTATACATAAATGATGAAAAATCTGAAAGAGAAATTAAGGAAACACTCCCATTTACCATTGCAACAAAAAGAACAAAATACCTAGGAATAAACCTACATAAGGAGACAAAAGACCTGTATGCAGAAAACTGTAAGACGCTGCTGAAAGAAATTAAATATGATACAAACAGGTCCCCCTCCCTGGCCTCTTCCTATACCATGTTCTTGGATTGGAAGAATCAACATTGTGAAAATGACTGTACTACCCAAAGCAATGTACAGATTCAGTGCAATCCATATCAAACTACCGATGGCATTTTTCACAGAATTAGAACAAAAAATGTCACAATTTGTATGGAAACACAAAAGACCCCGAATAGCTAAAGCAATCTTGAGGAAGAAAAAGGGAGCTGGAGGAATTAGACTCCCTGACTTCAGACTGTACTACAAAGCTACAGTAATCAAGACAGTATGGTACTGGCACAAAAACAGAAATGTAGATCAATGGAACAGGATAGAAACCACAGAGATACACCCACACGCATATGGTTACCTTATCTTTGATAAAGGAGGCAAGAATACACAATGGAGAAAAGACAGTCTCTTCAATAATTGATGCTGGGAAAACTGGACAGCTACATGTAGAAGAATGAAAGTAGAACACTTCCTAACACCACACACAAAAACAAACTCAAAATGGATTAGAGACCTAAATGTAAGGCCAGACACTATGAAACTCTTAGAGGAAAACATAGGAAGAACACTCCATGACATCAATCACAGGAAGATCCTTTTTGACCCACCTCCTAAAGAAATGGAAATAAAAACAAAAATAAACAAATGGGACCTAATGAAACTTAAAATCTTTTGCACAGCAAAGGAAACCATAAACAAGATGAAAAGACAACCCTCAGAATGGAAGAAAATAGTTGCCAACGAAGCAACTGACAAGGATTGATCTACAAAATATACAAGCAGCTCACACAGCACAATATCAAAAACAGAAAACCCAATCCAAAAATGGGTAGAAGACCTAAATAGACATTTCTCCAAAGAAGATATACAGGTTGCCAGCAAACACATGAAAGGATGCTCAACATCACTAATCATTAGAGAAATGCAAATCAAAACTACAATGAGGTATAACCTCACACCAGTCGGCCATCATAAAAATTCTACAAACAATAAATTCTGTAGAGGGTGTGGAGAAAAGCATACACTTGCACTGTTGTTGGGAATGTTAATTTGTACAGCCACTCTGGATAACAGTATGGAGGTTTCTTAAATAACTAAAAATAGAACTATCGTATGACCCCACAATCCTGCTACTGGGCATATACACTGAGAAAACCATAATTCAAAAAGAGTCATATACCACAATGTTCATTGTAGCTCTATTTACAATAGGAAGGACTTGGAAACAACCTAAGTGTCCATCAAGAGATGAATGCATAAAAATGATGTGGCACATATATACAATGGAATATTACTCGGCCATAAAAAGAGATGAAATTGAATTATATGTAGTGAGGTGAATGGACCTAGAGACTGTCATACAGAGTGAAGTAAGTCAGAAAGAGAAAAACAAATACCATATGCTAACACATATATATGGAATCTAAAAAAAAAAAAAAACCTTCTGAAGAACTTAGAGGTAGGACAGAAATAAAGATGAAGACATAGAGAATGGACTTGAGGACCTCAGGAGGGGGAAGGGTAAGATGGGATGAAGTAAGAGAGTGGCATAGACATATATACACTACCAAATGTAAAGTAGATAGTTAGTGGGAAGCAGCCACATAGCAGAGGGGAGGTAAGCTCGGTGCTCTGTGTCCACCTATAGGTTTGGGATAGGGAGAGTGGGAGGGAGACGCAAGAAGGAAGAGATATGGGGATATATGTATATGTACAGCTGATTCACTTTGTTATACAGCAGAAACTAGCAAAACATTGTAAAGTAATCATACCCCAATAAAGATGATAAAAAGAAAACCAAACTGATACTGCAGAAAGTGGCCTATCTTTTAAAAAAAGTTAATGAAAACAGATTATCCATTAATTGTGGTAAATTTCCAAGAGTTTTGTAAAGTATAGGCTGATTGACTATGTATAGTTTTCAGGTAAAAGAAAAAAAATAATACTGCGATTTCTGGTACCTTACTGTATTGTTAAAATTAAATGCAAAATGGAGATCAGACTTGAGAATTCCCTGAGCACACAAAACCATGTAAGCCACATAAACAAAACTAAATCTAGCTTATATTATATCTTTAAGAAAAATTTAACTTAGAATATGGCTCTGATAATCATAAAAGAAACATGTCATTTTCCTAAAGTGGTATAAGATAATCAGTTTTAACCAATCCTCTGCCATCTGGAAACCCAATTATAATAACCAGTCACTGTAAAGTTTAAACAACTTCCTCTTTTTCACATTATCAGCCATCCTGTAAGTCATGCCTCTGAGCTTCCTACCCATTTTGAGTTTAAAAGCTCCCAGTTTGTGATGTTATATGCACAATAAACTCTTACTAAATATTATTTTACTGCTCTGGTTTTATTTTTTACTATTTCTGGATTTTTGACAGTATTAGTATATGTTTCCAGGCTCTGAAAAAAACTAGTTCTCAATGTATTTCCTTTATATTTGCTGCTTTTTAATCTATGACAACAATAATAAAAAAATAGTAAATAACATTTTTGAAATGTATATGTCACACATGACACTTTTATGTATTATTTTAATAAAACTATAAAAATACCCTCAGATTATAGGTCAGTGGTAAAATATAAAATACAACAGTTTTGAGTTTCACTTCTTGAATGTTGGAATACACTTACGATTCTTAGCAAAATATAAGTTCTTAACGTATTTTTTGTTTCTTTCCTTGAGACTATACATTTTCTTCATGCTCTTGTTTCAGCAGTACTGGTACATATGGGTTCCCATCTATGTTTTTGAAGATAATGACAAGAACGAGATTTTCTGAAGTGAAGTCAACTTTCCATACACATCACCCGAAGTGATTATTATGCTGGCAACCATGCAGCACAGCAAAAGGAAAGGGGTTGGCAGTCCTACAATCTGGATTTTGATACTTAATCCATGAAAGTGTGATCCTGGAGAATTTATTTTTCTAAAACTCCATCTCCTCATCTGTAAAATGAGAATCATCATCTATTTTTATACTTTTTTGTGGGAATTAATTAATCCAATGCCTATTTTGATTGGATTGGAGTTAGTGCTTGACAAACGACCACTGACGTCCTCAGAGATGGTCTTATCAAGGGGGCACTTGCCATGTCAGGCTCAGATCAGCATTGCTACAAAGTGTAGCTCTTGTTCCTCCATTTGTATTTCTTGATCCATTTTTAGTGTTTGTCTTTTCATTTTTTTAATTACAAAATAACAAAGGAATGCATTTTCATAAAGCATTTAAGGAGCATTAAATTATGGAAAAATCTCAGAAATTATCCATTATTTCATACTTGCTCTGACAGGCTGTTGCATCTCACTCCACAAACTTGACAGTTTAGTGTATATTTTTTTGCAGAATTCTTTTCCTATTCCACTTACATATATGTATATATATATATATATATATTTACATTTACATACACATATACACACTTTCTGATTTGATGTTTAACCATAAATAAAATTATATCATATGGATTTCCTTTAAGTAAATTAAAGACTCTGTGTTAGACCGTATATACCAACCTACTTAAGTATATTACATATTTGCCATTTTAATTCTTCAATTTATTTAACCTAGAGAAAAACAAAAAGAGTTTACCCACTTTTCCCTCTCCCCCCTTCCCTCCACATCTGGCAACCACCAATCTGTTCTCTGTATATACGAGCTTTGTTTATAAAAAATTATTTATTTATGTTTAGATTCGACATATAAGAGAGATCATCTGGTATTTGTCTTTCTCTGTTTAAATTATTTTATTCAGCATAATGTCCTCAAGGTCCATCCATGTTGTCACAAATGACAAGATTTCATTTGTTTTTGTGGCTGAATAACTTTACATTATATATGTATATATACAACCATTTCTTTATCCATTTCTCCAACGATAACTAGGTTGTTTCCATATCATGGCTATTGAAAATAATGTTGCAAGGAACATGGGGTGCATAAATCTTTTTGAGTTATTGTTTTTATTTTCTTCAGATAAATACCCAGAAGTGTAATTGTTGGAACATATGATAGTTCCCTTTTTAAGTTTTTGAAGAACCTCCATACTCTTTTCTATAGTAGCTATACCAATTTATATTCCCACCAACAGTGCACAAGGGAAAAATATCTATTCAGATCTTCTGCCCATCGTTTGGGCCTTTTGCTATTGAGTTGTATGAGTTCTTTATATATTTTGATATTAGTCCCTTATCAGATACATGATTTACAAATATTTTCTTTCATTTAGTAGGTTGCCTTTTCATTTTGTTGATGGCTTCCTTTGTTGTACAGAAGCTTTTTAGCTTGATATAGTCCCACTTGTTTATTTTTGCTTTTGTTGCTTTTGTTTTTGGTGTCAGACCCAAAAAATCATCACCAAGGCTTATGTAGAGAGCTAACCACCTATGTTTCTTCTAGGAGTTTCATGTTTTTGGGTCTTACGTTCAAGTCTTTAATCCATTTTGAGTTAAATATTTTGCATGGTGTAAGAGAGTGGTTCGGTTTCATTATTTTGCGTGTGGCTGTCCAGGTTTTCCCAACACCATTTTTTGAAGAGACTATCCTTGCCACATTGTATATCCTTGACTCCTTTGTCACAAATTAACTGACCATATATGCATGGGTTTATTTCTGGGCTCTTTATTCTGTTCCTTTGATCTATGAGTCTGTTTTTATGCTAGTACCATATTGTTTTAATTACTGTAGCTTTGTAATATAATTTGAAAACAGGAGGTGTGATGCTTCCAGCTTTGTGCTTCTTCCTCAAGATTGCTTTGGCTAATTGTGGTCTTTCATAGTTCCATACAAATTTTAAGGTCGCTTGTTCTATTTCTGTGAAAAATTCCACTGGAATTTTGATAGGGATTGCATTGATTCTGTAGATTGCTTTGGGTAGTATGGACATTTTAACAATATTAATTCTTCCAATTCATAAATATGGAATATTTTTCCATTTATTTGTATATTCTTCAGTTTCTTTCATTAACATCTTATAGGTTTCAATATACAGGTTTTTTACTTTCTTGGTGAAATTTATTTCTAAGTATTTTATTCTTTTGATGCAATTGTAAATGAGATTGTTTTCTTCATTTCTCTTTCTGAGAGCTTACTATTATTTTATAGAAATGCATGGACTTTTTGTACTGATTTGCATTCTGAAATTTTACTGAACTGTTTATTAGTTCTAACAGTTTCTAGAGGGAGACTTTGGGGTTTTCCATATACAATATCATGTCATCTGCAAATAGTAACAGTGTTACTTCTTCCTTTCCAATTGGAATGCCTTTTATTTCTTTTTCTTGCCCAATTGCTCTGTCTAGGTCTTCAAACACTATATTGAATAAAAGTGACTGAGTAAGCACCCTTATCTTCTTCCTGATCTTAATGACTGTATTCTTCCAGCCTTCATTATTACTAATTTGGAATCAGGAATGGCTGTTAAATTTATCAAGCTTTTGTGGCATGTTTTCCAATTTTTATGTCTTCAGATAGTTTAAGTATTCCATAGTATAAATAAACCATTATTAATTCAACTATTCCCACATTTAATTATTTGGTTATTTCTAATTTTTCAGTGTTAAAAGCAATGCTGAAATGAACACTCTGGTGAATGGTATCTTTGAATCTGTATATGAGTATTTCTGTAGGATGACTTTGTAGTTTCATAAGGGTAGAATTCCTGAGAAGAAGTGATATGTACATTTTCTGTCTTGATAATGTCATGTCAAATAACAGGTCTTCAAAAAGATTGTAAAGTTTAGGTTCCTTTAACAGTTTATGAATGTGTTTGGGGCTTTGTCTTTCCAAAAAAGGATCTTTTTTTTCCCCTCACTATGTAAACAGAAAATTCATTCTTATTTCATTCTAATAATTTTTACTTTTAATATTTTCCATCTATTTTTGATGAATCAAATATATTTTTGCATGCAATGTGAGAGAGAAACCTAACTTTACTATTTTACCAAGATAGCCAATATCTCAACACTATTTAATGAGTAATCATCTTTACCACTGATTCAAAATGCTACCTTTAGAATAAAATAGTTTCACATTTATACAAATGATATATGTCTATATATCTATACCTGTGTCAACACCATGCTGTTTTAATTACTATAGTTTCTGGTATATTTTTATAAATATCTGCTAAAACAAGTTCTCTATTATTTTTAATTATTTTTCTTTAATTATGTTACTTCTTACAGATGAACTTAGGAATCAAGTTGTGAAGTTATATAAAGATTTGGAATTTTTATTGAGATTTTTATTAGACTTACACATTAATTTGGGAAAAATTAAGCATTTAGCATTATTGAGTCATTTAATTTGGGAACATAAATGGTTCTTCACTTATTCTGATCTTCATTCCTCTACTTTAATAAAGATTAATAATTTTCTATACATACCTCCTGAACATTTTTGCCAGTTTTAATCCAATATTTTATATAGTTTTATTGTGCTCATTTGGCCAACTTACTGAGCTCTATTTTTTTTATTAATTTTTAAAAAGTTTTTTCTCTTGAATTTTTCAAGATAATTTTCTTCAAATAATGTCAGTTTTGTATCATCCTTTCAAATAGTCTTTATTGTTTTTTCCCTGTACTTATTGAATCTTAGTGCAAAGTTGAACAGTAGTGAGGATAGCTTTTGCCTTATTTTAACCATGATATTTTAACATTATAATGATGTTTGCTATAGGTTTATTTCAGATACGCTTTATCAATCTAAGGAAGTTTTCTTCCAGTCTTTGTTATTACTAATTTAGAATCATGAATGGCTGTTAAATTTACCAAAATTTGTGTCTTGTTTTCCAATTTTTATTTTTCCAGATGTTTTAATCTAGTGATTATTATCTACTGTTGAAACATATTTTATATTTATGATTAAACCTTACTTGAATGGGACATATTAGTCTCATGATATAACTGCTAGCTTCCCTTTAATAATGTTTTATTTAAGAATTTAGTGTATATGTAAATAATGAATGAATGTATTAATCACAAATGGTTTTGTTAGACCTTTAGAAAATTTACTATTTTTTATGCATGGATTTAACTTCCATAGATATTACCTATATTTAATATCTTACAAAATTTCCTGAAAGGCATCCAGAACTGGTGCTTATTTAGAAATAAGTGTTTGGCTATCTTTTCAATTTATTTTATATATACTAGTCTCTTCATCCCTTTTCTAACAAAATTTTGGGAACATATAGGTTTTTAAAAATTATCCATTCCCTCCCAATTTTCAAATATATTCATATAATCTCTCTATATAGTATAATCTTATTTTAAAATATCGTTCATAGTGGTAACTATGCACCTTTTCTCACTTTCAGTGTTGTTGTTGGTGTGTGTGTGTGTGTGTGTGTGTGTGTGTTTGTCTTGTTATTTTCTTGATTAAACATGTGACATTTGGTTCTGATTTACATCAAAATATAAGTTTCTCCACTTGCATTTGTTGTCTTTGGCTGCTGTAACAAATTAGCACACACTGCGTAACTTAAAACAACAAAAATTATTCTCTCACAGTTTTGGAGGCCAGAAGTCTGAAATCAAAGTATCAACAGATCTGGGCTGCCTTCAGAGCCTTAGAGAAGAGTCTGGTCCTTGCTTCTTCCCTCTCCAGGTGTGGCTGCATCAGCCCAATCTCTGCCTCACATCGTGGCACTGCCTCTCCCCTGCTGCCTCTTAACTTCCTTTCCTCCTTCTTATACAGATACATGTGATTGCATTTAGGTTCCACCCAGATAATCCAGGATAAGCTTCTCCCCCAAATCCTTCATTTAATCACACTCTTTTTTGCCTGATAAAGTAATATTAAGAGGTTCCACGGATTAGGACATGGACGTATTTTGGAGGCCACCATTCAGCCCACCACACCTCCCTACATTCCACTTCCCATTTTTAGGCACCTATAAATTTTTCCACATTGTTATGGAAGTTAAGATTTTCATTCTGTTCTGAAGCCAAACTTAAGTTTTCCATCTCTTAGCTGTGTGCTGATTCTAGAAGGTAAATGCTGAAATTAAAAATAGCATTTACACTATTATGTCTAGATATGTATTGGCTAGACACGATATTGGGTCTAGATAAGTATTGTTCACTGCAACGTCCAGTGTGTGCTAGTTACCTTCTCTGCCTAATGCACCACCCCTCTGCCAATTGAAAGATTTTTCTTAGTGTTTGGCAAAAAGGAATTCTATTTTCTTCTTTTGGTTAATTCCATATTTTACTTTCTTACATAGGCTGTTAAATTTTCTTTTCCTCTAGGGTTTTTCATTGCTTTCTTCCTGTTGGTTGATACAAGACATTATATTTTCTTCACTGTGCCTCCAAAGTTATCCAGAGCTTTGATTATTTTCTCTCTCTCTCTTTTTTTTTTTCTAAAGTCCATTCAGTTCTTCTTCCTTAAGATCTTCTTACAGGTCACTGACTTCTTGCCTATTACTTTCTCCTATTTTTATACTCCAAATACTTTTCTCTTCCAAATGTTGTCATCATTTTCTGAATACTTCCTTAAATATTCAGAAATGTAACGTATAGGAGGTGATTTTACACAGCCCTTGATTGTTTTAAAATGTCTTCATATGGCCCTCACAATTAATTGATACTTTGCCCAAGGCATAGAACTCTGCACTTATGATCATTTACCTTGAAGGTACCTAAGCACCTTGAAGATGATTTTGTTGGTTGTGGTTTTGAAGGTGTTTTTTGCATCCTAACAGTGCTTCTCAGGATGCTGATGGAAGACTGATCCGTGTTCCTTTAAAGGTGACCTTTCTCTGTTCTCTCTCTTCCTCTGGAAGGTTTTAGGGTCTTTTCTTTTTATCCAAATTATAAAATTCCATAATGCAATTCTACTTGGCACCTGGAGAGGTATTTTCATTTAAAAACTTGTTTACTTCTATGTTGATTTGATGTTTTCAGTTGACTTCAGCTTATTATTATTGTCATTGCTATTAATGAAAATAAATTCACCAAAAGGATATTGGGTAGGTACCACAGTCTTTATTTCTGCAATTGGTCAAAAGGCTATAGCTGATATTTATGCTTTCTTCCTGCACTAATTGTTTCATGATCCATTTGCCTTAAAAAAAATCTCTCAGGTTGTCTGTTCTTTATCTGGAGAGATGACCCAATCCTTTATTTTTTAAGGGATCTGAGCCCTTCATGCTCCCAGTTGGGTGGGTTTGCCATACTCTTCCATTAACTTTTACCACTGGTCATGAATTCATTAGATTCTCTTCTGTAGAGGGGACATTTTGTTTGTTTTTGAGTCAATCTGAATCAAACCATTGAAATAATAATTCTTAAGTATTGCTTTCAACTCCTCTCCAGGCTTTCAGTTATCCAACAACAAACTTTAATCCTTCCGTCTTTCCATCAAATTATAAACAAAGAATTACCCAAACACACATGTTCTTTATATTTCCTGCTTTTCTCAAACCATCTACATATGATGGTAATCTAGCTTCTCCTTCTGCACGTTTGAAAATATTCTTTTCTCAAAAAAAAAAAAAGAAAATATTCTTTTCTCTTGAGTTTCATTCTTCTTTCTTTCCTTCAGTTCTATCTTTCCTTTTTTTTAAACTCTGGAGTGTAGGGTTAAGGGGGTGTTTGGGACTCCTTTCAGAAAACCATGCATTATTATCTCTGCCTTATTCTCTTCCTTTTCATGACACTTCCCTCATTACTTAATTCCCAGATTTCTTTACCTTCCTTCACCACATTATTTCTGCTGTTGTCATGTGTATCAACTCTTGGGCTTTTAAGCTTCTTGAGAACATCTACCATATTTCATTTATACAGAATCTCCTTATAGGACCAAGTTCTGACTGCACACAGGAAAAATTAGGTAAATATTATTCACACATTTAATGACATTCATCCAACAAATACTTACAGAATACTTCCCATAGGACAGACATAGCTTTAAGAGCTGGGGATGCAGAATTGCACAGAAGGCCCCTGTCCTCCTGGGGCTTATATTCAAATGCTTCATTACAGGACATGCTATTCTATGTAAATTTGGGTTGAATTTATTTAATGTGATTAAACTCAAACTTGTTGAGCACCTAGTCCATGCACACTAATGTGTTAATCTCTCCGTGGGGAGAAAACGATGAAAACATAAAGACATAGGCCCAGGCCCTAAAGGCATTGACCAGTTAATGAAGCACAACACTGTATAGAGATACAAGTAACCTGAAGGAGGACTTTATGGGTCAGAGGCTAATGCTCTGCAGGACTATAGTGAAGTTTTCACAGGAGAGTTGACCTTGAGGTGGAAGGGATTTGGGTGGGTAGAGCTAAGGCATTGAATCGAGAGTGATCAAAGCTGTGATACTGTCCTCGGCTCATGGGATCCTGGTTTTCATCTCAGAGTTACTATGAATCCCCCCTTGTTCTCCACCTGGAACGGCATACTGACCTCAAGGAATGGTCAGTTCTAATGGTTACCAAGGCCAGGAACTTAACTGTCCCTGTTCCAACTGTGATCTACCAGATCTATATGCAGCTCCTGTGTAGCTCTGGTCATACAAAGAGTCTTCTCTGGGACATTTAATTTTAATTCACTGTCTGCAAAATATTTCTTTTATTCAGTGTATTTTATTTATGTCCCATTTAAGTTCTCTTTGCATACTCTTGCCGAATTCTTTCTTCCAAAGTATGCTACCTGTCTTTCCAGGGTCATTTTTGAAACCACAAGCCCCTCTTGCTATAGGTTTTCTTTTAAATAATTCACGAAGCCATTAGAGTCATAACCTAGAAAGGAATTTTTCTTTCTTTATAAAAGTCTGTCTGAGCCCCTTACAAACCTAACGAGCAAATAAAATCCTGGATCTGAGTTGTTTTAAGAGTTTACAGGCATATTTTTGGCTAAGGTTCAAGGTTCTCTTTAAATATTTCACCGTAAAGTCTCCTGACTGCCCCTCTTTGTGGAACTGAAATGGCGTGTTGGGAAAATATGTATTTTCATTTAAAATAAAAAATGGTCACACAGTGCAAACTTTTTGTCCCAAGAAGCTTGTATTACAAGCTCACAGCTCAAGCTTCTTTTGAAGTTTTAATTCCTTTGCTTATAAAGAACAGAGCACCAAGCTATATAAATATCCATAATGCAGAAATATGGCCGATTCAAGCATCAATAGTTTTTACTCTGGAACACCTGAGAAAAACAGTAAGTATTATCTGAGTACATCCTATTCTTTGTGCTGAGACTAGGGCTTTATAATTTTTAAACCTTTTGTAAACTAAAAATAAACAGCAATGAATAAAAAATAAAGATGGTACATTTCAAATTAGTCAGGGACTAATGGCTCAGTTTCAGAAATATTTGAGCACTAGTATTTTACTCACTCGCTTGGTTCTTAACACTGCATCGTCACCTAAAAAGAGAATGGAATGGGACAGACCTAAATTTAAGCTCATCTTTTACCTGTGTGCAGGTCTGGTAAGGGGCTCAATGAGAAGGAAATTGAAAATAAGTCAGCAACTTAATATTACCTACAGATGTGAAATAATGCATGCTCTTCTCCTCATTACCTTAGAAAACAGGAAAGCTGCATAAATTGATCTGAGAAGGAAAACACCAGCCTTTTTGTTATATGGAATCAGCATATTTTCTGCAACCTCAAGAAAGGTATAATCCAGAACATAGGGAGGATATGGCTGCACATTCCAATTAAATTTATTGCAAACAAAAGGAGTCATTTAAATGTAATTAAATAAAAAGTTTTGAGAAGATAGCCGTAACTGAGCATTTACCTCGCGTCTTCTCTCACATTCCCCTGTAAAGAGTCACTCTCTGTTTTGTCAGTTTCTATATCTTCAGTTTAGTCAAAGGTCACTTATCAGGGCAGTGGACACTGAATATGAGATAATCACTGACATTTGTAGTTCACTTGAGATTTGATAGATAAATTTTAGATACATCCTCTCATTTGATTCTCTCAACAACTCTAGTTTCTAGAAAATGTTTCTATTTTACAAGTGTGAAAACTAAGGGGAAAAATAGATAATAGATTTGCATATGGTGCCCAGATAGTTAGAGAGGTGACTATGGCACATTCAGTAAAGAAAACGCAGCACTTTTCTTTTGCTTTCAAATAATAAAAAGAACACTTGCTGATTATATATATGCCAGGCACTGTACTCAGCACGTGATGATAATTATCTCATTTAATCCCTATAAGACTGCAGTAAGGTCATCAGTGTCCCCATTTAGCAGGTAAGGACACAACTTGGAGAAGTTACATGACGTGTCCAGGCTGTTCCGTTGGTGAAGGAATGGCTGCCCTCATGTCCTCTTGGTTATACTTTCTCTGGGACCTTATTTTGAGTAATGGGAAATCCCCTAAACACGCAAATGTGTGTGATTCTCTTTAAAAATGGATTATCATTTAGAAAATTCTGGTGACTATTTTCTTGTCAGGACGCCCTCAATACAATAAATACAGCTTGGTTTTTATTTTAAAGTGTATATTCTAGAGTGGGGGAGGGGTGCTGACCAAAGAGCAACAGGACAGGTTTAGGAGCAGATTAGTTCAATTATAAAACAATTCTTCTCAAGTCTTATTTTACTGAGCTTTGTTTTGAGCTTTTACCCTTTCTTTTTTTTTAATTTATTTTTTATTCTCTATGGATAGCTGTAATGTGGCAAAGATGAATCAATTCATATTCTTCTAAGTTGTACTTATTATTTTCTGGAAAACTGTGTTCTTTTGAAAAAATAATCTCACACAGAGAAAATAAATTCTGTGTTTAGATGGGAACCTGTTGCTGATGAGTTTATCTGGACATGGCTGAGGCAGTTAACTCCTGCAATGGATTCTTTGGTCTGGCCCACCCCCACAACTCCTGTTCTTTCCTTTTTAAATAGATCGTGCCTCCCCATTAAAAAAGTCTCTCAGCCCTCAGGGGTGGTGGCTGTGATTTTACTTACAGTGGGAATCTCAAAAAAAAAAAAAAAAAAAATTCCAAGTGAGATTCTAATCCCATTATAAGATGCAGGTGGAACAACTGCAGTGTGATAAATTAGAATCATTTAAAATTTTGGAATGTCCTAACACCCTTATGTGATCTATTAATGGCAAGTTATACAGACTTATTCCCAGCCTAAGCCAATATACTAATCAGAATTTTATTATGTGTCTGGAACTGCTGAATTTTATTAAATTTTTGAGCATTTAAAAAGAACATTCCCTTCCCATCAGCTTAGTTATTGCCATCCTGGTACCAAAAGACCCAGTCTGAGGTCTTAGAAATTGATTTCTTTTGTACTGTACTTTGGTACATGGTGAGAAACATATGTGTGTGTGTATATACACACACACATATATAAAAATATTTGCGCATATACCTATAACTATGACTATCTATATAGATCTATCCGTATAGAAGCAGATTAGTTTCATTGTAAACTAAGTTTTCTCATGTCATTTTACTAAGCTTTGGTTGTTTTGAGCTTTTATCTTTTCTTTTTTTCATTCTGTGTCTATATAGATAGACATAGATACAGACATGATGTAGATATACACAGATACACTAAAGAAAATGAGAAATAATATATTTTAGAAATCCAGGATTAGGAGAAAAAGGTACATAATGGATCAGAATAGAAAAAAATGTATTACATTTATGTTTATAATTATTTTATATAATCTTTTTTGGTTTCCTATATATGATCTTTTCTATGGATTTTCTCTCATAGTAGCAGAGGATAAAGTAGCTACTGATCATTTATTTAAATCACCAAACTGAAAGCAAAGCTTAAAATTTAAAATGTCCATGTCATTTTCATTATATACAGCCAATTTGTGTTATTGACTATTTTAGAAGTAAGTAATTCCATTAGGGATCCTGTGTTTTTAACTTGGTCATATGACCATAAATTTATGTTATGTCTATTTTGCATATTTTGCAAATTTTGCTCATGATAGTAGTAAAAGATAGCCTTTCGACTTTTCAAAATATGGATAAAACAATTAAATCAACTTTGTTTATACTTTAGTGCACAGTTAAGGAGAGGAAGTTGGTCGTCAAATAGGTTTGTTCCAGTTAGGAAAAATATATATTTAATGTTAATTAATTAGTTTATTCACTCCTTTATACCAAACACATTTCATGAGCACATTCTGGTGTCAGGTACTTTGCTAGGTGCTGGGGTAGCAGTGAACAAACAGACTCATTATCAAGATAATATGAAAGAGACTGAATTCATCTTAAAATACTAATGGACATGTTTTAGTTAGGCTACATTACAATTAATAATGTCCTTTTCCAAATTCAAGTTAGACTGTATTGTTTTGCTTTTTTAAAGATAGTATTTGCTTTTAATTTATGTACTTAATTTGAAACTAGATTACACTGATGACATATATAATTAGAATGCAGAATTATCCTAAAGGTTTATCCCAGATGCAAGCTCAGAAACCTAAAGCATGAGTATACCCATGAAACTCTGAATCTATTCTGAAACTCTGACCTCATTTCCACCCAAATAGCTGGACATTCTACAAAATCCGTAATTCAGTGACATCTGTTTAATCTACAATGTCATTTGAATATGAATGCGTGCACTTTCATATACAGGTCAACAATACCCTTTTCTTGTTTTCTATGCAGGTTTAAGTTTCCTGTGTTTGGTGAGTTTTGCCAGATGACTAAGAATGCTTTATTTTGAAAGCTGCTGTGTGGCTGACATTTTGGGTCCCTAAGTAAAATTTTATTAAAAAAAAGTCCTTGATCAGGAATTAACTCAGTAAATTCTTTCAAAAAGTTTTCCTGACTTAAGTATCTATAGCATTAAGAAAAAGACGAATAAAAAAGGAAACAAAATCCTCCATACGTTATCCTGACTTCTTCTTAATCCATTGATGGGTTAGAAGCAGGACAAAGGAAGTTTGCTTTCTGGTCTACTTACTCTTACCCATCACATTGTAAATCTGACTTGCAAAGTTCACAGCGTAAACTCACCTGATAACTGATGCTGCACAGCATGGGGCTCACTAACCTTTTCTTTTGACTTAAACTCTTAACACCTGTTTTCCTCTTTCATGGCAGGTACTTCATTTACAGTTATTGACAGTATTCCACTTTTTACTAACCCTCAAAACTTCTTTACTTTGTAAGGAGAGAATAAGGTCCCATAGGTTGAATATTATTTATTTGCAAATCATAAAAAAAAAAAAAAACCTTTGTTGTGCTAAAAGCACCGGGTAAATCCATACCCTGGGTCTAGTGATTTAAACTAATTTTGGGTATTTGGTGCTTTAACATCAGTTGTATTATTTAGTTAGCATCTCATAATATCACTTTCCTTTATTGTAATTTGAATTTCAATTCATTTACTTGGAGGATCTTAGTTTATTATGTTGGTTATATTATGGTTTGTCCAAATATAATACTTTTATATGGCATCGTGTGTGTTGTAGGAAGTACATTTCAAACGTGATTGCACAGTTGGTTCACAGTAGAATCATTTGCATGCAAAATGCATATTCCAAGGTCCTTTGAATTATTACTGCAAAAATATTGGTAAGCTTTCAGTTTGATTCCCTTGTTTGGTGGAAATATAGAAAATAACACCTTAATGTGATTTGGTGTAATAGCTATAATCTTTAAGAGTGACAAACAGAAGTATTAATGACTGACTCTAGAAAACAAACATGATTTTTTGAATTAAATATGCTTCAAATGTTATTATTTTTAATAGAGGGCAAGTACCCTTAAAATCACCCCATTAAAGACTTAGGATCTGGTCCAAGATGGAAACATAGGAGGCTCCTGAACACACCTTCTCCAATGGGCACACCACATCTGCAGCTAAACATGGAACAATTATCTCAGTGATAAATCCAGAAACTAGCTGAGTGAGTCCTCCACATTGGGCAAATGAGAAAATACTCACATCCAAACAAGTAGGAAAGGCTTACAGACACTCTGCCACAAACCCCACTCCTCATACAGTCAGGAAGGAACTCTCAACTCCCAGCTTCTCCCTGAGGAGCAAAGGATTTGCACGAAACGTCTAAGCTAAGCTAAATGATGATGCTCATCTACTACACAAACCCACTCTGTCAGAGTGGGAGAGGTGACTGTCTTACCTAATGCACAGAAATCAACACAGTCAAGGAAAATGAAGAAACAGAGTTTATGTTTCAAACAAAAGAACAAGATGAAACTCTAGAAACAGATCTTAATGAAACAGAGGTAAATGATATATCCAATAAAGAGATCAAAATAACAGTTATAAATATGCTCACTGAAGTCAAGAGAACAGTGCATGAACAAAGTGAGAATTTCAGCAAAGAAATGGAAAATATAAGAATGTGCCAAACAGAAATCACAGAGTAGAATAATACAATTGAACTGAAAGGCAATAAAGTGGTCCCATGGAAGACTAAGGAGAAGAGAGGATCAACAAACTTAAAGACAGGGACGTGGGATGCATCAAGTTGCAGCATCAAAAAGAAAAAAATAAAATAAGAAAGAGTAAAGATAGCTTAAGGGACTTATAGGACACCATCAACTGGACCAATATACATGTGATGGGGTCACAAAAGGAGTAAAGAGAGAGAAAGGGCAAAGAGCTTATGCAAAGAAATTATGGCTAGAAATTCTCTTAACTTGGAGAAAGAAATGTACACCAGATCCAAGAATCCCATAGAATTCTAGGATAAATTGAAAGAAACCCACATCAAAGCACATTGTAGTTAAATTGTCAAAAGTTAGAGAGAATCTTAAAAGTAGAAAGAGGAAAACAACCTGTTACTTACAAAGTAACCCCCATAAGACTAAAAGCAGAGTTTTCAGCAGGCACTTTGCAGGCCAAAAGGGTTTGATATATCCAAATTGCTGAAAGAAAAAAAAATCTGTCAATCAAAAATAAAAAGCTGAAAGAATTCATCACCACTAGACTAGTCTTACAAGAAATGTTAATGAGATTTCTTCAAGCTGATAAAAGAATCCTAGTTAGTAACAGGAAATAATATAAAAGTATAAATCTCATCAGTAAAGGTAAATAATAAATAAATCTCATCAGTAAAGGTTAATTTAAATAACTCTAATGTAATGGTGGTGAATAAATCACTTATAAATTGATTTTGAAGGTTAAAAACCATAGTAGATATAATTATAAATGCAATAATTTGTTAATGGATGTCCAAGGTAAAAAGATGGATGTGTGACATCAAAAACATAAAATGTGCGGGAAGGAGTAAAAGTATAGAGCTTTAGCATGCACTCAAACTGTTATAAACTTAAGATATTTTATATAAGCTTTGTGGTAACTGCAAAGCAAAAATCCTATAGTAGATACACAAAAGGTAAAGAGAAAATAATTTAGGCATACCACTATAGAAAATCATCAAATTGCAAAGGAAGAGACAAAGAGAAGAAAGCAACAAAGAAGTTACAAAATAGCCAGAAAACATTGAACAAAATGCATTTATAAGTCCATACCTATTAATAATTACTTCAAATGTAAGTGGACTAAATTCTCCAATCAAAAGACATAGAGTGCCTGAATGGATTAAAAAAAAAACAGAAAGACCAAAAAACAAGAACTAACTATATGTTGCCTACAAGTGACTCAGTTCAGCTTTAAGGACACACACACTGCAAGTGAAGGGATGAGAATAGATATTCTATGCAAATGGAAACCAAAGGAAAGTGATGTTAGCTATATTTATACAGGACAAAATAGACTTTAAGCCAAAGACTGCAATAAAAGACAAAGAAGGTCATTATATAATGATAAAAGGGTCAATCCAGCAAGAGAGTATACTGTTTGTAAATATTTATGCACTCAACACAGGAGCACCTAAATATATAAAGCAAAGATTAACAGACCAAAAGGGAGAAATAGACAGAAATATAATAATAGTTGGGGACATCAATACCCCATTTAAACAATGGGTAGATCATCCAGACAGAAAATCAATAAGGAGACATTGGATGTAAAAGACGTGTTACACCTGATGGGCTTAGCAAACATTTATAGAACATTCCATCTATCACCAGAAGAATAAAGATTCTTCTCAAGCATACATGAAGCTTTTTCCAGAATAGAACATGTTAGCCGCAATATGTCTTAAAAAATTTAAGAATATTGAAATCATATCAGGCATCTTTTCTGACAACAATGGTATGAAACTAGGAGTCAATTACAAAAAGAAAATTGGAAAATTCACAAACAAGTGGAGATTAAACAGCTTACTACTGAACAACAGGGTCAAAGGAGAAAAAAAAAAAAAAACTTTAGACAATTGAAAATGGGAAGACTACATACCAAAATTTATGGAACACTTTAAAAGCAGTTCTAAGAGGGAAGTTTATAGTGATAAATGCCCATATTAAGAAAAAAAATTCAAACAACCTATCTTTACACCTCAAGTAACAACAACAACAACAAATAGGACAAATGAAGCCCAAACTTAGCAGAAAGCAGGAAATAACAAAGATCAGAGTGGAAACAAATCCAATAGAAACTAAAGAGACACTAGAAAAGATCAATAAAACTAAGAGCTTGTTCTTTGAAAGCATAAGCAAAATTGACAAACATTTAGCTAGATTTACCAAGAAAGAGAGAGTACTCAATAAATAAGATTATAAACAAAAGAGGGAACATTACAACTGACACCCCACAAACAAAAAGGATCATAAGAGATTACTATGAACAGCTGTATGCCAACAAATCAGACAACAAAGAAGAAATGGATGAATTACTTGAAACGACACCAGACTAAAACTAAACAATGAAGAAGTAGAAAATCTGAACAAACTAATTACTAGTAAGGAGATTGAATCAGTAATCAAAAACCTCACAACAAAGAAAAGTACAGTACTAGATGGCTTCACTGTGAATTCTAACAAACATTTTAAAAAGAATTAATACCATTCCTTCTCAAACTCCTCCAAAAAATATAAGAAAACACGTTCAAACCTATTTTACAAGACCACCATTACCATGATACCAAAATGAAAGACACTACAAGAAAATAAAATTGCAGACCAATAAGTCTGATAAACAAAGATGCAAAAATCCTCAACAAAATACTAGCAAAGCAAATTCAACAGAACATTAAAAGAATCATACACCAGTATTAAGTGGGATTTATTCAAGGGATGCAAGGATGGATCAACATTGGCAAATCAGTGTGATACACCACATTAACAAAATGTAGGATAAAAATCATATGATCATCTCAGTACATGCAGGAAAAGCATTTGACAAAACTTAACATCCATTTATGATAAAAACTCTCACAAAGTATGTATAAAAGGAATGTACCTCAATATAATAAAGATCCTGTATGACAAGCCCACAGCTAACAGCATACTCAGTGGTGAAAAGCTGAAAGCTTTTCCTCTAATATCAGAAAAAAGACAAGGATACCTGCTCTCAATACTTTTATTCAACATGCTATTTGTATCCACAGCAACTGAACAAGAAAAAGAAATAAAGGACATCCAACAAAAACAGAAATATAGATCAATGGAACAGGATAGAAAGCCCAGAGATAAACCCACACACATATGGACACCTTATCTTTGATAAAGGAGGCAAGAATATACAATGGAGAAAAGGCAGCCTCTTCAATAAGTGGTGCTGGGAGAATTGGACAGCTACATGTAAAAGAATGAAATTAGAACACTCCCTAACACCATACACAAAAATAAATTCAAAATGGATTAAAGACCTAAATGTAAGGCCACACACTATCAAACTCTTAGATGAAAACAGACAGAACACTCTATGACACATATCACAGCAAGATTCTTTTTGACACACCTCCTAGAGTAATGGAAATAAAAACAAAAATAAACAAATCTAACCTAATAAACTTAAAATCTTTTGCACAGCAAAGGAAACCATAAATAAGATGAAAAGACAACTTTCAGAATGGGAAAAAAAATATTTGCAAATGAAGCAACTGACAAAGGATTAATTTCCAAAATATGCAAGCAGCTTATGCAGTGCAATATCAAAGAAACAAAACAACCCAATCCAAAAATGGCAGAAGACCTAAATAGACATTTCTCTGAAGAAGACATACAGATTGCCAACAAACACATGAAAAGATGCTCATCATCACTAATCATTAGAGAAATGCAAATCAAAACCACAATGAAGTATCACCTCATACTAGTCAGGATGGCCATCATAAAAAATTCTAGAAACAATAAATGCTGGAGAGGGTGTAGACAAAAGGGAACCCTCCTACACTGTTGGTGGGAATGTAAATTGGTGCAGCCACTATGGAGAACAGTATGGAGTTCCTTATAATACTAAAAATAGAACTACCATACAACCCAGCAATCCCACTACTGGACATATACCCTGAGAAAACCATAATTCAAAAAGAGTCACTTACTACGTGTGTTCATTGCAGCTCTATTTACAATAGCCAGGACATGGAAGCAGCCTAAATGTCCATCAAGAGATGAACGGATAAAGAAGATGTGGCACATATAGACAATGGAATATTGTTCAGCCATAAAAAGGAATGAAATTGAGTTATTTGTAATGAGGTGGATGGACCTAGAGTCTGTCATACAGAGTGAAGTAAGTCAGAAAGAGAAAAACAAATACCATACGCTAATGCATATATATGGAATCTAAAAAAACAGTACTGATGAACCTAGGGGCAGGGCAAGAATAAAAACGCAGACATAGAAAATGGACTTGAGGATACAGAGGGGGAAGGCAAAGCTGGCAGGAAGTGAGAGAATAGCCTTGACATATACGCTACCAAATGTAAAATGGAGGGCTAGGGGGAAGCTGCTTCATAGCACAGGGAGATCAGCTTGATGCTTTGTGACAACCTACAGGGGTGGGATAGGGAGGGTGGGAGGGAGGCTCAAGAGGGAGGGGATATGGGGGTATATGTATACATATAGCTGATCCACTTTGTTGTACAGCAGAAACTAACACAACATTGTAAAGCAATTTTACTCCAATAAAGATTTAAAAATATGTATACAATGGAGAAAAGACAGCCTCTTCAAAAATTGGTGGGAAAACTGGACAGCTACATGTAAAAGAATGAAATTAGAACACTTCCTAACACCATACACACAAAAAAACTCAAAATGGATTAAAGACCCAAATGTAAGGTCAGCCACTATAACACTCTTAGAGGAAAACGTAGGCAGAACACTCTATGACATAAATCACAGCAAGATCCTTTTTGACCCACCTCTTAGAGTAATGGAAATAAAAACAAATATAAGCAAATCTGAAAATAAAATAAATAAAATGAAGTAAATAAAAGGCATCCAAATTGGAAAGTAAGAAGTAAAACTGTCTTTATTTGGAAATGTCATAAAACCCTACAGACTCTACCAAAAATTGTTAGAGCTAATAAATAAATTTAATAATGTTGCAAGATATATAATCTATATAGAAAAATCAGTTACATATCTATACACTAACAATGAACTGTCAGAGAGAAAGAAATTAAGAAAACAATACCACTTATGATTGCATCAAATAGAATAAAATACCTAGGAATAAATTTAACAAGGAGGTGAAAGATCTGTACAATGAAAACTATAAGGCTCTGGAGAAAGAAATTGAAGAAGACGCAAATAAATGGAAAGATATTCCATGGTCATGGATTGGAAGAATTACTGTTGTTAAAGTACACATACTACACAAAGCAATCTACTGATTCAATATAATCCCTATCAAACTCTCCCAATGACATTTTTTTTTTACAGAAATAGAAAAAATAATCCTAAAATTTCTGTTGAACTACAAAAGACCTCAAGTAGCCAAGGCAATCTTGAGAAAAAGAACAAGTCTTGAGGCATCATGCTTCCTGACTTCAAACTATAATACAAAGCTGTAGTAATTAAATCAGTACAGTATTTGCATAAACACAGACACAGGTCAATGGAACAGAACAAAAAAGCACACGGATAAACCAAATGCATATATGGTCAATTAATTTACAGCAAAGGAGACAAGAATATACAATAGGGAAGGGATAGTCTCTTCAATAAATGGTGTTGGGAATAGTAGACAGCCACATGTAAAAGAGTGAATCTGGACATCTCTTACACCAAACATAAGAATCAACAAAGCACTTATTAAAGACTTGAACATAAAACCTGAACAATAAAACTCTTAGAAAAAACATAAGAGGTAAGCTCCTTGACATCAGTCTTGGCAATGATTGTTTGTTTGTTTGTTTGTTTGTGTTTTTACATTGGACCCCAAGAACAAAGGCAACAAAAGTAAAATGAAACAAGTGGGACCACAGTTGACCCTTGAACAACGTGGGTTTGAACTATGCAGGCCCACTTATATGTGGAGTTTTTCAATAGAAAATACTGCAGTACAACACAGTCCATGGTTGGTTGAATTCTCTGATGTGGAGGAACCTTGGATACAGAGGGCCGACTATAAATTATACACAGATTAACTCCTGCATTGTTCAAGGGTCAACTGTATGTCAAACTAAAAAAACTTCTGTACAGCAAAGGAAACGATACAATCAAAAGGCAGCCTACAGAATGGGAAAAATACTTGCAAATTATCTATCTCATATGGGTTAATATCCAAAATACATAAAGAACTTATACTACTCAATAGCAAAAAGCAAAACAAAACAAATAACACCAATCAATCCAATTAAAAAAAGAACCAAGGTATCAAATAGATATTTTTCTAGAGAAGACATACAAAAGGCCAACAGGTACATGAAAAGGTGCTCAACATCACTAATCATCAGGGAAATGCAAATCAAAACCACAATGAGATGCCATCTCACATCTGCTAGAATGGCTATCATCAAAAGGACGGAGATAAGAAGTTTCAGTGAGGATGTGGATAAGAGGGAATCCTTGTATACTATTACTGGGAATGTAAATTACTGCAAGTACAATAGGAAACTATGTGGATGCTCCTCAAAATATTAAAATAGAGCTACCATATGATCCAGCAATGCCACTTCTGGGTATATATACAAAGGAAATGAAAATAGGATATCAAAGAGATATATGCACTGCCATGTTTATCACAGTAAGATTTACAATAGCCAAGATATGGAAACAACCTAAGTGTCAGTCATTAGATGAATGGATACAGTAGATGATACTTTTATATATAAAATGGCAGGATATACTTCTTTATCATGGTCTCCTCTGAATATCATTCCATATGTTCCATATCAATATGATATATGGAATGGTATTCAGGGGAGACCATGATAAAGAAGTATATCCTGCCATTTGTGACAACATGGATGGACCTGGAGGGCATTATGTTTAGTGAAATAAGTCAGGCAGAGAATGACAAATGCTGCATGGTATCACTTGTATGTAGGATCTAAAAAAAGTCATACTTATCAAAACAGAGAGTAGAAAAGTGATTTCTAGGAGTTAGAGGATAGGGGACACAGGGGGAGGTTGGTAAAAAGGTACAAACTTTCAGCTGTAAAATGAATAAGGTCTGAAAATCTAATGTAAAACATGGCGACTATTGTTGATTACACTGTCTTTTATAATTGACATTTGCTAAGAGAGTAGAACTTAAATGTTTTCACACACAAAAAAAGAAAGATAAATATGTGAGGTGACGGGATGTGTCAACTGGATGAAGGGAATCCTTTCACTATACATATATTAAAGTATACATATTTCATATTATATACATATACCTATAAATCATTATATAGATTTTAACTATTTTACAATTTTTTTGTCAATCCTACCTCAATAAAGCTGAAATTCATGGAAAAAAAAGGAGCACAATCAAATGTAATTTGTGGCATTGATTGGATCCTGATTTGAATAACTGTAAAATTAATGTTTGGGAAGAAGTAGTACATTTCAATATGGATTACATATTAAATAATTCTACTTTGTCAGATTTGAAAATGATATTGTCATGATGGTGGAGAAAACCCTTATTTGCTGGAGATTTTTGCATGAGATTCTGAAGCTCAGTCTAAGTTTGCCATATTTTCCTGTCACTTGAAACATGTAAAATTAGAATAAAACAAATGTACAGATGTTTGCACTGAGAAAAATCAAATAATTAAACAGAGAGAAAGAGAGACAGTGATGACATATGGTAGAAGTGAAGAAAACAAAACTCTTTCTTTAATCCTGATTCCGAGTGTTCATTTCATGTATCTGTGACTTACCAGGCATATTTGGTGTTTGGTGGGGTAGGGAAGATTGTGTCAAAATTTCGTTTAATTTTCTTTAAGTAGTTCATTAAATATACACACACATAAGAAAAATGTGGCAAATTATTATCAAATGTTGAATCTGGGTGGTGAACATATGGGTGTTTATTTTACTTTTCTACTTTACTGTATATTTGAAAAATTTTATCATAAAAAGTTAAAGAAATAAAGAACCATTGGAAAAACTGATGATCATTGGAAAACCTTTTATATAGAGATAAAAGGATGTGTTTTTTTAAATTAAAAGATAACTTCGTATCATTTTATTTTATTTTTATAAATTTATTTTATTTTTGGCTGCATTGGGTCTTCGTTGCTGCACGCAGGCTTTCTCTAGTTGCGGTGAGGGGGGGTACGCTTCGTTGCGGTGCGCGGGCTTCTCATTGCAGTGGCTTCTCTTGCGGTGGAGCACGGGCTCTAGGCACACCGGCTTCAGTAGTTGTGGCACGCAGGCTGTAGAGTGCAGGCTCAGTAGTTGTGGCTCACGGGCTTAGTTGCTCCGCGGCATGTAGGATCTTCCCAGACCAGGGCTCGAACCTGTGTCTCCTGCATTGGCAGATGGATTCTTAATGACTCCGCCCAGGGAAGCCCCAGAATGTGTTCTTTTATTCATTTGTTTATTCATTGCATTTATTTATCAAACGTTTATTGAGTACTATGTTTGAGGAGTTATAGGTTATAGGTTTCGGCATGGATTAATTAATAAGCTACATACCTACCATTGAGAAGCACTTGTCTAATGATTCATGAACTTTGTTCCATATAATACCATATAGAAAATAGTAATATTTCTACAGCACAGTGGGGATAAAATGTAGTAGATTTGGAACATCTACATGGGGCTTGGGAAAAAATTATTATGTTTTCTTTAAATAATAATTTTTGAAAAGGGAAATAAAATTTGAAAGATTAGGGGATATACTGAATATTGAATTTGTATAACAAATCCAAATAAAACTGTTTTAAAAATTTAAATGGGAAAGTTGAACTTACTGTGCTATTAACCAAGCATTGTCTCTTTTATTTCTTTCATTTTTATTAGTCCCATATTACAGTGTTGACAGTTTGCTGGCAGGCTTGTAAAATAAGCAATTCTGTGATTGAGTGAGGCATTTTGACTTCAGATACAATTGAATGACCTTGTATCTCACTTCTGGAGCTCATTCCAATAGAGTTATAAATAACTAAACTCTGAAAATAACTTTGTTTCTTATTTTGCATTTTCCATCTTTCAAAAAATCTTGTCATCATTTTTTGTGTAATATGTATATAGTTTTCTTGATCCCATTAATTTTTTTTGATAACCTTCCCTTGCAAATAAGAAAAAAATAATATATTTCATCTGAGGAAGAGAATATTCACCAGGCACATAAATCCAAATTTAATCTTATCTTTATTATGTTGCTTATTTAATGAGTTTAACTTTTTAAAATTTAGATTACCATGTCTGTCTTATGAATCTGATGACTTACCACCTTTAATCGAAAAGTTGTCATTATGTTTGGAAAATATATATTTTAATGAAATACATAGATTTAAATATAAAGTACCTAAGAAATATATAGGGCATTATACTGGCAGAAAATTTATTTAAAAATATTCAACATTCTTAAGAATATTGTAAAAGAAATCCATGAAAGTTTGAACTTAAATATGAGAGAAAATAGTATTAGAACATTAATTTTCATCAAATTAACAAATTATAAACATTTCATAAGATAGAAGTATTACTTTCATTCATGTTTTATCAAATATTTAAAACATATATAATCTGAAAATGTAAAGGCTTATGGGTCACTTTAATGATAAATTGAATGCATTTATTTTAAAAACTAAGCTATTTTCATCATTATAAAATGTTTGTAACCTTAACATTTTACTGACACACCTGTGTGCTGCCACACACTTGCTGGTACATAGTCTAGTGAGGAAGGAGAGTGATGCAGTGCATTAAGGACTAAAATACGCGCACCGAGAATTGCCATCACGCCTGACTGGGGGGTTAACTGCGCCTGCCTGCATGAGTTGGAGGTGGGTGAAATGAACGTGCCAACTCAGCACGGAAGATTTTTTCTTTACTGTTACCTTGTGTCTTGTTCTCTCTCCTTCATTTTTTGAATTTTTGTCAACGTAAACATCTGTACGTTCGTTTTCTCCTAATTTTAAATGTTTCGAGGGATAGGGAAGTATGGCAAACACCGACTGAGCTTCAGAACTCACTCTACGGGCCAGTTTCATAAAGGAAGGAGTTTAGATGACCATGGTTGCAGACCTTGGAGAAGGGTCACTCTGCTTCCTCTTGACCCCTCCTCATTTTCAAGCTTAGCTCTTATGAACATTTCTTACGCTATATTCTTCAAAATACAGTATTTTACTCAATTCCATGTCTAGGAGAAACACACTCAGTAATGTCAATAAAAAGCTTGTAAATACTTTTGCTTTCTCACTGTTATTTTAACTGAGAATTTTTCTCGTCTAGGAGTGATCACTTTAGAATAAAACTATAATTTTGTTATTTCTTACAATCATCTATTGCTGAGTAGATTAAACCCAAGGAGTGGTAGTATGTCAACAATACAGCATTCCCTTTGAGCTTTCCAGTTTTTGTTCTTATAAGTCCTTTAAGAATAAACTTTGCATGTAAAACCTTAATGGCTAAGAAGTGCTGTGCCAGTCCTTGAAGGCATAAAGTAAATGGGGTTTGTTGTTAACAAGCTAACGTACTGAAAAAGACTTAGCCCAGGGAAACTTTGTCTTAATTTGACAATCTAGGCCGGTATATTCAGATGCCCACAAATCCATCATTGTTTTCTTACAGTATTTTCAATGCCACCTTATTGCACTGTTTTTATGCTCCCAAAGAGTCAGCAAGTGTAACCAAGCCTCCAGTAGATTTTTACCACTGGGGCAAAGTTTCAGTCATTCCAAAAAATGAAAAAGAAAAGAAATCAGAAAATGATGCTTCACATCCTTCTCCTTGATCTCTGCTTAGATGGACAAAAGGAATTGCAGGTGTACTGCTGAAAGCCTAGGAGCAAAAGGAGTCTTAAGTGACAGCCCAGGAGTGGTACTTACCCCTGTAGTGGGGCTGCAAGTGGAAGTTCATCAGTGACTGTGGGCCAACAGAGCCCCCCTGGTACTCTCCCAGAGAGCAGCCAGACCACCTGGATGCGGCCGCTGCCCCTCACCTCCCCACCTCCCCTCAGGTCCTGCACCCTGGAGGGGCCAGTGCAGTCCAGTGAGGAGGAGGAGTAGCACTAGAAAGCACTAAGAGTTAGGCGACAGTGTCACCTGTCCCACACAGATAGCCAGGCCAAAAATTAGTGGAATTAAGGAAAGGGAGAAGTTTTTATTCAAATGAGGTTGGAGATTTTCACTATTACATGGAATAGGGTGCTACTATTTATTAATAGAGAGTGGCAAGAAAAGTCCTGACACTTGCTCTAGATTCCTCCAAGAGACAGGAAAGGTTCTAGCCCCACTGAATAAGTTTGATGGGACCAGGGGGGATAAAAATGAGGTGCTTTTATGATTGCACCTCGCATCCTTCACGTCGACGTGGCAGGTATGGGGCACATCTGTGGTCACATAGCTGTCACTAGTGATGTTCTAATTAGAGCTCAGAACTGACTTCAGAGCCTTTGCTTGATCCAGTTCAACAATTGGGATAAGTTGGAATTAATGTGTGACTAAGAGAAGTTAAAAAATAGGAGTTTTCTTTTAATTGGAAATTCAGTCAGTAAACATTTTTGAATATTTACATTTTGCTTGGTCTTGGGATGGATATAAATATTCTATTGAAAAGACCACTTCTCTCCCTAATTATGGTGCCTAGTTTATAATACATAGTTCAGATATTCACTACCTTCAGATGCAGTATCATTAGTAATTAAAGCATAGTAGTTTAGAAAACATGGACATTTGTGTGAGATGTGATTTTTCTCAACTAAGATTCAATTCAATTAGCTCAACTAGCTCTGTCACCTACTTTCTCAGACCTTTGGTTTTCTCAGCTGTAAAAAATAGTATGGTTAATGCTACTTGCTCTGCCTACTTTAAATGATTGAATTATAATAAAGATTATTAAGTATGTTTATAAATGAGCATAACTATACATAATTTTATGAATATATGTGTATATGTATGTATACATCTCAGTCTGCTTGGGATCCCCAAACTACATGGCAGCTAGTGATGTAACACTACATAGCATGTAGTGGTGTAACATAGAATGTTCTGTGGCGACATAAACCGCAGAACTTTATTTTGCAGTCCTGGAGGCTGGGAAGTCCAAGATCAAAGTGCCAGCCAATTCTGTTTCTGGGAAGAGCTTTCTTCCTGGTTGGCTGACATCTGACTTCTTGCTCTGTCCTCACTTGGCCTTTTCCTCTCTCTCTTCCTCTTCTTGTGAAGCCACTAATCCCATCATGAAGGCTCCACTCTCATGACCTAATCTAACCCTAATTACATCCCAAAGACCCCATCTCCTAATATTACCACACTTGGGGTTTAGGGCTTCAACATAGCAATTCAGTTCATACAAGATAGATAACAGATGGTCTCTGACTTACAGTGGTCATTCAACTCATGAGTTTTTGACTTTATGATGGTGTGAAAGTGATACACATTCAGTAGAAACCATGCTTTGAATTTTGAATTTGGAGTTTTTCTCAGGCTATGTGATGTGTGGAATGACCCTCTCTCATGTTGCTGGGCTACAGCAGCCTCAGCTTCCAGGCAGCCCGGTGATCACAGAGGTAAACACCAATATATTTACAACCATTCTGTATCCAGACAACTATTCTGTTTTTCACTTTCAGCACAGTAGTCAACATGAGATATTCAACACTTTATTGTAAAATAGGATTTGAGTTAGATAATTTTGCCCAATGGTAGGCTAATTTAAGTGTTCTGAGCACATTTAAGGTTGGCTGGGCTAAGCTATGATATTCAGTAGGTTAGCTGCATTAAATGAATTTTATTATGATAGTATGAAATCATAATGAAATGATTTTTTTCATTTATGATAAAAATGAATTTTTAAATTTTCACTTTATTTCATTCAAAAATATTATTTCACTTATTGTATTTTTAACTTGCAATAGGTTCATCAGGATGTAATCCTATCCTAAATTGAGGCAGATCTATATAAATAGGAATATAGAAGCCCTAACCCCTAATATGATAATATTTGGAGATGGGGGCCTTTAGGAGGTAATACCCATATATTAAAATATATAAAAAACTAAATAAATCTATTTAATTCTATAAATATTTTAGGGCCTTTTAAAGACTCTTTGGGAAATCTAGAAGAATTATTGACACCGTAACTTATTAAAAGGTAGCTTATTATTCAGTTGGAGTTGGGGTGGGAAGTTTCTTTAGACAACTCACTATAACACAGAGCAGCATAAATTAAATACAACAGCAACGGCCCAAGATACATGCTTATGACAGAGAAGCATAGACGAAATTAATTCCAGGTGGAGGAGGTAAACGACGCCTTCCCAAAGTTATACCATTTTAGTTGGGTCTGCAGCAGAAATCACCAATGACCATTATTTGCAAATAAGATTCTGATTAATTTCAGTGTTTTGTTGTCATGGGCTTCCCTGGCCTTACCATCTGGTCAAGGGGTGAATACTGATTACTTTACACCAGTGTTTGTCAACCTTTTCTTTCAATATCTTACCCCCTCAGGAGGCTTTTCAGACTTGTTTTTCCCTAATATTAATTACCCTTCCACATGAAAATTTAATACCACCAACGTGCTGTGTATCTGTTTGTAAGAATTTTTTTTTTTTTTTTTTTTTTGCGGTACGTGGGCCTCTCACTGCTGTGGCCTTTCCTGTTGTGGAGTACAGGCTCCGGACGCACAGGCTCAGCGGCCATGGCCCACGGGCCCAGCCGCTCCGAGGCATGTGGGATCTTCCTGGACTGGGGCACGAACTCGTGTCTCCTGCATCGGCAGGCAGACTCTCAACCACTGCGCCACCAGGGAAGCCCGAGAGTAAGAATTTTTTACCACCCACCCACCAGGTATTGCCCTCTTGCGTGGGGGTAATATCATTCCTGTTGTTTAAAACCAATCGTGGTAATTCCTTTCCTTTCCTTAGGCAGGGCAGGTAATGCAGCAGTGGTCAGTAAGCTCCAAGCAGAACGCTGAGAAAGGATGTGAGCTACAAATGTGACCTTTCTTTCTTTTAAATACAGTCATGTTAGGATGTGATGATTAGAGCTGCAGCGATTTTGCCACCATGAGGGAAAAACTGGAAGGATTCAGGGAAGTTAATGTATCGTTCCATCACCTTGAGATACTAAATGAAGCAACTCTGGACTTTCTTTTCTTCCAGACTTCTTGATATGTGAGATAATAGAGGTCCTTAGTTTAAAAATCATATTTCATTGATACTTTGTTGTTTAATGATGAAAGTATCTTATCCAACATGCGTGTTAAAATGTGGTAACACTTCGACAGGCAGAGACTTCCAGAGTCAGAGAACTCCATGGACAAATGTAAGAGAGGCTTAAAGGAGATTGAAATTTCTGGCATAAAGGCAAATATAGAAAACATGATGGACTTAAAAGAATATGAGGCTAGAATGATACAATGAAACCAGATGCTGAAGGCATTGTTTTTCAAATTAAATAATGTTTTTTTAAATTTTTTTAAAGCAGGACCCTCTGACTCATATTTGGAAAGAATACAAATGTCAGTGTTGTATGGAAAGAGACATTGGAGATAGTGTGAGTATGACATAATTGTGGCAGTGGGAATGTGTGGATGGAAATGCATGTGAAACCTACACAGAAATAGAATGTGTAGAACTTGGAGAATAATGAGGAGTATAGAGTGGGGGAGAGAGAAAGAAGAATTAATGATGATTCAAAGTTTCTAGGCTTGATGTGTCAGAGAAAAATGGCAGCACGAACTGAGGTGAAGATTAGAATGAAAAATTTGGGGATTGGGAATAAGAAGCATATAAAATTATAGCAAGTTGGAATATTTTGAATTTCAGATGCCAGTAGAATATGATGATGGAAATACTCAGCAGGACTTGGATATAATAATAATATATTATACAAGTCTTTATGCTTCTGCAGTTTTTACTCAATTATCTTTCCAAATCAGCAAACAGGGATTTTGGAATGATCCTTTCTCTAATAATTAACAGGACATTCCAGAAGAATAAACACGAATGTATTTTTCCAAACACCCACAGGAAAGCAAAGCTTTTGGTCATTAAAAATTCCCAGACTCTTCTTTCCAACCAATTCAGAAGTGACATTCATGTATTAGTGAACTTCATGTAGGCTGTAATTTGATTTTATCAGTCATTAATCTTTTTGTTCTCTGAATTTTCTAGAATATTCAGAGGTATAGTGTATAAAATAATGTGTAAATCAAATATGGAATCTTTACATGTGTATGAAAATGTAAACACTTCCTGAAATCATCTGTCTTCAGAATTGAAAAGCTATAATTAGGAACATACACAGCATAAATCTGAAAATGCTCACTTCTAAACCAGAGCTATGTGAGAGCCCTACGTTGGTGCTAGTTAAGAACAAAAGTAATACAGGTTATAAGACCCCACCTTCCAAAATCAAAACAAAAAAAACACCACCAACGTTTGCAGTGTGAGCATCTTACTGCCCCTCAACACAGTGTTTTAAAGAGGACCCTTTTTAAACAGTCTTCAGTGTTTTAGGTTCTTGCCCATGTGGTTTGACCTGCTTCAGACTGACTTCAAAGGGATGCTTTTGCTGGAAAAGTTAGGCACTAAAGCCTCAAAAGGAAAATTCCCCAGTAGCACTTCAGAAGAACGGAGGAGGAAGTGTTTCACAAATGCTTAGGGAAAGGAAAATAATTTGTGTGCATGTTTTTATGGAATTAGGAAGTTTATAATTCTCAGTACCAGTAGCCTCTATCTCTATTAAAGAGTCCTTTGGTTTTTCCTTTTCTCTTTTCACTGCATATGACAACTCTCAGCCTCCCCTCACCAGGCGACTGTGATTCTAGCATGTGGTGTATGGGGTTCAGCCACAAGCCCATGACGTATGCTGTTCGTGGTGGGTATTCTTACATTGTGCATAAGTTTAAAATCACACCAGGCACCGGGAGGGTCCTTGATTTTTAAACAGAGTGATTCCTCTCAATTCATATCGACTCTTACCAAGAAAATTCACATATCTTCAACCAAAAGTACTCTTCAAGTTGGAGAGACATAATTTAAAAATAACTCAAGAATACAAAAATGCTTTAAGTAAATTGAACAAACGATACCTTGAAATAAAGTTACATTGAATCACAATTTTTTTTTAATGTAGGAATATTACAAAGAACGCTCTGATTTCCAGATTCCCATTTCAAACACAAAACCACAGAAGCCCCTGTCAAAGTATGGCATCACTCTGAATGAAGTATTTTTAGCTCCATACCACAGGATGCTGTTTTCCAAGCATTGCTAAACAAGGGGAAGCAAACTGTCTTTTCTCTGTTCTGATTCACTACCTCAAGGCAAAAGTAAAGTAAGAACGACAGGAAAAGGAAAGCTGGAACAAAATCTCTCACATGTGGGTGTCTACGAATCTGAGAAGGCTGATGGGCAGAACCAGCTGATGTACAAACTGGTAGTTAGGTCATGCCCACTAGATAGGTGCAAAGAAAAGTTTGATTTTGAAACTTCAGCTAAACAATGGTAATTTTATAAAAATTATTTTCACTTGAAAAAATACTTTTTTACCACATTAAATATATTTATTAAAATAATTTATTTCCACTACTAATTCCAAAAGAGTGCTAAAGATAAGGCCCTTTAGATAATTTCTTTTAATGTCATATTTAAAGTATCATAAGCTGCACAAAACTTTTAATTTGACTGTTATTCACAATTCATTTTGCTCTGTAGTATTTAAATTTAAATAACAAAGAGATTCAACTATAATCTCTTGATTTTTTTAAGACAGTTGAATGGTTTTTAGTACATTCACAGAGTTTTGCAACAATCATCACGATCCAGTTTTGGAATACTTTCATCATCCCCCAAAGAAACCCTGTACCCACTAACAAGTGCTACCTATTTCTTCCAACCCCACCCTTTCCAGGCTTTAGGCAACCACTAATCTACCGTCTGTTTCTATGGATTTACCTGTTCTGGACATTCTGCATAAATGGAATCATACAGTATGTGGTGTTTTGTGATTGGCTTCTTTTACTTAGTATGAGGTTTTCAAGTTTCGTTCATGTTTCGGACTTATCAGTACTTCATTCCTACTCCTTTTTATGACCTAATCATTTTCAATTGTATGGATATACCTCATCACTTAACTCTCCACTCATCCACTGATCGACATTTGGGTGGTCTCCACTTTTTGACTTTCATGAGTAACGTTGATAAGAATGGTCATGTATATATCCATTTTGTGTGGACATATTTTTTAAGTCTCATAGATATATACCTATGAGAGGAATTGCTGGGCCATATAGCAACTTAATACTTAACACTTTGAAGAACAACCAAACCGTTTTCCAAAATGGCGGCGCCAGTTTCCATTCCCATTGTCAATGTACAAGTGTTCCGATTTCTCCACATCCTTGTCAACACTGTTTGTCTTTTTGATTATAGTCATCCTATTGTATTATATATGAAGTGGTAGACTACTGATATTTCAATTTGCATTTCCTTAAGGAAATCTGATGACATTGAGCAAGTATTTATGTGTTTATTGTCCATTTGTATAATTTGTTTGGAGAAATATGTATTCAAATCCTTTGCCTATTTCTAATTGGGTTATTTTTCTTTTTTTTTATTATAGTGTTGCAGGAAATTCTTTCTATGTTCTATATACAAGTTCCTTATCAAATATGTGATTTGAAAATATTTTCTCCCATTCTAGGGATTGCTTTCTCACTTTCTTGATGGTATAGTTTGCAGACAACTTTTTTTTTTTTAATTTTGATGAAGCCCAATGTATCTATTCTTTTCTTTTGTCACTTGTGTTTTTGGTGTCTCATCTAAGAAACCATTGCTTAACCCAAGGTTGAAAAAATTTACACCTATATTTTCTTCTAAGAGTTGTACTCTCTTGACTTTATTTAAAATCAAGATAGAAGAAACAAGGATTTCTTTGAAAGGAAAGGAAGAGAAATACTAAAAGTAAAGAAAAAGAGGAAAAGGAAGGAAAGAAAAAAACATCATAGGCTTTTGGAAGCAGGAAATGTGTTTTTGCAGGACCCTTTTGAAGCTATTTAACTGATGGGAATTTCCAGAGAACAACAACTAACTTTCTTTTAAAGGCTCAGGGAGCCTTAGAGAAGAGAGACTGTGCCTGAAGCGTTTTTTCTCACTGCTCCTTTTGCCAACCCTGTGGATCAGAGAGGCTGCTGGAGCTACAGAAGGTGCTGGCCTTTGGGGCCGGGGCTGAGGCAGGAGTGGGGCAGGAGATGGAGCAGGGCTGGAGCTGAGTGTAGGACTGCTGGGGGACAAGGTGGCCAAACTTCCCCCAGGCATAAGGCTGTTCTTCCCCTCTTGTGTTAGTTTCTTAGAGCTGGCATTTCAAAGTGCCACAAACTGGGTACTTAAAACAAGAGGAATTTATAGTTCTGGAGGCTAGAAATCCCAAATGGAGGTCCATCAGGGTTGGTTCCTTCTGGAGGCCCAGGCCTGTCCCCTGGCTTCTGGCAGTTGCTGGCACTCTCTGGTGCTCCTTGGCTTGTAGGTGCATCACTGCAGTCTCCACCTCCATCTTGGATTGGCATCTTCCCTCTGTGTCTGTGCAAGTCTGTGTACAAATTTTCCACATCTTATAGGGCTCATCCAGATCCAGCATGACCCCATCTTAACTCGATTACATCCGCAAACAGTCTTTCTAAATAAGGCCAAATTCGGAGGTTCCGGCTGCATGTGAATTTGGGGGGAATACTATTCAAAACAGTACCTCTCTTT
The DNA here is from genome assembly GCF_949987515.2 of Delphinus delphis. NCBI lineage: Eukaryota > Metazoa > Chordata > Mammalia > Artiodactyla > Delphinidae > Delphinus > Delphinus delphis. Next base: position 181,047,744 of record NC_082683.1, on the reverse strand, counting down.
GATATGTCTTTTGGGGCTCAGACTCACGTTCCAGGACCAAGAAATATGACAGGTGTGGGAAAGCAGCTAACCAACACGAGGATGTTGCTAAGACTTCTGATAATGACTAAACCCAAGGTGTATCCTAAGCTGTATGGAAATCACATTGAAAATTATTATCAGATTCTACTATATTAAAGGATCTAGGTTGTATCTTGCTTTGTTAGAGAACTACTTGAACACATTTTATGTTTCTGTTCCCAGTGCTGGCTTTCACTTTGAATGAGTTAAAAGTGTCTGACTTCACACCCTCTCTGAACAGAGCTACTGTGAGTTTTTCAGATGCTACAGAGTGACCTACTTTAGATTACCAAAACTGGAGGTGTGAAAAAAAAAGTAAAATCAATTTTGGTAACTAAAAGGAGGAAGTGGAGGTGTAGAAGATCACAGAAAGCTGTTAGTTGCACTCTCATGCTGGCAGTGTGTAGGAAGATCCAAGGAACCATCTGTTTGTAAAGTCTCTAGATATGTTTTAACAGTCATACATACAAGCAACCATAGATATTCACCACGGAAAAAGATTCTATCACATTAATGTCACTTAGGCATGCTAGTGGTATTTGATACTATATAAGAATCATTTTTAAAAAAGAAAGGTGTACATAGTCATATGTATAAAGTAGTAAAGTAGCATACAATTTTTAAAAAATTTATTTTATTAAAGTATAGTTGATTTACAATGTTGTGTTAATTTCTGCTGTACAGCAAAGTGATTCAGTTACATATAGGTATACATTCGTTTCTATATATTCTTTTCCATTATGGTTTATCACAAGATATTGAGTATAGTTCCCTGTGCTCTACAGTAGGACCTTGTTGTTTATCCATTCTATATATGATAGTTTGCATCTGCTAATCCCAAACTCCCAATCCCTCCCTCCCCAAGCCCCTCTCCCCCTTGGCAACCACAAATCTGTTCTCTATGTCTCTGAGTCTGTTTCTGTTTCATAGATAAGTTCCCTTGTGCAATATTTTAGATTCCACATGTAAGTGATATCAGATGATATTTGTCTTTCTCTGTCTGGCTTACTTCACTTAGTATGATCATCTCTAGGTCCATCCATGTTGCTGCAAATGGCATTATTTCATTCTTTTTTATGCCCAAGTAGTATTCCATTGGTATACAAATTATTTTTAAGTCTCTTATGAGCCTAATATTTAAATAGAACTTGGATTTATTATTTGCCCTATCATCTCCATCTCCATTCATGATTTGTTTCTGTGTAGTTCAATTCTGTCTCCTGTTAGATGAAGCTACACTGAATTAACAAATACAAACATTTTAAAAGCATAAAACAAATTTTTTCTTCTTACTCCTACAAAGTTGCATGTTGATGGATGTCAGTCCGTTTGGGCTGCTAAAATAAAATACTATACGCTAGGTGGCTTATATACAACTGAAATTTATTTCTTACAGTTCTGGAGGCTGAGAAGTCCAAGATCATCACACCAGCAGATCTGGTGTCTCATAAAAGCTGGCTCCTCACTGGTGGCCAACTGTCTTCTATCTGTAACCTCACAGGGTGGAAGGGGTGAGTAAGCTCTCTTGGGTCTCTTTTATAAAGGCACAAACTCCATTCCTGAAGACTCCACCCTCATGTCCTAATCACCTCCATGAGGTCCCACCTCTTAATACCGTCACTTTGAGGGCTAGGATTTTGGCATATGAATTTTGGGAGGTCACAAACATTCAGACCATAGTATTGGGTCCTCTCCTTCATCTGGTAATATAGGTAACCTTAAGGATGGTCTCCAGTGGTCCCTTTTTGTATTTATGCCCTCTACATCTCCATAAGTTATCTCCTTTTCTTGAGTAGAGATTGGACTTGTTGACTCACATCAGTGAATAAAACACTGCAGAAGTACAGAGTAGCAATTCCAAGATTAGCTTATAAAAGACCATGGCTTTCATCTCTCACTTTCTCTTGGAACACTTATCCCTGGGGGAAGTCAATGTTATGAGTGGACCCTAGGGAGAGGCACACAAAGCAAGGGACCAAGGCATGTCAACACACATGAGTGAGCTTGGAAATAGATCGTGCCTCACCACAGCTGAGCCTTCAGAGTAGACAATGATCCAGAGAACAGCCTAACAGCAGTCTCATGAGAGAGCTTGAATAAGAGGCACCCAGCTAAGCTGTGCTTAGTTTCCTAACCCACAAAAACTGCGAGATAATAAATGTTTGCTCGTGGGTCATCTGTTATGCAGCGATTGATAACTAATACACCTGGCAGCTTGGGGATCCAGGGATTCTCCATCTTGTGGTATCACCATAGCAACATGAGACTGGCTTTGGAGAGTCCCCTCTCCAAAGGGGACTTTGGACAGTCCCCTGAATTGACACACATCCGTCCTACCCACAGCTCACTGGCTGGAACTGGTCATGTGAGCCTAACCTAACCTCAAGGGAGGCTGAGAGAAACAGGGAAGTGCGTGTAATTCTCTGTGGACATCACTGTCTATCACTTGGTCACTTACTCCATCCATTCAATCAAACATTCATTCAACAAACATCTTAAAAATCTCTAGTATGCTAAAAAGAAAACCCAAACAAACAAAAAAACCAACCTTTCCTCAACACTGTCACCTCATTAAGTTAAAATCCCATTTTCCTCTTCATTGCAGTGTTAACACCTTATAAAAGAATATTCCATACCTTCTACATCCACTTCTTCTATCCCCACCCCCAGATTAATCCTATCATAATCTAACTTCAACCTCCAAATCTAGAGAAAATTATTTTTGAGGATTTAAAAGAAAAAGAAATCCATTTTGAAGCCCTCACACTTGATCTCTATAGCTCTCAATGAAATGTTTACATCAATCTTGGTAGTGTTTATGTCCTCTTTCAATTTCTGTGATATATTTTATTATCTTACCCAATGATTGGAGATGTAGTGATGGGAACTATTCTAAATGCAGCAGCACATCCTGTTCTCCATTCATATGGCTTTATGTATTTGGCATAAATATAAAAGAGAAAAGGAAAAGTTATTTAACACATCTTTAACAAAATCCTATGAGTCATTTTACTTCCCTGACCGTCCCTCTGTCAGATACAAGAATAACTTGGAGAGACAGTAGAACGATCATTTCACTACACACTACTACAAACTATAAATAAGAAATTAGGTTTCTCCATTTTTTCCTCCTTTCCCGTATTTTCCAGTGATGTGGATGATAAAATGAGCCAACTTCATATCCCTAGGAACAATAAGAAGAAATGACACACTGATTTAGGAAAACTATTTTTAAAAACCGTATTATTTGTCATAAAGATGTACATTACATTTATATAGACACATTTTATTGTTTAACCAAAACAGGACATTTCATTGGTGTGTATCTTGTGTTTAACATGTCTGTTAAAAATTGGTTTGCAGAACGCAGTCTAAGTCTGAGGAAAAGGTCCGTGAAGGATATTCCAGTGTATCTTTCATAAAAGGGCTCTGATACCATTTTCTGTTGCTCTTTCTTTTTCACTTGTTCTTATTCCTCCTGTTTCCCTTACTATAGAGGCTTCCAAGTGTTCTGACTTTGGCCGTATCTTTCAGCTCTCTCCTCCATTAGTGATCTCATCCTCTCCCTCAGCTCCGCATGACCTGCTCTAGTATAATTGTCAAGAGCGAGTTGCTGGCCTTGACCTCATGCCCAAAGTTAGAGCCTGATTTCCAACGCCTGCTGGCTGCCTTTCAGACACCTCCTACCCCACACTTTCAAGCAGAACTCAGATCTGCTTGTCTTCCTGGCTTTATGTTTCTGCTAATATCCTGAGCCTTCTCCCAGCTCCTTCGGGGAGAAACAGAGTCCTCTGGTTCTCCTCTTTCCCATATCCAACAGCGAACCAAGTCCTACTACTTTTGCCTCAGCTTGCTTCTTTGCCAGTCCTTTAATATCTTTTTCCTGTTATATTGCCTCTCCTGGAGAAGACATTCAATCAATATCCACTCAATCTGAATCTTTTTTCTTATCTACCTCCAATTCATGGTACATACTGAACAAAGTTTTAATCTTTGTACTCCTGGTTCATACATCTTTTTCTAGAGAAAATGTTACTATCTGGTTGGAAGCAGCCTTAAAAAATGTTCTACATGTGTGAGAGAGAGGGGGAGAGAGACAGAGACAGAGAGAGATGGAGACAGAGAGATTCTGCTCATCTTCCTATGTTCAATGATGTGTGAAGAAGATCCGATGTGTCAGGTGCCCCAGCAAGGGGTGTAGATGGGAGCTGAAATAAGCAGAAAAACGATGCTGTCGCAGAGTTGCAGAGTGGGTCGTACCACTCAGGCACTGAACGGGAGTCACGCCATGTCTTAGGAATTCACACCATCTTCAACATCAAGGGATCTTCCACTGAGAAGGCTTTTCCCACTTGTTCTTAGGCTGTTGGCTGAGTAGGAAGGGCTGCTGAGCCCCTCCTGAATTGATGAATGTGCAGGTCCCAGGCTTAGAGAGAAGGTGGTGAATTGCTTCAGCCGCTGATTCAGCAAGGTGAGCAGCTCACAGTCCAAGGACGACTAGCACGGGCTGGAGGACAGCGGAAGCCCAGAAGCTTCAGTTTTACACAAGTCTATGTTAATTCTGAATTCCACTTGAGAGTAAGGTGTAACCTTACTCTTGTAACCTCAACCTTGTATGTTGAACCAAGCAGGACTTGTGGGATGGGAAAAGGAATCAATATTGTACCCTCTCCCACTTACCACTGAATGCTTATCCAGGGGTTCTTTGCCCCTAAATGAAAACTTAGGCAAGCTTACGACTTTTCTGATCACACTTAGGTAATAAGTCTTATGGTCGATTTCAGAAAAGCACATCATTGATTGTGTTCAGTGCCATTTAATTTTCAACATTTCAAAGCTTATCTAAAGTTAAAATTTCTCTTTTGCCCAGATGGAGATATCCCCTCCATCCCCTCTACAGATATCCCCTCTGTAGGCAGAAGATAGGGGTACGGACATATCTCCCACCTCTGTGCCTTCATCTTTACCTGGGTAACCATGGTTTCTGCTTCCCACAGGGGTTAACACAAGATGTGGGAGGGAGGAAGTGTGGGGTGGCAGGTGAATTCCTAGAGGACCAGTGCTGTCAGAGAATGATTTCACTCCCTCTGGGCCTGGCAGGTATTTAAAGCTGATCCTTTCTCTCCTGGGTATTTTTATGCCTTTATCAGTTAACCCTTGACTATTCTTTAGTGATCCGCCCAAGCAGACTTCCTTCTCTGGATTCTTGGCAGAAGTAAAATCATACCAGGTCAGCTCTCTTTCTGGAAAAGCCCACATTCTGTCCTTGAGAAACTTGCATTCCTTCTTTGCCTTGATGCCTCTTGGAGCCAAGACCTTCAAGCCAAGACTGCAGCAGCAGGGTCTTCTCTTTACTCTCCTGTGGGGGCAACTGGCTGGCCCATCCCTGCTGGTTACTTTAGTTTCTTTAGCTGGAATCAGATTGAGCTCTTCATTTCTCTTGAACTTCAGGATAATCTCTCTACATAGTTCCATGGAAGCTAGAAAATTAACTGAATATCTTGGATCAGAAAGGGAAAAGCATGCGAGTTCATGGATTAGTTAAATTATATAGAGATAAAGAAACTTATGTTTGACTTCCTTCACTCAGTATGAAATTCTCTAGATCCATCCATGTTGCTGCCAATGGCATTATTTCGTTCTTTTTAATGGCTGAGGAATTTCCATTGTCTATATGAACCAGACAGAGAAAGACAAATGTCATGTGATATTGCTTGAAGGTGGGAATCTAAAAAAGTGGTACAAGACAGAAATAGAGTCACAGATGTAGAAAACAAACTTATGGTTGCCAAAGGGGAAAGCGGCATGGGGGAGGCATAAATTGGTAGATTAGGATTAACATATACAAACTACTATGTATAAAATAGGTAACTAATAAAGACCTACTGTATAGCACAGGGAACTCTACTCAATACTCTGTAATGGCCCATGTGGGAAAAGCATCAAAAAAGAGATGCTTTTATGTATATATATAACTGATTCACTTTGCTGTACGGCAGTAACTAACACAACATTGTAAATCAACTATACTCCAGTAAAAATTAAAAGAAAAAAAATTTTATATTTGCATGTCTATATTGCAAATATAAATTTTAAACACACGACACTACATTTAGGGATCTTTACTTTCTTCACCTACGTACCCCAAGGGCTTATAAGAGTGTCTGCTGAGCAATACATGGGTTTAATGGATGTTTGTTGAATGAATGAATTGGTTAAGTTAAAGGGTAGCCACTGAGCCTTGTTTTCTAGGAAAGTAATTTGCAAAAGGCTGTTTTGAGCCAGTAGTCTTTGCTAGAAGAGCCAACTCTCTTTCTCCTTGGCTCTGTCTTTGCTCTCTGGACTCTCTTATGTGCTTGGAACAACCAGAAGGGTCAGGATTTTTTGCTTCCTCTTTGTAAGGCCCTCGTCTCAGAAGGCTGAGACACACGGCCATGAGCACTGGTTCCCGCTTTCTCTCTGATGGTTTCACTGTCTCCTAATTCTTTACTCTGCAGGTATTCTCTGTATAGTCCTTTCTCTGTGTCATTGGAAGACCTAGATCCTGAGCATGATCTTATTGGGGAAAGGGTAAAAACACAGTTTTGCATACTTTGGCCCTGGGTTTGAGACTGACTCTCGCCTAGGGGAAAGATTTCTCTACCTAGGTCAATTTCGTTCACTAAGGCATTACATTTGTGATTGCAGTCACAGCCTCGTGGAAATAAAGATTATTCTTTGGTTGGTCATTGCCTCTGTGCATACATGTCTTCTGGTGACCTTGTGAGAATCAGGAATCAGGTAGCAAAGGACAAAATTCTGTGCTTCTTGGTTACTTGATGAAAAGACATCTTCATCTCATCTCCTTTACTTCCCCCAAATAAGTTTGTTTTTTGCTTTCCTTGTATATTTGCTCTTATTCTTCCTTCTTGGTGTATCCATCCCTGAAAACATCTTTTCCATCATTTGTAGTTTTCAGCCAAATGTCATTGGAACTTTCTTTTATTTCAGTTAGAAGTGGATTCTCCCTTCCCTGAATTCCATAGGCCATTCACTGCAGTTGACACATTCTGACCTGTGTGTTACTTACTGCTATAAATGTTTTTCTTTTCCTTCCTAAATAGCTGGTTAGCTTAATTATCTTTGTTTTCCCCACAGTGTATTACCTAAAGCCTAGCACGTAATAGATTTTTTAAAATGGTTATTGAATGCATGAATTAGTGAATATTAGAATTTATAATTTATTTCTGTTAGAGACTCTGTAGAATGAGATGACATAAATTTTACATGTATCTGAAAAGTTATTCCATCCCCGATTCTTGTCTCTATACTCTATTTATGGGTAACTCCTTCAGGGCAAACCCTTAATTATACATACTTTAGTACAGTGCTGAAATGACTTCATATTTATAAGGTTTCCTCCTTCCATTACAGGCTCAGAAGGCCATGGGCTTTTTAAATATTTTGTATGGTCCTCTTGGCACTTGCTACAATATTGAGCCCATTGAATACACATAGATTAGTTGATTGAACGTTTTATATAAGATTCCCATCAGGTTGATATCGCTATAATATTGATATTATAATACATACTCTAAATATTGAACATATTTTTAAATTAGACTATGTAGAGATTTAACACTCTGTAAATTATATGGTGACATTTATCCAAACCTACATGTTCACTTTAAGTTTGGTCTCCTTGGAACCAAGATATCTGAGTAAAAATTGAAATCTTTACTTCTTCAAAATAAGGTAACAGTTTAAAGGTATTAAGTGGTTACATCAATTGTCCATTCACTACTGAAAGCATCAATATTAAAGAGTATGACATCTTTATTTCAAAATTTCTGAATAGCTGGCTTTTACTTAGCACAAAATTAGATACCATAAAATAAGTACAGAGAGACATTTTTAATTCAGAATTTTGATGCCAAGTATAATAATACATCAACCGAAGCCAATGGAATCTCTTGTTTTTCAACAAGGAAAAATGTATCTGATGGTGTAATCTATTCAATCACATTGCCTTCTTGATGAAACAACATTGTACTTTTTGTTTTTCTTGTTTCCTAAGCTATAAAATATAATTTAGGAAAAAGTCTAGAGAAAAACATTCTTAGATGTCACAATAGTCCATTATGTATATGAATTAACTTTTAGTTTGAAAGAAATTGAAAGTCACTTCTAACACACACATATATAGAGACCCAAAGTTTCTTCAAGGATGGTCAGCTTTGTTTATAGACATGTTCAGGACATAAACAGATCTATCTATCTATCTATCTATCTCCCTATCTATCATCTATCTATTTCTCTTTATATGTATCTATCCACCCAAACATCATCTATCTATCTATCCATCAATTATCTATCTATCTATCTATCATCTATCATCTATCAATAGAGACAGAGGAAGTGAGAAAAGTAGATATCTAGAAGTAGGAATAAAACCCACAAATAAAACTTAACACTTTGTTACCTGCAACTTTAGCCTCATTCAACTAGAGATTATTTTGTAGGAAGACCTTGGTGTTAACTAGTGAATGACTGAAAATCTGACAGCCATACTCAAATGTAGAGATTCTGCAAACAGAACAGTAGGAAGAACCAAGAACTGTTAACATCAGTCTCCTCAGCTGTTGATGAGAATCAGGGTTGTCCTGGTGAATAATAATTTAGTAGGTAGGTTGTGCTTAATACCTGGCATACAGATAGAGTTCAATAAGTCTTAACCATTATTTCTGTGGATAATAAACCCATTTCGATTCTATCAGTCTCAAGTGTTATAAATGGATTTAGATTTTCCTTCTACTATCTGTAAAGTATATACAACAGCTCCTTTACATACAATATCATACTAGCAATGAAAACCCAATGAGATTTTTAGGAAGTAATAACTATATTCATGTTTTGTTTTGTTTTTAAACAGATATTTAGTAATTCTCTTATACCCCAACAGCTAAAAGAAGTGGCAGATATAAGACTAAAGTCGTGCTCTTTTTGATTCATCATTTTTTTCTACTATATGTTACTTTTGATGACTGACACTCTAAATCATTAAATTTAAACTCATTTATTCTGGGGAATTTACTGTAGATTAGTATGTGATCATTGGACATCCTCATTTAAATGATGAAAGCACAGTTGAATTGTATCTGAATTCACGAATCATAGAATAATAATACTAGTTGAATGTTTATTCATATAAGGAAGAAGAAAATAAAAAACATTTCTAGCTGCCATGTCACTAACCTGCATTTTGATGTGAAGCAAATTCTCTCAGCTTTCACCTGACATAAATAAAAATTGAAAGTAGGGTTATTTTATTTGCTATATACCTCACTGCCTTCGAGTTATATTCAACAAGTTAATATTTTAGATTTTTACATAAACTTTTTGGGGAAGAAGAGTGTTTTTCTGAAGGTTTTTCTATATAAATACTATATTAGTCATTTTACAAGAATTTTTCTCCATTTTGGAAAGGTTATTTTGGCAGAAGTCATGAAGCTAAAACAGCAAAACCATTGACAGAAATTAATGCAATAGTTAAATGTGGTCATGTTTGTAAGAATCAGATAAAGGTTTCCATCTATTTGGAATCTGTGTATTTTTACTTCCAAAATATCACTAATATTTCCGTTGTTTGAGCTGGGTTTCTCAGGCTGTGAAACTTGGGTTGGGCGTGAGATGACGGGCTGGGAGGTGGTGAAGACAAGAGGCAAACAGGGGTTCATTTAATTTCAGCATTTAAGCATCCAGCCCAGTGTTTGTTTGTGAGCTTGGTTTTCAGAATTATTTATACCAGGAAACTAATGTTATGGCACTAGAGTCAATGTCACTAGAAAATTCTTAAAATAGGAATTGTGCAAAAGAAATATACCCTAAAGGCAAAAAAATATTTCACATTTGTTCGAGAAGACCATAGCTTCATTGGGAATTTATTGAGGTCTTCAAACACTAGTATTTTTGTTTGAATTTCCTAGAACAACAAATATATGTTGTCAAAACTCCATTTTGGGGAACATGAAACTTTTAAACCTTGGGATTTTTTTTTTGCTCGCCTACTGTATTTTTTTTTTTAAACATCTTTATTGGAGTATAATTGCTCTACAATGGTGTGTTAGTTTCTGCTTTATAACAAAGTGAATCAGTTATACATATACATATATCCCTATATCTCTTCCCTCTTGCGTCTCCCTCCCACCCTCCCTATCCCACCCCTCTAGGTGGTCACAAAGCACCGAGCTGATCTCCTTGTGCTATGCAGCTGCTTCCCACTAGCTATCTGTTTTACATTTGGTAATGTACGTATGTCCATGCCGTGCCCTCACTTTGTCCAAGCTTAACCTTCCCCTGCCCTATGTCCTCAAGTCCATTCTCTAGTAGGTCTACATCTTAATTCCCGTCTTGCCCCTAGGTTCTTCATGACCATTTTATTTATTTATTTTTTTTAGATTCCATATATATGTGTTAGCATACAGTATCTGTTTTTCTCTTTCTGACTTACTTCACTTTGTATGACAGACCCTAGATCCATCCACCTCACTACAAATAACTCAATTTCGTTTCTTTTTATGGCTGAGTAATATTCCATTGTATACATGTGCCACATCTTCTTTATCCATTCATCTGTTGATGGACAATTAGGTTGCATCCATATCCTGGCTATTGTAAACAGAGCTGCAATAAAAATTGTGGTACATGACTCTTTTTGAATTATGGTTTTCTCAGGGTATATGCCCAGTAGTGGGATTGCTGGGTCACATGGTAATTCTAATTTTACTCTTTTACGGAACCTCCATACCGTTATCCATAGTGGCTGTATCGATTTACATTCCCATCAACACTACAAGAGGGTTCCCTTTTCTCCACACCCTCTCCAGCATTTATTGTTTGTAGATTTTTTTGATGATGGCCATTCTGACTGGTGTGAGGTGACACCTCATTGTACTTTTGATTTGCATTTCTCTAATTATTAATGATGTTGAGCATTCTTTCATGTGTTTCTTGGCAGCCTGTATAACTTCTTTGGAGAAATGTCTATTTAGGTCTTCTGCCCATTTTTGGATTGGGTTTTTTGTAATTTTGGTTTTGAGCTGCTTGTAAATTTTGGAGATTAATCCTTTGTCAGTTGCCTCATTTGCAACCCTCATTCTGAGGTTTGTCATCTTGTCTTATTTATGGTTTCCTTTGCTGTGCAAAAGCTTTTAAGTTTCATTAGGTCCCATTTGTTTATTTTTGTTTTTATTTCCATTTCTCTAGGGGGTGGGTCAAAAAGGATCTTGCTGTGATTTATGTCATATAGTGTTCTACCTATGTTTTCCTCTAAGAGTTTTATAGTGTCTGGCCTTACATTTAGGTCTTTAATCCATTTTGAGTTTATTTTTGTGTATGGCATTAGGGAGTGTTCTAATTTCATTCTTTTACATGTAGCTGTCCAGTTTTCCCAGCACCACTTGTTGAAGAGGCTGTCGTTTCTCCATTGTATATTCTTGCCTCCTTTATCAAAAATAAGATGACCATATGTGCATGGGTTTACCTCTGGGGTTTCTATTCTGTTCCATCGATCTATATTTCTGCTTCTGTGCTAGAACCATACTGTCTTGATTAGTGTAGCTTTGTAGTATAGTCTGAAGTCAGGGAGCCTAATTCCTCCAGCTCCATTTGCTTTCTCAAGATTGCTTTGGCTATTCAGGGTCTTTTATGTTTCCATACAAATTTTGAAATTTGTTGTTCTAGTTCTGTGTAAAATGCCATTGGTAGTTTGATATGGATTGCATTGAATCTGTAGATTGCTTTGGGTAGTATAGTCATTTTCAAAATGTTGATTCTTCCAAGCCAAGAACATAGTATATCTCTCCATCTATTTGTATCATCTTTAATTTCTTTCATCAGTGTCTTATAATTTTCTGCATACAGGTCTTCTGTCTCCTTAGGTAGGTTTATTCCTAGGTATTTTATTCTCTTTGTTGCAGTGGTAAATGGGAGTGTTTTCTTAATTTCACTATTAGATTTTTCAGCGTTAGTGTATAGGGATACAAGAGATTTCTGTGCATTAATTTTGTATCCTGCTACTTTACCAAATTCATTGATTAGCTCTAGTAGTTTTCTGGTAGCATCTTTAGGATTCTCTATGTGTAGTATCATGTCATCTGCAAACAGTGACAGCTTTACTTCTTTTTTTCCAATTTGGGTTCCTTTTATTTCTTTTTCTTCTCTGATTGCTGTGGCTAAAACTTCCAAAACTATGTTGAATAATAGTGGTGAGAGGGTGCAACCTTGTCTTCTTCCTGATGTTAGTGGAAATGGTTTCAGTTTTTCACTATTGAGGACAATGTTGGCTGTGGGTTTGTCATATATGGTCTTTATTATGTTGAGGTAAGTTCCCTCTATGCCCACTTTCTGAAGGGTGTTTATCATAAATTGGTGTTGAATTTTTTGAAAAGCTTTTTCTGCATCTATTGAGATGATCATATGTTTTTTCTCCTTCAATTTGTTAATATGGTGTATCACATTGATTGATTTGTGTATATTGAGGAATCCTTGCATTCCTGGGATAAACCCCACTTGATCATGGTGTATGATCCTCTTAATGTGCTGTTGGATTCTGTTTGCTAGTATTTTGTTGAGGATTTTTGCATCTATGTTCATCAGTGATATTGGCCTGTAGTTTTCTTTCTTTGTGACATCTTTGTCTGGTTTTGGTGTCAGGGTGATGGTGGCCTCGTAGAATGAGTTTGGGAGTGTACCTCCCTCTGCTATGTTTTGGCAGAGTTTGAGAAGGATAGGTGTTAGCTCTTCTCTAAATGTTTGATAGAATTTGCCTGTGAAGCCATCTGGTCCTGGGCTTTTGTTTGTTGGAAGATTTTAATCACAGCTTCAATTTCAGTGCTTGTGATAGTTCTGTTCGTATTTCCTATTTCTTCCTGTTTCAGTCTTGGAAGGTTGTGCATTTCTAAGAATTTGTCCATTTCTTCCAGATTGTCCATTTTATTGGCATAGAGTTGCTTGTAGTAATCTCTAATGATCCTTTGTATTTCTGCAGTGTCAGTTGTTACTTCTCCTTCTTCATTTCTAATTCTATTGATTTGAGTCTTCTCCCTTTTTTTCTTGATGAGTCTGGCCAATGGTTTATCAATTTTGTTTATCTTCTCAAAGAACCAGCTTTTAGTTTTATTGATCTTTGCTATCATTTCCTTCATTTCTTTTTCATTTATTTCTGATCTGATATTTATGATTTCCTTCCTTCTGCTAACTTTGGGTTTTTTTGTTCTTCTTTCTCTAATTGCTTTAGGTGTAAGGTTAGGTTGTTTATTTGAGATGTTTCTTGTTTCTTAAGGTAGGATTGTATTGCTATAAACTCCTCTCTTAGAACTGCTTTTGCTGCATCCTGTAGGTTTTGAGTTGTTGTGTTTTCATTGTCATTTGTTTCTAAGTATTTTTAGATTTCCTCTTTGATTTCTTCAGTGATCACTTTGTTATTAAGTAGTGTATTGTTTAGCCTCCATGTGTTTGTATTTTTTACAAATTTTTTTCCTGTAATTGATATCTAGTCTCATAGCGTTGTGGTCAGAAAAGATACTTGATACGATTTCAATTTTCTTAAATTTACCAAGGCTTGATTTGTGACCCAAGATATGATCTATCCTGGAGAATGTTCCATGAGCACCTGAGAAGAAAGTGTAATATGTTGTTTTTGGATGGAATGTCCTATAAATATCAATTGTCTGTCTTGTTTAATGTATCATTTAAAGCTTGTGTTTCCTTATTTATTTTCATTGTGGATCATCTGTGCATTGGTGAGAGTGGGGTGTTAAACTCCCCTACTATGATTGTGTTACTGTCAGCTTCCCCTTTTATGGCTGTTAACATCTGCCTTATGTATTGAGGTGCTCCTATTTTGGATGCATAAATATTTACAATTGTTATATCTTCTTCTTGGATTGATCCCTTGATAATTATGTAGTGTCCTTCTTTGTTCTCTTCTAATAGTCTTTTTTTTAAAGTCTATTTTGTCTGATATGATAATTGCTACTATAGCTTTCTTTTGATTTCCATTTGCATGAAATATCTTTTTCCATCCCCTCACTTTCAGTCTGTATGTGTCCCTAGGTCTGACGTGGGCCTCTTGTAGACAGCATATATATGGGTCTTGTTTTTGTATCCATTCAGCCAGTCTATCTCTTTTGGTTGGAGCATTTAATCCATTTACATTTAAGGTAATTATTGATATATATGTGTCTATTACCATTTTCTTAATTGTTTTGGGTTTGTTTTTCTAGATCTTTTACTTCTCTTGTGTTTCCTGTCTAGAGAAGTTGCTTTAGCAACTGTAAAGCTGCTAAAGTTGTAAAGCTGGTTTGGTGGTGCTGAATTCTCTTAGCTTTTGCTTCTCTGTAAAGATTTTAATTTCTCCATCAAATCTGCATGAGACCCTTGCTGGGCAGAGTAATCCAGTTGTATGTTTTTCCCTTTCGTCACTTTAAATATGTCCTGCCACTCCCTTCTGGCTTGCAGAGTTTCTGCTGAAAGATCAACTGTTAACCTTATGGGGATTCCCTTGTGTGCTATTTGTTGTTTTTCCCTTGCTGCTTTTAATATTTTTTCTTTGTGTTTAATTATTGATAGTTTGATTAATATATGTCTTGGCATGTTTCTCCTTGGATTTATTCTGTATGGGACCCTCTGTGCTTACTGGACTTGATTAACTACTTCCTTTCCCATATTAGGGAAGTTTTCAATTATAATCTTTTCAAATATTTTCTCAGTCCATTTCTTTCTCTCTTCTTCTTCTTGGACCACTATAGTTCGAATGTTGGTGCATTTAATGTTGTCCCAGAGGTCTCTGAGACTGTCCTCAATTCTTTTCATTCTTGTTTCTTTAATTTGCTCTGCAGTAGTTATTTCCAGTATTTTATCTTCCAGGTCACTTATCCGTTCTTCTGCCTCAGTTATTCTGCTATTGATCCCTTCCAGAGAATTTTTAATTTCATGTATTGTGTTGTTCATCATTGTTTTTTTTCTTTAGTTCTTTTAGGTCCCTGTTAAACCTTTCTTGTATTTTTTCCATTCTATATCCAAGATTTTGGATCATCTTTACTATCATTATTCTGAATTCTTTTTCAGGTAGACTGCCTATTTACTCTTCATTTATTAGGTCTGGTGGGTTTTTACCTTGCTCCTTCATCTACTGTGTGTTTCTCTGTCTTCTCATTTTGCTTATCTTACTGTGTTTGGGGTCTCCTTTTTGCACGCTGCCGGATCGTAGTTCCCGTTGTTTTTGGTGTCTGCCTCCAGTGGCTAAGGTTGGTTCAGTGGGTTGTGTAGGCTCACTTGTGGAGGGGACTAGTGCCTGTGTTCTGGTGGAAGAGGCTGGATATTGTCTTTCTGGTGGGCAGGTCCACGTATGGTGGTGTGATTTGGGTGTCTGTGACCTTATTATGATTTTAGGTAGCCTGTCTGCTAATGGTTGGCATTGTGTTGCTGTCTTGCTAGTTGTTTGGTATAGGGTGTCCAGCGCTGTAGCTGCTGGTCCTTGAGTGGAGCTGGGTCTTGGCGTTTAGCTGGAGATCTCTGGGAGATTTTTGCTGTTTCATATTACATGCAACTGGGAGGTCTCTGGTGGACCAATGTCCTAAACTTGGCTCTCCCACCTCAGAGGAACAGCCCTGACGCCTGGCTGGAACACCACGAGCCTGTCATCCACACGGCTCAGAATAAAAGGGAGAAAAAAAGGAAGAAAAAGATAAAATAAAATAAAATGAAATAAAATAATGTTATTAAAAATAATTATTAAAAAATTTAAAAAGTAATTTAAAAAAAAGAAAGGAAGAAGAGAGCAACCAAACGAAAAAACAAACCCACCAATGATAACAAGCGCTAAAAACTATAGTAAAAAAAAAAAAGAAAAAAAAAAAAACGGACAGACAGAACCCTAAGACAAATGGTAAGAGCAAAGCTATACAGACAAAATCACACACAGAAGCATACACATACACACTCACAAAAAGAGAAAAAGGGGAAAAAATATATATATATCTTGCTCCCAAAGTTCACCTCCTCAATTTGGGATGATTCGTTGTCTATTCATGTATTCTACAGATGCAGGTACATCAAGTTGATTGTGGAGATTTAATCTGCTGCTTCTGAGGCTGCTGGGAGAGATTTCCCTTTCTCTTCTTTGTTCTCACAGCTCCCAGGGGCTCAGCTTTGTATTTGGCCCCGCCTCTGCGTGTAGGTACCCAGAGGGCGTCTGTTCTTCTCTCAGACAGGATGGGGTTAAAGGAGCCGCTGATTCGGGGACTCTGGCTCACTCAGGCGGGGGGGAGGGAGGGGCATGGATGCGGGGTGAGCCTGCGGCAGCAGAGGCCGGCGTGACGTTACTCCAGCCTGAGGCGCGCCGTGTGTTCTCCCAGGGAAGTTGTCCCTGGATCCCGGGGCCCTGGCAGTGGTGGGCAGCACAGGCTCCTGGGAGGGGAGGTGTGGATAGTGACCTGTGCTCACACCCAGGCTTCTTGGTGGTGGCAGCAGCGGCCTTAGCATCTCATGCCCGTCTCTGAGATCCGTGCTGATAGCCACGGCTTGCGCCCGTCGCTGGAGCTCCTTTAAGTGGCGCTCTTAAGCCCCTCTCCTCGCGCACCAGGAAACAGAGAGGGAAGAAAAAGGCTCTTGCCTCTTCGGCTGCTCCAGACTTTTCCCCGGTCTCCCTCCCTGCTAGCTGTGGTGCACTAACCCCCTGCAGGCTGTGTTCATGCCGCCAACCCCAGTCCTCTCCCTGCGCTCCGACCTAAGCCCAAGCCTCAGCTCGCAGACCCACCCGCCCCAGCGAATGAGCAGACAAGCCTCTCGGGCTGGTGAGTGCCGGTCGGCACCGATCCTCTGTGCGGGAATCTCCCCGCTTTGCCCTCCGCACCCCTGTTGCTGTGTTCTCCTCCATGGCTCTGAAGCTTTCCCCCTCCGCCACCCATAGTCTCCGCCCGTGAAGGGGCTTCTAGTGTGTTGAAATCTTTCCTCCTTCACAGCTCCCTCCCACTGGTGCAGGTCTCGTCCCTATCCTTTTGTCTCTGTTTATTCTTTTTTCTTTTGCCCTACCCAGGTACGTGGGGGATTTCTTGCCTTTTGGGAAGTCTGAGGTCTTCTGCCAGCGTTCAGTAGGTGTTCTGTAGGAGTTGTTCCACATGTAGATGTATTTCTGATGTATCTGTGGGGAGGAAGGTGATCTCCACGTCTTACTCTTCAGCCATCTTGAAGCTCCTCCTACTGTTTTTTTAAAAAACATTACTAAAAAGATCTGCTTTAAAGCAAATGTTTAGGGAATGTCAGCAAAGGAGGAGAAATATCATAGGTGACAGTTCATTTGTTTTTCTGGCCTTTATTTAGAGGAGCCATATTTAATTTAGGCGCAGAAAAGGTTCTGACAAACCTAGGGGCAGGACAGGAATAAAGACGCAGACATAGAGAATGGACTTGAGGACACGGGGAGGGGGAATGGTAAGCTGGGACGAAGTGAGAGAGTGGCATGGACATATATTCACTACCAAATATGAAATAGATAGCTAGTGGGAAGCATCCGCATAGCACAGGGAGATCATCTCCGTGCTTTGTGACCACCTAGAGGGGTGGGATAGGGAGGGTGGGGGGGAGACACAAGAGGGAGATATATGGGGATATATGTATATGTACAGCTGATTCACTTTGTTATAAAGCAGAAACTAACACACCGTTGTGAAGCAATTATACTCCAATAAAGATGTTAAAAAAAATTTAGGCTCAACTCTAAAGGATCACAGAATATTTTAAGTAATCATCAATCCTTTGTTGTTTCAAAAGATGTTGATTCATCTGACTAAGAAATGGGTAGGTGGGAAGCACGTCTATTTACTACACTTTTAATCTTAGAACAGTAGAAAAAATAACTAAATTGGATAAGAAACAGACCTCTCTTGTGTAGGGGGCGCTCAGTCCCCAGGAAAGTGATGCAGAATTCATTCAGAGTGAAGAACTTGTGAGATGGGGATTACCATCTACTCACAGGTGTGGAGGTGATTGCCAAATGGAGCTGGAAGGATGTCTCACTAGAGCATCATCCTCCCTTCCTTTGCAGTTGCTTGAAGTTTCTAGAATAGAGAGATAAACTTTTTTATAGTTGATTTACAATGTTGTGTTAGTTTCAGGTGTACAGCAAAGTGATTCATTTATACATATATTTTTTCAGATTATTTTCCCTTACAAGTTATTACAAAATATCAAGTATAGTTCCCTGTGCTATACAGTAGGTCCTTGTTGGTTATAGAGATAAACCTAAGTCCACAAACTCAGGTGGAGCTACAAGGTTAACACCTCTAGGAGAAGGAATCTAATGCTTTGATAGCTAACTTGGACCAGGTTATGTGATTATTTGATCAGCAGATATTTATTGCCCACCTACTACATGCCATGTTCTTGGTAAGATTCAGTGAAATTGAAGCTTGAGGGTCATATGAATCCTCTCTGATGTCTTACTGGGATTCTCCAAACTGAACTGATTATTTCCTTTCTTCTTTGGGCTATAGCTATGATATCACATATTTCTGCAATCTGCAAAAACACTGCTTTTATTATGGCCTGTTTCTCCCACTGGATGGTATGCTCTACACAAGAGCTGAGACTAGCTATGTCCTACTCATTTTGACCAGAGTATCTGAGAATTGTGGCATTCAATTGACTTTCAGTTCATTTTTATTGAGTATGTTAATGAGAGTGAATGAGATATTAATGCTACCTTTAGGGTACTTGACAATTAAGACAAGAAATAAGACATGGGCACAGAACAGACTTATTGGGAGATTAGTTGCTTTAAGTTTATCATGTAGTGTTAGAGAGAAGACACCAACAAATAAGATCAAGAAGCCCCCAGAAGACTTTGCTTTCTTCATTCCAATATAGCTGTGCAAATATTATGTTCAGGTTTGAAAACAGCTAGGTAGCCATTACCTTGCCTTCAGATGTTCAGCAGCAATTATTGTATGTTACTCATTTATTTACTAGAAATTGACTGAAGTTTAACTGCTTTATTTAGAGAACTTCAAAGCAGTGATATGTACCAGAAATCTTTACCTGTTTATCCATTTTTCTGTAGGTTCATCTTGCATCTGAATTTAAAATTAGAAAAAGTCAGTTGCATCAGAAACTCCTAGTTCCTCTGGAAAACAGGAGAGTTGACTTGAGTTTCAAAAGTCATCATGAATCAAAGATTGACAAGTCAGTTCAATCCTGGCTCTGCAATGTGATACGCTTGAGGTCTTAGACCATACACTCAATCACTTCGAACCTCAGTTATCTATAAAGTGGTGATAATGATGCCTACGCTGTTTACCTCTGATGGGTCTTATGGATAAGAAAATTCGTTGCACGCTATGAGATGCTGTATAAATGCAGGGGGTTCTTGTTGTTGTGATGACAAGAACACAGCTGAGCACGGACCTGAAGGCACGTCCATGTAATGAAAGCATCTGCCTTGGGAACAGCTATACATGGTTCCCATCTGTGAAGCAGCATCTAAGTCCTTAAACTCATCAGGCGAAGTATACGTTGATGCTCCCTGAAGAATTATCAGCACATTAATTTGCTTCCTGGGAACATCTGGATTGTCTAAATTTAGATTCCTGATGAAAGATTCCTGAAGTGTCACCAGATTTCTGTGTAGATAATTTTCTCCAGCTCAACAAACATGGATGCCTATTACAGACCAGGCATGGCTGGAGTCAGCAGAGACTCCGAGAAGTGAGCATGGCTGCTGCCTTCAGAGAGCTCACAGTTTATGGGCAGAGATAGCTATGCAATTAGATGTTCACAGAAAATAAAGTGGAGTTATGTGCAATTATTGCATAAATTATAGTGGCACTCCACAGGGGGTCTTCAGTGAGATCAGAGCCTTTCCTGATGGAAGGGATGCCTGAGTTGAATGTTAAAAAGTAAGTAGAAATTAGATACAGTAAGTCCGCTAAATATGAAGAACGAGTTCCATTCTGAGAGCACGTTCGTAAGTCCAGTTTGTTCGTAAGCCCAACAAAGTTAGCCTAGGGACCCAGCTAACACAATCGGTTATAGAGTACTGTACTGTAATAGGTTTATAATACTTTTCACACAAATAATACATAAAAACAAACACAAAAAATATAGAAAACATTTTTAATCTTACAGTACAGTACCTTGAAAAGTACAGTAGTACCAGCTACATCACTGCTACTTTTACGCCTGCTTCTGGACATCCTGGGCTTGAAATAAAGGTACTGTACTACTGTACTCTACACAGTTCTGTACAGTAAAGTACACAGAAGCACAACCACTTGTAGAGGATACACACACGTGACAACGTACACCAGACCCCGTGAGCTACCTTACGTGACAGGACATGGGAACGCACGTTCACATTTTGAAAGTTTGCAACTTGAAGGTGCGTGTCTAGGGGGCTTACTGTCATCAGCATGGGTGTCTGGGTGGGAGATGTGGGTGATTCCAAGCAGAGAGAACAGCATGAGCAAAGGAGCCGAAACTGAGAAAAATATGCGGCCATTCGCTGTTGCTGGAGCAGAAGTCACGGTGAAAGGTGGAGAGTGAGGGAAGGTTAGAGACACCTGGAGAACAGAGGGCTTCTGGGTCAACGCCTTGATGTTGTGGCAAATGGAAGCCATGGACACCATGGAACAGAGACGTAATGTTATGAGATACAGATCATCAATTAAATGTTCTGGGTATTGGATTGATTGAAGGACATTAAGATTTGGAAGCAGGAACCTGGTTACGGAGTTATTGTAGGGATTCAGAGATGAACCAAGAGAACAGCGATGAAGTTGGGCACCAGGAGTGCTGAGAAATATGTCAAATCCCAATCTCTCAATTTTCCCCCCTCCGCCCCCCCTCCCCTCGTTCCCCCTGGTAACCATAAGTTTGTTTTCTACCATCTGTAACAGTATTTCTGTTTTGTAGATAAGTTCATTTGTACCTTTTTTTTAGATTACACCTGTAAGCAATATCATATGATACTTGTCTTCCTCTGTACAGCAGAAACTAACACAACACTGTAAATCAACTATACTCCAATAAATTTTGTTTTAAAAAGCGTGGTGAGAAATACTTGGATGACCACACAGACTTGACAACTGCCTTAAAGTGGCCTTGAGAGCTAGAAGGAGGTCAAGCCAACTCACTCAGGCACAATACTGGTGTGATAGATGTGAATCTCAATGCATGAAATCAAGAGCACTGACATATAACTTTATTTTTACAAACTATCTAATTTCTGATGCCAGTCCAAATTCCACTAGCCTGTTGGAGGAAAAAGGCCCCAACTCCAAAACCCCAAACCTTATTGAGGTCCCTCTACTCAGGCTTGTGCTAGAGTTTTGAGGTCTTACTTAAGGAGTTGGGATGCCCCATTTGGTTGTTGGTCATCAGAACACACAGGTAGCGGCCGGGATCAGCATTGTTCTGGTTCATTGGCAGAACTTTGGGGAGAAGGTGTATCTTCTCTTCTGCCTAGAAGCAGTATGAGCCATTTTGGTTTTTTTGATGTGCTTTCCTAGGAGATAGGAGATGAGATGCCTTCTGCCACAGAGACCAGCCTGCTCATTATTGCCTTTTCCTCTTCATGGGAGGAGAGATCCTTCTCTGAAGAAAATCGTTTTCTTTTGACGTCGCTCTGTCTTCCTGTGTTTATGTCCCAACTTTTCTTCCCCTCCTCGAGGTTGACTTTTGGCAAAGAAAATTTATCGAGGCAGTCCCTTCCTCAGTGCTCATAGTTTGTCATATATATATTTGTTTTTATTTTTGCTGTCTGGCCCCTTACTCTCCATGAAGTGGGACTTTTTTCCTTGCTCTTTATAGCATCAGGCATCCAGAATACCCTGGCACATAGTAGGGGTGCACACACATGCAAACTTGTTCGTTGAATAAATGAATATGAGTGTGTGTAATGAGCTGGCATGACTCTTCCAACATATTTTGCAGGGAAAAGATGCTACTATTTTGGGATTCTCTCAGGAGTTCCACATATTGAAAGCGTGAATTAGTTTTTTTTTTTTAACGAATGAAACGATGGCTGCTGACTTTTGTGTTCTCTGCCTCCTCCCTCTCCTGAGGCATTGAGCACAGAGCTGACTACATGCTGATGAGAGGAAGAGAAAGGGAAGCAAAAGGTGGTGGGAAGAAAAAGAAATAATTAAAATATTAAATGATCCAGCCAGGTGAGTTATTTCAAAGCATCATCTAATACCAATCAAAATACCACTCACTAGCTACCTAAATAAAATATCTCTAGTAGACTGTATAGTTGATTTGAAAGGTGTAAAAAAGATGGAATTGGGGAAGAGGAAGAGAGCTTTTCTTAGAGACTTGCAAATTTATTCCTACTTAACCAGACTATGTAGAGAAAATGTGATTTTTAAATTTTATCCATGACCAATCAGAGCTTACTCCCAGGCCCCTGGCCTTCTATAGCTTGCTAGGTAGGTTTTGTTTTGTTTTGTTTGTTTATTTTGTTGTTATTGTTGAGGAAGGAACCACCAACCTGGGGCAAAATCATTCAAACCTGGTGGTAAAGTTTGCTTAAGAAGAGAACATTGGATCCCCCCTCCAAAAACAAAATGTAAACTAAGAGTGTTACTTTATGGGCTCAGGAGCATAGGAAAGACAATCAAGAGAGCACAGGTGATTCAAATCCAGATCACATTTCCTCCCTCCAGGCTGGGCTGGGAGAGGAGGTGTGGGAGGACTGCCTCTGCTCTTCGTCCCCCCTGCTGATGTGATGCACCAGCCTCCTCTGGGTTCTCTTACTGTCTCACTGCTGGTGGTGCCTGGCTGTCACAGGCATGGAGGCATTTTCTCCACCCACATCAGAGATGGTTTAGTCATTAATATGTTCAAATGGGAGAGGGTAGGGAGGATGAAGAAATTTGGATAATTTTCTCTCAAAACATTAGCCTGTCTTACAGTGTTATTACTTTCTTATACCTCCTATTTTGCATTTGAGAAAATAGTTTCCTTTTTTAAAAAAAATAATTTTTATTGAAGTATAGTTGATTTACAACATTGTGTTAGTTTCAGGTGTACAGGAAAGTGATTCAGTTATACTGATATATTCTTTCTCAGATTTTTTTTCCATTATAGGTTATTACAAGTTATTGAGTAGAGTTCCCTGCGCTATACAGTAGGTCCTTGCTGTTTATCTGTTTTATATATAATAGTGTGTATATGTTACCCAAACTCCTAATTTATCCCTCCCCTCTTTCCCCTTTGGTAACCATAAGTTTGTTTCCTACCTCTGTTGTTATCTTTGCTTTCAGATCATCCCCTATCCCGTAGGCTATTGGGCTCCAATTTGGATCAATAGACTCAGAAAGGCAACTATATTTTCAAGATATTTTTATATTATACCAATTTTAGAATGATATTTTGAAAATTACCCATTCTCTACAGTTGAGTATTCAACAACTGAGCCACATGAGGATTTTATGTTCATTTTTTCGCAGTATCAAATACATACAACAGATTTTATGTCCATTTCTTCCTATGACGTGGCTATCATTGGTTTTCAGAGGTAGATATTGAGGCTTAGAGAGATGAAATAATTTGCCCCAAATCATGTGTCTCTTAAATTGCTGCATTGAGATTTAGACCCAGGTGAGTCTTGTTCAAAAGATCCATGAATTTTTCAGTACACTTTGGTGTTCACTCCCATTTTTGTATTGAGTCCACAAGAAAGTTCTCAGATATTTTATAGGACTATGTCAGGCATAGTAAAAACAAGAAAAATGCACTCAAGGTCAGAAGTCTTGGGTTCAAATTCTGCCATCTTGCATTTTTCTGTTGATAGTATGGTAATAAGAGACAGAAGATGAGCTCGTATCCCAATTTTGTCATTTACCAGCTGTGTAAACTTGGGCAAACTTATCTTATTTCTAAGTCTCCAATTTCTTATGTGCCCAAGAGAGAGAAAAACAATAAAGTGGCTATGAGACATAAACATGATAACACCCTGTAAACAGTGCAGCACCACCCGTGGCACACAGCAGGCACCCAATAAGTGTCATCACCTCATCTATTTCAGCTAATTCTGATCATTTGTGAGGCATGCGTTATGTTCTCTCTGGACTTTTAAGTTGTTTGGTAAACATATGGTGTTTAGTGCCGATGCTTTGATGTAACTACAGTAAAAGCAGAAGAAATAAGTATCCAAATAAGGAACTCATTTTTTTCTCATTTCTCTAAGACATTGGCCCACCATGTCTAAGTTGTAGAAATGAAACGACAATAATTCATTATTGAACACCTGAACAATTATTTATTACTGAAACCACTTCTGGACCTACATTTTAATGACAGTAATTCATAGCTTTCTCCAGCCTAGAGCCCTAGAAGGATGGGATAGGGTTGAATCTGAAGCCACCCTCTGAGTGAAGCCACTGGCCTCCCAGCCCAGGGCACTGAGCCAGGGGCCCAAGCCAAGCATGTGACATTCCATCTGCTGTCCTAACCACAGGTAAATGACCCTCAAACCCCAAGGGAGTCATTCAGATTCATGAAGGAGATCTTACCTTTCACAGGTAAGAGATGCTTTGCTTAAGTGACTAAAGAAGGAAAAAAAAATTTGAGATCTAGTTAACAAAATGTATTGAGGTCATTTCCACCATAC
This sequence comes from Delphinus delphis, assembly GCF_949987515.2. Taxonomy (NCBI): domain Eukaryota; kingdom Metazoa; phylum Chordata; class Mammalia; order Artiodactyla; family Delphinidae; genus Delphinus; species Delphinus delphis. The sequence goes on along the minus strand of NC_082683.1, from coordinate 181,023,032 downwards.
ATTGATGGAGCTCTAAAGCAGAAAGTGTCACAAGGGCTATAATTAGGAGAATGAGTTAAAAATTTAACAGCACTCCAGATTTCAACTACACCTATCATTTTCCCAGCCATAAATGTCTTCCCCTTTACACTTTATGGGGCCTATAGTCATCCTTCTTTTTTTCAGCATTTGAGAGAAATAGGGAAAGAAAAATAATAAAGGGGAAAAAAAGGTAATGTTTTGAAGACATATTTAGGAGGAGCCAGAGAGTACCTGGGAGGCAGGATCAGTTCTGTGTCCTTCTTTCTCTGCACTGCGATCTATTCTAGCCCTCTCTGACTGTGCAGTCATCTGGCCCTGAGTGCACGGCCCCCCATGCATGCCCTGAGAGTAGCCACCTGCTCCTTGTGAGTCCCTATAAATGGAAAGCACACTTGGTACAACGTGCATGCAGAAAGGCTAGTTTACAGTGATGCACGATAATTATCCCTGAAGATTTCAGGTTTCAACTGTCACACACCTTGCACTTTTTTTTCCTGGTAGACTTTATTTTTTAGAGATTTAGGTTCACAGCAATATCGAGCAGAAAAGTACAGAGAGTTCCCATATATTCCCTGGCCTCACCTACATACAGTTTTCCCAATGATCAACATCCCCACCAAATGGTACATTTGTTATAATCGATGAACCTACACTGACACATCATTATCACCCCACATCCACAGTTTACATTAGGGTTCACTCTTGGTGGTGTACATTCTGTGGGTTTGGACAAGTGTATAATTGTATGTTATCCGCCATTATTGTGTTGTACAGAATACAGTCACTGTCTTAAAAGTCCTCTGTGCCCTGCCTCTTCATCTTTTCCTGCCAGCAACCCTTAAGAAGGACTGATTTTTTTATTTTGCTATCTTCATAATTTTGCCTTCTCCAGAGTATCATATAGTTGGAATCATATGGCATGTAGACTCTCTAGATTGGTTTCTTTCACTTAGTAATGTGCATTTTAGGTTCCTCTGTGTCTTTTCATGGCCTGATAGCTCATTTCTCTTTAGTATGGAATAATATTCCATTGTCTGGTTGTACAACAGTTTATTTATATCTTCACCTACTGAAGGACATCTTGGTTGCTTCTGAGTTTGGACAATTGTGAATAAAGCTGCTATAAACATCCATGTGCAGGTTTTTGTGTAGACATAAGTTTTCCACTCTGAGGAAATGCCAGGGAGCCCAAATGCTGGGTTGTATTGTAAGAATGTGCTTGGTTTTGTAAGAAACGGCCAAACCACCTTCCAAGGTGGCTGCACCATTTTCCATTCCCACCAGTGACTCCACATTCTCACCAGCATTTGGTGTTGTCAGTGTTACAGCTTTCGATTATTACAGCTTTCGATTATTCTCATAGGTGTGTCATTATCTCGTTGTTGTTTTTTTTGTTTTTTGTTTTTTTGTTTTTTTGCGGTACACGGGCCTCTCACGGTTGTGGTCTCTCCCGTTGTGGAGCACAGGCTCCGGATGCGCAGGCTCAGCGGCCATGGCTCACGGGCCCAGCCGCTCCGCGGTATGTGGGATCTTCCCGGACCGGGGCACGAACGCGTGTCCGCTGCGTTGGCAGGCGGACTCTCAACTACCACGCCACCAGGGAAGCCCTCGTTGTTTTTTTAACTTGCAGTTTCCTAATGACATATAATGTAGAGGGACTTCTCGTATACTTATTTGCCATTTTGTATATCTTCTTTGGCGAAGTGTCTGTTCAGATCTCATTTTGGTCATTTTTTAAGTGGGTTGTTAATTTTTTTAAGGTGGAGTTTTAAGAGTTCTTTGTATGTTTTGGATGACAGTCCTTTATCAGGTGTGTCCGTTGCAAATATTTTCTCCCAGTCTGTGGCTTGTCTTCTCATTCCCTTGCTCCCTCTCCTTTTTGTATCTAAGACAAACTTAAAAAAAAAAGATAAGTATTTCTGTGTCCATCTTCATGTGTAAGACAGCTATCCAAAAGCAACAGGAACTAAAATATTTGAGTTAATGTCATGTCAATTTCATGAGTTTAGTGAAAACTGCTTAGAAGAGTGCAGTTCTCATAATTAGGGGTGTAGATAAGAGTTAGTCATGACTAGTAGTACAAAAGGAGTTAAGGTATTTCCAGTAACATTTCTCCAATTGCTTTATTTTGGTGTTGATACGACTTTCATGAGAAATTCTTAGGTAAAAGCCTTTGGGAAGGGTTTGGATTAAATCAGTGGTTCTCAAGCCAGAGTGATTTTTGTCCACCAGGGAAAATTTGCCAGTGTCTGGAAACATGATGCCTGGGGGAGGGGAGACAGCACTAGTGGCATCTAGTGGGTAGAGGTCAAGGAGGTGCTAAACATGTGTGGTGCTCAGGACGGCCACCCCTCTCGTCCCCCACCTACAAAGAATGACCTGACCCTAAATGCCAACAGTGCCAAGGTTGAGAAATCCAAAATCAAATCAAATCAAATATATTCTCTTAGTATAACTCCTCTCAGCCATTAATATGCAGTTGGCTCAGTAAAAGATTGAAAGCAGGCTACAGTGAACAATATTTTCCGAATACATACATATCTGACAGACACTGGAGTTCTACCATGCACCAGGCTTCCTGAGTTTATCCATAAGTTATTATCGCAGACATGTTCTTTCCAAACCTTGGAAATTGAAGCTAATCCGTATATTTTAATTTTGTCTAATGTTAGTGATTGGCAAATAATCTAAACTATTTTCCACAGGGAAAACACTGCAAAAGAGAGCAGCATTTGCTTAGTCAATATAAAATATCTAAAACAGCCTTGCTAAAAACAGGTTAATGCTTTAAATGACACAATTGAACAAGACATAATTAGGGATAACTATTTCCTTCCTCTCATTTTAGAAGCACCATGAGCCATTGGCACAGGGGTGAGAGAGGGTGATTTCATGACTTCTACGTGGAATTTTCTTTTTCAGTGTTGCTATTAAGTTGTTCTTACACAAAATGATATCCAGTAGACCAAATTTCCTTACGGTCTGTAAATCCAGTTTGCAAAGAAGTTGTTTCATGGCCAAAGAAGTTGGCAATAATTAAATTACTGTTGCTGAAGTCCCTATTTCTTCTTTGAAGATAATATTTGGTATATGTACATGAAGTATGGAGAGAAGGGATTCATTTTAAAATGCATCTCTGGCCAAGATTCAAGAGTAGTGAGTTTTCCCATGCCCAAATGAATGGCCGATAATGATATATTTTCAATTCAATTCTATTTCTATACGTTTATGAGTACTCAGTACACTATGCTGGGTGCTAGAAGGACCAGAGAAGACTAATACGTGGTCCTTGTCTTTGAGAAGCTAGCAAATTAATGGAGGAGACGTGCACACTTAGTTACTGCAGCGTTAGCATGAAGGGCTGAGTATGAGCAGGTGAGTGACTTGTTTGGAATGTGGAAAGGACCACAGAGAAGATACCACTTAAATTGGCCCCTCACTGGGAGCGGGACTCAGAGAAGACAGACCTCGCAAGAAGCTAAGTGCCGATTCCCATGGCTAATTCAAAAGCAACTTGATTTCCTAACGACTGATTTCATCCTTTCTCGCCACCTGTTTTGTGCTGTTTCTCCAATAATTCAGTGAGAACTGGGTTCAACATTTAAACTCCACCTTTTTGGGGGCTTCCCTGGTGATCCAGTGGTTAAGACTGTGCTCCCAATGCAGGGGGACTGGTTGGGGAACTAAGATCCTGCATGCCATACAGCACGGCCAAAAAAAAAAAAAAGAAACAACCAAAAAACAACTCCACCTTTTTACTTGATTTCTGGCTTTTTGTTTACAAGTTTTGAACTATATACACACATAATTTGCTCTCCTTAAAAATATTAAAAATTACAAAGCAGATAGCTTTTACTCTCAGAACAATGTTTCTCTTTCCTTACATACTTGCTGAGTGGCTTTATTTTTTGAGTTTTTAAGAAATTTATTTTATTGAAGTATAATTGATTTACAATGTTGTGCTTATTTTTGCTGTACAGCAAAGTGATTCAGTGATATATATATATATGTGTGTGTGTATACATATATATGTATGTGTATACACACATATATATACATGCTTTTTCATATTATTTTCCATTATGTTTTGTCACAGGATATTGAATAAAGTTCCCTGTGCTATACAGTAGGACCTTGTTGTTTATCCATTCTATTTATAATAGTTTGCATCTGCTAACCCCAAACTCCCAATCCATCCTCTTTATGCATTTTTAATGTCACATTTTTTGCCGTGGCAATTTTTTTTAACAACTTTATTGGAGTATAATTGCTTTACAGTGGTGTGTTAGTTTCTGCTTTATAACAAAGTGAATCAGTTATACGTATACATATATCCCCATATCTCTTCCCTCTTGTGTCTCCCTCTCTCCCACCCTCCCTATCCCACCCCTCTAGGTGGTCACAAAGTACCGAGCTGATCTCCCTGTGCTATGCGGCTGCTTCCCACTATCTGTCTATTTTATGTTTGGTAGTGTATATATGTCCATGCCACTCTGTCACTTTGTCCCAGCTTACCCTTTCCCCTCCCCGTGTCCTCAAGTCCATTCTCTAGTAGGTCTGCGTCTTTATTCCCATCTTGCCCCTAGGTTCTTTATGACCATTTTTTTGTTTGTGTGTTTTTAGATTCCATATATATGTGTTAGCATACGGTATTTGTTTTTCTCTTTCTGACTTACTTCACTCTGTATGACAGACTCTAGGTCCATCCACCTCACTACAAATAACTGCTGAGTGGCTTTAGATAACAATCTATGTAATCTTTGAAAAAACCAGGTTCTTTGGACATAATGAACAGTTTCATCTTTATATTTCTGTAGCAGGGAATATAGTACAATATTCAGTATGCAAAAATGGATTGTATAAGGAAATGAAGAAACTGCAACTTGAAATAGCATAACAAAAAGAATCTTATTTCACAATTGATGATTAATGATAAAGAATATCATTAGGAAAAATAATGCTTCTGTTTTGAGTGGATGTGCAAAGTTACTGCAAGCTCACCTGTTTGTATCACATTTACATCCTACATAACATAAAATTCAGCAATGGTCTGAGTATTAGAGAATCTTGAACTTATTACTCAAAGAACATAATGTTCTTTCTGGATATTGTGACTTTTTCTTTTCGTTTTTTTAGTTGTATTGAGATATACTTGACATACAGCACTGTACAAAGTTAAGGTGTACGGCATAATGACTTACATATATTGTGAAATGATCACCACGATAAATTAACATCCGTCATCTCATATAGACATAGAAAAAAAGAAAAAATGTTTTTGCCTTGTGATGAACACTTTTAAAACCTACTCTCTTAGCTTTTATATATATATCACATTTCAGTGTTAACTATAGTCATTGTGTTGTACCTTATATCCCAGGACTTATTTATATCGTAACTGGAAGTTTGTACATTTTGACCACCTTCATCCAATTTCCTCACCCCTCACACCCAAGCCCTCTGGAAAACACAAAGCTGATTTCTTTGTATAAGTTTGTTTGTTTTTAGATTCCACATATAAGTGAGATCATAAAGTATTTGTCTTTCTCTGTCTGACATTTCACTTAGCACAATGCCCTCAAAGTCCATCCATGTTGTCACAAATGAGACAAATGATGGGATTTCCTTGATATTTAATGACTGAATTTTATACACACACACACACACACACACACACACACACACACACACACACACACATATATATATACCAAATCTTGATCTATTCATCCACTAATGCATCAATGGACACTTAGGTTGTTCCCATGCTTTGGTTATTGTAAATAATTTTGCAGTAAACATGGAAGAGTGGATGTCTCTTTGACATAGTGTTTTGTTTTCTTTGGAAATACACCCAGAAGTAGAATTGCTGGATCATATGGGAGCTCTATTTTTAATTTTTTGAGGAGCCTCCATACTATGTTTTCCACAGTGGCTGCACCAATTCAGAATCCAACCAGCAGTGTACAAGTGTTCTCTTTTCTCTACATCCTGTCCAGCGTTTGTTATTTCTTGTCTTTTTGATGATGGCCATTCTAACAGGCATGAGGTGACATCTCATTATGGCTTTGATTTGCATTTCCTTGATGATTAGTGATGTTAAGTACTTTTTCGTGTATCTGTTGGCCATTTATATATCTTCTTTGGAAAAAAGTCTATTCAGGCTTAGCTCATTTTTTAAAGTGGATTATTTATGGGTTTCCGCTGTTGAATTGTATACATTCTTTCTTTATTTTGGATATTAACCCCTTATCGAATATATGATTTGCAAACATTTTCTCCCATTTTGTAGCATTCTTTTCAAGTTTGCTTTTTCATTGATCATTCCTTTTGCTGTGCAGAATCATTTTAGTTTGATGTTAGTCCTGTGTGTTTATTTGGGATTTTGTTGCTTATGCTTTTTATGTCATATTTAAAAATTCCTTGCCAAGACCCATGTCAAGGGGCTTTTGCCCTATGTTTTCCTCTAGGAGTTTTATGGGTTTTAGTCTTACATTTAAGTCTTTAATACATTTTGAGTTAATCTTTATGAGTGGTATAAAGGTCTAATTTTATTCTTTTACTAGTGGATGTCCAATTCTCCCAGCACCATTTATTGAAGAGGCTGTGTTTTCTCCATTGAGTATTCTTGGCTCCCTTTTTAGATATTAGTTGACTGTAAATGCTTGGGTTTATTTCTGGGTTCTCAATTCTGTTCCATTGGTTTATGTGCCTGTTTTTGTATGTACCATACTGTTTTGTTTACTGTAGCTTGAAATCAGGAAGTGTGATACTTCCCATTTTGTTCTTCTTTCTCAGTATTCTTTGGCTCTTTGGGGTCTTTTTTGGTTCATATAAATATTATGATTGTTGTTTCTACTTCCATAAAAAATGCCATTAAAATCTTGATAGAGATTACATTGAATCTATAGATGGATTTGGGTAGTATAGACATTTTAATAATATTAATTTTTGTAATCCATGAGCACAGGGTACTTTGACAATTATGTGTGTCAATTTCTTTCACCAATATTTTGTAGATTTTAGTGTAGAGATCTTTTACCTCCTTGGTTAAATTTAGTCTTAAATATTTTATTGTTTTTGATGCTATTGTAAATGGAATCATTTTCTTTCTTTCTATTGCAGATAATTCATTGTTAGTGTATAGAAATGCTACTGATTTTTATATGTTAATTTTCTAACCTACAGCTTTACTAAGTTAGTTGATTAGATCTAACAGCTTTTTGGTGGGTGTCATTAGGATTTTCTATATATAATATCCTGTCATCAGCACAGACAATTTTACTTCTTTCTTCCTTACTCTGATTCCTTTTGTTTCTTCTTCTTGCCTAATTGCTGTGGCTGGGAGTTCCAGCTCTATTATTGAATAGAATTGATGAAAGTGGGTACCCTTGTCTTGTTTCTGATCTTACAGGAAAGCTTTTAATCTTTCACCACTGAGTATGATATTAGCTGTAGGCTTGTCATATATGGCCTTTATTATGTTGAGGAATGTTTCTTTATACCTAATTTATTAGGAGTTTTAATCATGAACAGATGTTGAGTCTTATCAAATGCTTTTTCTCTGTCAGTTGAGATGATTTTATGATTTTTTTCTATTAATGTGATATGTCACATTTATTGGTATGCCTCAGTTGAGCTATCCTTTCATCCCAGGGATAAATCCCACTTGATCATGGTGAATGATCCTTTTAATGCGCTGCAGTGTGGTTTTGTTTTTTTTTAATGAAACATGTTTACAACTATCCACCTGCTTTCTTTTTCTGATTCACTTTAATTTAGTAAAAAGTAGGGTAGAGAAGGAGGTATACTCCACCAGTTCATAATACATTCTTGTAATTAATAAACCACAGGTGATTTATTCCTTTAGAAATAGAATTCTCCTAATCAATTAATAATGTAGAATTTAAAAATCAGTTTGAAAATAATCTCAATTTAATAATCTAAGTGTTTATTTATGAATAGATGTGAACACTTCTGTTGATACTTAAATTGAAAAACTTCATTCTTTTTTTTCTAGAAAATTTAAGCACTGATGGAATATACATTGTATGAAATGGGCCAATAGACATCAAGTTAGTAACTGGCTTTGGGCCTGTAAATCACTAGTAAATATCTCATAACTTTATCATATACATTAAGTGTGAGTGTTGTAAAGATAAGAGATTGGGACCAAGAGGGATGCTTCTCTCTTGCATTGGTTACAAACATTGTTTTCTGACAAATAAAAGTAGATGAAAAGTTTCTAAAGCCATCAAGTAAGTGCTCATTATGAATCATTCACCTATAATGTGTGAAAAATAGCCCATGCTAGTTTGAAATTTTGTTTTCACTTTAAAGATAGGAAATGTATGATAAGTTCACGGAGAAGTACTGTAGATTAGAATAGAGAAATACTTGGAAGAAATTCTAAAATCAATGAACATTAGTTAAAAGATAAAATAAGTGTACACAAGTAATAACTTTCTTTTCTCCAACAATAATTTTTAAATTATAGGAGTCATAATTTGTAAATTTCCTCTTTACACACTCTGTTTTTTGTCTTTTCACATTACTGACTTCTGCTCATACTTAACCCTTGTTTTGACATATTATTGCTGTATTTTAAAGTCACCAGAAATTACAAAAGTTTTAACATTTTGAATAGAAAAAAAATGAGTACAAATTTTACTTTTATTGGAAAGCAATTCCAGAAAATTATTTTATTGAATATTAAATATTTGTTGCAAATTAATGATTTTTAACAGGAGAAAATTGTTCTGCAAGTAAAAAATTTTTCATTTTAAACACTGAACTTTTATTTTAAGTAATGTTTCTAATACTCTCAAACAAATTATCAACGAACATAATACCCAATCTCTAAAGAGATGATTCCAAAAAGTCTTACCACCATATTAAGTTTATAATAGTATTATAAAAAATAGTTGTAATAAATCTTAACCAACTTCTTCAAATTTTGTTGTTCGGAATCATGGTTAAAAGGCTAAAATTACATTTGATATATTATCAAGTACGAAGTGGACTTCTAAGGGTAAAAAACGCAGTCTATCGAAAAGGAGTTTCACCTTTGACCTGCTCCAGTGAGAGCAGTGAGCATGAACAGGCTTTGGGAAAGGCAGTAAAACTATTACTTTTCCTCCCTCTTTAGCTTTTCCGGGACAGAAAAAGGAGAAGGCAAAATACGGAAGGCCATGCATGACAAGCAACCGCAAACCACTGTGAAAGGGAGTCTTTGGTATCTGAGATGACAGAATCAGATAAAGACAAAAGGATGCAGTGGCCGAGGGAGAGCTTCTTTCTGTAAGGCAGTCCTTCCCGCTCACATCTGAGTAAATGCTCTTGTGCGAATACGAGGAGGAAATCAATGTTTTGGTGTTCAATATTCAGCTCGGGGGCAGAAAAAAGGCTCTCATTTCTGGAGTATTAGTCACAGATGTTAGCAGAATTATCTGTGTTACTTGAACAAAGTTTTATAGAGGAGTTGTGCATATGGGTTTTATAATTTTGTAGTTACAAAATTATACTAATGGGAATTGTAGGATTTGTACAACCCGATTCCTTTCCATTTTTACTTAATTTCAGTAAGTTGCTGTTTTCTGGCAAAGCAGTAAGGCAATATTAAAATATGAGCTGTATAATATCATGTAAGTCTTGAGAAGCTCATACACTTTGAATGAACCCTTAACTACAACTTTAGGAAGGTGAAAATGACAAGAGGAGGAATGAATAAGTTTGTGAGGTGAACAAAAGAAGTTCAAGTGAGCTACAACCTTCACTTCAGGGAATGAATCTATTTAGTGTACTTCGTGGAGAAAAGGTTTGAAATGGGTCTCTCTCAGGAGCAAGTGACCAGTAGAAAGATGTAGCTGGACAATGAAGCATGTGGCTAGAAAATTTTGAAAATTTCAACCTAAAACTTACCATTCTCAGGTTTTCAAGGGTTCATAAAATAAAGGGAATGTGGCCAAGTGGAAAAAGGATAAATACGTAATTCATGAAGCAGCCCTTTCTGACATACCCTGCTGCTTTTGGCTCCTAAAAATAGATCAGTTAAGGGCAACATGTAATAATTTCCTTCAGAAAAGTGGTAAAGATATATTTTATTTGGAAGTGTTCTAAATTTTCTCAGCATAAGCTATAGAGGAATCTTCAGCTTATTTTAGAGAAAGACACGGGGTATTATGCAGAATATATTTGAAATAACTTTCTTTTCCCCTGTGGCATTATTAGCATCTAGCTGGAAAGCATTGCATGCTTCTTTGCTTCACTGTGTTCAGTGTAAATTACCAGGGTGGAAAGTGCCCTTACTAATATATTTAAAATACAATTTAGAGCGATGCTTTTTTTTTTTTTTTGCAGACAGCATATTTGACATGGTATCTTCAACTGGGGGTAAAGATATTAACCATCAATTTGAAATCCAGAGAATGTAGTGACACATCAAGTAACATAAGAAATCATTTCAGAATAATACAGAATTTAAAACTTGACCTGCATAAGTGAATCCACTATCACTCTTCTCTAAATTCTAGCCTTCTGATACATTTTCAAATATGCTAAATTTGTAAAGTATAACAATACAGAAGTATTAAATCTACCTAGAAACTATTTTTTAATATAACATTATGTTTACACTTGCTTACACCTATTTTCTTTATATCAATTAGATTACTTGCATTGCATGAACTTGAAACTATAGTATTTGAAATTTTACCATCATTTTGAGGTTAAGCATTACAAAATATTTCATCCCAGTGATACTTGCATCTACAAATAACTGCATTAATTTTGGAAGTGTAATGATTTTGAAAAATATAAAATGAATATACAATCAGAATGATTAAATTTACTTAACTTTTTAACATTGCCCAGTAAAAAATCTTCAATGTTATTAGTTTTATAAAACATTTTAATTTATGCTGTAAATTAGCATAATCTTATTAATTTTCATCTATCTCCAAAGAAGTACCATCTTTACGAAAACATTCGTACCAAAAATCTATAGCCTATAGACTTCTGGTAGTCTACCTGTCAGTTCTGATTATTTTCAGTAATCCAGTTATTTCACTGACCTACTTTTTCAATGACTACTAACCTTTCTAGGCAAAAATCAAAGGTTTATTTTTTTCTTGGTGGTAGATGTATTTCTTGCCTAGGATTATTGATAATTTAGTTAACATATTTATAAAGCTAACATTTTTATATATTCATAATAAAATAATGAATTATCTACATTTCTCTACTATTGAGACACATTATCATATGTGTTTCATGAGTAATTTCCATCCATTGTATACCTCTGAAAAGAATAAAAAATAAGAATGAATGTATACGTCAAAATATCTTCAAAGTATAAAAAATCCTGAATTAATTTAAGGTATTATTGGCACTTTCTAAGGCAAGATAGTTAAATTAAAATTGGTTCTTATGAATATAGTTTCAAATTTTGAGAATTATGGAGTTTGGTTTTTAATCCATTTTCATATCATCTGATGACTTCACTGAGCTTAATTGTACAAAGTGCATGTTAATCTATTTTCACACACACACACACACACACACACACACACACACACACACACACCTATTTGCATCTGTCTTATTTGAAATGGCAAAGATGTGCCACTGCTGATTAACATGGTTCCCTTACTACTCATGTTGTGAACTTGGAAACTGCTGGTGGCAGATGACTCTGGTAACATTGCTCTGCAATGTTTTTGATAATTGTGGAGTCCTGTTCAGTAACCATTGAGAAAAAAAAAGTAAACATCCCTTATTTTATAAGAGCAGCATAGGTACATAACATTAATACCTGTATTAATGTATATTGAATGTGTACTGAAATGCTAACTAGTCCATCACATCCTCCATTGCAGCACAGAAACAGTTACAGATTAATTCAGATCTTCAGTCTCACAACGGGTTCTTAATGCTTGCCTTTGGTAAATTTTTACAGGAAATAGAGTAAATTCACCTCATGCTAATATGGATTCTTCTTTCATAAGAGTTGCGTTATCTGCTGTCCTTTGAGCATACCCATAACGTACAATGTTAAAACGAGATGGCTATAATTGGTAAATAGGTCAATAAGAGCACAGTTCAGAAGACAGCCAGCTCATGCTGTCATTTGTTCTCATCCTTCCCATAATGGTGATGTTTGCTTCGCAGGTTAAAAGTTGCTTCTGTGAAAGGCAACATTTGAATTGTATACAAAGCCGTTGGACAAGGATGACAGGGTTCTTAACAAGAAAGGATAGAACAAGGACTAGCCAACCCCAATGTGTCTATTATAATAAAATTCAAAAGAAAGAGCTAATCTAAGCAATGATATGAAATGGAAAGTGTATACATTTGAGAGGAAAATAGGTGAGGGATGATCACAAAATGATTTACAACCTAAAAATTATTGTGGTATTCATGATAGGGAGAAATTAACTTTGTTTCACAGTAAAAACAGGAAAAATTAACTCTCCTGATTTATGCCTTTTGGGGTCCCCTCATTTGTAAACCTCCTCAAAAGTCTTCTGTAAATAGCTGATGTATCAGCAATGGAAAAATGCTTTCATATTTAATTTTAGAGAGAGAATATTTAAAGGGCAATTGCTAGATGATTTGCCATCATCTAGTGGGTTCTTAGGTAATATTTAATTAGATTTAGCTAGAGGAATTAGATGCAACTAGACCCAGTTCACCTGATTTGGAGTTAAAGCAAAATCCTGAGACTTAATTTGTACAGGGATAAAGAAAATATCGTATAAGTCAACGTTAAAATTAACCACAATAATGGTCCTTAATTTAGGGGCCTAAAAGGCTAATACATCTCAACCTTAATAATCATGGAAATTTGTTATGTTGAAGCTGTAGGAAGGAATCCCTTTTAGTGAGGAATCCACCAAAGTAAAACAAACAAACAAAAATAGGTTGTGTTTAGTTGTTTCACAAAGCAAGCTTTGTTCACATTGCTGATGAATATTCTAGGGCAGAGCTTTTTTGCTGCTAAAGAAAAATAATCTAAGTTTTATCCTTTACCCTATAGCAGGACATGCTTTCAGAAAATATCAATAATTTCCTCTGTTACCTTTATGTTTTCCCCAAAGTCTTTCCCTGTGTGGCCATGAACTACTATGGTTTTAATAGAATTAAGAGTTTATATCAGCTCAAGTGTGCTAAATAAGATGTGTAAATGGAAACCAAGCTAACCTTAAATTAAGATTTTTAATCTCCGTGTGTTTTCATTATTCTCTAGACTCTGAAGTGTTTTCCTGAACATTAGTGATGTTGAGCATCTTTTCATGTCATTGTTGACCATCTGTATGTTTTCTTCGGAAAAATATGTTTGTTCAGGTCCTTTGCTCAGTTTTTTTTTTTTTTTTTTTTGCGGTGTGTGGGCTTCTCACTGTTGTGGCCTCTCCCGCAGTGGAGCACAGGCTCCGGACGCGCAGGCTCAATGGCCATGGCTCACGGGCCCAGCCACTCCGTGGCATGTGGGATCTCCCGGACCGGGGCACAAACCCGCATCCCCCACATCGGCAGGCGGACTCCCAATGACTGCGCCACCAGGGAAGCCCCTTTGCCCAGTTTTTAATCAATTTTTTATATTAAGTTTCATGAGTTCTTTATATATATTCTGGATATTAACCCCTTACTGGATATATGATTTTCAATATCTTCTCCCATACAGTAGATTGCCTTTTCATTTTGCTACTGGTTTTCTTCACTGTGAAAAACCTTTTTAGTTTCAGGTAGTCTCATTTGTTTATTTTTGTTTTTGAGGCTCTTGCCTGAAGAAACAGATCCAAAAAAATTTCACAAACTATAATGTAGAAGAGCTGACTGCCTTTGCTTTCTTCTAGGAGTTTTGTGGTTTCTGATCTTATATTCAAGTGTTTAGCCTATTTTGATTTTATTTTTATATATGGTGTAATATGCTGGTCTAGAGTCATTTTTTTGCTTGTAGTTGCCCAGTTTTCCTAACACCATTTACTGAAGTGACTCTCTTTTCCCCATTGTATACTCTTGCCTCCTTCATCATAAATGACCAAATGTCTGTGGGTTTATTTCTGGGCTCTCTATTCTATTCCATCAATCGATGTGTCTGTTTTGCACCAGTACCATATTGCTGTGATGATTATAGCTTTTCAGTATAGTTTGAATCAAGGCACATGATATTCCCAGTTTTGTTCTTCTTTTTAAAGATTGCTTTGGCTATTTGTCATACTTTGTGGTTCAATACAGTTTTTAGGATTATTTCTTCTAGTTCTGTGAAAATTGCTATTGATATTTTGACAGGTTTGCATTGACTCTGTATATATCTTTGGGTATTATGGGAAGTTTAACAATACTAATTCTTCCAATCTATGAAGGTAGGATCTTTCCATTTATTTGTGGCATCTTTAATTTCTTTCATCTGTGTCTTATAGTTTTCAGAGTACAGGTCTTTCATCTTTATGGTCAAATCTATTTCTAGGTGTTTTATTCTTTTTGATGCAACTATAAATTAAATTATTTAAATTTATCTTTCTGATAGTTTATTAGTGCACAGAAATACAACAGATTTCTGTATATTAATTTTGTCTCCTGCAAATTTACTGAATTCATTTATTAGTTCTAGTAGTCTCATGGTAGAGTTTTTAGAGTTTTCTATGTAAAATGCCATATAATCTGCAAAGAGTGACAGTTTTACTTCTTCCTATCCAATTAGGCTATCTTTTTTGTTCTTGTCTAATTGCTCTGGCTAGGACTTCCAAAACTATGTTGAATAAAAATGGCAAGAGTGGGCATCCTTGTCTTGTTCCTGATCTTAAGAAAAACGGTTTTAGCCATTTATGATTGAGTCTGATATTAGCTCTGGGTTTGTCATATGTGGCCTTTATTATGTTAATGTACATTTCCTCTATACTCACGTTGTTGAGAGGTTTTTGTTTGTTTGTTTGTTTTTTACCATAAATGAGTTTTAAATTTTGTTAAAGGCTTTTTCTGCATCTATTGAGATGATCATATAATTTTATCCTCATTTTGTTAATACAATATATCACACTGACTGATGTGTGGATGTTGAATCATCCCTGCATCACTGGAATAAATCCCACTTGATCATGGTGTATGATCCTTTTAACGTGTTTTTGAATTTGGTTTGCTGATATTCTATTGAGGGCTTTTGCATCTATGTTCAACAGGAATATAGACCTATAACATTCTTTTTTTGTGGTGTCCTTGTTTGGTTTTGATATAAATGTAATGTTGGCCTCATAGAATGAATTTGGAAGCTTTCTTCCTCTTCAATATTTTGGAATAGTTTAAGGATAAATGTTAACTCTTCTTTAAATATTTGGTAGAATTCCCCTGTAAAGTCATCTGGTCCTAGACTTTCGTTTGCTGAGGTTTTTTGTTGTTGCTGTTCTACTGATCCAAATTCATTATTAGTAATTTATCTATTCATATTTTCTATTTTTTTAAAATTCAGTCTTAGAAGATTGTATGTTTCTAGGAATATATCCAATTCCTCTATATTTTCCAATTTGTGGTGTATAATTGTTTGTAGTGGTCCCATATGCTCTTTTTATTTCTGTGGTATCAGTTGTAACGTCTCTTTAATTTCTGATTTTATTTATTTGGTCTCTCTCTCTCGCTCTCTCTCTCTCTCTCATTGGGCTAAAGGTTTGTCAATTTTATATATCTTTTCAAAGAATCTGCTCTTAGTTTCATTGATCTCTTCTAACTTTTTTTCTCTATTTCATTTATTTCTGTCTGATCTTTATTATTTCCTTCCTTCTACTAATGTTGGGCTTTGTTTGTTCATTTTTTTTCTAGTTCCTTTAAGTGTAAGCTTTATTTATTTGAGATTTTACTTATTTCTTGAGGCAGACTCATATGTCTATAAACTTCCCTCTTAGAACTATTTTTGCTGTGTCCCGTAGATTTTAGAAGGTTTTGTTTCCATTTCACTTTTTTTTTTCTTCCTTTTTATTTCTTCAATGGCCCATTGATTGTTAGTCGCATGTTGTTAAGCCTCCATGTGTTTGGGTTTTCTCCTAGTTTTCTTCTTCTGGTTGATTTCTAGTTCATACTCTCAAAATCGGAAAAAAATGCTTGATATGACTTCAATCTTAAATTTATCGACACTTGTTTTGTGGCTTAATATGTGATCTATCACATATTAAAGCTCCAGGTGTATCTGAAAAGAATGTTTATTCTGCTGTTTTGGATGGAATGTTCTGTATATGTCTATGAAGTCGATCTGTTATAAAGTATCATTTAAGGCCAATGTTTCCTCTTGATTTTCTGTCTGGATGATCTGTCCATTGTTGTAAGTGGGGTATTAAAGTCCCCACTATTATTGTATTATTATAAATTTCTCTTTTTATGTGTGTTAATAATCTGCTTTATATATTTAGGTGCTCTTATGTTGGGTGTATAAATATTTGCAAGTGTTATATCTTCTTGTTGTATTGATCCTTTTATCATTATATAACGTACTTCTTTGTCTCTTATTACAACCTTTGTTTTATTACTTTTTTCATTTATATTTCCCTTTATTTTTTTTGCTTCCAGAATAGCTAGTCAATTCATTAACTTTTTTTTTTTAATAGATCTTTATTGGAGTATAATTGCTTCACAATACTGTGTTAGTTTCTGTTGTACAACAAAGTGAATCAGCAATAGGCACACATATGTCTTCATGTCCCCTTCCTCTATAGGCTCCCTCCCATCCTCCCTATCCCAACCCTCTAGGTCATCACAAAACCCCGAGCTGATCTCCCTGTACTATGCTGCTGCTTCCCACTAGCTAATATTTTACATTCAGTAGTCTATATATGTCGATGCTACTCTCACTTCAACCCAGCTTACCCCTCCCACCCAGTGTCCTCAAGTCCATCCTCTATGTCTACATTTTATTCCTACCCTACAACTAATTTCATCAGTACCATTTTTCTTTTTTGTTTTTTAGATTCCATATATATGCATTAGCATACAGTATTTGATTATTTCTATCTGACTTACTTCACTCTGACAGTCTCTGGGTCCATCCACCTCACTACAAATAACTCAATTTCGTTTCTTTTTATGGCTGAGTAATCTTCCATTGTATATATGTGCCATATCTTCTTTATTCATTCATCTGTTGATGGACATTTAGGTTGGTTCCATGTCCTGGCTATTGTAAATAGTGCTGCAATGAACATTGTGGTACATGCCTCCTTTTGAATTACGGTTTTCTCAGGGTATATGCCCAGTAGTGGGATTGCTGGGTCATATGGTAATTCTATTTTTACATTTTTAGGGAACCTCCATACTGTTTTTCATAGTGGTTGTATCAATTTACATTCCCACCAACAGTGCCAGAGGCTCTCCTTTTCACCACTCTTTCCAGCATTTATTGTTTCTAGATCTTTTGATGATGGCCATTCTGACTGGTGTGAGATGATACCTCACTGTAGTTTTGATTTGCATTTCTCTAATAAGTAGTGATGTTGAGCATCTTTTCATGTGCCTGTTGGCCATCTGTATGCCTTCCTTGGTGAAATGTCTATTTAAGTCTTCCACCCATTTTTTCACTGGATTGTTTGTCTTTTTGATATTGAGCTCCATGAGCTGTTTGTATATTTTGGAGATTAATCCTTTTTCTGTTGTTTCATTTGCAAATATTTTCTCCCATTCTGAGGGTGGTCTTTTTGTCTTGTTTATGGTTTCCTTTGCTGTGCAAAAGCTTTTAAGTTTAATTAAGTCCTGTTTGTTTATTTTTGTTTTTATTTCCGTTATTCTAGGAGGTGGGTCAAAAAAGATCTTGCTGTGGTTTATGTCAAAGAGTGTTTTTCCTATGTTTTCCTCTAAGAGTTTTATAGTGTCTGGTCATACATTTAAGTTTATAATCCATTTGGAGTTTATTTTTGTGTATGGTGTTAAGGTGTGTTCTAATTTCATTCTTCTACATGTAGCTGTCCAGTTTTCCCAGCACCATTTATTGAAGAGGCTGTCTTTTCTCCATTGTGTGTTCTTGCCTCCTTTGTCATAAATTAGATGCCTATATGTGTGTGGGTTTATCTCTTGGCATTCTATCCTGTACCATGATCTATATTTCTGTTTTTGTGCCAGTACCATACTTTCTTGATCACTGTAGCTTTGTAGTATAGTTTGAAGTTGGAGAGCCTGACCCCTCCAACTCCATTTTTCTTTCTCAAGATTGCTTTAGCAATTTGGGGTCTTTTGTGTTTCCTTATGAATTGTAAAATTTTTTGTTCTGATTCTGTGAAGAATGCCATTGGTAGTTTGATAAAGATTGCATTGAATCTGTAGATTGCTTTGAGTAGCATAGTCATTTTCACAATATTCATTCTTCCCATCCAAGAACATGGTATATTTCTCCATCTGTTTATATCATTTTTGATTTCTTTCATCACTGTTTTATAGTTTTCTGAGTACAAGTCTTTCACCTCCTTAGACAGGTTTATTTTGATGTATTTTGTTCTTTTTGTTGCAGTGGTAAATGGGAGTGTTTCCTCAGTTTCTCTTTCTGATTTTTCATTGTTGGTGTATAGGAATGCTAAAGATTTCTGTGCATTAATTTTGTATCCTACAACCTTACCAAGTTCATTGATTAGTTCTAGTAGTTTTCTGGTGGCATCTTTAGGATTTTCTATGTATAGTATCATGTCATCTGCAAACAGTGACAGTTTTACTTCTTCTTTTCCAATTTGTATTTCTTTTATTTCTTTTTGCTCTCTGATTGCCGTGGATAAAATTTCAAAAAATATGTTGAATAACAATAGCGAGAGTGGACATCCTGCTCCTCCTGGAGGGCCATCTCCTGTCTCTCCTCAGCCTCCTTCATATGCCCCCAGGACAAATGAAGCCAGGGAGAGGGGGTCCTTGGAGGGCAGGGGACCAGCCTGGGAGCTGAGCAGGCTCCCTGGGCCCAAATGGGTGTGGCAATCACCCTCCACTCCTCTCCCATTCCTCCTGGTGGGTCCCTCCCACTGGCCTCTCCTGATCTCCCCAGCCTCAGGGGCGCCGATCCTGTCTGGCCTCCACTTCTCCTCCCCGCTCAGTCCTCCCACATCCTACTGTTTCACTTGGGGGTTCTTCCCATCTCCTTGGGTGTGAGTGTCCCCCCACCAGCAGCCAGCATGCACCCTAGTTGTGGGGAGATGCTAAGTCAGCATCTTCCCGCTCCACCCACAATCTTTGTTTTAAAGTTTAATTTGCTGATATAAGTATTGTTATCTCAGCTTTCTTTTTGTTTCCATTTGCATGGAATATCTTTTTCCATCTCTTCATTTTACTGTTTTCTGGTTGTTTTTTGTAGTTCTTTTCTGTTCCTTTTTTCTCTTGGTCTTCCCTTGTGATTTGACGATTTTCTTTAGTATTATGTTTAGATTGCATTCTCTTTATTTTTTTATATGTATTATAGGTTTTTGGTTTGCAGTTGTCATGAGATTTGTGTATAACTATATATATATATATATATATATATCAGTTTATTTTAAGTTGATCACTTAAATACCTTTTAAAAACTACAGTTTTATTCCCTCACCCCACATTTTACTCTGACATGATATTTTACATCTTTTTGTTTGTGTATCTCTTTACTAATTATTATAGTTTTAGTTTATTTTATTACTTTGTCTTTCGACTTTTATACTAGCCTTGTAAGTGGTTGACCCACTACCTTGACTATATGTTTGCTTTTACCAATGTGTTTTTTCCTTTCATACATTTCCTTATTTCTAGCTATGGACTTTTCTTTTCTGCTTAAAGAAGTCTCTTTAGCATTTCTTGTATGGCCAGTTTAGTGGTGGTGAACCCCTTTAGCTTTTGCTTGTCTGTGAGCCTCTTTATCTCTCCTTCAACTCTGAATGATAACATTTCCAGGTAGACTATTCTTGGTTGTAGGGTTTTTTTTGTTTTTTGTTTGTTTGTTTGTTTTTAATTCAGCCCTTTGATAAAGTTCCACTCCATTCTGGCCTGTATAGTTTCTGCTGAAAAAATCAGCTTATATTGTTACGGGCGTTCCCTTGTATGTAACTAGTTGTTTTTCCTTGCTGCCTTTAAGATTCTTTCTTTACCTTTAACTTTTGACATTTTAATTATAATGTTTGTTTGTATGGGTCTCTTTGGGCTCATCTGTTTGAGACTCTGTGCTTCCTGTACTCGGATATCTGTTTCCTTCATTAGGTTATGGAAATTTTCAGTTAATATTTCTTCAAATAAGTTTTATGTCTCTTTCTCTCTTCTTCTGGTACCTCTGTAATGCAATTTTTAGTATGTTTGATGTTCTCTCAGAGATCCCTTAAACTATCCTTATTTTTTTAAATTATTTTTTTTCTTTTTGCTGTTCCAAATGGGCAAGTTCTTCTACCCTGTCTTCCAGATGGCTGATTCATTCTTCTGAATCATCTATTCTGGTACTGACTCAATCTAATGTATTTTTCATTTCAATTATTGTATTCTTAAGTTCTAATTGGCTTTTTAAAAATATTTTCTGCCTTTTTGTTGAAGTTATCACTGTCTTCATCCATTCTTCTGAGTGTGGTAAGCATCTTTATCACTGTGACTTTAAATTCTTTTTCAGATAGATTATCTTCATTTCATTTAGTTCATTTTCTGACACTATATCTTGTTCTTTTATGTGGAACATATTCTGTTGTCTCCTCATTTAGCCTAACTTTCTGTGTTTGTTTCTATGTACCAGGTGGATCCATATGTCTCCTGGTCTTGAAGGAGTAACCTTACATAGAAGGTTTCCTGTGGGGCCCCAAAGAGCAATTCCCCCTCTTTATCTTTGATTATCTGTAGTTTGAAAATGATATGCCAGTGTGTGTTTTTTTGGCATGTATCCTGCTTCATGCTCTGTGAGCTTCCTGGATCTGTGGTTTGGTATCTGACCTTTATTTAAGGAAATTCTCAGTCATTATTGTGTCAAATATTTCTCCTCTTCCTTTTTCTCTTTCTTCTCCTCTGGTATTCCCATTATGTGTATATTACACCTTTTGTAGTTGTTTCATAATCCTTGGATATTCTGTTTTATATGAGTCTTTGTTCTCTTAGCTTTTCAGTTTTTGAGGATTCTGTTGATGTATCCTCCAGACCAGAGATTCCTTCTTCAGCTGTATCTAGTCTACTAATAAGCCCATCAAAGGATTTCTTCCTCTTACAGTATTTTTGATCACTAGCATTTCTTTTTGGTTCTTTCTTAGAATTTCCATGTTTCTGCGTACATTGGCCATCTGTTCTTGCATGTCATCTACTTTATCCATCAGTGCCCTTAGCATATTAATCATAGTTATTTTAAATTCCTGGTCTGATAATTCCAACGTTCCTGCCATGTCTGGTTCTAATGCTTGCTTGGTCTTTTCAAATTGTGTTTTCTGTATTGTGGCACGCATAGTAACTTTTTCTTGATAGCCATACATGATGTGCTGGGTAAAAGGAACTGCTCTAAATAGCCCTTTAGTAATGTGGTTGTGAAGTCCAGGTGGAGGGGATGTGTTTCTATTCCTATAATTAGGTCTCAGTCTTTTAGTGAGCCTATGCCCTAGGGTGCAAACTTCAGAAGAGTTTCTCGGGTTTTTTTTTGTTTGTTTGTTTGTTTGTTTTTTCTCACAGCTTAGATGGGACAGGATGGGTAGAATGGGCTGGAGTTGGGTATTTCCCTTTTGCAGGTAGTTAAGGTCTGATCATCACTCAGCAGGTCAGGTTCTGGTTAACTAGCTTCCCCTGTGGGCAGACTTGTTAAAAAACAGTTCTCTGGCAAATTTCAAAATGGTTCCTTTTCTCCTCCCGCTGCTGTAAGCACAAGGGAATTTTTCTCTGCTATTTACTGTGGGAACGTGATTGAGCTCCTGGGAGTAAATCTCACAATATTATGGGGTCTGCCTGTGACTGGGTTGGCCTGGATTTTTTAACTCTCAAAGAGTCGTCTGTGCTGAGCCTCCAGTAATTTGTCAATTACGTTTCCAATGTTTCTACCCCCACGCTGCTGTGCACAGTGGTTCTAACTCAGGTCTCTGCTCTTGTGAGCTGTTAATCCACTTATTCGCCTGTCCTTTTTCTCCAGTCTTGGGGATAGTGTTTTTCCCTGTGCCCTCCTCTCTCTTAAAGATCTAAAAAGAGTTGCTGGCTTTTAAGTCTGGTCAGTTTTTTCCTCAGAGGCAATTTTCAAACTCCTTATATGTACAGCCAGAAACCTTCTGTTTCTTTTTTGGCGCATTAATTTTGGGTATTGTGTATGAAGTTCCAATAATATTAAGGTTAAGTTTTATATCCCTATATATATATTCCTTATTGTTTTCCTCTGCAGTTTTTTTAGGCATCCTATTCTTCCATTCTGTCCATTTCTCATCTTCCCAGATCATGGCTTTAAGGTTAGTAAAGTTTCCCAAATTAATTAAAGATGCTATTTCTTTTTTACTCCCATTCTAGTCATGTGGGGTTAAACCCACAACATTTCACTGTTCATTCTAAATTGTGACTTGTGCCACAACTTAATCTACTGGTTGCTCTTATAGGTCTTCCAGTCTTTTGAAAACATATGCAAACAAATAGAAGTTAAGCACTGCTGAAAATCATATTCAAACCCATAAAAACATGTTTTGTTAATGTAATTAATTCTGATGAACACTGTCCCCATAATCCAACAGAAAAAAAAAAAACCGACTTAGTTTTCCTCCACATAATCAAAATTCAGCATTTACTTTTCTTCCGATTGTTGACTGCTGTTTGGGCTCTGTCTGAGATGTTTGAGTGTTTGTTTCTTATGTTGTTCATAACTTGTGTTTTATAAAATCATCAGTTATAATTGTTAGCCTCAATACAGCGATACAGTGTAAATAAATCGTGAGCCAAAGAAATGCCATAGGAAACAAAAATGTGCAAAAACGTGACAAGACCTATTAATTGTCCATTTCTGTAATGAATTGAGACATGGATGATACTGTTGAATCCTTGTTGCTCAAGCATGTTCTTGAATTATTTTTTCTGGAATGATTACATTCACATCTTACTCTGTAAGGTTTAGATCCAAGTAATATTACAATCACAAAGATGTTCTAGAATATATCAGCTCACATTTGCCTCTTTCTTTGATTCCTATAGAAATCATGGAGTGGATCACATAACTGAAAATGTTATTCTGTACTGTCTTGCACATTAGTTGCAATTGATTGTCCAAGTAAAGTTTAAAGTCTTTAAATCATACTTTATCATTTTCCCTGGGAAAAAATGGAACACAATTTCAATAAATATTAATTTTCTCGGTGCTTATCCTCAAATTCTGGTTTACATGGGATAAAATGGAGACTTGACATGCAAAACTTAAACTGAGTTTGGAAACCAAAGAAAGTAGGATGTATAAGAAAGCTCAGAAACATACCTTGAAACAATCTGAAGAGATCAAGAAATAGGCATTTTCAGTTAACACTGAGTGAAGAAAATGGACTATTGGGGAGAAATTTTTTATCTTTTTAGTAAAACTCCATTTAATTTAGTATATTTTCTTGTATATATATTCTAATTTGTCCAGAATTCTAATTTGTCTGGACTGAGCTGAATAATCTTCCTTAAATGAACTGTTTAATTAACTAGAGTGAGAATTAACAGAAAAGACTGTGCTCCATAATAACCCCTGGTTATGTCAACTTCAAAGCCCGCCTTGCCCCTCCTGCAAGAACAGGCTTTCTAACATGAAAATGGAGTCAGGTCGCACCAGTGCTCATATTCTTTCAAAGATTTCCCATTACCTACAGTTACGTCTGCAGTTCCTGGTGGGGAATACAGGTATGGGCTTTCAAGCACAACTTTCTCTTCCTCTAAGCCACTGTTTCTTCATCCTTAGTGAGCATGTCATCAATGAAATGGATCACCATAGAATTTTCAAAAATACGAAATAGAAATTTCCTTGTGCATTGCTCACGGTAAAGCTGAAGACATTTGTGGATGCTCTGGTTAGGGAATATATGCATTCTGGTTTGCCAAGGACAAGTAGTCTCATTTATATCTGTTCTCCCAGCCTAAGTATCTCTTGTGGTCCCTTTCACATTCAACAATGTCACAGGTTGGATGAGAATATATATGTTTACCCTAATAATGGAAGGTAAAGTAAAATGTATGTTTCTTAGTATGCACAACAGTAAATTGTTAGTATGCAAACAGTAAATACCCCAAGTCTTTCTTGGATTTTTTTTAATTTTTACTTCTTATATATAAATACTCTTTGTTATTAGAGTTGATTTACAATATTATATATTTCAGCCATATGACAGCAATTCAATATTTTTATAGATTATACTCCATTTAAAGTCATTATAAAATATTGGCTCTATTCCCTGTGTTGTACAATATATCCTTGTATCTTATTTATTTTATACCTAGTAGTTTGTACCTCTAAATCTGACTCCACTTCGGCCCTCCCTCATCATCCCTCTCCCCACTGGTAACCACTAGTTTATTGTCCATATCTGTGAGTCTGTTTGTATATATTCATTTGTTTGTTTTATTTTTTAGATTCCACTATAAATACTCTTTATATACATTTTACTTACATAGATATATGAATACATCCATTATAAACATGATCTCATTTAGTCCTTATAAAGATGCTACAAAATTGGTATTACTAACACCATTTCATAGATGAAGAAGTTTGTTGGGAGGCTCGGTAGCACAAAATTTAATGGTTAGGAACACAGGCTTTAGAGAGACCTGGCTTCTTAGATCTTTATTCCTTAACATGTTAATAAAATTGAAATTCACTGAACATATATTTCTCTTTATTTTATTTCTTTGTATAAGCAGATTCTTACATAAGAATACATTCTTATACATTTGTTTCTTTTCCTGGTGTAAGCAGATACTTCTACCTAGAATGGCTTGCCTTCTCTCCACCTCATTCTTTGCCTCCCAGGAAATGTCTTACTCATTTGTGAAGGCTTTTACTTATTCTGGAAATAATAAAATGCAGTATCTAATAAATATTAAACATTTGTATACAGTTCACGGGTGAGACACAGGTGGAACTGGATAAAATGAAGACATGGAAATAAAAAATATTTAGAGGCAAAAAGAGTTTTGGATTTGAGGGAGGGGAGTAAGGAAAAAGATTTTGAATTTAATTATCTCTCTGTATTAGGGTAAAATGGCCAATGGAGTTGGGAAGGTAAATAGGACCAGAATAGAGAAGGCTTTCAATGCCAGGATAACAAATATGTTTTTTTTTCATGATGTGTGTGTGTAGACATTCATATACACAGACTAACCTATACTTGAACTGTCAGTGTTTGGTGGGCAGGTAACACAAAGTAAATGGTCTTTGTGAAATAAGCCGAAAGATCTCACATAAGTGTAAAGAACAGTACTGTTCTGAGAAAAAAACCCATAAAATACACTTTGACTAAATGATTTAGCCTGGGTCTTCCAAACACTTAGAGCCTGAGCCGAGAGCTTGTGTGCAGGTAATTTATTTGGGGAAGTGATCAGAGGAACAAGACTGAAATGCTAAATAGAGAAGGGTGAGAATCAGTGCAAGAGTGTGTTGTTCAGAGCTGGTGTCTGAGTTGTTCACCACCATACAACACTGGGCCCAGTCCCACTGTAGACCTTCTGAGGAGCCCAGTAGAACACCCCCATGGCCTGCCAAGCCCAAAGGACAGGTGTGTTACCAGGTCCTGTCCCTTGAACAGTGCCAACACTTGGGTATCTGCTGTCTCTCGTTTCCAGGACTCCAGTGGTCAGCGTGGCTGACGTGCTATCAGGATCCCCGTCTGCACAGGTGGTTCCCACAATACTTGCTGGAGTGACAAGCTGTGATGAGAGCGTGTGAATATGGACAGAGACCTGTCTGATAGACTAAGTTTACAGATGAAGCAAAGTAGGAACAAATGTTTTTAAAACATTTTCTATTTAGCATGATTGTATGGTTCTTTCAAAATGTTAGTCTCCAAACCTAGGGTTTTATGCCTTTTGGCCACGCCTTCATTGTTCATGTGTATAATAACTGATTTCTGAACATGGACTCCATTGAATAAAGGAAGAGGTTAAGTGAAAGATGCTATAGTCACATGTAAACAACAAGAAAGGTAGCATTTAAGGAAATTATTATGTATCTACTTGGGGAAGGTGAAAAAAAGCTCTTTTCCTTAGAGGATAGACACTGTCTTCTATCCTGTATAAGCAGACACTATGTTTTATTTATCCTAGTATACTCTTGCCTTAGCATAGAACCACACACAGTGTGTGTGTGTATCTATTTAAAAGTATAAATTATATATATATATATATATATATATAGTACTGATATATATCAATACTCGTAAAAATAAGCAATTAGAAATAAAGTAAAAAATAAATATTACAGTGCAGAAGAGGAAAGCGTAATGCCTCAGTACTTTTAACTGTACAAAAGTAGGTTTTCTACAAAAGGAAAATAACTTAATCAACTTATTGGTCTGTCGCAGAAATTAATAATATTACAATCTCTGTTTTCTTGATTCATTATTTAGTTTTAATACAAATCTTTAACAACTAAAAGGAGAAATATTTAATTTCAAAGTTAGTGTTCCAATTCAGAAAATATCTCATTCATGAACTAAAATTTTCACTTACAAGTAAAAATATTACACCACACAATTCACAATGTTTTGCTGTTTTAAATTCTTATCACAAATAAAGTTCCAAATGTTCACATGAAGTGACAGAATTGAATTAGCTCAGGTAGTTTCTTGGTCTTACAGTCACTCTGCTATCATTTTATATTTTAAAGCTACTGTTTAGACACAGTATGAGTAATATCAAAGGGTGATCATGATTTCAGCTCAATGCAAGCATGGATAATTCTGAAACAAAACGAACTTACTTCTAAAATGAACACGTGTAGCTGATTCTGTGTGTGTGGCTGACTGGATAATTAGGAGTTGCATGATTCCGTGTTGCATTAACTTCCACGTGGAATATAATGTTTGCTGAAAGATCCGTAATTAGTATTGCTAATAAGAAGCTTACTTAGATATTATTAAAACTCAAAGTAATCATAGTGATTGTTTAGAACTTAAACCATAAAAAGGCATCCCTCCACCACCTGAGGAATATTTTATCACAGATATCGATTAGAATTGTGAATACATGGTGATAAAAAAAAAAGCAGACTAAATTTAGCTAGTTTTATTATTGTTTAAATTCTATACAAATAATGCAACCCCTAAATTCAGGGGCAATCTCTGTCACCACCCTAACTTTGATACACCTCTAGTGGTTAATGCTGTGTTTCAGTTCTTTTTTACATCTAGGAAATCTTTGCCATCAAATCAAAGATTGTTTCTCGTGTTTCCTTCCAGAAGCCTTATAGCTTTTACTCTTAACATTAGGTCTATGACCATTTCAAATTAACTTTTCAAGTGTTGTAAGGTAGTAGTCAAAGTCCACTTTTTCCCATATGAATATTCAGTTGTTTCAGCATCATTCTTTGAAAAAGACAAGAGATTTAGCATTGCATATGTTGGAACTTTTGTCAAAAATCAATCAAGTAGGTCTATTTATGGACACTATTGATCAACATTATTTTTCTCATTGATCTACATGATCTTTTTCTCCTTTATTCTGTTACTTTGGTGAATGTTAGTGAACTTTGAAATGCTGAACAAATCTGGTATTCCTGGATAAATTCCACTTGGTTATAATGTCTTATTCTTTTTTATGTAGCTGGACTCATTTTGCTAATATTTAGTTGAGTATCTTGGCAAAACCTATGTTTTTGAAGGATATTAATCTGCAATTTTCTTTTCTTATAATCCCATTCTCATGGTGTGTTATTGAGATTATGCTCTTAGTTTCCTCCTTCTCTAGCTTCTGAAAGAATTTATGTCAGTCTCGTATTATTTCCCTTTTAAGTGTTGATAGAATTCATCCATGAAATCACCTGGGCCTGAGGTTATTTTTGTGGGAAGGTTTGGTAATGAGTTTTATTTCTCTGTAGATAGCTGTTTGGAATTTTTTCTTTCTTTCTTCTTGCTTTCATGTCGGGAAGTGGGATTTTTCAAGGAACTTCCACACAGACTTGTGAGGCCCTCCCTCTGTGTAGACCCTCAGCTCCTAATCCTCATTGCATAGATTCCATTCACATCAGCAGCTCCATTCTCTGGTTTCTGCCTCTATTTTCTCAACAAGACCACCCTGTTCTTCTCAAACACCAGCTTGCTGTACTGTCACTGATAGAACGTCCTCAGGAAGAGCACCGTGGCACTCCCAGAGACCAGTATCTCTTCTTACAGGAATCTCTTCTTGTTCTCTCTGTTGTCTAATGCCTGAAACAGCCATTTCCCATATTTTTCCCCCAAGTTTTACGGTTGCTTATGGGGGAAGGCTTAGTCTCATATGCCAGCTACAAACTGGATCATGAGCATGAGTTGCTGCAGTTGCTGACTTTCAACACCCCCTGAAAGGAGTTGAGGGCAGAGATCGGGAACGAGGCATCTGTGCTTTGGGAAAAACTGGCAGAACAGGTCTTCAGATAGATATTTTCAGGAGAAGATTTTATGAGCACAATTCTTGCATTTCCTCTTTTCTAGAAAAGCACTAAAATCATTAACGGTGACATCTGCTCCTCGTGACTAGCAGCAAACCTCTGCCAACATGTGTGCTTCACTGCACGTCCACCCTTCACTAAAATCATATATAACACTGACCTTCCCCCCACCTCTCTGGAGCAGTTCCTCAGAGCTATCTGAAATGCTGTCTCCTGGGCTATAGTCCTGATTTTGCCCCAAATAAAACTTAACTCACAACCCTCACGTTGTGCATTTTTTAAATTGACACGAATGACTCCGTTTAAAAGAGGAAGTGTCCTGAAACTTAGTTTGGGCACTTACTCCCAATATTACAAGAATTTCAATATTTTTCTCATTGGTATTCAAGATACCCATTGTCCCATGCCTCCCCTTTTCCAAAATGTTTCCATCACCATTTCAGTCCTATCTAAAGTATTTTTATTGCATATAAAAATATTATAAGTTCCCTATTTTGTATGAAAGCATCTCTGAAGTCTGTTTTCAATATACCTTTACATACATACTGGGCTCTACCATCATGCACACACTACAAGCTCCAGCCAGCCTTATCTGTTGATGATTTTCTGAACCCGGCATCCCTTCTTGTTACGTGCCTTCATCAGTACCACATCCTAAAATACTCTTCCTTCCTTCCTTCTTACTATAAAAAAAACTTTGCCAATTTTTAAAAACCTAGCTAATATCCTACCTCCCCAAGAAAATGATACAACAGAACTTATATATATTTTTTATATTAATACCCCTTTGTTCATTAACTTACCAGATGGTCATGTTTCTCTTCCAAGAATATGTTTAAAGCTCAAGGAGGACAGAAGTTCCATATTTAGTTTTCCTAACTCAAAAGCACCTTCTCTATCTGTTAAGGGAATGGGTACTGATGTAAAAAATATACTCTCAAAACTAAGAAGCTTCACATCATTTAAGCTTATTTCTAGTTTATAAGTATCTCAAGCAGGAATTCTAATTAGTTAAGCAGCTCTCCTTCAAGTGACAACCCAGGGGGTCAGTCATCTTCCATCTAGGACTCTGCCATCTTCAACACCCTTCCAAGGTCACCATGTCAGACAAAATCAAACTGGAAGGGGTTTTACTATGTCTGCATCACTGTTCACAGTCTGTTGTCTAGACCTAGTCACATGGGCACACCTAACTGCAGGGAGGCTGGGAAACAGAGTCTGGCTGTGTGTCCTGTAGAAGGGAAATTGTAATAGCTTGCCATCTCTGTCCCATCTCCAGGGTATAATTTCTCCTTTGTCTTGAGTCCCCCACCTTTCTAAAGCTCACTTTGGTGTTTGAATTTTTGGAACTGAAGAAAGAACTCAGGCCGCTCTATGTGCCTGGGAATTATTACCACCTCTGATCTCAGCCCAGATCAAGAGTGGAACAGAGGACCTCAACCGAAGGGATCTCAACTTCTAGGCACATCATGCCAGCAAGACGTTAGAGTGATGTCCTGCTTTTCTTGTATTTGTCTCCATTCACAAGAAGCAGAATTCTAGTCTTCTGAGAGAAGTTAGTTTTCAGGGAGAATGAAAAGGAAAGGCAAGGGCTCTGATCTTTCATAAGTAGTCCTCTTCCTGCTTCCTTGCGGGAACTACAGCCCTGCAAACTACAACCACAGTCCCACTGACTTTCTGCGGGCAGAAACGACCCTCACGATATAGAAAGGACCCAATTCACTCAACAGTTTAGATTTACAGTTTAGCATCATCTGTGTTTGCTTGCCTTAGATAGATCCCCTTCTCTCTCTTTTTCTCTGAACTGACACCCATGTGCTCAATAATTCAGTTCTTTTTCAGTTCCACAAAAGTTTATTGAAAGCCAGAACCAGGCCCTGGGGATATGAATATGAATTCAACAATGTTTGTGGATTTCAAAGTGATAGACAACAGATCTACACACACACACACACACACACACACACACACAACTCTAGTCCACATATCTCCCATTTTATCCAGTCTTTGTGACTAAGTGTCTCTCCCAGCTCTCTTTCTGCCATGGTCTTTGTGGAGACTGTAGCCTTTCTTGTTAATCCGGGGTGCCTCTTTGATTTCCCAACCCTGCCCAACCTCACCCAAGGAGATGGACTCGCTTCCCTGTTTCTCAGCCTAAATAATATAGTATCTGTGAGTGTCTATTTCAGGACCAAACCCAATGAGCATTAACTTCCTTTCCTCCTATGCTCTTCACCAGAACTGCTTTCCCTCCTTAGAAGTCTGATTTGAGAGTCCAGCATAACTATAGGTAAGATAATTCAGAGTAAAAATTCTGCAGAAAATGATGCAATAGAAATAAAAACCAGAGTCCATGTGTAAGACCTGAGGCTGGAGATAAGGACCAGGGATTCAGTCTCAACAACTCATAGCTCAAGAGTGAAGCAGTGAGGAGAGATAGATGCTAACACTGCCAGGTCTAAGTACCTCCTGCCCTATGGGAGGCTTGACCTGTGAACGTGCATAGGAGGGAGCCTACAGGTGGAAGGAAAAATAGGGAAAGCTCTGGGGCATGAGATAGAGAGTTTGGTAAGAGAGGCATTGCCTAACACCACCAGCATTTCTGTCTCTCAAGACTTCCCAGCGGGCACACTACATGCAGCCAAACTGCACTGTCATTGATCCCAGTTTTGAGCCGTGATTTTCCATGCTGTGAACTGTAATTCTGTGTGTTTTCTTGTTCTCAAATTCTATGTTTCTTTTTTCTGCATCATACCTATATGTCTTGGTTTAATGCATGTTTCCAAATTCCTTGACATTTCTGCTACAAGGTGTGGAGTCTGATTCTCTTTCCTGTGGATACGGGCCATCCTCAGTGACTTACCTTTAATAAATAGGATGTGCAGATGTGAGCTATTATATAGAGAATGGATAAGCAACAAGGTTCTACTCTACAAACATATAGCACATATATATAAACATAAAGAGCTCTATTCAATATCGTATGATAAACCATAATGGAAGAGAATATTAAAGAGTGTGAAAACAGAATGATATACTTGGTAATCATAATTTTTAATACATAAGTATTCAGAGAAAGTGAGAATGAATGAATGAATGAATGGATCAATAAATAAATAGAATGAGACAGAGATAATGCTGTGTGACCTCTTAGTACAGGTTAGGACAGATGATAGAGCCTTTGCCCAACTCTGCCTCAGGACATGTGCCTTGGGAGCCCTGAGCTGACATGTAAGCAGTGTGGCTACCCTGAGGACACATGATGGAGAGCTTACACGGACAGGGCACATGTAGACTGAGGGAGGAGCCTGAGAAGCCCAGGTGTTCTTTCCCTCAGTTGTTTGACCCTCCCAGTACCACCTGCTAGACTTGTGACTAAGCCTTAAGATGATCTCAGTTCTGGGCTTTGAGCATCCCTAGCTGAAACCGAGTGGAGCAGAGATGAGCCTTTTTCTAGGTGTCCTGTCTGAAACCCTGACCCAGGACCATAATATAGGGTTGATTTATGCCACTAAGTGTTGTGGTAGATTGTTATGCATTCATAGTATCTGGAATAGATTTTTGTAGTAGGAGTAGAAAACTGCCATAACACAACTGAAAACATGATATTTTGGGATCACAATGAAGGTGAAAAGAAACTGGAAGGACCTTGAAGAAAGTGTTAAAGAAATTTTAAAGGGCCACAGAAAGACTGTTAGTTAATGTTTGATGACCCTCAAGGAAGCTGCTAGTGAGAACTAAAAGGTAAATGAGGAAAGGATTTTGGGAAGGTGAAGGGAAGCTTGCTGTATAGTGGCAAATGTTAGCAACACTGTTACCAGAGGCTACCAGGAAAATAAAAAATAACCCTACTGGACAGGATGCTCTAGATGACATCCAGCAGGGGATTGAAGGTGCTACTTGGCTTCTTCTTACTGCTTATAGTAAAGTGTGGGAGAAAAGAAAAAAAAAAAAAAAGGTAAACTAAAGGAAGAACTTTTAAATATAAGAGATCTAGGGCTTGCTAGGTTTTAAACAAACCATTCTCATTATTAGTCTCTCAGAGATTTTAAAATTAAGAAAAGGCCTCAGAGCAGAGATCAAATCCATGAAGTGGCTGTAAGATCTTTTATGAAGAAATATTTATGGTTGTGTCTCTGTATAGTATTAACATGCAAGACATGTGCAGTATGTATCTTTTTCTTCATTTCAGAGGGGTCCAATAGAGTGTCTCAGACATGGTGGTGCTAAAAAAAATCGTTCCTTTTTCAACTGTGTTATCCAGTGCACCATTTGTCAATCAAAGCATGTCAATCATTGGTTTCCATATTTAAACTACTAAGGGAAGAGGACAGAAACGAAGAAATAAATCAACCAACTGTTAGTCACAGTAAATTTTCCTCCTTTTTCCATTATCACTCATCAAGCATGAACTAATACGAAGCCACCGGGCAAATGGCCAAATGCCCACTTAATAGGCTCTTCTACTGACTTCTCAGAATCAATTCAATATTTAAGAAAACACACAACACTAAGATGATGTATTGATGAAACATGTGATAACTCCATAGGTAATTATAATAATCATTACTTCATTTGGAAAATACAAAATAATAGCATTGGATATTTTAATAGAAAAACATTCAATGGGCATCTTGTTTTTCAGCCATTATGATTATATTGATTAAAGTGACCCAGGAAACACAAATAGTTAATGAAGACCAATGACATTGAGCTTTACTAGTAAGTACTTAAGCAACTCACCAATTATTTAGAATGAGTTAAAATCAGTTTCATGAGAATAAAGCAATAAATTGTGAAGAATTCAGAAAAAAAAAACATTTACTCAGTTTCTTACCTGTTAGGCATGATATTAACATTTAGTCTGGAAAGGAAAACCATATGTAAACCTTGCTTTCAAGAAACACATGGAGAAGCAGGAGGAGAGATGTATCTGGGTGCAAGCTCATGTTTACCTACTACCTTATTTTTTACTTGATCTTATCACCTATGAGATTAGATGCTTATTTTCAGGGTGGAGAGTGAATATTACAACTCTGTATTTCGAGTTCCTTAGGAAATGGGTTGTGTGCACTCAGTAACTATGAATAATGAATGAAGGAATGAATATGGAAGTGAATACTCAGACTGAGGAAAAAATCCATGGGAAATATCGATACTTAAAGGACAAACATAGTATTGCAATTACTTGAAAGAAACATAAAGCATAGTTGAAAATATTAGAGAGGAGAGAATAATCAAGGGGAAACACATTTGAGAGCAAAGGAGAGGGTAATAGATCCCCACTTGCAGCTCATCACTAAGCTATGTCAATTTACCATCCATATAATTTTAAATTAACTTTCTCCTACTCATTACTACTGTCTTGGGTCAGTCCCTCACCACACTACCTTCTTAAGCCATTATGACAATCCGCTCACTCACCTTCATAGCATTATATTTTGGCCCTACGAGTAAATCCCTCCTGCTTGGGAGAAATGTTTCCACTGGTTCTGAATCTGATACCCCAACCAGTTATCTGGGCAGTGTGTGAGCGTGAGTGTGCATATGAGTGTGAGTATGTGTGTGGTGTGTGCACAACAAAGTGCAGGTCCTCCTAAGAAAGCAGAATGCGGAGCCAACTATAAAGTTGATGCGGAGCCAACTATAAAGTTGAAACCAGGAGACTTCACATCATTGGTGTAGTTCCTGAAATATATGGATTCCAACACAAAAGTAGAGTCCCAGTTGCATGCCGATGTTGTCAAGCAGCAAGAATATTTAAAATGATGTGAACCGACTAATAACATTCTTGGTTCACAAGGTAATAAGATAAACGTCCAATGATATAAAGCTTGTTGAAAGAAATACTGAATTATATACCACCAGCTATTTTTAATGTATAGTAAAAATAAGCTGTTAATGTTATAGATGAAGCATGTCTAAAGATGAATTGTTCATTTCTTGCCTTAATTTCCCTAATTTTAGAACAGAAGGGAAGATGCCTTTACTCAATATTTCCCCAAACTGTTCTGATGCATCAGACAAATTCTGTGTGATAAAATAATTGGAAAAAGCTTTTGTTTACCAGTGAATATCAAATTATTACTAGATAATTTACCTGTTTTCAATACGTACTGCATTCTGGAGTGTCTTGTGATTTAAGACGTATAGGTGTTTACAGGAGATTTATAATTTGCTATCTAGTTACCATTATGACTTTTCAACCACAGCTGTATTACAGGAGATAAATCACTGGAATAAAACATCTGAAGGATCTTGTATATATTTATACTACCTTATGCTTAAGAAAAGTTAAACAGAGCATATAAATAGCTGAAACTGAGAAACTTGTAATGCATAACAAACAAAGGGGTTTAATTTGGGAATATTACCAATCAGAACAATTTCTTCCAGGGTGAGTGAGAGGCAGAGAAGAAAGACCATCTCTAATAAGTACTTACTGAGTACTCTAACTTAAATCTAAATCCTGAAAACTTGCATACCTGTTGCTGGGAATTGAATAAAAGTAGGACATCTACTGAAGAGAAACAAATCTAAATTAACATGTAACTCAATCAATATGATGTGCTTCCAAATCAGTTACCTATTGGGGAAGTCTGATGCATGTTTACCATGAGGAATTATAATATTTTGGAACCCAGTGTTGACTGGAACCACCTATTGCTCTGCCTTAACTGAGGCAGCACTGTTTTCTGTATAACAATAAGGTAGATATTTCATAGAGGCTTAAAGCACCAACCTTCTTTCCTCCTCTGGCCCAAGATGTTAACATGGATCAAAAAATAATAACAATTAAAGTAAATTAAATTCTAATGATGTATCATTTGGCTGGGAGGTTATGATGGTTTTTCATTTCTGTGCACAGGTTTTTTCTTTCTTTTTTTGAATTGAAGTATAGTTGATTTACAATGTTAGTGTCAGTTTCAGGTGTACAGCAAAGTGATTCAGTTATATATATATATATATAATACATGTTTTATGTATTATATATAATATATATATATTTAGGCATAGTTTTGCATTGGCCTTGGATATCCATTTTAAAAATACTTATGTACACTTTTGCAGGTCAGATATCTCAACTTCCCTATGCACAACCAGTAAAGGCTTGTTTCTAATTGCCTCATTTTCTTTCTTCTTTTTGAAATTTGCCTTTTTTCTGACATGTGTTCTTACTAGTAGCTTATTGGAGTTTAGTCAACTGACCTGCTCATTTGGACTGTTCAAGAGTGATTTGTTCGCAAAAATAGTAAAAACACAAGGTTTCTCAGTAGCACAGTTTTACTAGTAAAAACAAATTTTCAGTTATCAATCACAGTTAGCCAGACTGAGGCAGGTTTTTTCCTAGTTGTCTAAAGTGGATGAAACTTGAGCGTGGCAGAAAAATGAATTTAATTCTTCCCTAATAACATGGGTAAATGTGGAATAGGCATTTGACTGTTCAGAATCTTAGAATCTTGTGCACTGATGCATTGAAAAACATTTTTTAAGAGGTGATTTTGTACCAAGTGCTGGGGATAAAATGGAGATCAAGACAGGCAAGATTTTGGCCATGATGGAGCAAAAGGGATCAGATATCATGCTTGACCCTCTGCAACACCCTGAACAAGTAGATATGTATGGAGACTGCTATTTCCTGTGTTTATCAATTCCTCTAATTATTATAAAAAAATTCTTTCTTATGTGGATCTGGAATCTTAAAGCTTCCACTCCTGTTTTTAATTCAGACTCTGTAGCCCCATAAAATAAACCGATCCCATTTTTATGGAGTAGACTTTCAAATTTAAAAAGATAGCTATCACATATCCTCTGACTTCTTTCTTAGGCTAAACATAGCCTTGTCTTCATCTACTCCTCACATGACATGGTATCACATTTCCTCACCTTTTGGAGTCAGCTCCTTAGTATGCAATGCAATTTGTCAATGTCATCATTCTATTGTTCTATTGTGGCGTTTACAACCTTTAACCAAACTCCAGAAGCAGTCCAACTAGCACAAAATCAAAGAGGGGAAAACTGTGTCTTTCCTTACTATGTTAAATCTATCAAAAAAGCCTGAGATTGTGTTACATTTTATTTTTTATCAAGAGGAGGAATGGTATGTTCCATACAGCTTTAGACCCATCTTCTTAATACTGTTCACTTGAGGTCAGTTCTCTTGGCCCTCTTTGAAGTATATAGAATTTGTCTCTCCTACATTTTCTAGTGCCTGACTTGACTAATTGTTCTCTCTTGTCAAGACCATCTTGGTTTTGTAAATGACTCTCAGGTAACATGCTGTCTCGTCCAGCTCAGGGCCAGCAGTTGGTTTGATCAGCATACTATCCATATCTTCTTCCAGTCATTGATAAAATGCCATATTGTCTCTACCGGGAAATTCTCGATCTCCATCATAAGGATGAAAAAGTGACCAAAATAAGCAAAAAAAAAAAAAAAATTCCAGGGGTATCTAGTCATCTACTGGTAGGTACATTTGCATTAGGGCTTATGGAAGGGGATGCACCATGACTGAAAGGTAACCTCACCTGTCAAGGATGTGGGAGCACCCATGGGTTATTGTTTCAACTGTAATTTTCTGGGACCACATTCAGAGACCCATTCAGTTAGTTTGGGCTGATGCATTGGAATATGTAAATTAACAAGTTTCCCTTGCAATTGTGATGTAGGTGCCGGGTGTCCCCTTTGTTGAGAAACAGTGACATATTGTAAATGTCACCAGCTTCAAAGACAAATAAGCTGGTTTCATATTCCAGCCCTGCCATTTATAAAGAAGACTTAGGACCAGTTAATTAGCCTCTCTAAGCATCAGTTTCCTCATTTGAAAAATTAGGATTTCAATACCTAACTCATAGTTTTAAATTAAGATTTAATCAAGATAATAAATATAAAACACTGGGCACATAATAGGCACTAATTAAAGAGTATTTTTTCTTTTCTCTTACCAGTCATGAACCCAAGATGTAGGATTGTGGTCAGACACTTCTAGAAAACAGTCTGTGTGGATCACAAACCATATAGTTACATCAGTAAGGCTGAGTGAGTGTAGAAGAGGATAAAAACGTGATCTCAACTCAGACTGAAAAGTTCCTTATCCTTATAATTATTTATCTCATGAGTTTTTGCATCTTGAAGGTAATAAATTTAAGAGTCATTAAAGTCTATAATACGGATATTACACTGGGAGGATTTGCCAATGATGATGGCTTTACAGTTATATCTGATAACACTTAAGATACAGTAGTTACTAGGTTCTACCATCCTTGTTTTCTGTAGCTTAAATTAAAATAGCAAATTATTGAAAACATCGATCATTACTACTCATTTCAAGATAGAGTTGAAAGTTTCTCTTATACGTTATGCAAAATGCTCAGGTCTCAAAAATTTTCATCTTCTCTAAAGTAATTGACAGTATTTTAAAGCAAATTATCTGCCCTTA
Source organism: Delphinus delphis (assembly GCF_949987515.2). Taxonomy (NCBI): domain Eukaryota; kingdom Metazoa; phylum Chordata; class Mammalia; order Artiodactyla; family Delphinidae; genus Delphinus; species Delphinus delphis. The sequence continues at coordinate 180,985,062 of NC_082683.1, read as the reverse complement.
ATACTGTAACCTTCTGAGAAAGGTGTAGAGGCAGAAAGTAAAAACATCAAATTATAGCCTCCAAATTATTCAATTGAGTGGATTTGGCGTGCATAGAATTTTTTTTTTTCTTTTTTCCTTTTGGCTGTGCCGCGAGGCATATGGGATCTTAGTTCCCCAACCAGGGATCCAACCGGTGCCCCCTGCAGTGGAAGCACAGAGTCTTAACCACTGGACTGCAAGGGAAGCCCCTGGTGTGCATAGAATTTAATGAAGCCTCAAAGTCTTCCCAATTTGATTTTTATAACTAGAATTTCTACAAGTGATCCAAAAAAGGAAAAGAAAAAAAAAACTGTATTAAGAGAAAGATTATATCACTAGAGAAACAGAATGCAATAAGATCAGGTAGCTGAGGTGGAGTCAAGATGGCAGTGTGGGAAGATGTGAAGTTAGCATCTCCCCACAACTAGGGCTCCTACCAACCGCTGGTGGGGGACTCTGATAGCCAAGGAGATGGGGGAACCCCGAAGTGAACCAGTAGGATGTGAGGGGACTGAGGGGTGGGGGGAGAAGTGGAGGCCAGACAGGATCGGCACCCCTGAGGCCGGGAGATCAGGAGAGGCAGGCAGGAGGGACTCTCTGGGAAGAGCAGCAGAGGAGCAGAGGGCAGCTGCTGGCCCACTTGGGCTGTGGAGGTTACTAAGTCCCCAGACTGGTCCCCTGCCCTCCAAAGCCCATCCAGTTCACATGGGTACTTGGGGGCAGAGGTGAGGTCCCCTACCCTCCGAGACCAGGGGTGGAGGACACGCCTGGGCCCCTTCTATTCCTTGAGCCTAAGCCCCACCCCCCACAGCCCCCAGGGACTTTTCCAGCCCTGTGGGTCCTGAGTATTAGCCCTGCCCACCACCCAAACCTCACCCTTGCTTAGGTCCCACCCTCCACAGCCAAGGCCTTCTGCCCCACACTTTTTCTTTTTTTTCCTTTTCCCTCCTCCTCTTTTTTACTACTGTGGTACTGATGTACCTTCTGGTTGTTGATTATCTATATTTTTATTTTTACATTCTTTCTAACATATCTGTTATTTTCCTAGTCTAATTTCATTTTTTACTCTGTTATTTTCTTTCTTTCTTTCTTTCTTTTTTTTTCGCCATCCCAGGCAGCTTGTGAGATCTTGGTTCATGAGCCTGGGGTTGGGCTGAAACTCCTGTAGTGGGAACTCTGAGTCCAAACCACTGAACTAACAGAGAACCTCAAACCCCAGGGAATGTTCATCAGAGTGAGGTCTCATTGAGTTCCTCATTTCAGCACCAAGACCCAGCTCTACCCAATAGCCTACAAACTACAGTGTTGGAAGCCTCAGGCCAAACAACCAGTAACACAGGAATACAACCCCACTCATAAAAAATAAAAAAAAAATGAGATGGCAAAAAAAAAAAAAAAAAAGTCACAGATAAAGGAGCAAAGTAAAAAGCTATAAGACCAAATAAATGAAGAGGAGGAAATAGGCAATCTACCTGAAAAAGAATTCAGAGTAATGAAAGTAAAGATGACCCAGAATCTCAGAAATAGGATGGAGGCAAGGATTGAGAAAATACAAGAAATATTTAACAAAGACCTAGAAGAACTGAAGAACAAACAAACAGAGATGAACAACACAATAACTGAAATGAAAAATACATTAGAAGAATCAATAACAGAAAAACTGAGGCAGAAGAATGAATAAGTGAGCTGGAAGACAAAATGGTGAAAATAACTGCCAAGGAGCAGAATAAAGAAAAAAGAATGAAAAGAATTGAAGACAATCTCAGAGACCTCAGGAACAACATGAAACACACCAACATTCAAATTATACGGGTCCCAGAAGAAGGATAGAAAAAGAAAGAGACTGAGAAAATATTTCAAGAGATTGTAGTTGAAAATTTCCCTAACATGGGAAAGAAAATAGTCATCCAAGTCCAGGAAGCACACAGAGTCCCATACAAGATAAACCCTAGGTAAAACACCAAGACACATATTAATCAAACTAACAAAAATTAAATTCAAAGAAAAAATATTAAAAGCAGCAAGGGAAAACAAAAAATAACATACAAAAGAATCCCCATAAGGTTATCAGCTGATTTTTCAGCGAAACTCTGCAGGCCAGAAGGGAGTGGCAGGATATACTTACAGTGATGAAAGAGAAAAACCTGCAACCAAGATTACTCTACCTGGATAGGATCTCATTCAGATTCCATGGAGGAGTCAAAAGCTTTTCAGACAAGCAAAAGCTAAGAGAATTCAGCACCACCAAACCAGCATTACAACAAATGCTAAAGAAACTTCTCTAAGTGGGAAACACAAGAGAAGAAAAAGACCCACAGAAACAAACCCAAAACAGTTAAGAATATGAGAATAGGAAAATACATATTGATAATAACCTTGAATGTAAATTGATTAAATGCCCCAAACAAAAGACACAGACTGAACTGAATGGATACAAAAACAAGACCCATATATATGCTGTCTACAAGGGACCCACTTTAGACCTAGGGACACATACAGACTGAAAGTGAAGGGGTGGAAAAAATATTCCATGCAAATGTAAATCAAAAGAACGCTGGAATAGTAATACTCATATCAGATAAAATAGACTTTAAAATAAAGATTGTTACAAGAGATAAGGAAGGACACTACGTAATGATCAAAGGATCAAGCCAAGAAGAAGATATAACAATTATAAATGTTTATGCACCCAACACAGGAGCACCTCAATACATAAGGCAAATGCTAACCATGAAAGAAGAAATTGACAGTAATACAATAATTTTAGGGGACTTTAACCCCCCACTTACACCAATGGACAGATCATCAAAACAGAAAATACTTAAGGATAAACAAGCTTTAAATGACACAATAGACCAGATAGATTTAATTGATATTTATAGAACATTCCACCCAAAAGTGGCAGAATACACTTTCTTCTCAAGTGCACATGGAACATTCTCCAGGATAGATCACATCTTGGGTCACAAATCAGGCCTCTGAAAATTTAAGAATATTGAAATTGTATCAAGCATCTTTCTGACCTCAATGCTATGAGATTGGAAATCAATTACAGGAATAAAACTGTAAAAAACACAAATATATGGAGGCTACATAGTGTGCTATTAATAACCAAGAGATCACTGAAGAAATCAAAGAGGAAATAAAATAATACCTAGAAACAAATGACAACGAAAACATGATGACCCAAAACCTATGGGACACAGCAAAAGCAGTTCTAAAAGGGAAGTTTATAGCAATTCAATCTCCCCTCAAGAAACAAGAAAAATCTCAAATAATCAATCTAACCCTATGCTTAAAACAACTAGAGGAAGAAGAACAAAGAAAACCCAAAGTCAGTAGAAGGAAAGAAATCATAAAGATTAGAGCAGAAATAAATGAAATAGAAACAAAGAAAACAATAGCAAAGATCAATAAAACTAAAAGCTGGTTCTTTGAGAAGATAAACAAAATTGATAAACCCTTAGCGAGACTCATCAAGAAAAAAAGGAAGAGGACGCAAATCAATAAAATTAGAAATGAAAAAGGAGAAACCACAACTGACACTACAGAAATACAAAGGATTATAAGAGACTACTACAAACAACTATATGCCAATAAAATAGACAACCATGAAAAAATGGACAAATTCTTGGAATGGTACAATTTTCCAAGACTGAACCAGGAAGAATTAGAAACTATGAACAGGCCTATCACAAGTAATGAAATTGAACCCAAAATTAAAAATCTTCCAACAAACAAAAGTCCAGGACAGATGGCTTTACAGGCGAATTCTATCAAACATTTAGAGAAGAGCTAACACCAATTCCTCTCAAACTTTTCCAAAAAATTGCAGAGGGAGGAATACTCCCAAATTCATTCTACAAAGTCATCATCACCCTGATACCAAAACCAGAAAAAGATATCACAAAAAAAGAAAATTATAGACTGATATCATAGATGAACATAGATGCAAAAATCCTGAACAAAATACTAGCAAACAGAGTCCAACAGGCCATTAAAGGGATCATACACCATGATCAATTGGGATTTATCTCAGGGTTGCAAGGATTCTTCAATATATGCAAATCAATCAATGTGATACACAACATTAACAAATTAAGGAATAAAAACCATATGATCTCAATAGATGCAGAAAAAGCTTTTGACAAAATTCAACACCGATTTATGATAAAAACTCCCTAGAATATGGACATAGAGGGAACCTACCTCAACAAAATAAAGGCCATATATGACAAACCCAAGGCAAGCATCATACTCAATGGTGAAAAACTGAAAGCATTTCCATTAAGATCAGGAACAAGACAAAGATGCCCACTCTCACCACTCTTATTCAACATAGTTTTGGAAGTTTTAGCCATGACAGTCAGAGAATAAAAAGAAATAAAAGGAATACAAATTGGAAAAGAAGAAGTAAAACTGACACTGTTTGCAGATGACATGATACTATACATAGAAAATCCTAAGGATGCTACCAGAAAACTACTAGAACTAATCAATGAATCTGGTAAGGTTGCAGGATACAAAATTAATGCCCAGAAATCTCTGGCATTCCTATACACCAACAATGAAATATCAGAAAAAGAAATTAAGGAAACACTCTCATTTACCATTGCAACAAAAAGAATAAAATACCTCAGAATAAACCTGTCTAAGAGGGCGAAAGACTTGTACTCAGAAAACTATAAAACACTGATGAAAGAAATCAAAGATGATATAAACAGATGGAGAAATATACCATGTTCTTGGATGGGAAGAATGGATATTGTGAAAATGACTATACTACCCAAAACAATCTACAGATTCAATGCAATCCCTATCAAACTACCAATGGCATTCTTTACAGAATTAGAACAAAAAATTTCACAATTCTTATGGAAACACAAAAGACCCCAAACAACCAAAGCAATCTTGAGAAAGAAAAACGGAGTTGAAGGGATCAGGCTCCCCAAATTCAAACAATACCACAAAGCTACAATAATCAAGAAAGTATGGTACTGACACAAAAATAGAAATAGAGATCAATGGTACAGAATAGAATGCCAAGAGATAAACCCACGCACATATGGGCACCTAATTTATGACAAAGGAGGCAAGAACACACAATGGAGAAAAGACAGCCTCTTCAATAAGTGGTGCTGGGAAAACTGGACAGCTACATGTAAAAGAATGAAATTAGAACAACCCTAACACCATACACAAAAATAAACTCCAGTGGATTGAAAACTTAAATGTAAGACTAGACACTATAAAACTCTTAGGGGAAAATACAGGAAAAACACTCTTTGAGATTAACCACAGCAAGATCTTTTTTGACCCACCTCCTAGAGTAATGGAAATAAAAACAAAAATAAACAAATGGGACTTAATTAAACTTAAAAGCTTTTGCACAGCAAAGGAAACCATAAACAAGACAAAAAGACCACCCTCAGAATGGGAGAAAATATTTGCAGATGAAACAACAGACAAAGGATTAATCTCCAAAATATACAAACAGCTCATGGAGCTCAATATCAAAAAGACAAACAACCCAGTGAAAAAATGGGTGGAAGACTTAAATAGACATTTCACCAAGGAAGACATACAGATGGCCAACAGGCACATGAAAAGATGTTCAACATCACTAATTATTAGAGAAATGCAAATCAAAACTGCAATGAGATATCACCTCATGCCGGTCAGAATGGCCGTTATCCAAAATCTAGAAACAATAAATGCTGGAAAGGGTGTGGTAAAAAGGGAACCCTCCTGCATTGTTGGTGGAAATGTAAATTGATACAACCACTATGGAAAACAGTATGGAGGTTCCCTAAAAAAGTAAAAATAGAATTACCATATGACCCAGCAATCCCACTACTGGGCATATACCCTGAGAAAAGCATAATTCAAAAGGAGACGTGCACCACAATGTTCATTGCAGCACTATTTACAATAGCCAGGACATGGAACCAACCTAAATATCCATCGACATATGAATGGATAAGGAAGATGTGGCACATATATACAATGGAATATTACTCAGCCATAAAAAGGAACCAAACTGAGTTATTTGTAGTGAGGTGGATGGATCTAGTGTTGTCATACAGAGGAAGTAAGTCAGAAAGAGAAAAACAAATACCATATGCTAACGAATATATATGGAATCTAAAAATAAAAAAAGGTACTGATGAGCCTAGTTACAGGGCAGGAAAAAAGAGGTAGACATAGAGAATGGACTTGAGGTCATGGGGTGGGTGGGGAAAGCTGGGGAGAAGTGAGAGTAGCATCGACATATACACACTTCCGAATGTAAAATATTAGCTAGTGGGAAGCAGCAGCATAGCACAGGGAGATCAGCTCTGTGCTGTGCAATGACCTAGAGAGGTGGGATAGAGAGGATGGGAGGGAGGCTCAATAGGGAGGGGATATGGGGACAAATGTATGCATATGGCTAATTCTCTTTGTTGTGCAACTGAAACTAACACAGTATTATGAAGCAATTATACTGCCATAAAGATCTATGAAAGTAAAAAAAAAAAAATAGAAAGAACATCAAGTAGCAGTTATGATTCTCACCTCAATGTCTGGGAAGAGAGAAACACTGAATACTTCCATTCTTCCCCAAGTCCACCTCCAATTCAATGCACTACTCTGAGTAAATCACTGATATGCCCATATCTTGACAAATTAAATGAGGTTAATACTATATACCCTATCTATTTCACAGGGAAATTGCAGATAAAAACATCAAGCAATTTTGAAAACAATGCAAGTTATGAAGAGTAAATTTTCTTTCGAAGGCATCATCCACCCATTTCTTGCTTGTACTTCATAGTTTCCTTTTCTGATCAATACCTGTTCATTGCAAAAAAAAAATTCAGAAAGTACAAAACAAAGAAGTAATTCATAAAAGATCCTCATAACCTACCCCTTCCCAGAAGTAACTTTAAAACTTTAAAAAATATCTTAGTGTATGTCTATCCAGAACTCTCTCTCTTTCCCATTATAGCAGAGACTACAAGTGATTTTTTAAGAAACTACTGGCTAGAGTTTTAGTTGGTTATTTTAGGAGGATAGAAGAATATTCTTAAGGAAAGAAGTCTACTTTTATTAAGAAAAATACTTTGATAGACTTTTGTTGCCCTTATTCTTTTTGTAATCCCCATTTCCTGAAATTTCTATTTGTAATTAATAGTTTCTTGCTAATATAAATAAAATTTTAAGTTAATTAAGTGAAAACAGAAATTCCCTCATTTCTTGATCAGTTACAGTCAATTGTACTTGGCATTTGATTTTTAAAAAGGTGCATAAATGATTATTAAATACCCAAACTTCTGCTACAAACTAAAGATAAAGATGGACACATGGAATTTTTCAGTTTTGGAAGTAACTTTGAATTTCCATGCCAAACCAGAACAATGTGAATTTATGTCCTTGGAGTTTCAATTCAAATTCTTTTATAACACACACAAACACACACACACACACAAAACTTCCAATTGTATTTTCAACCTTAACAATCAAACTAAAGGACTTGAAACTTTTATTTTCTTTAATTATTCATGTGACCCAAATCTACATTGGTACCTTGTGAATCAGAGACATAGTTAACTAAAAAATACATCTGAAATATAAAGAGCCTGAGACTAGGTTAATGTGATTTCCTGGATATGTAACTTACAGGTCAATAATTATAACAATTGATTACCTTATAAATGGTCAAATTGAATTGGTCAAATAGGCATTTTAGTCATTAAGACGAAACTGTCAGATGAACCTTATATTGATGACGAAGTACTTAGTGGTAATATTGTTCAAAATTACTGCTTTAGCTACAAATGATCAAATCCGTATAACAAACAGACATTGCCTAAAGCAATATCTATTTGTAAACACAGATCAATGAAGACCGGTCTAGTTATTGTAGTTATCTGCTTGAAAATCAGCATAAGAAGAAATACAGATATATGCTTAATAAATATTTTCTGATAATAAACGAAAGCTGATATTCAACAGCTCATTGAAGCAGTTAAGCCATTTGATAATAAACTAAAGCTAGGATTCAGGTAAGCAGATTTTAAGAGCTTTGTGGTAGATTATAAAAATGGCCACTGATTCCTCCCAATTTACAGTTCTGCTCTCACGCCACTTTCCCATGTGCCATTGTAGCCTTTTTCATCAGGAGCTGGATTTGGTCATGTCACTGCTTTAGCAATTGGGATATTAACCAAGGCAATACAGATGATGAAAGCAGAGGTTAGGAGAGTGCTTGCACTTTGACATTTTCCCCCACTTATTGATCTTTTTGAATCGTGAAACAGCCATACTAAGAAGCCCTGCTTGCTTACTTGGGCAAGAAAGACCACATAAAGCAGAGATAAGCCATTGCAGATCAACCAGTCAACCAAAGACCAGATGAAAGCCTGAGACCATCCTAGACCACCCATCCCAGCTGATTTGACCCAGTCCAGAAGAACAACCTAGTCAACCTACAAAGTCATAACAAATAATAAATATTTGTGATTTTAAACCACTGAAGTTTGTTCAAATTTTGCAAAAGTTAATACAAACTCCTTATAAATTATATAGACATTCTAACTTGTGATTTTGCTAACTTGTGATTAACTTTGTGATTTTGCATTCTAACTTGTGATTTTGCTTTATAATCATACGGGCACCTCTTGGAAGGACTTAATGAGTTGTATTGTTAAAAATATTATATACTGGAGGAGTGTTATTTTTAATACTGCTCAATATAAGGCAGGTTTATGTAAATCAGGGGAAGTTGATAATGCAGGAAACATGAAATGAGGGGTCATTTGCATGTCTTATATGTTATGTTAGTTTCTAAATGTCAGAAGCTGAACTTCGGTGTCATCCCCCAAAATAAGTTATGCATAAATACTAGTTCAAAGGGATGCTAATAAATTTTACTTGAATAATTTGTACCATGCCAAATACATTTGGAAAACAACGAGTTGAAACAAATTCTTTGTTACAGAACCTTTTGGAGGTTTTAAGATGCTTATATAGAAAGGTATTATGAAATAAAAATGTGTTATAAAATATTTTTTAAATAAGCTTAATTACATGTCTTGGACATTTATTGACATCTATCAAATAATGTTAGTGATCACACCCTGACTTCTGTCTGGAAAAACTTTTCCTCTCCCATTTTTCATCCATGTGGTTTTGGTGATGTCATTCCTCCAAGAATCCCAGGGTGGAGCATGAGATTCAGGCTTAAAGCCAGTCAACTCATTTCCCAGTGATGGATTTGGATATGGATATGTGAGTCAATCAGAGATAATATGACATAATTTTGAGAAGGTCTAAGGATGTAAGGACTAGAGTTGCTGTCCCCATCTTCCCACTGCCTGGAGCCCAAGGAAGCACCAAAGGTAAAGTCAGGGTAGTCAAATCATCATGATATAATCTGAATCAAGCCAGAGTCACCCTCCACCCTGGACATGTTGGCTTCTTGAGCTAATTTCTTTTTTGTTTAAATAGGTTTGGATTAATATTTCTGTCACTTAAAACTGAAACAGTCCTAACTAATAGATCACAACTTTTCTTTTTTCACAATAATTTTAGAGAACTAGTGTTTCACAGAACACTTTGGAGAAATCTAGAGAAAGTATAGTGGAATAGTTAATGCATAGGTTTAACTGCCTAGAGCCAAACCCTATTTTCACGACAAATTAACTTTGTGACTGCAGGCGTGATACTTAAGCTCTACATGCTTCCTAATACTTATAAAATGGGTATCAAATATAATTTGCCTGATAAAGATTTTGTGAAGATATTATGATTTAATACTTCTAAAACATTTAGAAAGTGTCTAGCACATAATAAGTACTCAAAACGTTTAGGTAGAGAGGAAATCAAATAGCAGATTTTAGAATCATGGTTTTCTAGAATATTTAAGAGGTAAAAACCCTTGATGTTTTTCTAATTTGACATTCCTCATATGACAGGTGAAGAAACTGAGAACCATGAAGGGAAGTAATTTGCTCAAAGTCAAGTAAAATAGTGAGTGAATTAGGAAGCAGTTCTCGTTGTTATCATCCATGGTGCTTTAACAGAGTTTTAGGCGTTTCAAAGCAAGGAATGATTGTTGATGAGAATCCTTGAGGCTTCCACTTTGCTAGTAGTTTAGTTTTCAGCTGTCGTCAGGATAAGACTATCTACCTAGGAAATAATAGCCACCTCTATTTGGGAATGGGACTCTTCAAGGGTCACATACCAGTAATTATGTCCACAATGCTTGTGACACCAATAGCTTAGGTATTTTAGCCAGTATTTTATCCATTTTGAGTTTATTTTTGTATATGGTGTTAGGGAATGTTCTAATTTCATTCTTTTACATGTAGCTGTCCAGTTTTCTCAGCACCATTTATTGAAGAGACTGTCTTTTCTCCATTGTGTATTCTTGCCTCCTCTGTGGTAGATAAATTGACCATAAGTATGTGGATTTATTTTTGGACTCTCTATCCTGTTCCATTGATCTATAAATCTGTTTTTGTGCCAGTACCATACAGTCTTGATTACTGTAGCTTTGTAGTATAGTCTGAAGTCAGGGAGCCTGATTCCTCCAGCTCCGTTTTTCTTTCTCAAGTCTGTCTTGGCTATTCAGGGTCTTTTGTATTTCAAAACAAATTTTAAAATTATTTGTTCTAGTTCTGTGAAAATGTCATTGGTAACTTGATAGGTATTGCATTGCATCTGTAGAGTGTCTTGGGTAGTATGTTCATTTTAACAATATTGATTCTTCCAATTCAAGAACATAGTATATCTTTCCATCTGTTTGTGTCATCTTCAGTTTCTTTCATCAGTTTATAATTTCCAAGTAGAGGTTTTTATCTCCTTAGGTAGATTTATTCCTAGGTTTTTTATTGTTTTTGATGTGATAGTAAATGGGATTGTTTCCTTAATTTCTCTTTCTGGTACTTCATTGTTAGTGCACAGAAATGCAACAGATTTCTGTATATTAATTTTGTATCCTGCAACTTTACTGAATTCATTAATGAGCTCTAGTAGTTTTCTGGTGGTGTCTTTAGGATTTTCAATGCATAGTATCATGTAATCTGCAAATAGTGACAGTTTTACTTCTTCCTTTCCTTAACCCAGTTTCCAAAAATAATAATGATAGTAAAAATTAAAATAAATAAAATATTCTTGTTTAAATGCATATGAAAGATGGTCTCGAATTACTAACCCAACAACCACAGGGAACATTTTTCATCCATTAAAAAGTATTGACTCATGAAAAATCTGCCAAGGGGTTAAAAGGAATGGGAGGAGGTGTCTGTCACCCTAGTGGAGAAAAAGAAGATTGCATCATTTTTTTTTCACATCCTTATTGGAGTATAAATGCTTTACAATGTTGTGTTAGTTTCTGCTGTATAACAAAGTGAATCAGCTATATGTATACATACATCCCCATATCCCCTCCCTCTTGAGCCTCCCTCCCACCCTCCCTATCCCATCCCTCTAGGTCGTCACAAAGCTCTGAGTTGATTTCCCTGTGCTATGCAGCAGCTTCCCACTAGCTATCTATTTTACATTTGGTAGTGTATATATGTCAATGCTACTCTCTCACTTCGTCCCAGCTTCCCCTTCTCCTGCTGTGCCCTCAAGTCCTTTCTCTGTGTCTGAGTCTTTATTCCTGCCCTGCTACTAGGTTAATCAGTACTGCTTTTCTAAATACAATATATATGCATTAGCTTACAGTATTTGTTTTTTTCTCTTTCTGACTTATTTCAGTCTGTATGACAGATTCTAAGTCCATCCACCTCACTCCAAACAACTCAATTTTTTTCCCTTTTATGGCTGAGTAATATTCCATTGTATATATGTGCCATATCTTCTTTATTCATTCATCTGTTGATGGACATTTAGATTGCTTCTATGTCCTGGCTATTGTAAATAGTGCTGCAATGAGCATTGTGGTACATGTCTCTTTTTGAATTATGGTTTTCTCAGGGTATATGCCCAGTAGTGGGATTGCTCAGTCATATGATAGTTCTATTTTTAGTTTTTTAAGGAACCTCCATACTGTTCTCCATAGTGGCTGTATCAATTTATATTCCCACCAACAGTGCAGGAGGGTTCCCTTTTCTCCACACCCTCTTCAGCATTTATTATTTCTAGAGTTTTTGATGATGGCCATTCTGACCAGTGTGAGGTGATACCTCATTGTGGTTTTGATTTCATTTCTCTAATGATTAATGATGTTGAGCATTCTTTCATGTCTTTGTTGGCAATCTGTATGTCTTCTTTGGAGAAATGTCTATTTAGGTCTTCTGCCTATTTTTGGATTGGGTTGTTTGCTTTTGTGATACTGAGCTGCATGAGCTGCTTGTATATTTTGGAAATTAACCCTTTGTCAGTTGCTTTGTTTGCAAATATTTTCACCCATTCTGAGGGTTGTCTTTTCATCTTTTTTATGGTTTCCTTTGTTGTGCAAAAGCTTTTAAGTTTAACAAGGTCCCACTTATTTATTTTTGTTTTTATTTCCATTTCTCTAGGGGGTGGGTCAAAAAGGATCTTGCTGTGATTTATGTCATAAAGTGTTCTGCCTATGTTTTCCTCTAAGAGTTTTATAGTGTCTGGCCTTACATTTAGGTTTTTAATCCATTTTGAGTTTATTTTTGTGTATGGTGTTAGGAAATGTTCTAATTTCATTCTTTTACATGTATCTATCCTTTTTTCCCAGTACCACTTATTGAAGAGGCTGTCTTTTCTCCATTGTATATTCTTGCCTCCTTTGTCAAAGATAAGGTGATCATATGTGCGTGGGTTTATCTCTGGGCTCTCTCTCCAGTTCCATTGATCTATATTTCTGTTTTTGTGCCAGTACCATACTGTCTTGATTACTGTAGATTTGTAGTATAGTCTGAAGTCAGGGAGCCTGATTCCTCCAGGTCCATTTTTCTTTTTAATATTGCTCTGGCTATTCAGGATTTTTTTTTGGGTTTCCATACAAATTGTAAATTTCTTTTTCTAGTTCTGTGAAAAATGCCATTGGTAATTTGATAGGGATTGCACTGAACCTGTAGATTGCTTTGGGTAGTATAGTCATTTTCACAATATTGATTCTTCCAATCCAGGAGCATGATATATCTCTCCATCTGTTTATGTTACCTTTGATTTCTTTCATCAGTGTTTTATAGTTTTCTGAGTAAATGTCTTTTGCCTCCTTAGGTAGATTTATTCCTAGGTATTTTTATTCTTTTGGTTGTGATGGTAAATGGGATCATTTCCTTATTTTCTCTTCCTGATCTTCTCTTGTTAGTGTGTAGGAATTCAAGAGGTTTCTTTTTTTTTTTAGAGATATAAACATATATATTCATAATGCTTGTTACATTGATGGGTTTGGAGGAGGTAAGGAATACATCAAGGAGATAAAAATCAAAAAAAGAACTATAATCAGAAACTAAAAGCAGAGAGTAGTAAGCAAATCTGAAAGTCATGTTGCTCTGAAGACAAATGCATTGCAGCATTGTAATGAAGGCATTTAGTCTTGGTATAGAGCAAAAAGGTAGAGCTGAATGCAAGATTCTTGGATTAAGTCAAGACTCTGGAAGTGAGCTAAAGATTTGCTGCTGCCAGGTTAAACAAATTGTAAATCATCTCTAAGAAAAGCTTCTGCATTGTAGGTTTACAGGTTTTATTTTATATATTTTTCTATATAAAACTCATAAAACTATGTGTGCATATATTCAATTAGATATCATAAATCACTATATGTATGTTTACATATACACACATAATCAAAATCACCAAACATGCAAGTACACATGAATACAAATCAATAAAAGCAAAGACAATAGTTTTAGATATTCAAGAACTTTAAATATTATAATTATCAGCTAGAGATCATGAAATAGCTATGGATGAGCTATTTAAAGAAATAATTAAATTTTCAGAATGAGCAAGCTATAAGATACTATCAAAAGTGATCAGGCAAACCTGAAAAAAATAACTAAATAGAAATTTTAGGAATGAAAACATATTATGGAAATAACTCAAATTTCCACCAACATATGAATGAACAAAGAAAATATGGCACATACATACAACAGAATACCACTCAGAATTTAAAAAGAAGGAAATCCTGCCATTTGCAACAACATGGGTAGCCCTGGAGGATATTATGATAAGTAAAATAAGTCAGTCACAGAAGGACGAACACCACATGATTCCACTTATACAGGTACTTAGAATAGGCAAACTCAGAGAAGCAAAAGACTGTAACTGTGGTTACCAGGGGCCAGGAGGAGGGGAAATGGGGAGTTGTTCAATTGGTATAAATTTTCAGTTATGCAAGATGAATTAGTTTTAGAGATCTACTGTCCAGCATAATGCCAATAGTCAACAATACTGTACCATGCACTGAAAATTTTGTTAAGAGGGTTGATCTCATGAGTGTTCTTAGAAAAACGAAACAAAACACCAGGAAACTTTGGGAGGTGATGGATATGCCTATTACATTGATTACAGTGGTGTAGGAATGGAAGAGATTTCTGTGCATTAATTTTGTATTGTGCAACCTTACCAAATTCTTTGATTAGTTCTAGTAGTTTTCTGGTGGCATCTTTAAGTTTTTCTATGTATAGTATCATGTCATCAGTAAACAGTGACCTTTTTACTTCTTTTCCAATTTGTATAAGTTTTATTTCTTTTTCTTCTCTGATTGCTGTGGCTATGTGAATGTATGTGTGAATACTATGTTGAATAATAGTGACGATAGTGGACATCCTTGTCTTGTTCCGGATCTTAGAGGAAATGCTCTCAGTTTTTCACCATTGAGAATGATGTTTGCTGTGGGTTTGTCATGTATGGCTTTTATTATGTTGAGGCAGGTTACCTCTATGCTCACTTTCTGGAGAGTTTTTTTTTTATCATGAATGGGTGCTGAATTTTGTCAAAAGCTTTTTCTGCATCTATTGAGATGATCATATGGTTTTTATTCTTCAATTTGTTAATATGGTGTATCACATTGATTGATTTGCATATATTGATGAATCCTTGCAACCCTGAGATAAATCCCACTTGATCATGGTGTATGATCCTTTTAACGTGATGTTGGATTCTGTTTGCTATTTTGCTGAGGATTTTGGCATCTACGTTCATCCATGATATTGGTCTATAATTTTCTTTTTTGTGATATCTTTGTCTGGTTTTCCTCCATTAAAAAGTATCAATTCATGAAAAATCTGCCAAGGGGTTAAAAGCAATGGGAGCAGGTGTCTGTCACCCTAGTGGAGAAAAAGGAGATTGTGTCATTTTTTATATACTATATAGAATGTAAAAAATTATCTGTCTTGATCCTCTTGCTTTTCAGACGGTGGTTTTGGTTAAAGGTTTTCTATAGCCACAGAGTCAAAAATACCTCCTGTCATTGAGGACTGGTTGCTAGGTGCCCACAGAGAGCAGACTCTTATGGCCACTTGGAAGTGTAGTATCTAAAGTGGTTGGCTCAGTTCCAGGTAGATTATTACATTTGCTCTCTCAAAGCCACTTTGAGCATGACACACATAATCAGTCTAATTCTGAAAAATAAAAGCAACTTAGAAAATAGCAGAGTATAACCCCAGAACAGTTATTTATTAAATTTATTTTTTCAAAACTTGAGAAAGCTCTGGCTCCAGACTGCTAACAAGGTAATGGGCAAAGTCATCTTATTATGAAATATATTAAGTAATAACAAAAACAAATAAATATTGAAGTAAACTAATCAGAAAGCTATGCTCCAATCAGTCTGGTGTTTAACTGAAGAAACATTTTAAAAACTATTTAGAGTTGTTTGAAGTTAAGTGTGGGTTTCATTTTGCAAGACTGGGGATAAAGATAGAGGTGAGGTCCAGGCTCATAGCACCTGGCTCTTTCACAGGACATTTTGGAATTAGTAATCAACCATGGTTAATCTGAATAATGTCATTTTAAAATATGAAATCCATGTGGAAGTATAGAAACAATTTTTATTAATTCCAAAATGAGAACCATCAACACAAATAATTTCTCCATCAAGGCCAATGTTCAGGTACTAGTGTACCTTTCCTTATGTAAGTTTCACATAAGAATACAGATTTTGGTTAATTGTTAAATAGAAATCACTTAGACTAAAACTGTAGCAATCTGGGCAATTGTACGAAATGTTACTGAACAATAATACCCTTCAACTGCATTTTGCCATAGTTGCTTTCTGCTTACCTTTTACATTTGAACTTATGCAAAAGCTTAATGTTTAACATTGGTATGCTATTAATGTTCATTGAAATAGCTGTTTTCATTCTGATTTACTGTTGAGTAGGTCCAGGCCAGAAAAAAAAAAAAAGCTAGTGTAGGTATTTCACTAGGATGCTCTTAGCTTTTATTAGCTTCTGTATCGAGACGCAAAGCAGGCAATTTAGAAAAGGAAATAACATAGTTTCATTCCAGTATCTTAAGTTTAAAACCCTTTTGCAGAATTTTAGCAGTATTACCATTCAAAACATAGGTCCACAGAATCTAGGTACCAATTAGCCTACAAAGCCATGCCTCCCCCTTTAATCTCTTTCACCTAACCCATGATTTAATCCCTTTCCATGTCAGCATTAGAAACATAATGTCTTTGATCCTCTGCTGTAGTAAAAATAGATGGTTTATTTAAACAAAGCAGAACCTCATATATTTTGTTTTGAACTTGAATAATCCATGTAAAAATCCCATAGTTACTATTTATACAAAACTTTGTGATTTTTAGAGGGAGCGAGAAGAGTATATCTCTACTTTTTGTGAACATGTGTATAATCTTATTTAGACTGGAAAGAATTTCTATGAATGGCAGCTTGAACTGATAACAAACAGTAAAGATACATGTCTTTATGGGAGATATTAGACACTTGGACCAGGAACAGAAAAAAGCCCAGGATACTATAAAGTAAGCTATCAGTTCATGCCTGAATCATTTTTTTTTTTGAAGAATAAAGAAATATGACACTTAATTTACCCTTAACATATGCAGGATACTTTCAAATACCCTATTCAAGGATGCAGCATAATGAGAAAAGCATCCGTTTTTAAGTCAGACACCCTTGGATTGGAATTCTAACTCTGTGCGGCTACTTACTTCATCTCCTTCTATTATACATTCATGTGAATGTTTGACAAATGAAGTTAATGGGTTGATCTAATGAAACTTGATTGAAAAGTTTTAAAGGAAGGAAAGGAAAACTGTGAAAATTATCATTAAATTGGTACCTTTACAAGTCGTTAGTATTTGTTTCCTATCGTAGTTAAATAGTACGCACTCTTGAGCGCCATAAGCGTCAGTCTTGGTTCCCCACCATTTTATCTTAGGATTTGTGAAATCGTCATCCTTGTGGATATGGGCTTGAAGAGAAAGAAAGGACGATTGCATCGTGCTGTAGTAGCGTCATCATCTTTGAATAAAATTATTACAAGTTGTTTAGTTAATCCATTGCATCACAGCAACATGTTAGCAGTGGTCAACAGATGTGGAGACAACAGACATTAACACCACAGACACAGCCGCAGGACACCAAGGCGAGAGGGCACCTTTGGAACCATGGAAGCTGCTCTACAGAAAAACACCCTACAACTGGTGTCCGCTTTGGTCTATTGGTCCTTGGATGTTAATTCTGGCACCTCTTATCACAGGCAGCATTGTTCCTCACTTTGCAATAAAAAAAAAACAAAACCTCTGGTTGGGGACTTTCTAAGAACAGGAGTCTTGAGATGTGGTCCGTTTTGAAAGTTTTCATTCATTCAAGAATGACGAAACACTACTGAAAATTGTTTCAAAACCTTTACTGAAAAGATAAGTCCATGTGTCTTTTTCATAAGGAAAAAAGACGACATATTTAAGAGGTTAAGGATTTGTCCGCAACTATGTATTCAGCAATTTTGCAGAAGAAAACCAAGAGCAGAAATGGAAAATCCTAACATTGAGAGTCTTGCTCTGATGACTAAACAGTATGTTCTTTAAGGTAACACATTGCCGTTGAGACCAAAACAACACCAAAATTTTGTGTGAGCCAGAGGTGGAACGGATGCAAATGACTTTGCACAGTACTTTGCACACAGTAGGTGCTAAGTAACTACTGAATAAGCTACCCTAGTGGTTCCCAGTCTGGCTGCACATTCAGACCCCTGATGTCCACCCCAGACCAATCACAACATAGCCCCTGGAGGGAGGAAACACTCCTGCTTCAAACGCCCAGTTGATGCTCTTGATTCTTTCCTCTCCCTTCTTCTTTCCCACATGTGCTTTGCATCTCTCACTTATTTCCAACTTTTCCAACTCTGCTGAAATTTTACACCACAGTTGTAAACTTCAGTTCTCATCCAGGTAAAAAAAAATTACTGCCCAGCATCCCACCTTAACTATCTCTCTCCATCTCTCCCCAGTACCTCTCAAAAAAGTTTGTGGAAGTAGGAACCTATTTCTATCAGCACGTTTTCTCTATGCTTAGGATCATTAACCTATTTGACACCTTTGATGTAAGGTATGTTTTTCCTGGAATAACCACTAAGTGGCTCATGGTCTTTTGTCTTGTCCCTCTTTAATTAAAACTCCAGAGTACAACAGCTGATTCCCATTTGACCAGATTGTTTTAATGTACAAAACTCCACAATGGCTACCCTTTTCCTCTGATTATGGGCCAAGGTCACTTGAGGGTTACTCTAGGGCATTCATGATCTGGCCTCTCCCTCTATTTCCCTTCCAGCCACTTCTCAGTTCCCATTAGAAATACTGAGCTCTCTCTGTGGTTCCCGTGTATATCTTTCTTCCTCCTCCAGCTCTGATGTTCTGCCATTATTTCTGCCCAGACCACCCCCGCTTTCCTCACCTGGTTGTATCAACTCATTCTCTAAATTTCGGTCTAGACATTGTTCCTAGGACAACTTTGCTCAGACTTAGTTTGGATTCCTCTCTGCAGACTGCACAGGGAAACAAGTGGATGTCGGCCTGGCTGGAAAGGAACAGTTTTGGAGGGTGTTGAAATTGGGAGTTTTATTAGTTAGGAACTTGGGAGCCATTGAGTGTTTCTGGGCAAAAGGGTGATAAACATAGTCCTTTGTTTTGGAAAAGTTGAGCTTCCTGTTTTAATAGGTTTTATTATTATTTAGGTCAGAAGATGACTGCCATTGAAAAAACAGTTGTTGCTCTCCGTTCCATGAGGCAAAGGCACCACATCCAGGGAGAGGGGAGCACCCAGGAAAGTGCCAGGTTGGTAGGAGGCTCAGAAGGGAAAACTGTGGGAAGAGCCTTTATTGTAGTTTTTGTGGGAAGGAATAGGCAAGTCAGGGTTAGGAGGATTAAGGTTGGCTATTTGGAATGATTTCACAGGGCCTTGGTGCATAGGGGCCTTACCAAGATATTTGGTATCTGGCCCAGGGGTAATTAGGGCAGGTGGATAACAGCTCAGAAATCAAAAGCCCAGTAAAGGAGGTGGTGGTGGGTTTGTGCTTTTGATCATTAGTTGTTTTGCGTTTGAAAGGCGTGCTCCCTGCTCTCAGGGTGAGGGGGTGGGGGGATGGTTGTTTACTGTCTCTAGGACTTGGATAACCTTGTGGGGAGACAGACAGTCCCTTCCAGGGTCAATAAGACCCCAGATATCAAAGCATCAGATAATAAAATATAAAACTCATGGTAACCCAGTTGGCTCTGTGATGCTTTGACATTACATTAAGGGAACTTTGGGGTAATGATAGAAGAGACCTGTCGAGATTAGGGCATAAGTGGCCCCCAACAGCATATAAAACATTTTATTAGGAGAGTAGAAAGAAGGAATACAAGTCAAAGTTTAAAGAGTCCTTGGAGAATGGCTCATACTAAGTTTCCCACTTGTATGGCATTAGCCAAAAAAATAGATCTGAAAATTCTGGGATCTCTAGCAATATGGTGGAGTTATAAAGTATAATATATATCTACACACACATATTTATATAATATCTTGCTGTTTTTCTTGAGTCATGTTGGAAAGTCCAGCAGTTATGTGGTGGAGGGCATGTGGTTGGTAGTTTAGTAAAGTATATGTAAATATTAGTGATATTTGCTTGTGACCGAGGGAAAAGGGTGGTCATATTGGTCATGGTTGGAGACACAGGGCAGGGCTGGAAGTAGCAATGGAAAGCCTGAGGGGGCAGTAGGAGAACTGACTCTAGTGAGTAGTCCTCTCCCCAGGAGGTCCAGTGGTTGACCTTCAGGAGGTAGTTGTCTCCTGGGAAAAGCAAAAATTCCCATTGGTTTTTAGAATGGCACAAATAGTAGTAACCTGATTCAGGTAA
The DNA here is from genome assembly GCF_949987515.2 of Delphinus delphis. Taxonomy (NCBI): domain Eukaryota; kingdom Metazoa; phylum Chordata; class Mammalia; order Artiodactyla; family Delphinidae; genus Delphinus; species Delphinus delphis. Next base: position 180,964,761 of record NC_082683.1, on the reverse strand, counting down.
GAGAGTAAGGGTGTGCGTCTTCGCAGGGTGCAGGGAAGATATTAGGATCATGGGCTAAACAGACAGTAGGCTCAGGAAACATATCAGAATCTGTTATGTCACAGGAAGAAAATCAATCCATGTCCTGTATCCAATTCGTCAGTGTCTGAGGCGTCGCACTTCATGGGTGTCCCTGGGGCAGAGGTTTCAGTGTCCAGGAGAGAGTCAGCCTCAGTGCAGGGGCCAAAGCCATCTCCAGCCATGAGGTCTTAGGCTGGGGTAATATCAAGGGGGTTGTGGGACTGGGAAACCTTTTCAAGTAAATACCCACTCGGTTTAATGGGGGGTCTTGTTTTGTGGCTCTATAGGGTCATAAAGAGGCTGATCCACTTGTGTGATTTGAAGGCAGCATTGGGCCTGGGATCCTGACTTGGAAATTTTACTTATTTATTTATTTAAACACACCATGGTTATATTTTAGCACAGAACCAAAATAAAAAACGCCATAGTAAATTGATGGCAATAAAACGTGGTATTTCATTTGCATTGCATGACACATGGTTACCATGTTAGTCATACATGAGTTCTTAGAAACTAGTAACAATGACACTGATGTTCCAAGGGAAATGAAAAAAAAAGGAAGAAGAAAATGAAATAACACAAGTGACTAGTAAGGATTAAGCATAGGTGAAGATGACTGAGTTGAACAATAACAGAAGAAAAGCAATTTCTTTTTAATACCATATCACCAGAGATTAAACATTTAACATTCGTACAGTTTTAGGAAACAAACCCACATAAACAAACACTGGGGGGCAAGATGGATGAGGACCCCGTCTATATAGGAGGAGGAAATCTGTAGTTTGGACTCAAAATATAAATTTTGGATATCCTTAGTACTAGTGATCCCAACGGTGAGTATCTTTTAAATCAAGGGAACTGTGGCTGCACAGCTAGCAAAGATGACTTTGGCATCCTTGATGCTGTCATAATGGACTGTCGGAACTGACTGGCACCACTACAGCTCCCAGTAGGGGTGAACAAATCTAAAATTTTCCAAGAGTACAAGGTTGGTTTAGAAAGGTGGTGAGAGGGGTTTTGTTGCAATTGAGTTTTAAATCATATGGCCTGATTTGAGAGTATTTTGTTAACAGAGTGTCAGGTTGCATCAATTAAAACATCTGTGCCTGCGTTTGGGGCTCTATGTTTAGTCTGTAGCCAGTTCCTATAAGGCCATTTGCCTCGGTTGTTGGTTTTGTTGATGATAGGCTATCTGTTGAGGTCTTTGGGTTGTAAGGTTCTATAGCACGTGGGCCTCAGTATCTGCCAACACATGTCTGGTTGAAGCAATGGCTTAACTGGAGGGTTTGGGGCCCTGGAGTACAAAACAGTCAAAGTACCCAGCATAATCAGAATGAGACCAACAGTCAACAGAACGGTGTGTAGCTGCATTTGACAGTTTTTCTGTAAAAGTTTGAAACATTTACTGACTCTGTTTTTACCCACTGGGTGGTTACCAGACCATCCCTTGTTGTTTTCAAGTGGCTTTACCCATAGGAGGTAACCTTCCTGTCTAGGTTGTCTTAACTGACCTCTCTGGGGTCTGGACCCACCTCCAGGAGATGGACAGTGGCCTTATCAGTATTTTTGAGGCTCTGGGTTTTGAGCATAAAGCCCTCAGCCTACTGGTAAAGGTAGGGCTTCATAAGGTCCTTGTGCATCATCTGGGTGTCTTACATTCCTGAATCAATTGCGTGACCTCCTCACTCCCCCTTTCCTTTTTCATTAGCATTGTGCACTGGTTTCCAAGAGCCTGATTCTGTGTTCCCCCCTGGGTCAGGGGACAAAGTGGGAGAGCAGCAAGGCAAGCAACAACATGAGTTTGTGTTCAGAACCACACCTTTTGTGGGCACCATGCCATGGTCCCCAAGGTGAATGCCCTCACTCTGACTCCACGTATGGCTCCAGACACATGGGTGCCTCTCAGAAGCCCGCACCTTCTCTCAATGGGGCAGGACACATATATGCGAAAACAGCAACTCAGCTTACCTCTCACTTGTCAGTGTCACCTGATGAACTGATCAAGCCAGTCCCATGGCACTTGAAGGGAAGTCATATCTCAATCCCTTTGGAGGATCCTATCATAAGCTAAGTTCATCAATAAAGGGATATCCCCAAGAGTGTCATCTAGAAGCTAGGCAATGAACTCAGCTCAGCCTAGAACCCAGGGATATTTCAAGTTCTGAATTCAGGGTGGGAACTGATAGCAACACTGGCAAATGCAGCAAACAGCTGTTGCAGCCACAGCCCAAGTGCGTGCCAGGAAGCAGTGGTGGCTTCCAGGTGACTGCTGATGTCTGGTGGAACTAGTAAGCATAGCATTTCAGTCTGAGGCCAAACCTCAGAAAACTGCAAGTTTAAGTGTTTCTCCAAATCACCCTCAGGTTTGGTAATTCACTAAGAAGACTCTTAAGGTTCATTGAAAGCTAGTCTACTCATGGTCGTATTTGTTACAGGGAAAGGATACAAATTAGAACTAGCTAAAGGAAGAGACACATAGGATGGAGTCTAGGACAGTTCCAAGTACAAAGCTTCCATTGTCCAAAAGACAAGGCCCCCTCCTGGTACTGATGGTGACAATGCCAGAGGCTCTCATGAACCTCAGTGTTCAGGGTTTCCACTCGAGTGTCCTTATGTAGGCATGGTTGATTGGTAGATCTTTTTCCAGTTTTATTGAGATGTACAGTTGACACTTGGACAACTCAGCTTTGAACTGTGCATGTCCAGTTATATGTGGAGCTTCTTTCAATAAATAATTGGATTATTTTTGAGATTTGCAACAGTTGGAAACAACTTGCAGATGAATCATGTAGCCTAGAAATATTGAAAAAAATAAGAAAATATTACATATGTCAGGCATGCATAAAATATATGTACATACTAGTCTATCCTTACATAAGCATAAGGTGAGTGATATTTAAAATAAAAGTAATAATGTGTTAGTTTTCTTACTGTTTTATAACTTTGCTTTCAAAGAATTACATTACCATACAGTATGCCTCTCTGTCTTATAATTAGAGAAACTGCATATCACTGTGTTATCACAGGTGATACATTTTTAGAAAACGTAACAGTGTTTCCAATACTGTATTATGCATATGTATTACTCTGTGCCATAAAATTTTTACAATGGTTCATTCATTAGTGTATAGGCTAAGCTGGAGTAATTGCACTGATTTCGCTAGGTTACCATGAAGCAATCATATTGCTGTTTCTACATTATCAATGCATGAATGGTTACACCTGTAAATAAATATGAATGTTTTTTCACATTATCTTTTTATTTCTGATGTCTAGCGTTAGTAATGCGTATAACGTCTACTGAGTTTTGTATTATATAAGACAATATTGATGTAAGTACTGACAGATGATTCGTCTTGTAAACAGATGATGTTAATTTACTGTATTGATAAATACAGTACAATACTGTATTTCATCTTCCTTATGATTTTCTTGAGAACATTTTCTTTTCTCTAGCTTACTTTAGTGTAAGAATACAGAATATAATACATATAACTTACAAAGTATGTGTTAATTGGCTGCCTACATTTTCAGTAAGGCTTCTGGTCAACAGCAGGCTATTTTGTAGTTAAGTTTGGGAGGAGTCAAAAGGTATATGCAGATTTCTGACTGTGCAGGAGGTTGGCACCCCTAACCCCAGCATTGTTCAAGGGTCACTTGTAATTGGCATACAGCATTGTATAAGTTTAAGGAGTTCAACATAGTGACTTGATTATGTATATTGTGAAATGATTACCACAATAAATTTAGTTAACATCCATCATCTCATAAAGATAGAAGAGATTAGGATTGACACATACACACTACTATATATAAAGTAGATAACTAATAAGGACCTACTGTACAGCACAGGGAACTCTACTCAATACTCTGTAATGACCTGTATGGGATAATCTAAAAAAGAGTAGATATATGTATAACTGATTTACTTTGCTGTACACCTGAAACTAACACAACATTGTAAAGCAACTATATGCCAGTAACAATTAATTTAAAAAATAAAGTGAATGAGGCTGGATAGACCTAAAATCTGGAAAAAAAAAAAAAAGATACAAAAGAAAAAGAAAAAAAACATGCTTTTTCCCTTGTGAGGACTCTTAGGGTTTACTCTCTAAGCAGCTTTCAAATCTACCACACAGTGGCGCTAACTGTAGCCATCATGCTGTACGTCACATCCTGAGGACTTAATTATCTTCTAACTAAAAGTTCGTACCTTTTGACCACTTTTATCCAATTCCCCCACCTCCACCCCTGCCTCTGATAACCAGAAATCAATCTTATTTCTTTTTTTTTTATGAGTTTTGGGTGTTTTATGGGTTTTGCTTTTTTCTTTGTTTTAGATTCCACATATAAGTGAGATCATACAGTATTTGTCTTTCTCTGTCTGATTTATTTCTCAGAGCATGATGCCTTCAAGTTCCATCCATGTTGTTACAAATGGCAAGAGTCTCCATTTTTATGGCTGAGCAATATTCTGTTATATATATAATAGAAATAAGTTCTTTATCCATTCATCTGTGGGTGACGTACACTGTGGTTGTTTCCATGTCTTGGTTCTTGTAAAGAAGTTGCTATGAACGCAAGGGTGCAGATATTTCCTGACATAACATTTTCATTTTCTTCAGGTATAGTCCCAGAAGTGGCATTGCTAGATCATAGGATAGTTCTCTTTTTAATCTTTGAGGAACCTCCCTATTGCTTTCCATAGTGGTTGTACCAATTTACAGTCCTGCCAGCAGTGCACAAGCGTTCACTTTATCCACATCCTCAGCATTTTTTCTAACCTTTTTGATGGTTAGTCTAACAGGCATGAGGTGATAGCTCATTGTAGTTTTAATTTGCATTTCCTTGATTGATTGCCCATGGGTTGAACTCAATCTTCAGCCACCCTTTCTCCACTCTGTGGCATTAGAATCATTAGAATCAGTTACTACGTGTGGTCCAAGGGACCTACTATGAATAACAAAGACACACCTATCACTTGGGAAATCTGAGGGTTTAGTGGTTACCTCTCAACAGTCAGTGGGAAGGCTAGGCCTCTCTTTGGGTGAGGTCACATTCTTTATTACACATATACAGACTTAGAAAAGTTCTTTAATATTTTCAAGCTTCAGTTTACTTGTGTATAAAACGAGGATGATAATAATTTCTACCTCATAGGGTTGCTATGGTGATGGAAGGAACTAATACATATCCCTCACACATATTAATTGCAATATAAATGGTGAGCTGTTACTATTATTCCACTTTGTTTCCTCCCCTCAAAAATTATCATTAATTTACTTGTGTGCTTTCGATGAACAGTGAGAAAGGAGTCAATTTGATCAGTTCATTTACACTAGTATTAGGGGGAAACGAGAGGGCAATAAGTGAAGAAAACTGGCTTTAATCCCCAATAAGACTAGTTTTGAGTGTCTAGATAATTTGAAGATTTCTTCAAGCCCTAAGAGTCAGTGGTTCTCTGGACATTGTGGTGGCTCATGAGGTAGGGAAAGAAATGCTCCTTAAGAGAAAGACTTGAATTCAAATTCCAGCACCTCCGTTTTCTAATCGTATGAGCTTAGACAAGGTATCTGTTCTCTCCCTGTCTTAGGTTGCTCATCTGTAAACGGGGAAAAAGAATAACTACTTCAAAGTATTGTTAAATTTAAAAGAAACAACATACTGAAAAATACCAAGCACTGTGAATTGCACATAGTAGGCGCCCAATGAACATCAATTAAAAAAATCGTCCAACAATTAACGTCTTCCTTGGTACCAGACACTGGGAGTTGGGAATGGCACAAAGATGAATAGGTTTGACCCCTGTCCTCAGAAATGCCCATTGTCCAGTAATAGAGATAGGCAGGTATCATACAGTTGATGGATCCAGTTTTGTCTCTTTGTTCTTTCAAATGTAAATGATTGATAACTCCTAAATATATAGCTTTTTCTTCTCTAACCAATTCTTGCATCTTAGTAGATCTTTGGAATGTTTAATCAATTGAATTCAAATAAATAATCCTCTAATAACAAAATGTCAGGATCCATGGCGCATAGGAAGGTGTATTTTTGCAAAGGAATCTTCGATGGCTCCTTACTTGCCGACAGATAGACTCAAGTGAATAAATCATTTGTTATCCACCCTCTTTTTCATTACACAGGACTGCTAGACACATTGGGAGCTCAAAAGTGCTAGGTTAGTTGAATGTTAACATTTAGATGTATGACTGTGGTTGTGACTAAATCATTAAAAAAACCAATGACAACGTGAATTAAAAGAGATTATGGCCCTAGAACTGCTTTTAATTTCCAATATGATCTGGGTGGATCTCAGCCATTTTTTCCCTCAGTTTTCTTTCCTATGAAATGAGACTATAAAATTTAATGATATCTACGTCTCCGCCTTATGTTATTCTGAATATTAGTGTAATGGAGCATGAACAAAACATGTGCAAAACATAGGTTTGAAGAATGTAACATATACATTATATATTACATATATAATTATAATTTTTACTAAGATTTGCAATGCTGATTGGATTTCTTATCTATAAAAGTTTTTCGATAAGTTTATTTTTTCATATATTGTTCTTCTGTTAGAAATATTACTGATTTTTTATTTTACTGAGGTTAAAAATATTACCCATTGCACAGAGACATGAAAGTAAAAATTTTATGGTCTTCTCTTCATTTTTTTCACTGTTAATTACCTCAGAACCCCAAAATACGCCAAATTTCACATTAATATGCTTGTGCCTAAAATTAACTAGTTATTTAAAAATAGCTCCTTGCATTTTTCCTTGACTTTATTTATTGAAAACTATGCATTTTCAAAAGAACATGAGGCAGACGATAAACATAAATGAAGTGCAATAAGATGAAATTAGAGCAAGTGTGAAATGGGTTTTATTGCTATTGTAGAAGTTTTCCCTGGCTTACGTGACCATTCCACTTTTTATTGCCAAATCTGGTGAAAACAATACAAATAATATCCAACATCGGAGGGGGGGTGGTAGTGGTGGGACGAATTGGGAGATTGGGATTGACATATATACACTAATATGTATAAAATGGATAACTAATAAGAACCTGCTGTATAAAAAATAAAATAAAATTAAAAAAAAATTATCCAACATCTATTGGGCATTTACCTATATCTGTGCCAGACACTGGGCTAAGCATGTGACATGCATTTATGTTACTTACTCCTCATTGTAGTAGGCGTAGTTAGTTTATAACATTATCCCCAGTTTTCAGATGGGAAAACTGAGTTAGAGAGATTATGCATTTCATCTAAGGTCCCGAAGCTGTGAGGGTCATAGTTTAAACTCAGATTTATCTAATGTCAAAACACGCCCTTACCCTCTGTATGTAGTGCTTTTCCTCAAAATCTATTTCAGAAAGACAATGGCAAACCTCTTGCATACTTCTATGTGCCTAGCCCTGTTTAGCACATAGCAGGAAGAGAAAAGTCGAACCCAGGAAACAAAACCTTGAAGACTTAATGATCTAGCTAGAAAGAGAGAACTAGCATGTATGATATTGGAAAAAATTGATGCTAATATGTGTAGTAATTGCTATTTAAAAAGTAGTGCAAATGCTGAGAAGGGAAGTCGATGTCTATAAGACCTCCCAGCAGCCAGATTTCCCATTTGTAAGGCAGCTTGCCATCACCCTAGGCGGGATCCCTTTTTTTGATACATCAAGGACATTTCTTTTCCTTTATCCTGTCACATTTATGTTTTTCTTCTCACGTGCTGGGAAATAGAAAAGCAACATTTTGCAGAGGGAGATGGAATCCCCAATCTAACAGCTATGTCAACATTTTAAAAATATCTGTATGTCATGTGGCAGTGACTCACGGTTGTAGAAAATATGCATTATCATATTCAATTTAGAAGATTAAAACGGAGAAGATAGAAGCTACTTGGTCAAACATCACCCAACTAAGGAGTGGCAGAAGAACGGTAAGCTGGGTCTTTCAATCCCACGTCTGATAGCACTAAACTATCTTTGAGCAAATTGATTGCAATATTGCTGGATCATAAAATAGATGAATCTATGTCTTGTGTTGCTACAAAATCTTCCTTCATTTGCAGGAGACCCTCTGTATTGTGACAAATCTCTCTCCTCTAGACTCTCATGGCTCCCTAGACAAGCAGCAAACACCCAGGCATTCTGTGTCCACCTGGAAGGTGGCTTGTGCCTTTCATATGGAACAGTTTCTCCAAGACCTTCATTAGCAGCTGCTTCAATCCTGAATTGAAGGGGTTTAGAAACACTGGATTCCAGCTCTTCTGCTAGCAAGTTACACCCTGCATGACAAGGGTCCACGGGCTTGCAAATTGCCCAGACTCCTCCTCATTTGCATTGATGCATTGATCTGCATCTAAGGGGGAGGGTATTTATCCAGAACTGATCATCCGATGTCCACCAGTTTTCTACAGGTAGAACATTAATGCTCTTACCTGTCTTTTAAGTAGATTGTGGGAGTGTGTTGCAGCAGTACCAAAACCTCGGTAGCAATATTACAGGTATCCATGAATCGACTTTAAATGAATTTCCCTTTCTGAAATACATTTGTTGATTTTCTTTCAAACAGAACCAGGTAAAAGTTGGCAATGGCTTTATTTACCAGAGTCACAAAATAAATCCTTTCCCATACAGACTTTCACAAGTCCTAATCTTTTCCTTTTATGAATCTAATGAAGGCCATCCATTGACAGAGAATTCCTATGCTCTGCGCAAGTTCAGATCTGGTTCGATTCTTCACACATTTCAAAGCAGAAAGCACATGTTCTTTAGAATATGATAAATGTAGGTTAAATCCCTGCTCTGTTACAGTCAGCTGTCACTTAATTTCTTTAAGGCTGTTTCTTCATCTGATGACTGGCGATAAACTACCTACCTTTGGGGGTTACATGAGGATTAAATAAGATAATATCCATTGAGCCCTTAGCTAGCACCCTGCTTCACAAAGAACAGAATAGGTTGAGAAAGCATATAATAGCTCTTACTGTTTTTCCCTTTCTGCATAACTTCGAATTATTTAACCTTGCTAACTCTGTAACTTTTTAAACTCAGTGTTGTGCAAATGAAATGAAGTATGCAGAGGAATACTTTTTTGTAACAGGTTAAACTGAATAATCTAATCATAAACCAACTTTATTCTTTCTCACTATTTCTTCTTTACATAAACACTGTCCAAGTTTCCTTCCCCTCCCAAGATGAAATCCTGGACAAACGACAGAGACATTCTAGGCTTCGATGCGTTAAGCAAGGTCAGCCCTAAAGGTTCCGTCTCTCCATCAGTTTGGAGGAGTGTTTTCTCCTCTCCTAGCTCCTGCCAGGCTCAGGCTGGTGGGGCGTGGAGGGGTGGGCTGGGTGCTGATGGGCCGCTTTGCCATTCCCCCAGGGCATCTCCCGCGATGCCTCTTCCGCTGCTTGCAGTCGGGGCAGGAAGAGAGATGCCTTAATGGTGTAGCTGCAATCTGGCTTTTGTGACCTGTGCTGTTCTCATGCCCAGTTACTCCATCGTTACAACTGTCTTACACGAGGGGTAGTCAAGGAAAGTCAAGACAGAAAGCAGTTTCTCTTTGAGGACTAGAATTGGCAGTTCCACGGTTTGGTTTTCAAGAAGCCCATGGGATTCTTTAGGACCTCCCTATTCTTCCAAATTCCTCTCTTGCCAGCCCCTCCCCATGAAACCTACAATTCCACTGCGAAACAGAGTAAGGGAAGACTTACTGTTGTGTGTCAGTCCCTACAATGTAGAAATTCTGGACTTGTCACTGGGCTCAAACTAAGGTTATTTAAGCCTTGTATTATTTCTTGTGGTAGCTATAAACAAATTACCACAAACTTGGCTGCTTAAAAACACACACACACACACACACACACACACACACACACACACACACACACACACACTCATTCTATTAAAATTCTGGAAGCCAGATATTCAAAATAATTTGTATCAGCTAAAACCAAGGTCTTCGCTGGCCAGGCTCCCTCTAGAGGCTGTAGGGCAGAATCCACTCCTTGTCTCTTCTAGTTTTGGTGGCTTTCCTGGTCTGTGGTTGCTTTCTCCTCTTCTGCGTGAACTCTCCCTCGACTCCCTCTTCTAAGGTTGCTTGTGGTCACATTTAGGGTCCACGCAGACTATCCAGGAGAATGTCCCCATCACAAGATCTCTAACTTCATCACATCTGCAAAGACCCTCTTCCCACATAAGGTAACATTGACAGGTTTTAGGGATTTAGGATCTGATTATCTTTGGGGACCAGTTTTCATCCTGCCATAAACCTCCAAGGTAAGGTGAACACAGTTTATATCTACTTTCATAACTCCTACTTCTGCTATGAACTCTTCTCCAAAATGTAATAGGACCTATGCTTCAGGGTCCAATTCAGCATCAATTAGTTATGAAAATACCCTTGGTCATTCTGGTCCACACTGATCAGGTCCTTCTGTGTGATTCACACCTCAATTGATATTTCAACCATTTACTAGTTTTTCATATTTAGGCAACTTACTGATTTGCACAATAAGCTACTGTTATCAACCTCAAGGGATTGTTTTAAGGGTTAAAAGAAAAACCGTATATGGGACCAAGAATTAAGTCTAGAACATGATAAACGCCCAGTATAGTTTATTTTTTCCCTTCTATTAATCAAATTGTGCCTCCCATTTCATAGTTTTAGGATAACCAGTCTTTTTCTAGAGAGAAATTATTTCTTAATGACATACTTTTTAATATGCACTTCATTGTTTTCCTGCCATGATAGCACACTGCTGAGATTAAAAATATTATTGAGAACCCACTGATAGATATCAAAGCATTATTTCCCCCTGCAAAGAGTAATCTCTTGTTTGTAAATAATGGTATTTCTGCAAAACGCTGCTTCAATTACAATGTTTTCTCTTTTGCTTTGTTTTTTAGTAAAAACTTGTAAAGAAAAAATATTCCAAGTTTTAATATTTCAAATTACATAGGATATTACATAGCTCAATCAAGTACATCTTTGCACATGTGGATTGATTCATTTTATATTGAAATATTACTTTAAAATCATGAGAATACAATAATAATTTTCTTTACAGTTTTTTTGATATTTTATCAAAATTAATATCCGTCATCGGTCTGTGGCAATATTTGATTTTTTTTTTATCATGGTTTAGTTTTTCTATTTTGAAGGACACATTTCTTCTATCATCACATCACGCTGTCAGAAGTATCACAGGAAATACCTCCTCTAGGATGTTTACTCGGCTTTAACACAAAGTCGAGCCGGGAGTGCTTGCGGGACAATTTTTTATTGAAATATAACATATTTACATAAACATGTGTATATCTTAGATGTGCTGCTCCATGAATTTTCAGAAACTGAATGTGCTTGTTTGACCACCACCTCCACCAAGAAAGAGGGAATTGCCAGCATCTCAGAACCTCCTTGATATCAGTCACCCCAGTTATTATTCTCTTGCCCAAGGATGACAGCTCTCACCTTCTAAAACCATAGCTTGGTTTTGCCTGTCTTTAAGCTTTCATTACAGTGAAATTATATTGTATTTCCTTTGTTGTGTGTAGCTTCCTGCTTCACACCATGTTTGGGAGATTGATAACTGTTTTGCTTATGGTTGTAATTAGTTCATTTTTATTGATATGTAGGGTTTCACGAGGCTTTTGAACATTTTGGTACAGGAATTGGGTAAGCATGCATATACTTTTCTATCAGGGCAGTCCATCCCTAGAATTTGTGTTGCTGGGTCACGTGGTGTACGTACATGCAGCTTCAGAAGACACTGCCCGACAGCTTTCCTAGGAGGTTGTGTGAACTTATATCTCATGCTGGCAATGTACAAAACTTAGAGTTGTTACGGAGCCTCACCAACGTCAAATATTGTCTGTATGTCATTTCATCTTAGCAATTCCAGCGAGGTAGTAGACATAGAACACTGTGGTTTTAATTTGCATCTTATTAATAAGTGACAAAGATGAGTACCTTCTCCGATATTTATGTGAATTGCTTAAGTGTTTTGCTCATTTTCCCACTAGGTTTTCTGTCTTTGTTGGTTTGTAGGTGTTCTTTACATAGACCTAGACATGATTTTCGGTAGGGTAAATGTCTTGTAAATATCCTCCTTTTCTTTTCTATTAATTTAGTCACTTGACAAACAGAAGTTATCAATCTAACTTTGTTTTTTAGTTTACAGCTATTTTTGCATGTCTTGTTTAAGAAAAATCATACTATTTCAAAGTCCTGTAGATGATCACCCATGTTTTCATCTAAAACTGTTATTGTTTTACCTTTCACACTTATATCACAGTTCGTTTTAATTGAGTTTTGTGACTTGGGTGAGTAGAGGTTAAGGTACTCTTTTTCTTTTCTCGAATGGATAATCAATTGATGCAACACCGTTTATCGACCATACTATACGTTTCCCATTGCACTGTGATGTCACTTTTATGAAAAATTAGGTTGACCTATACGTATGGGTAGAAGTGCTTTTTAAAAATCATTTTAGTGATTGTATCAAATATATACAAACTTAAAGAATATAGTACTGTATAGTAAACCCATATTACGCATCACCCAGCTTCAAAAATTATCAGCTCATGACCAGTCACTTTTCATATACACCAGCGCGTAATTCCTCCCACAAATCCCAGATAGTATATACTTTTATCCTTTGCTATTTCCATATATCTTTCTAAAAGAGAAAGTCTCTTTTTATAACATACTATAATATTTTTGTATTACCATCACACCTAAAAACCAAAAACCCCTTAATACTACCAAACGTCCATTTAGTGCTCGGTTGCTCTGATTGTTTTATAAATTTTCAAGGAGGTTTTTGTTCTGTGGCCTCTCCCAGTTGCGGAGCACAGGTTCCGGATGCGCAGGCTCAGCGGCCATGGCTCACGGGCCCAGCTGCTCCGTGGCATGTGGGATCTTCCCGGACCGGGGCACGAACCCGTGTCCCCTGCATCGGCAGGCGGGCTCCCAACCACTGCACCACCAGGGAAGCCCTTCAGTCTCTTATTATCGATGGTTTTCCCCTTCTCTTTTGTGTGTGTTTTCCCCATAACGTATTTGCTGAAGAAACTGGTTCATTCATTCTGTAGGGAGCCCCATATTTTGGATTTTGTTATTTTAAACAATGATTATTTCCTATTTAAACATGACATTTTAAAAAAAATTCCTGGTTCTTTAGATACTGAACCAAAGCAGGTTATCTCCGTATCACCCAAGTGAAGAGCGCCATTTGAAATTTGTGCTAATAACACCTAATGTTTATATGACAAAGGTATCTATTTTTATCAACAATTTGTCTAAATAAGTATCTTCGCTGGGTTTCTGTATACCCAGATTTTTCAGCCGTGGCACTACTGACATTTTAGGCTGGCTGGTACTTCTTTGTAGGGGCTCTTCTGTACTTTTGGGGTTGATTAGCTGTATCCTTAACCTCTTTACTCTGGATGCCGGTGGCAGCACCCCGCCAGCCAGCTGTGAACACATAAAACACTTATTTTCAGTCAGGCACCGCCCTTGCTTGCTGTTATTTTTTTATTCCTCCTCTTCTTTTGCATTCTCTCACCTAATTTGTGGTAAGTGTCTTGAGAACAGGACCAGTGTCTTCATTTATGAATTAAAAGTTACTGATCGTTGCTCTGTCCTCTTTATAGAACCATTACAAGGACCAAATGAAATAATGCTCAAAAAAATCCCTTTGACGACTGAAGTCCTAGTAACAACGCGAGCCATTTTTAGATCTTTTATTTATTGGTGTTTCTCCACTGTATCCAGCGGGGTCCAGTTCACTACATGGCCACTGACTCCATTTCAAACCAACATTTTTGTGGCGCCTTCAATGTTTTTCCCACGAATCCTTCCTTCTCTCCTCACAAAAAGTAACCAACTTTTCTTCTCGACTTGATTCCCACAGTTTCAAGTTACAGTCTCCCCAGCATCATCTCCCAGCTTCACATGCTGCCCCTTCTCTGGTTCCCATGTTCCACCTCCTTATTTCTACTCCGCTAACCTACCCTCCCACTCCCCTCTCCCTAAACACACTCCCACTTCAACCCTCTTAATTTATATCTTCCCTTTCCTTTCTATGCTAGTCAAGTTTTATCGGATAATCTCTGAAAGCCTCTTGATATTTTTCTCTCTGCATCTCCTAAGCTTCTACAATCATTCTTTGTGCCACATTACTTTTGAGAAAAATTACTGTCTCAACACAACAAATCATTTTTGAAAAGATAAGCAAGACACGGGTCCTGCTCTGGAGAAGCCACAGGAGAGAGACTGAACGAAATAATTTCTGTGTCAAGAGGTCAGGTTGGAATGATGCCTCTGTCATGTCTTGTGAGACTCGCAGAGGAAGCGAAACTCTTTGCTTTGGGGTCGGTGAAGTACATCCACAAAGTGGTACTTCCATTTTTTCTTGGAGGGGACTTCTTATCTGTGGAAGAAGTAGGGAAGAAAATTCTAGGCCCAGAAAAGATCCTAATTCTTTCCTGGGATGGAGAGTATTCCTTAAGATGGTGGCATAGATTCTGGAGCTGAGTGCCTGGAATTTTGTCCCTCTGGGTATGCTACTTGGTTAGGGGTTTTTCAGAAGTCCTGAATCTTATATACTCTTCCAATTGGATTGAAATTTCCAAGGGTGGCTGAACTGTACCTGGCATCTAATGTCAGACGAATCCACTCACTGATGTTCTGACCCGCATGGCCCTGACCACATCCCCCCACTGCCGACAGCCGTGCAATTGGCACATCACCTTTCCAGCTGTCTCTGGAAAGAGCAAAGCCCAGGCTGCTTTGCTTGCCCCCAACTAATCAGGTTTCTGTCCTGGTCAATTGAATTGAAAAAAAAAAAGAAAAGATATCATGTGGAATTCCCTTTCGTACTGAGCTGTTTTCAATGAAGAGGACGCAATTCAAAGAGAGACTTGAGATAGTTTAATTGCCATTCTCCCCCTGATCCCCATCAGAAGACAGATCATGTCTCCACTGTGTTTGTTTCATGTTACTCTTTTTCTTTTTTGCGGTACGCGGGCCTCTCACTGTTGTGGCCTCTCCCGTTGAGGAGCACAGGCTCCGGACGCGCAGGCTCCAGACACGCAGGCTCAGCGGCCATGGCTCATGGGCCCAGCCACTCCGCAGCATGTGGGATCTTCCCGGACCGGGGCACGAACCCGTGTCCCCTGCATCGGCAGGCGGACTCCCAACCACTGCGCCAGCAGGGAAGCCCATGGTACTCGTTTTCTTTCTCTTCTCACTCCCATCTTCTTCCACTATCTTCCTTTTCTCTCTCTCTCTCTCTCTCTGTCTTCTTCCCTCTCTCCCTTCTTCTTTCTGTCCTTCCTGTCTTCCTTGTTCTTTTGATCAGAGATCCGATGCAGAGGACCACTGAGACCCTCCCAGCCAGACTCTGCTGTGCTGCCCAGCAGGGTGCAGGACAAAGTGCTGAGAAAACATGCCAGAGCCTGTGTGAGGCCCTGGAAATGCACTGAAGTCTTCTGATTTTCCCAGTAACGTTCCAATAGGCAGTAGACGCCTTTAGCTGTCAGGTTATGAGAAGCGACGTCACTGAGAGGGGTGCCATTCCTTCTCCCCCCTGCTTCTGTTCTCCGTGGGGTTCGTAGGGTGGAGGACCCATTACAACTGCTGAGATATCTGCTCCAGAGGCTGGAGGGGCCCCTCTGCTTATTCTCAGGAGTGTCAGAGGCACCCTGATTCTTAACATGAGCCCATTTATATCGTCAGTTAGTCTGAGAAAGATGCATCATATTTTCGGGTAGAATGAAACTTTCTCTCTTGTCAAGTGCAACAAGAAGCCCACCCCCGCTAGGGGTACTGCTCTTTAGGGAGAACGTGCCAGACATTATCCTTCCTTCCCGCCATTCGTGACAAGCGCATTTATGCAGTGAAATGTCACCAGGAAGATCCTTCCCACATTAGATGCATGTTTTTCCTTGTCTTTTCCTCCTTCCGTCATCCCCCTGATGTTCCCACTTCTCACCTTCATCCTGGCATTAATGTTTCCTAACCAGACTTTCTCTGACTTAGCGATAAGATCAATTACTGACTGAGGGTCATGGTCCCCACCCTACATTTCTGACTCATCACCATATAACTTGAAAAACAAAAACACTGATAAACCTACTTGCAGATTTGTCATTTCCTACCAGATACTCGCAATAAAAGCATAACTTAAGTGCTTGACGAAACGCTGAAAGATCAGCTTATACGCTTGCCCAGCTTACTGAGAGATAAGGGCTATTAAAGGAGGAACTTCTCCGTTTTGCTGAATATTTCTCTGCAGATAATACATCTTTCCTGACGTCCATTCTGTTCTTCACGACCCACTCTGACCAAGTTGAAATTCCAGATTCATTCTGTGTGTGGTTTCACCTTCCTTGTTGAGGACAGACAGCCATCTAGTATGTGAATGGGTAGCGTGAAAAGTTCCGGATCATCGTCAGGCAAACCAGGGCAGGGACCGGCTTTGCTCAGGGCTTGAGGGAAAGTCCATGGTTGTTCAGCCTCTGCTCTCACCCCCAGCCTTTCTCATCATGCACGCAGGTGACATACATGACCCGGTGGAGCATATCTGTGTAGAGTCTGTGGTCACGGGGACAGATGGTGATGAATCAGCCACCTCCTCCGCTTGCCAGGAAAGGCCCCGAGTTCCTTGTTAAACAATGCACCATCCTCCCTGGGCAGAGACTGCAGGGCGCTGCAAATCCCTTCCCCTGGTGGTCACAGGATCCCAAAGGCGGCAGAGGAAGACTTTTCGCCCTCCTGTGCATATAATTAGCACCCCACAAGAATGAAAGTTTGAAAATTTGACAGAGCCTAAAAATACTTGTTACTTTTCAACAGCACCTCTTTTTTCTATGTCTGAAGCAGCAGAAAAGTAGCTGGAAATAAAATATTGCATTAACTGACAACGAAAATGCTTAAACCTTAGTAAATTAATATATTCTAGTCATTGATTTATCCCACCTCATTTTTCTTAAATGAAATGAGTGTTAGGTAAACTATATGCTGAATAAACTCCAAAATATTTGCACTTATATTTTTTTTCACGTAGCTACTAAACCAAAATAATTTAATATGCATTCGCTTAGTCCAAACTGAGAGCTGATGTATTCAGAGATAGTTGCTTGAAACAAAGTCAAGGTTAAAAGACATAGTCCAGATACATGCCATCACTTATAAAACCAAAGCCAAAATTATCTTGAAAATTACAAATTCGTTGGGTTATTTTTAGGGGCTGCCAAGAGGAAAACCCAGGGTTTGTACCATAACAGCAGTGCTTAGTTTTCCTGAGTCTGGAATGTAGTCATCAACCCAGCTGAAAATAGGCAACAGCCTCAGTGTGCCCTCAGACAGAGACGGCATTGCCCTCGGTGTGTGTGGACAAAAGACTAATTCTTGGTATTGTTGGAAGAGTGGCTGCCACATCACAAACTGCTACTGTTCGAACTTTGCAGAAGCTGCATGCAAAATAAAGTAAATAAAACAACCATCCAGCAAAAACTTTACACAATACCACTTCAATTTCAATGGCATCCCGACGTTTGACCAGGATAAATAGGGTTCATGCTTCGCAAGCATCCATATTTTTAAATTCAATCCCTGAAACTCAGTATTCTTTAACTAATGGCATGAGATGGTGTCTCTTTAGAGAAAAACAAAAACAAAAACAAAAAAACAGAAAACACAACACTTGAGCTTTTATTCTTACTCGAAAAAGAGCTTTGGAACCTATGGGACTAAACACACGAACAGAACACATTTGTTTGCTTCTTTCTTGCTAAAGTAAAAGCCTGCGTGGCTGATGAAAACGTTGATCTATAATAGAATTAAGTGTGGTCGCATTTTCTCCCCAAGCAGCTCAAATCAGTGACTTAGTAGCTGGGGAACTGTGGTGACTTAGTAGCTGGGGAACTGTGGCTGAGACAGGAGGGGACAGTCTTGAGGGGGTGACTTGGCAATGATCAGGAGTATGAAGGACTGGTAGGCCAGGTATGAGCCGTGGAATCGAAAATGCCTTTGACCATGATACCACACATACGCTGGACACCCCTCACCCCCTCCCTTCCCCTGGGGAATGGGGGGCAGAAACACCCAGCCCTACCAAAGGCCTTTTGAAACAGATGAAGCTGAGACTGTGGCAGCTGACCAGCCCTGGCCACCATCAAGCCTATTTTAAATACACTGGTCTCCTGGAATTTCCTAGCCGTTGGAGGTAAAACAAATAAGGCCACAGACATATAAAGAAATATAAAAAATATAAAACAGAACCTCTGAGTGCAACCTAGTTGATTGGAGTCTACTTGAATCAAATGCACAAATGAGAAATGTAAATGTATTATGTGTTATAGAAAGAATATCCTAATTAAGAAAAAAATCAAAGAAACTGAGAAAAGAAGAAAACCAGAAAAGAGTATTTGGCTTGAAAGAGACGTTCTCAGTTTTCTGCTTTTTAGTACCTTATCTCATTTAACCCCTTAATTTTCATTAAACCTTGTAATTTAAATATTATTAAGTTAATTTTTTCATCAAATGAGAAAAAGAAAAAAACTCAGAAAGGTTGAATAACTTACCCCAAGTCACACATATATAGATGAATATAAGAACTATAAAATAGTAGCTTTGAGTGTAAAAATGAAAGGAAAAGAATGGGTACAATTGTAGAAGAAGTTATGTTAGAACTATTATAAAGATTGTCAAAAATATCCCCAAACAGAGAGGAAGGAAGTGATAATGAGCGTTTACAAAGAGAATTTGACTTTGAAATTGGAAGATGGTGAGTGGAATGTTGAGAAAAAATGAAAATTCAAGGTGTGACATCCTAGTGGCCATAAATCAGAACTCTTCAGAAAACCTAACTGCTGACACAACCCTCAGGAAAAACCATTCCTCACCCCGCGGACGTAGATGCTTCATAGGTGTCCTTCAAAATGTGAGATGAACTCTAACGTGGTGATTATCTCACAGTAAAATTCTCCAGTGTTTTTATTGGGTATGTTTTTATCCAACATCTTATACATTTAGCAAAAACTGCTCTTATTATCTGCTAATACTTGTTTGTAAATAGAAATGGGAGCATTTAGTCTTGACTTCTGTTGAGTAAAATGTGGTGAAACTAGGAACCTAATTACTTGTAAACATTTTAAAAATAGTTTGGGAATGGATTTGAAATTGTTAGGTATGCCTGGCTGAGTCCTTTCTGGTTATCCCTCCTACTAATTTCGTGCCTCTAATTGGCACGCGTTTCCATTATGGAAATGTGGCCAGTGGAAAGGGTTAGGAGTTATGCCCACATTTTGCCTGTGAGGCTAGACATTGTGAATCTCGGTGCATTAAAAAGGAGTAGTTTCAGTCATGTGGCTGTTCCTTTGCAGTAGTAAAGTTATTTCTTACGACTGGAATACAAAACACTCATAGGTTTTTTTTTTCTTCAAAGAACAAGGCAAGTCCTGAGTCCATTTTACATTTTCAAGCATTTTGGTAAGGTTGGGGAAATGACAAATGTAGTTAGAATTTGGTAGCCAAAATCTTTTTCTGATCTAAACACTCATTTTAGTGTTATCAAATTTTCCCTGACTTCCTGGTTATTTATTTTATTTGTACATATCTTATTTTCCACCGAGTTTGGTACCAGTTAAAATTCTTTGTGGGCCGCGTGGTATTTCACACATAAGTAGCTTCTCAAATATTTATACTAAAAGAAGTGTAGATGCTAATGACAGATTGAGAATAATTTATTCCCTTTATTTAAAGGGGACCGTTAATGATCGATTTCAGTGTGATGATGTACAAAATAATAAACTAGGATTGGAGCTTCTTTCAAAAGTCAGATTATAAAACTTGAAGACTGTGAAAGTGCTATGCATCGTGAATCTCTTCATGTCTAAAATGATAAAAAAAAAAATAACTTATTCCAGGAGATGTCCTGGGAAGATAGCTACTGAGAATAGGGTCAAAGTGACTGCATGATAAAAGAAAAGGAAAAGCGATACAATGTAGTAGTTTGAGGAAAGCAACACCCACCAACACTTTTTTTTTTTTTTTTCCCATCAACACTCTTGCTGGCCTTGGATCCATTGCCTTTCTACGTATTTGTTTTAACCTCAACCCGAGAGCAGGACAGATGAGGAAGTGTGCAAAGACTCCCTTTGGCATACAAAAGGCAAAACCTCATGGACTTTAGACACCACTGCATACTTAGAGGTGGGGTGATAAAGGGCAGGAGGGAGAATTAGGCTGCAATCAAAGTGAAGGAGGCACAGAGGCTCTACAGGGAAGCAGTTCTACCTCTCAGGAGAAGATGGCTCCAGAAATAGTAGTATTGGTAAGTTCAGAGTCATTAACATTTACTGTCCACACACCATATTCCCAGAAAAAGAGCTGAAACCTAAAATTTGTAGAGGAGAGAAAAGTGAATATTATGGAGAGACAGGAGAATACCGTGGTTTTGGCCACCATGTAAAGAATGACTTAATGGCAGAAGTCATCTTTAATTAAACATCCGTTTCCTGTGTTGGGGATCCCGTTTTACTTAGATCATTATGGTTTAGTGACTGAGGTTAATGCTGGAAAAGTTGCATATGTGGAATCTTTTCTTGCAGTCAAGCGATGAAAGGTGAGGCGAGAATCAGCTACTGCACATTTTTTAAATGTCGATAAAAAGGATATTTGCATGAAATATTGAAATGTAGTGATTTAACTATAAACTGGATGTTCAGATCAAAGAGGGAATTGATTTGAAAATGCAGCAACATGCAGTGATCATTTATTTTCAGATTTCTGCAGTGTAATACAAAAAATGTATAATGAATGCTAAACAGAATAATAAGGCCTTTGAGTGTACAAATGATTGAAACAAGCCAAAAGACTTGTTATGTTGAAAAATGGATTGAGATTTGACAGCAAAACAATAATGAATGTCTTGTTTACATGACGACAATAAGTTTTGTTTGAGTTTTGCTGGTTTGGTAAGTGAATAATTCTAAATGGTGATACTTTTTATTTCTGGACTCTCTAATGCAGATAATGATAATTTTAAAAATCACAGTGGTCAACATCTCATATACAAAATGCAGCTCTAGATCACTGGGAAGATACATTTAAAAACTAGAATTAGTTCAACTTCAACCCAATATCACCATCAAAAATTAAGTAAAGTTAGAATTAGGTTTTACATTATTTTTAAGACAAAGCTTTTCTTTCTTTCTTTCTTTCTTTTTTTTTTTTTTTTTTTGGCTGCACTTTGTGGCATGCAGGATCTTGGTTACCTGACCAGGGATCAAACTTGTGCCCCCTTCCTTAGGAGCATGGAGTCTTAACCTCTGGTCCGCCAGGGAAGTCCCAGGTTTTATATTTAAAATGAACACAAATTATGAGTGGAGAGTTGGATGAAAATTATTAAGATAATTTTAAAGTACTATGAAACTGGATGAATTGGGAACTATTTTAAAGCTGAAATTTATATGAAGGAGGTAAGCCATTACCTGTATACATATTTATATACACGGTTCTATATGTTCAAGAAAATAAGTGATACCAAATGTTCAGTGTCCCTAGGCACCTTTTTAAGTGAAAAGTTACCCTTTCAGATAGCATGGAGCTAAAATGCCGATTTGCTTTTGTTACTTTGTAGGAGAAAGATGAGTGGTATTCTTTTATCTGTATATTTCTGAGGGTCTGTCCTTTTCACTGGGAAAATTAACCACCAGCACTTACGTGCAGATAAAATGATTCTCCCATCCCCTTTCTCTTCCTGAACATCTCCTCTTCCTTATTTGCAATAAAATGCAGCATATTCTTCCAAAGGAGAAAGTTGAAATGGGATGATCAGAGTTATGTCAAAATCACTTTGAAAAATAAGGCGCTGATATACTCCACCAATACCTGATGCCACAAAAAAAAATCACAATATTTATAAACATGTTTTTATATAAACATGTACTTATAAACATGTTCGAAAGCAGAAATCTGAAGACAAAACCGTAGGTTTTATATGGCACCTTGTCCAATGTTAGTTATAATAATACCTCAACACACTTTTTTTTTGTGTGTAACGCGGGCCTCTCACTGTTGTGTCCTCTCCCGCTGCGGAGCACAGGCTCCGGACATGCAGGCTCAGCGACCATGGCTCACGGGCCCAGCCGCTCCGCGGCATGTGGGATCTTCCCGGACCGGGGCACGAACCCATGTCCCCTGCATCGGCAGGCGGACTCTCAACCACTGCGCCACCAGGGAAGCCCTCAATACACTTTTGATAGCACTGCTACCCTCTTTAGAAAATCTAGGGAAAGCAATTTTTGAACACTACTGCACTCCGTGTGGCATTTCAAGATTCTGTGTTTCTAATTTTAGTAATAGATTTGGACAGACCAGAGTAATATGCTGATGTGATCATACAGGTATCGACTGAATCTATAAAAGTGGAATTATAAACTTGCTGAATACATTAATTTTTAACATCATTTATTGAGGTACAATTTACACACAATAAAATCAGCTTTTAAAAATATACAGCTCAATGCGGTTTGCCAAATGCTACCATCAAAGCGTAGAGCATTTCTATTACCCCAGACATTTCAGTTCTTACAATCAATACTCCGTTACCCTATCACCAACTCCTGAGGACAACTATTCTGTTTTCTGTTTGTAGAGTTTCCTACCAGCCTTTTCCTGAATGTCATAAAAATGGACTCACACTGTGTGTCTGGTCTGGTCTTTTGTGTCTGGTCTCTTTCACTTAGTGTGATGCTTTTGACACCCATCCATCCATATTGGTGCCTGTATCGGCAATTGCATCTCGTTGCTGTCATATTCTGTTGTAAGGATATACTACAGTTTACCCGTTCGCCAACTGGTGGACGCTTGTGTGTGTTTCCAGTTTGGGGTTATTACAAATAAAGTTGCTCTGAAAATTTGCTTACAGATCTTTGTGTGGATACATATTTTTATTTCTCTTCAGCGAATATCTAGAAGTGGAATTGATGGGTTATAAGGCAAGTGAATATTTTAATTTATAAAGAACTCTCAAAATGTTTCCAAATGGTAATTCCACTTTGCCTTTCTACTATGTATGACAGTTCCACTTGCTCTGTGTTTTTCCTAGCACGTTTTTCATTTTTATTACTTTACCTCACTTCATATATAAGAATCTTTCAACAGTTTATCTCCATTCCTTTCCTCTCATCCTTTGTACAGTTTTTGTCATACATTTTGCTACTATACATGTTATAAATTCCTCGGTACATTGTTACTAGTTTTGCTTTATTTTAATTAATTAATTAATTTTTTGCTGCACTCCATGTGGCATGTGAAACTTCCCTGACCAGGGATTGAACCTGTGCCCCCTGCATTGGAAGTACAGAGTCTTAACCACTAGACCACCAGGGAAGTCTTCAGTAGTTTGTTCCTTATTAAGAATAAGGAAAGAAAACCTCTTTAATTACCTACATTTTTACAATTAGATTCTAGTGCTCTTCATTCCTTTGTGGAAATTCATATTTCCAACAGGTATTATATTCCTTCTGTTTAAAAAATGTCTTTTAGAATTTATTGTAGGTTTAGTTTGCTAGCAAGGAATTCTCTCTTTTTTTGGTATATAAAAATGTGTTTATTTGGCCCTTAGTTTAGAAAGATTGTTTGCTGGGTATAGAATTCCATGTCAACAGAAGTGGAGAGAACATTGTGGGGGACAAGATGACCAGAGATGTCAGCCAGGAATTAACACTGCAGAGAAACAGAAAGAATGAAGAAAAAGAATAGGGTTTGTCAGTTAAAATATAGCTCACTGCTCCAAGATCCAAGAGGCCACCTGCATTTCTGGCCATGCATCCTTTTCCATCTTCAAGCAATGTTGCTTCAAATCTCTGACTTACTGTTCTGCAACTGGAATGGAAGAAACTCTTTGCTCTTAAAGAAGTCATGTGATTAGGTCAGTCCCTAAGCCCCCAACCTGCCCCTATAATCTCTTTATTTAAACTCAACTGATTAAAACTTAAGACACTAATTGCATCATGCACTCCCTTCACAGAAGGACCTAGATTAGTGTTTGATTGAATACCTGGGACAAAGTGTGTATATGCCAGGGACAAGGAATCTTGGGGCTGAGGAGATGGCTTATTCGAATTCTGCCCATGGCACAGAGAGGAGGAACTGACCTCATTAAAAATGGGAAGTCAGGGATATTTTATTGGATAGAAAATGATGAAACATTAGGGACATTTTTATAGAAAAAAGAGGAAAGTTGAAAAATTATCAACTGAAAATGAGAAGTTGAGAAATTAAAATTATTCACCAAATATGAAAAAGACAGGGATGAAAGTGGTATTTTGAGGTCCATAGGATAGAACTGGTAATCAACATAAGTTAGTAAAGAAGTCCATTCTTCTCTGAAGATCTTTTGGAACCTGTCAAGGATGTAGCTAGAAGGAGTTAGAGGTTTATAGTAGAGAAAATTTGAGCAGCTGAGGGACTCTTGGCTGTTACAGAAGCAAAAGTGTATGGCTAGATACATAGCTTAGGGTGATTAAGGGGTCAAGAAAAAGCAGAAAGCTCTGAAAGATAGGGAATAGGAAAGAATTAAGAGGAAGGTACTGTAAGTCATAATGAGGATGACAAGCTCAGATATTTGAAAGAAATATGTGATCAAAAGCTAAAAGGTTGATTTAGATCTAAAATCAAAACACTGAAAATACAATTTTCCCCACCTGATGACCAAGTAAAAAGTGTGATTGTGTGATGATATATGGCTAAAGAAGAGATGAGAGGCTTTAAAAATTACGTGGTTGGGAAATGCTGAAGCCAGGATGCCAGCTTTGGTTTTTAATAAAATGGTTGTAATGTCTATTAAACTTACTTATACACAGACAAAGCCAGAAAAGTCAAGAAGTCCATTCAGGCTTATAACAAAATAGACAATAATCCTTGTGCCTTTCTTCTCCAGTTTGCCTACCTATAGAGACAGTCATTTTCAACAATTTTAGCTGATTGTTTTGGTGTATACTTTCATACTTTAAACAGAGGATTATATCGCTATTTCTTGACTTTTTGTTCCAGTTTAGGTATTACCTATTTCTTTTCCGCTCCAGAAAAGATGAATTTTTGTTGTCTTTCACTCTCATGCCCTTTGCTCTTACCGCAAATATACACCCCCCCCAACACACACACACACAATCTTCTCCCATACTCTTCATATAGTTTACATAATTTTGGTTAGATCAATGTTTACATAATTATGAAGAAGTAAATGCTATTCTGACCCATATTGTACGCTGAAAATATTTTCCTTTCTTAATTTTTCATCCTCTAGAGTAAATAGTTGTCCTACTTCTAGTTGTGTATTTTTTTCATATATTAACACTAATTCAAATCCACACTCTCCACCAATTGTCTGAATCTCCTCTTAGTACTTATCAGTTAAGCAATAAAATTTATCTTTTGTGACGTCTGTTCTGAAGACTCCTGGTCTGCCCCGTTCTGCACTGATTTTCCCTTATGCTTGGTACACAGCTATCTCCCTGGAATTTCCATTTTATCATGACCCCAGATTCCTCTCTCCTTTCCCCCTACATCCAATGCCTCCACCTTCATTGGTGCAGACCCTTGTCTTAACGAAGCAGAGTGTACAGCAGCTTCTTGAGAAAGGGTACAAGATAGATTACCTTGGCGACATTGAATGTCACTTCCGTCACCCCTGATTTATGGTTTGGCTGGGTGTCAAGCCTTAGGTCTGAATTAATTTCCCCTGAGAATCTTGTAGACATTGCTCCATTGTCTCCCATTTCCAGAGTTGTTCTTAAGCAGCCTGAAGCCTTCCTAATTCCGGCTCCCTTTCATGTGACCCATTGATATTTTTCCCTCCCTGGGAAAGCTTATAGAATCTTATCTTTGCCCCCAGTGTTCTAAAATTTCATGTTAATATGCCTTGATAGGGGTCAATGTTGAATCTAGTTTGCTAAGCACACAGGGGGCCTCTTTCATTCTGGTGACCCATGTCCTACAGTTGTGGGAAATATGCCTGAATTATTTAATTGATCATTTTCTCCCTTCAGTCTTTATTTTTCTTTCTTTCTGGCACTTCTGTTATTGGGATGTTGTACCTTCTCGACCATTCCTCTCATTTTCTTCTCTTTATTCCTCTTAATTTTCCTTGTTTGTTTTTTAAAATTTCATATGTCTCACTTTGCAGGAGGTTTCCTCAACTTTGTCTTTAAAATCTCTATAGAATTTTTGCTGACTTTTGGTAGCACCTTATTCTTTGTTTATAAAACATGTGTTTCTCTAAGGATATAAATAAAAGATTTTGATCTTTTTCCATGCAGAGTCTCTGTTTCCACAGATTTCTTTCTTTTCGTTCTTTATTTTGAGCTCTGTCTTTTAATTTGGAGGCTTTATGTAAATGGCTAGTGATCCTTGAATGTCTATAAAAATATCAAATTACCATGTTTTACACCTGAAACTAATAAAGTATTGTTACATCAACTATACTTCAATAAATAAAAAATAAACAAATGAATACATAAAATTAATATTCATAAAAATAAAAGTGGGGAATTTTAAAGCTGATTGATTGGGGACATTGAACTTGACGGAACTTGTTACCGTAATCTTCACTATAGGTTATGCCATTTCCTTGGGGAAAAAAATATAATTATATTTATGTTGTTTCTCTTGGTTGAGCTGATTCTCCATATATAGATCTTCCCACAGCTTGTCTAGAGGATATAGTCCTGGCTGTTGTCATTCTGGAAGCTAAACTGGGGAGAAAGCTAGGGGCTTACTACTCAGTATTGTAAATGTTTGCTTAATCCTCCCATGTTCAAAGGAATGTGCCTGGCATCCCCCAGCCAGAGACCTTCTGTCTTACTTACCTCCAGTCTTTTGCTGGCACAAAAGCAAAGAAGCCATTTGGCAACATGCGATGATTGAGAAGATCTGAGGTTCTAGTTGTTTCTCAGTTCTTTCTTTATTTATTCTGGATGTTTAACTTTTTTTAATATTTAAAAAAAATATTTTTACTGAAGTATCATTGCTTTACAATGTTGTGTTAGTTTCTGGTGTACAGTGAAGTGAATCAGCCATATGCGTACCTATATCCCCTCCCTCTTGGACCTCCCTCCCCCTGCAATCCCTCCCATCTGGGTCACCACAGAGCACCGAGCTGAGCTTCCTGTGCTATACTGCAGGTTCCCCCTAGCTGTCTGTTTTACACATGATAGTGTATTTATGTCAATCCTAATCTCCCGATCCATCCCACCCTCCCCTTCCCCGCTCTGTGTCCACATGTCTATTCTCTATGTCCGTGTCTGTTCTTGTTAAATTACTTTTTTAAACTATCAATTTTCTTGAGGAATAGTGCGCATACAATCAACCCCATCTATTTAAAATGTGCAGTCCAATGAGTTTGGACAATTGCATTCACCCATGATCACACAAACTCTATTAAGATACATCATATACCTGCTATTCACAAAACAGTCCTCCTGGCACTTTTGCAGTCAACCCCTCTTTCTGTCTTTATCCCAGGCAACTACTATAGATGATTTTGCAATTTATATACATGAGATATGGTGTGTAGTCTCTTGTCTCCTGCTCTGTCAGCATAATTATTTTGATATTTACCATGTTCTTATATTTATGGTAGTTTGTTCCTTTTATTGCTGAATAATATTCCACTGCATAAATGTTCCTCTCTTAGTGGACCCATTCTCCTACTAATGGACACTTGAGCTATTTCTGGGTTTAGCCATTACGAATAAAGTTGCTGCGAATGTTCACACACACATCTTTATGTGGACATGTTTTCATTTCTTTTTCATAAATATCTAGGTGTGCTTCTCATTCTAAGCAATTGTCAGGTTTCCAAATTGGTGGTACCATCAGGTACTCCACAGTGTTGTCAACATTTGATGCTATTCAGATTTATAATTTTAGCCATTCTAATGGCTGTCTAGTTTTAATTCTTAAAGCTTTCAACTAATCATCCTCTTTTTAGTCCACCTTACCCTTACTTCTACAGAAAACGAATACTGCAGATTTATAATTTGGGAGGGATATTCTGTAGCATAAACTAGTTGTTTCTTGGCTTTTCTGTCACAGATTTAGGACCCAGTTTTTCCAGATTGCTCAGTGATTATCTGCCCATATGCTGTCTGTCTTCCAAAATATACTTATGATTGTCTGTAGTCCCATTATCTTTGTTCTTATATGTTCCCACATTAAAAATCCCTTTGCTTTTATTTTAGTGAGATTTTTGGAAGGAAGAGAAGTAGCGTTGTTTTAATTCACCCTTACTACCCCTCAGCTAGGTATTTAACTTGTATGGTTAACATCCGAAGTTAATATCAGTGGACAGACAGGGCAGAAAGTAAAACCATTAATTAGGTGTTAAGGAAAATATATACTATGCAAATTATGAGATAGAAATGCTGGTATAAGATATGGAAATGTAGATTCAGAAAAGGCACATTGCAAAAAAAGGGAGTTCCCCCCTTTTTCTGCTTTTATTTTTGTTTTTTGGTTTTTTTTTACATTGGGATGATAGTTTTAAAAGGGCCCTGAAGAACAATAAGGGTTTACAGGTGCTATTTTTCAGGGACCTGGGGAAGTAAGAAGAGGATGGATTTCTTGTGGAGGGATGTAGAAAATAGAAAGAAACTACCCCTTTAAAGTGGGAGGACTACATACACATGGAGGCATTATTTTGTTTTAGAAACTGAGTGCATTGTTTCAATAAAAGTTTCTCGAGGTGTCACTTTTGATAGGAAACATGCATTCATATATTTACTAGAATCTCATTCAAAATTTTAATGGGGTAGAGAATTAAAATTTAAATAATGTAGATGATCGTGTTTGCCATTCCACAATTTCAATATATCCCCTTGAGTGAGTGATGTGGGAAATGTACATCTGTGATGACATCAAATGATGTGAGTGTCTTGCCGCACTGGGATCTAAATGTTTTAGGAACCATGCTTTTTGTGCAACAGGGACATTAATGAAAAAATCCAACTGCTTCAATATTGTTTAATTAAAGGAAGAGCTATATTCCATAGCTAGAGGAAAATGACAAATACTATGTTTATCTATACTACACTCTCTTCAAAAGGATTTTGAAACATAATTTTGAACTATCGTTTACCTATGAAAGGATGACTAGAATAAAGATATCCTAGAAAAATTGTCATAGATGAAAGCTTAGAAGAACCAGGATTGTTCAACTGTAAATAAATATTTTGGTTGGGTATAATAATGACTATTGGTTTTTCTCAAGGTTCTTATGTGAAAGCTGAGATAAATATATTCAGTGTGTGTACAAACAGAATAGATAATCTGTACAGAACGGGCATTCTGAATTGGATGGGAAGCAGATTATTGGAATCCTTTCTAACTCTCCAAAAAACTGTTGGTTAAGGTCATAACATTATAGTCACATTTGCAACAAATTATCAGGTCTGTAGTTTTAGCAATGAAGCATGAATGATGGCCTTCATAGGTCCCTGTACGTTACCTACTTTTGAGGATGTCTTTTCAAAGTGATGTACCAGTAAATCAAAGGAGCAGAAGTATAAAAGATACATTTCAGTTTTCCTATAGTTAATATTCCTAGTTATAAATATGTTTAATCCTCCACATACTTCTACATAGCTATGATTAGAAATTGAGCCATAAAAACTTAAATTATTCATTACATTTCACATTTGATATATGGGAAAGCCTAACAAAATTTTAAATCAATATTACATAGAAAGGGTTAAAATTTTAAGCTATTTATAGACAAAGTTAATTCTCACCAGATACTGCTGATGTGAAGATAGGATAATATAATGACTTAATCTCACATTCAGTTACACCATATCACAAACTAGAAAGATTAAAGTGCATGGGGTAGCCACTTCTGGTAATGGTCTCCAAAGGAAGTACACTACAGATAAACTGAAACAAGCACATTTGATAAACAACCTAGCATTCACTTTTATCTGCTTTTTTGAAGTTGCTGTTTAAAAAAAATAATAAAACGATTGGTTTCTGCTTTTAATAAATGTCTAAATGCAATTTAAAAATGGCAGGGAAGTTTCAAGTTTTATTTTTTAGCCTTTTATGAAAAGATGAGACTGATGAGGTAGAGTCTATATATCCAACTAAGGATTAAGTGCCATTGAATAATGTGGTTTTTGCATGTGTGTTTTGAGTGGCTTTAAATGTATTTTTCAGAGTCTAAGCAATAAACCCATCATTAAAATAACAATGATATGTATCTTTAAGATCTAGATAACAAAAATCATCGAGTTGTGGAAATTTAATAGACTGAGCCATCAAACTGATATGGTATAATGTGGAAGAGCTGGGTGGGACAGAGTGATGTCTTCTTTTGAGTAAAACTGGGAATGAGGCAGTTAAGAGGTGTGGTCTTACATAGAAGACAGGTCAAATCAAGTGACTATAACCTTTCCTGTTTGTAAAAAAAAAAAAAAAAAATAGCACACATCAGCAGGAGACCAGCATTAGAGTTTCCTGTTTTTCTCTCAAACTGTTGATTGTTCAAAACACATCTGTAACATGGCTTGCTATTACTTTATTCACATTTCGCTCATTGAACCTAATACATTAAAATTTTCCAGTCATGAATACAACTGAAAAACTTTAACATTTTCTTTCAAAAAGTGATTCAAGGCTTGATACATATATTTCCTTGCTGATTCTGCCTTTTGTCCATGTAGCCATCAGATTTCTGTCACCTCCGTAATGGACACCACTCTGCATTCCAGAGGTCATTTGCTTAACAAAATTCACATAGCTACTCACTGAATACTAAAACTATATAAGCATTCACTGAGCCACCCAACAACCAGATGAATTCAATTTATGATGCACGATCATTAAAGATTAAATCCCAAATTTGGGGCTTCCCTGGGAGCACAGTGGTTAAGAATCCGCCTGCCAAAGCAGGGGACACAGGTTTGAGCCCCGGTCTGGGAAGATCCAACATGCCACGGAGCAACTAAGCCCATGCACTACCACTACTGAGCCTGCACTCTAGAGCCCGCGAGCCACAACTACTGAGCCTGAGTGCCACAACTACTGAAGCCTATGCGCCTAGAGCCCGTGCTCTGCAACAAGAGAAGCCACCTCAGTGAGAAGCCCGCGCACCGCAACAAAGAGTAGCCCCCACTCGCCGCAACTAGAGAAAGCCCGCGTGCAGCAACGAAGACCCAACGCAGCCAAAAAAAAAAAAAAAAAATCCCAACTTTGTTAGCAGCCTATGAAATTCTACATCTAAGAGCATTTCCGAAATACTCTAGCAAGACTTGAAATATTTATGTGCTAAAGCATCTATTTCAGCCATAAAACAAAATGATTTACATGGGAATAAAGAGGTAGCAATGAGAATTTATAATAAAGACGATGCCTAGAAATGTATTCTTCTTGGACTAAATTAAACTGTGAGCAACCAAATGAGAATTTGCCTTTCAATTTACAGTAAGACCAAGAGTGTATTTGATTTAATTTAAGGCTACTTCTTCATAGCCAGCAGCAAGTTCACTGAAGTGCTGTTCTGAGTTTTATCCCGACTGCATCATCGTTGTCCTGAGACATGGCAACTCAGTATAAATGTATTTTTCAAATGCAGTACAAATGGGCAAAGGTCATCATCTGATCA
The DNA here is from genome assembly GCF_949987515.2 of Delphinus delphis. Lineage (NCBI taxonomy): Eukaryota > Metazoa > Chordata > Mammalia > Artiodactyla > Delphinidae > Delphinus > Delphinus delphis. Next base: position 180,933,012 of record NC_082683.1, on the reverse strand, counting down.
CAGTTGGAGTAGGGATTGTTATGTAATGATTCTGCTGGAGAAATAGCCAGAGGTATATTTAAGAGCACAACTAGACCACTGCTCCTGTAAATTTTAGAAGGAAAAGAATGTTGAAACTTTAACTGAAATGAAAATTTCAAGTGCATGTATATGAGTGTGTGTGTTTCAAATAATAATAATGTTTTTTTCTAAATAGTTTATGCATCTACAAGAAATGACTTTCATTTTGCTTAAAGTGTTTTTGTTTCATTAATCAACTTTCAGGGTTTTTTTTTCAGGTGATGAAACATACTTTGTTTAGAAAATTAATTTTGAGAAATTCTATTAACCAAATTTTTGATCTTGAAGAAATCATTTCACCTGTCAGAACTTAGTTTCCTCATCTATCAAATAGAGTAGGTGATTTATAAGATTTTCCAAGTACTACAGTGACCTGGATTCACAAATCACCTGCTGCATTTTGTGAAAACAGTAGAAGTTGCTAGGAAAATTACAAACTGAACGATGACTACGTTTCAGTTTTACTTATAGAAAAAAAAAATCACCAGTTTTTCAAACATGGGAAACCAAAAAGTAACCCCTGAGGGCTGAACTTGAAAATCTGAACATAAACTGCAAACAACAGCATATGGAACAGAGGCTAATATGCTTCTATCCCCAGAACAATTGATTATTTACAGAAGAAAACCCAATACATTGTCTAGAATAAATTTATAAATAATTTAGCATTCTGAATAGAATGGATTATATTCTCCAGAGTGTTCATAAATACAACTATTACTCATTATCAACAAACTTAAACTGCAGAAAATTGAACTTTAAAAATTGTTAAAGAAGGAACTAATTCATTTTCAATTATGTGAGATCTTGAAATTAAGAACTTCCCAAGGTGTAGTACATTATGTATCAGAGTATATGGTATTCCTTAGAGACAGAGAGAGAGACAGACAGAGAGACAGAGAGAGACACAGAGAAAACTTTTAAGATCAAGGGAATGTCTATTGATGGATGACATGTCTGTAGTCCCAGGGATGGGAAAAGAGACATGTGAAATGCCAGTGTAAAAAGAGATAATGCACATTTTAAGGAATGCTTTTAAGAGTAACAAATTTAGCAAAGAATAAAATTGAATTATTGTAGGACCTACACATAGTAGGGCAAGAATTACTATTATTACATTATAAAAATGTAATTATCATCACTGTTTTTCAAGTTAGTCATTGAGGAAATATTTTTACCTACGTTTGAGTTTATGATCTTCTCCCTAAAAACAATCATACCATTAACAAGTTCACTGGACTAACACAAAAACAGTCTAAGTCAACTTTCTCTTAGGAATAAATTGGTCATTTCCACATGGAGAGTTCCTGGGAGGGTGTGGCAGATAATAGACTGATTCTATGATTTTGATTGAAAGACCTGTGGAGCAAGACATGTTACAGATCTTCTCATGGGAATGTGATATTCACAGTGTCATCAGAAGCAAGAATCCAGTTCAATTTTCAGTGCCACTGCCATTTCCACCGCCCCTCAGCCAGCAGTAAACATTATGATGAGGCCAAAATCAGCGACACAAACAACTTGAAAGCAGGCACATGCTTCAGGATGACCTAAACTAAAGCCTTTCTGTTGATAAACCACTGTGCCTTAGGGATAAATGACTTGTGAAATGTATGTTCCAATAATAACCATTTAGGGAAACACCTTCTGTTCACATAGATTTACTTATTTAACTACTTATATAGCTCCCTACTAAGTAAGCTTTTGAATGATTGTCTCCAAGATTTGACCAAGGCATCTGGAGAATCTCTTACTTCCAATCAATTTTCAGCTTAGCTTCCAAGTTCCAAGCTGACCTGGCTTTGCATCTTAAAATAACTCCAAGCACACAGGTGTCATAAAAAGCCATTCTCTCTGAGCCTGCACTATGGTGATCAACAGAAACTGCTTTGCCAGGAAAGACAGGTTTTATTATTGTATTTTAAGTTATTCTGCCTAAAGAGAAAATCTCATTGGGTGAAAATTCTACTGGAATTGTAGAATTTTTATAATATGTATAATATATTGAATTCTATATTACTATTCTATATTTTATATAGAATTTTAATATCATATATATGCTATATTATACATCTATATTAAATATATAAATTAACATTTATATTTATATTAATTTTAAATATGAATTAAAATTAAGTTTTATATTGTTATAACAAGAACTTAAAATACTTGCACTAAATGTTAGTGAGGTGCTTCAAAATAAAAGAAATGTCATTGTATAGTTTTCCCACTTCCAGTATCAAGTAGACACATGATTTTCTATGTAATGTTTTGATATTTAAGCTATGTTGTTTACTTAGATGGCTAATCAAATATTCACCAAGTACCTACTTGTTCTTTGAAGAAAACAAAATAAGGGGCGTCATTTTGTTCCTTAAGTAGCAAAGTTAAATACAGTCCCAACAGAAAGTCTGAAACCATCTAAAGTAGACTCAGGATTTACATCTTTTCCAAAGGACAGTAATACATCGATCATTTACAAATTATCTGTTTATTTGTTTGAAAGCATATTGAGTGTCTTTTGTGTGCCAGGGACTTTCTTTTCTTATTTCAATTCCAAGTTTTCCATTTTAATATATATGCCTATTTTACCAGAATTCAAAATTGTATTATCTTAAAAATCTTAGTTAACATATATAACAAACATATCCTCCTTTATAAGCTCAATGTGTAATCAAAAAAAAAAATCAGAAGATTCAGCTGCTAAAATTTAATTTACTTCCACCACGTTCTAATATCTCACATCTTAGAAAATTCTTCCCCTGTTCTGAAATCCTCACTAGATACAATTTTTATTTCCATTGTAAAAAAATTTTTTTTTCCTGCTTCTACCTCCAAGTAACTGTTCAAATGACTCCAATCTGGCTTCTCCACATTTTCATGGAAACTGTTCTTAAGGTCATCAAGAGCCGCCATCATGCCAAATCCTAAGGACACTTGCCCCTTCATCTTTGACATCATGGCAGCAGCAGCTTTTAACGAAGAAAACCCCATCTCCTCTTGGGGAGACTCCTTTCCCTCGGCTTCCATGAATTGATAGCTCCTGTTTTTTCCTTATCTCATTGGCTACCCCTCCCCATCACTTTTGCTGGTCTGCCTCTTTGACCCCAAATCTCTGTGTTAGAGTGCCTTAAAGCGGGGTGTTGGCCCCCTTCTCTTTTCTAGCTATGACATTTCCTGGATGATCTCATCTTGTAATATGGCTAAAATGGCATTTATCAGTACATCTCATTCCTACTGAACTTAATGCTTTCTATTAGATGACATATTTTATAACACTGCCTTCTCTACTATCCCCACATAAAATTTGTAGATCATATAGCTTACCCCCAGACTTAATTAGACAAAAGTGCGATAGGGTGACTAACTCAAAGATAAAGGAAAAAAAATCAAAGGAAATTAATTTTAAAAAAATAATTCATTTCACGTGGAAATGTTTAAGCATGTCTTTACTGGAAGACATAGCATAGGTAATGCTTATGCCTGTTTATAATGAATAGGTTTGGATTTAGGAGAAGTGATAAAATCAGAGGCCATTCCATACAAGAAGTAAAAGAAAATAAAAGTACAAAGAGGTAGAAATGGGCATGAGAATAAAAGCTAGTTTTGAATAAGTTACAATAAATATGATTCATTTATACATGATAAGAAGAAGAGGGAAATAACCGCAAAGGAAGTAAGAAAACTGTCCAAGATAAAGCAATAAGTTTGATATCCTATAAAGGAGCTGTGCCTTTTTTCTAAGGATAGTATCAAAAGAATTCCTAAGTTATTGCATGGTATGAGGTAGCAATAAAGTATCTCAAAATCTCAAGTATATTTCCTGTCTTGAAATTCCACCACAAATAGAGGCACACATTTAGTCAGTCCACAGTACTCTAAAAGACCCAGAATTTCACTTTCAACAGGCAACAGGGAGTACAGGACGGATTTGAAAAGAAGCGGCCACATAAGAGGCAATAGAAAAGTTGTATATTAGACCTCAGGGGACAGAATCACAGCAAAACTGAGAAACAATATGCAACCCAGAAACAAATACCACATTTCCGAATGTAATTTTCACTGTAGTAGATTTCTTATCTTGGCAAGGATCTGAAATATTTTCTAACATTTATTAATGAAATTCCTTAGTAAACTGAACTCTTAAATAATATTCACTTCTGAGTCTCTTCCAAGGAGTTTCATCTGTTGCATACTTGCAATTGGTCTCATTGATTTTATTTATTTATTTGTTGTTTATTGGAGTATAATTGCTTTAAAATGTTGTGTTAGTTTCTGTTGTACAAAGAAGTGAGTCAACTGTATGTATACCTATATCTCCTCCCTCTTGGACCTCCCTCCACCCACCGTCCCACCCATCTAAGTTATCACAGAGCACAGAGCTGAGCTTTCTGTGCTTTATAGCGTGTTCCCACTAGCTATCTATTTTACACATGGTAGTTATATATGTCAATCCTAACCTCCCAATTCATCTCACCCTCCCCTTCACCTCCATGTCCACATGTCTGTTCTCTGTCTGTGTCTCTATTCCTGCCCTGCAAATAGGTTCATCTGTACCATTTTTCTAGTTTCTTCATATATGCATTAATATACAATATTTGTTTTTCTCTTTCTGGCTTACTTCACTCTGTATGACAGACTCTAGGTCCATGCACATCCTGAGTAGCCAAAGCAACCTTGAGAAAGAAAAATGGAGCTGGAGGAATCAGGCTCCCTGACTTCAAACTATACTACAAAGCTACAGTAATCAAGACAGTATGGTACTGGCACAAAAACAGAAATATAGATCAATGGTACAGGATAGAAAGCCCAGAGATAACCCCACACACATATGGTCACCTAATTTATGACAAAGGAGGTAATAATATACAATGGAGAACAAAGAGCCTCTTCAATAAATGGTGCTGGGAAAACTAGACAGCTACATGTAAAAGAATGAAATTAGAACACTACCTAACACCATACACAAAAATAAACTCAAAATGATTAAATTCGTAAATGTAAGACTGGACACTATAAAACTCTTATAGGAAAACATATGAAAAACACTCTTTGACATAAACCACAGCAAGATCTTTTCTGACCCACCTCCTAGAGTAATGAAAATAAAAACAAAAATAAACAAATGGGACCTAATTAAACGTAAAAGCTTTTGCACATCAAAGGAAACCATAAACAAGATGATAAGACAACACTCAGAATGGGAGAAAATATTTGCAAACAAAGCAACAAAGGATTAATCTCCAAAACAAACAGCTCATGGAGCTCAATATCAAAAAAAAGACAAACCAATTAAAAAATGGGTGGAAGACCTAAATAAACATTTCACCAAAGAAGACATACAGATGGCCAAGAGGAACATGAAAAGATGCTCAGCATCATTAATTATTAGAGAAATGCAAATCAAAACTACAATGAGGTATCCCCTCACACCAGTCAGAATGGTCAACATCAAAAAATCTACAAACAATAAATGCTGGAGAGGGTGTGGAGAAAAGGGAACCATCTGCACTGTTGGTGGGAATGTAAATTGATACAGCCACTATGGAGAACAGTATGGAGGTTCCTTAAAAAACTAAAAAGAGAACTACCATACAGACCAGCAATCCCACTACTGGGCACTTTCCCTGAGAAAACCATAATTCAAAAGGACACATGTACCCCAACGTTCATTGCAGCACTATTTACAATAGACAGGACATGGAACCAAGCTAAGTGCCCATCAACAGATGAATTGATAAAGAAGATGTGGTACATATATACAATGGAATATTACTCAGCCATAAAAAGGAATGAAATTGGGTCATTTGTAGTGATGTGGATGTACCTAGAGTCTGTCATACAGAGTGAAGTAAGCCAGAAAGAGAAAAACAAATATCGCATATTAACGCATATATGAGGAAACTAGAAAAATGTACAGATGAACCTATTTGTAGGGCAGGAATTTTAAATAGCTTTGCTACCGCACCAGAACCCTTAATCACTAAATATATGGATGGAAGTACAATAACACACGGAGGAGACAGATAAACAGAGAGGGTAAACTTATTTCATGAGTTTCAGACATTATGTTTATTTAGGTTTTCCTCTCCCTAACAACTTTCTTATAAATTGTTAGGCTTATTATGTAACTTCTTGTAAAAATTATCATGTACTTAATTATGGCAAATTTATTTTTTTAAACTTGCAATATCTATTTTTTATTTAATCCATATACTGTGTTAAGAAATTGATCACGTCCTTCTAAAACCACTACCATTAACTTTCCAATGTTTAGTAATATGTGATCCAGTTTGCAGGTTATTCAAGGCCCCTTGATTTTTAATACCCCTTCTCTTTTTTTAACTTTTTTATTTTATATTGGAGTATAGTTGATTAACAATTTTGTGACTGTTTCAGGTATAGAGTAAAGTGATTCAGTTATACATGCCAATTTATCTTTATAGGGTATTTAATTGAGGGGAACATTGAAAAGTTGTACGGGACATGGGAAAATGATTTGTTTTGCCAAACTGTCACCCATATTTCAGGTCATGCAGTAGCCCCAGCCACTGCCAACCAGATAACAGTAGCACCTGCCAATCATTGACATCCAGGAAAGGCTCTCATAAAATTTCCAAGCATTCTAGTATGGTAGTACGATGCTTGCTATGTACCACCGATCTATATGTTGGCAACCTTGTGCCTGACCTAGACTCATATCCAGCTGCCTACTTAACAAATATCTAGGCATTATCTTTGATATTTTTCTTTCCCACACCCTCTGCATGGAATCTGCAACATTCTCTTCACTCTACTTCCAAAAAATATTTTCAACTTATTCAATTCTATTTCCACTGTCACTACTCTAGCCTAAGCCTTGGTTATTTCTCCTTTCCGCCTTCTAACTGTTTTCTGGGATTCTATCTTTGTCTTCATTTTATACACAGCAGGCAGTGTGGACATTTTAAAAAAAGACTAAGCTTTTAGAGCAGTTTTAAGTTCACAGTAAAATTGACAGGAAGAGACAGAGTTTTCCTGTAGACCCTCTGTCCGCACACATGCATCACCCCCCCCACCATTTATCGACATACCCCACCAGAGTGGTACTTTTGTTATCACTGGCAGACCTACACAGACACATTCTAATTCACCGAAGTCCATACTTTAGGGTCCACTCTTGGTGTTGTACATTCTGTGGATTTGCACAAATGTGTAATGACATGTATCCATCATTTACAGTATCATACAGAGTATTTTCATTGCCCTAAAAATCCTCTATGCTCAAACGATGTATTCCTCCCCACACCAACCCCATAACTCCTAGCATCTACTGATCTTTTTTTTAAATTGAGGTATAGTTGATTTACAACGTTGTGTTAATTTCTGCTTTACAGCAAAGTGATCCAGTTTTATCTATCTATATATATATAATATTTATATAGATATATATTATATATAGTTATATATATATTTTATATATATAAAGTTTTATATATATTCTTTTTCATACACTTTTCCATTATGGTTTATCACAGAATATTAAATATAGTTCCCTGTGCTATACAGTAGGACCTTGTTGTTTATCCATCCTATATATATAGTCTTCACTGTCTTGCCTTTTCCAGAAAGCCATATATTTGGAATGACACAGTATGTAGCATTTTCTTGACTTCTTTTACTTAGCAATACATATTTAAGGTTTCCCCATGTCTTGTCATGGCTTGATAGCTAGTTTCTTTTTCACACTGAAAAATATTACATAGCCTGCAATTACACAGTTTATTTTTCCATTCACTTACTAAAGGACATCTTGGTTGTTTCCAGGTTTTGGCAGTTATGAATAAAGCTTCCACAAATATCCATGTGCAGGTTTTTGTGTGGACATAAGTTTTCAACTCCTTTGTGTAAATATCAAGAAGCGTGATTTCTGGATCATATGGTAGAAGTATGTTTAGTTTTGTAAGAAATTGACCGACTGTCTTGCAAGGTGGCCACACCATTTTGCATTCTCACCAACAATGAATGAGAATTTCTGTGGCTTCACATCCTCACCAGCATTTGGTGTTGTCAGTGTTCTGGATTTTGGCCATTCTAATATGTGGTATCTCATTGTTGTTTTAATCTGCAATTCATTAACGAGGTGGAGCATCTTTTCATATGCTTATTTGCCATCTGTGTATATTTCTTTCATGAGGTGTCTGCTCAAGTCTTTTGCTCATTTTTAAACTGAGTTGTTTGTTTTCTTATTGTTGAGTTTTAAGTATTGTTTGTATATTTTGGATAACAGTGCTATATCAGGAAAAAAGTCAATATTTCTTTTGGATATGTCTTTTGCACACATTTTCTCACTGTCTGTGGTTTGTCTTCTCATTCTCTTGACAGTGTCTTTTGAAGAGCAGAATTTTTTAATTTTAATGAAGTCCAGCCTTTTCAATTATTTCTTTCATGGATCGTGCCTGTGGTGTTATATCTAAAAAGGCATCACCTTAGCCAAGGTTGATCTAAATTTTCTCCTATGTTATCCTCTAGGAACTTCACAGTTCTGCATTTTACATTTAGATCTATAATTCTTTTTGAGTTAATTTTTGTGAAAAGTCTATATTTATATTCATTTTTTTGCACGTGGATTTCCAGTTGTTCCACCGTCATTTGCTGAAAGACTATTTTCTCTCCATTGTATTGCTTTGCTCCTGTGTGGAACATCAGTTGAGCATATTTATGTGGGTCTATTTCTGGACTGTCTATCTGTTCTATTGATTTACTTGTCTGTTCTTTCACCGTTACCTCCCCATTTTGATAACTATGGCTTTATAGTAAGTCTTGAAGTTGGGTAGTGTTATTTGTCCAGATTTGTGGCTCTTCTTCAATACTGTATTGGCTATTCTGGATCTTTTACTTTTCTTTATAAACTTTAGACTCCAATATTTTTTAAATACACCTTCAGATATGGTGACATTTGATCTGTGTATGTCAAAGTACACTTACATATGTATATGGTAGATAGACACACCAAGTTACCATGAAATAAGTTTTATTAAATGGGATACATTTTCAAGCATGAAGGTGAAGAACTTCAGAGAGAAGCTCCCAGTCATTATTAGCCTGTCATCAACACCGTCATTATTATCATCATCAACAGAAACAACCTTATTCACAGGGGTGGACATTGGTTAAGTGACATGTCCAGTACCGTGGCTGGTAAGTGTAGGAAGACTACAAGCCAGGCCATCTGATTTCAAGCTTGGTGTTCTTTCCATGACTGCATGCTGTGGATGTTGAAGCAGTAAATGAACTCTGAAACTATTTTTTCCTACTATTTTGCACATGATGAAACTTTTATGCTACCATGTGGTATACAACAGAAGATGGATTTTGCAATTAACTTAAACCCCCTTCCTAGGGGTGATATTCTTTAGCCCTACCCTTTCTCCACGCTATGGAACTTCTTATGTCTAGACAAGTGAAAGAAGAAAGTGTGGACTAAATAATATCTTCTGGTTAGAAGATTATTTATATAAAATGTTCGAGAAATTTGAGAGTTTTCAATAGAGTCAGCCTGATATACTAGAAGAAAGAATCATAGATCTTGGTCCCAGAATTTTTTTTAAGAAATTCATTTGGTTGTTCTGAGACTCAAATAAGATACTGTATATGAAAATTCTCTGAACACTGTAAAAAACAACTATACTACATTATAATTATTAATATGTCATGTTATAAATTATAACTGTGTAATACTTGAAACATAATAGGCTATCAATAAATATTTGATGAGTAAATAAATGTGGTAAGTTCTACATTTAATAACTAACCTGTAATTGTTCTATATTAAATAAACTAGAACTTTATTTTTTATTAGATTATGTAATAGGAGGCTATTTCACTTCATTGACTATACTTATAAGTGTTATTTTAAGTATTTATAATATTCTTTTTTTTTTATAATATTCTTAAAGTCTATATAGTTCATTAAATTTTATAGTAATTTAACTTCAGATCAACAGCATAACAACAATGCAGTAGCTTTGATCTAAAGATGTTTGGGTTTTTACTAGAGTAACTAGTGTTAATAGCCTTTCTTGACTTCAACTATATGAAAACACACGCAAATAATTAAAGCCTTCTTAGTATAGTCCTTTTATTCCACACTGAACTTTTTTCGTTAGAGTTAAACCTTGAAATCTGGTATAACTGAAAGAAAAAGAAAGCAAATACATTCTAAACCAATTAAAAGGATTATTTGAATTATTTTTGGTATTAAATATATCATTATTTTTACAGGTTAAATCATAATAAATGTAAGATCTGGAAATCTATAGGGGAAATAATAAAAGTGAAAAATAAATTCTAAAGTGACATTTCTGCAAATGAATAATTTTAGAATAAAACCACACAGCATACAAGGGAAACTTTATAAAGAGAGATGTCATGTATTAGGCAAATGTTGCATTGATGTATTTGCAGATGACACTCTACTTAATTCTCTCATAGCTGTCCAGGTGTTAGGAAACTTTCAATACAAGCTGAGCCTCTTAAACTTGTACTGTCACCATGGCCTGCCCAGAGCAAGGGTTGGACCACTGAACCATAAGCAACAAAACCTCTCTATTGACTTTGCCTGCCTTTGAGATTTCAAGGGCCTGAAAAAGGCAAGGGTGAGACATTTCAGCTGTTGCTTTAACCCTGTGAGAATGCCTCCAGGGGACACATTTTTCCTTCCATAGAAAAAAGGAAAAAATATTCAAAGAGAAGTGTTAGACTTCAGGGGAGAGTTTGCACCAGAATAGGAGGGAATAAAGCACTGCTTTTGAGTGGGGATTGAAGTTCTCACTCCAACTTCTTATTCCTACCCTGGAAAATACCCATTACACCTTCATTCCTTAATTTAGACAAGAAGTATGCAACTCTTGAGAAGAAGTATATGAATGTGTGTGATAGGTAGGTAGATAGATAGACAGGTCCAGATATATATTCACACACATATACTCATATATATATATTTAGTTATAAACACTTGCATATTATAAATTAAGTCATTTTTCTATGTCTATAAACTTATGGAGAACTTCCTTCCAGCAGTCATGTAAGTCTGATTTCTATCCTCTTCCCAAAGACTTGAGACTAATGTTATTGCAGTGGGGAAAAGAAAAATCAGCTGTCATTTGCCAGTAGACAGTTTGTACATGTCTTTCTCCTTACCCGTTCCTTTCCTTTTTCTTTTTAAGCCTGGTAGTGACAGATATATATTATTAAAATAAACTCATAACATGGTGCAGGTTTGTTAGTTATCCTAGACGTGCAATTCCACCTTGGAGAGTTGCCCATCATGGCGGCTGCCATGATTTCCTGCTTCCTGGGAACATCGCAAAACTCATCTCCCAAAGGCTTTTGCCGGTAGATGGATGAGACGGATGGGCCCCATTCCCAGATCTGACCTCTGAACACTTTCATGCCACGTTCCGTGTTCTCTCTCTTTGCTCGTTATCCAGCTGGGTGGAGACAATTCCACCGAGAACTTCCAGGCTTTAGGGGAGAGACAAATAGAAGAAGCTTGGCCCGTGGAGAGCATATACAGAGAGACTTCCACCTCCAGGATCTGCATTGACTGTGAGTGGAGCAAGAAATTCATCTTTATTGTGTAAAACTCAGATGCCTGAGTAGCACAGAAATTCAGAAAGAACAGATACGTGTCCCTGTAGCTTGGGTCTCTGCCCCTCTTAGGAGAAGACAATTCTGATAAATAAGAAGCTGGGACTTGAGTACCAAGCACAGCCTTTCTCTGCACGTCATCCAGTTGTGACTTTGGACACACCACTCTTGAGGTCCAAAGTCATCTATGACCAGCAGTTGCTTTCTAAATCTAAAAATCAGGATTATAGTTAGATAACTCAGAATTCAGAGAGCATGTCTGTTCCTTCTGTCTAATTTCTTGTTTCATCACATATTCATTTATACTTTTGTATAAAAAGCTAGGCACTTTTTATACAGTGCCTAGCCCATAGCAGGACTCAGACATGTTTACTAATTTGTAGTAAACATGTCTGAGTCCTGCTATGGGCTAGGCACTGTACTCAGTCCTAGGGGATATAATGGGGATATGTAGGCTCTAGCAGCTAGTATTGTGTAGACTGTAGGCATTCAACAAATGATTTAGCGGTGTGAAACAGACAAGTTTACAGGAAATGAATTGAGCATGCTAAAGGAAGTAGGGTGCTGTTCCAGATCCACCTTGACATAGAAAGTATACCCAGACACAAAAACGCAGAAAAGGGTTCCTATAAACAGTTATCTGAGCAGATTTAAATTATTCCATCCACTATGTCTTTCCCATGTGAGACATTTCCTGTGATTAAGTGACACAGGAGATAAGCGACTAGCCAGGATATGGCTGATCTGATATTGCCATCTCTGATTAATCACCAGAGAAATAGACAGATAGATAGACCAATCTAGATCTATATTCCTCCACACACACATACTCACATATATGATTAACTCTAAATTAATTAACCTAAACTCTGTCCATCGAAGTTCTTCTATCACTGTGACATTAACCGCACACTGAGTTTGTCCATCCTACACATTCTGGCTTTGAAAGCAATATTGAACAAGGGTCTAAAAATTATGAACTTATCAGATTCTAATTTAAAATGTTATTATCACGAACTATGTTTTATTACAAATCACATAAACTAACATTTCCTGTCAGTGTTTCTATTTTAAATGATGAGACACCTAAACCATGTTTCATTGTATTTGAATAGCTATGAGGCAATTACAAAACTCTTGACAAGGAAAAGGATGCACTCAAGGCAAAACTCAACAATAAGAAAGTGCTACTACACTTTTTAAATAGGAGAATTTCAATTCCTAATTTTTATCCTCTGAAAAAAAAAGGACATGATTCTTTGTGTAAACATTTTGTACAGTATAACTAGAGAATATTTATAAAGTCTTTGGAGGAAACTATAGCTAAGAGATGTACATATTTGGACATTTTTCCTTTGACCTATGTATTTGTACATACACACATATATTTATTGACATAAATATCACAGAAAAACCACAGTATGAAGTATGAATGTGGAGTAATACTAAATATAGAATTTATAATGTATTTATTGTATGTGATTCTTCCATATTCCCAAAATATTTGAACTGTCATACTATGCCCTAAATATAATATGCATTGTGTAATAAATTTGTATGCATGGATAAAGATAACCATGGCAAATACTAACTTAGGCAGAGGTCTGCAAAGGCTATCCTGACTTTCTCACATGATCTCATCCTTCCCCAAATATACAAATACTCAGCACTGTTTGTAGTTACTGCTGTGGAGCATTTTTGTGTCTTTAAGAGTACCTTCAGGTTTTTCAGCTATAGGAAGTCTTTGATTGCCAAAAGTAGTTCCGTCAAGGGTGGAAATTAAAAGTAACCTTCAAGAACCTTTTAGATATGAGTAGGCTTTCTTGGAAGAGCTCTGTGGGAAAATTAACTGAAAAAAGATGGACTGCTCACCAGACATTGAGCTGAATAATTTAAGTGTGGTGAGTTCAATCTCCTTTTATACTACTTTCCTCATTGCACATTGATTAACATGTCATTAAAAATAATGAATGGCTAAATATATGAGTGTTACCCAAATTATTTCAGTCTCTATTTTCCTAAAAGATCAAGTGGTTGTCAGAATGGATTCTGTATCAAGAGACCCTGTCCTTGTGGTGCCTGTTCTCGCCGCTCCTGTTGTGATAACCCAGGGCACACTCATCAGCCTCTACGTGAGCTGGCTGGAGTGACAGCTGGTGACTCAGTGGTTGGCCAAATGATGAACTAGAGTGTCCTGTGTCATTCACAAATTTCTCTAGTGAGTCCCGCTCTTACCTCAGAAATGATGTCGACTTTTCTAATTCATTATCAAAGGTTGAACTGAGCATTCAGGGAATGCTCCATATGCTGTCATATTCTGAAAATTAGGTTCCAATCTATGTGTAATTCATCTTTAAATATTTTGGCAATGAACAAAGTATCATTTCTTTTTAATTGAGGTATAGTTGATTTACAGTGTTGTGTTAATTTCAGGTGTACAGCAAAATGATTCAATTATGTATATTATAAATATGTATCATATATATATATTATTTTTCAGATTCTTTTCCCTTATAGGTTATTACAAAATGTTGGATTTAGTTCCCTGTGCTATACAGCGGACCTTGTTTTTATCTATTTTATATATAGTAGTTTGTATATGTTGATCTTAAACTCCTATTTTATCCCTCCCCTGCCTTTCCACTTTGGTAAGTTTCTTTTCTTTTTTTTTCTTAAACATCCTTATTGGAGTATAATTGCTTTACAATGGTGTGTTAGTTTCTGCTTTATAACAAAGTGAATCAGTTATACATATAAATATATCCCCATATCTCCTCCCTCTTGCGTCTCCCTCTCACCCTCCCTATCCCACACCTCTAGGTGGTCACATAGAAATGAGCTGATCTCCCTGTGCTATGCGGCTGCTTCCCACGAGCTTATATATACTACATTTGGTAGTATATATAAGTCCATGCCATTCTCTCACTTTATCCAAGCTTACACTTCCTCCTCCCTGTGTCCTCAAGTCTATTCTCTACAACTGTGTCTTTATTCCTGTCCTGCCCCTAGGTTCTTCAGAACCTTTTTTTTTTTTTTTTTTTTTTTTGGTTTCCATATGTATGTGTTAGCATACAGTATTTGTTTTTCTCTTTCTGACTTACTTCACTCTGTATGACAGACTCTAGGTCCATCAACCTCACTACAAATAGCTCAATTTCATTTCTTTTCATGGCTGAGTAACATTCCATTGTATATATGTGCTACATCTTCTTTATCCATTCATCTGTTGATGGACACTTAAGTTGCTTCCATGTCCTGGCTATTGTAAATAGAGCTGCAAATGTACACTGTGGTACAAGACTCTCCTTGAATTATGGTTTTCTCAGGGTATATGCCCAGTAGTGGGATTGCTCGATCATATGCTAGTTCTATTTTTAGTTTTTTTTAAGGAACCTCCATACTGTTCTCCATAGTGGCTGTATCATTTACATTCCCACCAACAGTGCAAGAGAGTTCCCTTTTCTCCACACCCTCTCCAGCATTTATTGTTTCTAGAGTTTTTGATGATGGCCATTCTGACTGGTGTGAGGTGATACCTCATTGTACTTTTGATTTACATTTCTCTAATGATTAATGATGTTGAGCATCCTTTCATGTGTTTGTTGGCAATCTGTATATCTTCTTTGGAGAAATGTCTAGTTAGGTCTTCTGCCCGTTTTTGGATTGGGTTGTTTGTTTTTTTGATATTGAGCTGCATGAGCTGCTTGTAAATTTTGGAGATTAATCCTTTGTCAGTTGCCTCATTTGCAAATATTTTCTCCCATTCTGAGCGTTGTCATTTCGTCTTGTTTATGTTTTCCTTTGCTGTGCAAAAGCTTTTAAGTTTCATTAGGTCCCATTTGTTTATTTTTATTTCTATTTCTCTAGGAGGTGGGTCAAAAAGGATCTTGCTGTGATTTATGTCACGGAGTGTTCTGCCTATGTTTTCCTCTAAGAGTTTTATAGTGTCTGGCCTTACATTTAGGTCTTTAATCCATTTTGAGTTTATTTTTGTGTATGGTGTTAGGGAGTTTCAAATTTCATTGTTTTACATGCAGCTGTCCAGTTTTCCCAGCACCACTTATTGAAGAGGCTGTCTTTTCTCCATTGTATATTCTTGCCTCCTTTATCAAAGATAAGGTGACCATATGTGTGTGGGTTTATCTCTGGGCTCTCTATCCTGTTCCATTGATCCATATTTCTGTTTTTGTGCCAGTACCATACTGTCTTGATTACTGTAGCTTTGTAATATAGTCTGAAGTCAGGGAGCCTGATTCCTCCAGCTCTGTTTTTCTTTCTCAAGATTGCTTTGGCTATTTGGGGGCTTTTGTGTTTCCCTACAAATTGTGAAATTTTTTGTTCTAGTTCTGTGAAAACTGCCATTGGTAGTTCTATAGAGATTGCATTGAACCTGTAGATTGCTTTGGGTAGTATAGTCATTTTCACAATGTTGATTCTTCCAATCAAAGAACATGATATATCTCTCCATCTGTTTGTATTATCTTTAATTTCTTTCATTGGTAAGTTTATTTTCTATGTGTGCTGGTCTATTTCTGTTTGGTAAATAAGTTCATTTATATCAGTTTTTTTTAGAGTCCATATATAAGCAGAATCATATGGTATTTGTCTTTCTCTGTCTGACTTACTTCACCTAGCATGATAATCTCTAGGCCTATCCATGTCACTGTAAATGGCATTATTTCATTTTTTTATGAGTAACATTCCATTGTGTGTATATATATATATATGTACAATGTGTATGCATATATTGTGTATATATACATGTATATATATAAAATGTGTGTATATATACATGTATATATATGCATATATATATATATATATACACACACATATTACATATATATATGTTTATATACCACATTTTCTTTATCCATTCATCTGTTGATGGACATTTCGGTTGCTTCCATGTCCTGGGTATTGTAAACAGTGCTGCTACAAAATATCTTTTTCAAATTCTTCTCTCTCTCTCTCTCTCTCTCTCTCTCTTTTTCTCTCCAGAAAACCATTCATCATACCATCCAAACCAGAAATGCTGGTATGATGTGGCCACCTTTGCTGTTTCAGTGCTTCTTCCTATATTGGCTTGTTCCATTAGGACTTTGCATTAGTGTGTTCACTTCAACAGTGCAGTGGGTCCGTCAATTTTATTTTCTAATAATGTATATGCAAGGACACTCATTCCTATAGTAAGTGTCTCTGAGTGTAGAATTTCTTCTAGTTCAGTACCTTTAGCCTATGTTAACCAAAATTTAGAGTGCTTGGAAATGCCTTGGCTGACAGATAAAAACTGAGTTCAGCACAGCCATCTCTTTAAAGAAAACTCATTACCTTTTCCTTCTTACCCCTCTAGTTTAAAAACCTGGAATATTTCAGGCAACCTCATCATCAAAAACAGTTACAGCAGCATGGTCACAATTTACGCAAAACCACATAATTAGATTCAGTCATGTTTTATACTGAACCTCAAGTCAGTTAGAATCGTATCTGTTTATGTCTTGACAGAGATCTATTCATTTGTATATTCTTGGATGTTATAGACTCAAAATCAGTTACTATAATCTCAAACAGCATGGTGTATTTCTTCTCAAAACACATTCATATTTCTTATCTCTACCAGTAGATAGATGAAGATTCATTCATATCTCAATGAGAACTGAATGGTTATTTATAATAATTGGAAACATTATGAACAAATAGCAGTCCAACTTTTGAAATAATATAAACTTTTTGAAAATGATATTTTTATTAAAAATAACTTTTTCAAATATTAAAAGTTTGTGTAATTGACACAGTAAAATCATATGAACACTTGGCACTATTTGAAATATAACCCTATTCATGAAATAGCATGCAAACCCTAACGAAATGCAAAAGGGAGGTAGATTTAGGACTGTAGGTACATAACATTTGAAAATCAGTTTTTAATAAATTTTAGTTATGTTAAGACAGAGAAACAAATGTACATATTTTTACTTACAGTAGCTACTATTTATTTACCTTTTAATTTCACTAGATTACGTCTATGTATAATCTTTTTTAACTGGCCAAAATATTTCAAAGTTGGTGTTATAACTTCCCTTTCAAAACTGAAAAGATAAGTGCTCAGCAATATAGATAAACTTCCTTAAATTCTGAGAGGTAGTAAGTGACTAAGTTTCTCTGAGAAGACTCACAGTTTTCTGGTGAATAAGGGATGGGCTCTTTTGACTAACCATGCACTATGACTTAAAATCAGCTGACTCAAATAATGAGGATTTAGTAGAGTGTTTTTTTTTAATTGAAGTATAGTTGATTTACAATGTTGTGTTAGTTTCAGGTATACATCAAAGTGATTCGGTTATATATACATATATATATTTTTTTTCATATTCTTTTCCACTATAGGTTATTACAAGATACTGAATATAGTTCCCTGTGCTATACAGCAGGTTCTTGTTGTTTATTTTGAATATAGTAGTGTGTATGTTAATCCCCAAACTCAAATACTTCAAAAATAACCACAGAGAAAAAAACCACAGATCAAGATTTTCTTTGAATGTGAGCAAGTCTGGTTGAACTGTTTGCACTTAGGGTAGTCTACCTGTGAATTGATTTTTAAAATTAGGTCACACATATTAAATAAAAAATGGGAATTAAAACATAGGCATAACAAATCTCATAATTT
Organism: Delphinus delphis; assembly: GCF_949987515.2. NCBI lineage: Eukaryota > Metazoa > Chordata > Mammalia > Artiodactyla > Delphinidae > Delphinus > Delphinus delphis. The sequence continues at coordinate 180,914,654 of NC_082683.1, read as the reverse complement.
TATTTTGTTGTTTTTAATTTTTTATTGAAATATAATTGACATACAATATTATAATGTTTCAGGTATACAACATAGTGATTCAACATTGATATACATTATGAGTTGATCACCTCTATAAGTCTAATAACCATCTGTCACCATACATAGTTACTGCAATATTATTGACTATATTCCCCATGCTGTACATTACATTCCCTGACTTTTTATGTTATAACTGGAAGTTTGGACCTCTCAATCCCTTTCACTTATTTCACCCAATCCCCCAACCCCCCTCCTTTGGCAACCATCCGTTTGTTTTCCATATCTATGACAATACTTTTAGACCACTGGATAAGTTTAGAGATTATTTAGTACCACCTCATAGTTCAGAAATGAAGTCTGTTATGAGTTAAAGTGACTGTTTTAGAAAATTTCCTCCTCTTTTCTCCTCCTCCACCTCATTTCATCATTGTCATTCAGATCATGAGAAAAGAGCTGGTGGCCAAATAAACATCAACTAAAATTAATTTAGATAATTTAAACATCTCAGGTATTAAACTAAACACTTAAAAATGTTTCCGGGGCTTCCCTGCTGGCACAGTGGTTAAGAATCAGCCTGCCAATGCAGGGGACACAGGTTCGAGCCCTGGTCCGGGAAGATTCCCACATGCCGTGGAGCAGCTAAGCCCGTGCACCACAACTACTGAGCCTGCGATCTAGAGCCCACGAGCCACAGCTACTGAGCCTGTGTGCCACAACTACTGAAGCCTGTGTGCCTAGAGTCCGTGCTCCACAACAAGAGAACCACTGCAATGAGAAGCCCGTGCACCGCAAAGAAGAGTAGCCCCTGCTCACCACAACCAGAGAAAAGCCTGCGTGCAGCAACGAAGACTCAACACAGCCAAAAATAAAATTAAAAAAAAAAAAAGTTTCCCATTCACAGAGAAGAAAGTGTTTGTAAGGGAGCCCTGGGATTTAGAAACAATTTGGTGGTTTTTTTTTTTTTTTTTGTGGTACGCGGGCCTCTCACTGTTGTGGCCTCTCCCGTTGTGGAGCACAGGCTCCGGCCATGGCTCACGGGCCCAGCCGCTCTGCGGCATGTAGGATCTTCCCGGACCGGGGCACGAACCCGTGTCCCCTGCATCGGCAGGCGGACTCTCAACCACTGCGCCACCAGGGAAGCCCATGTGTTTTTGATAAACATTCTAGGTATTTTTTTGAAATGATCTTTATTTAATCCTAACAGATATTACATAGTAATCCAAATTTCTGCACTTTTAGAAATGTCTAAAATGTAAACAAGACTGGGAATAATAATCACCATGCAATAAATTGACTGAACAATAATGCAATATAAACATTTTATAAGAGTGAGAGTGAAGAAAAGACGTAGAATTAAATATGAATTACTTTCTCTAGTAAGTCTGTGTCTTTATTCCTGTTTCACCCCTAGGTTTTTCATGACATTTTTTTTTTTTAAATTCCATATATATGTGTTAGCATACGGTATGGACTTGAGGCTATGGGGAGGGGGAAGGGTAAACTGTGACAAAGCAATAAAGAGGCATGGACATATATACACTACCAAATGTAAGGCAGTTAGCTAGTGGGAAGCAGCCGCATAGCACAGGGAGATCAGCTCGGTGCTTTGTGACCGCCTGGAGGGGTGGGATAGGGAGGGTGGGAGGGAGGGAGACGCAAGCGGGAAGAGATATGGGAATATATGTGTATATATAACTGATTCATTTTGTTGTGAAGCTGAAACTAACATACCATTGTAAAGCAATTATACTCCAATAAAGATGTTAAAAAAAAATATGAATTACTTTGATTAACACAATAATACTGTATTCAGTTTGTAGTCAATGATTTGTGTTTCATGTGACCAAAAGTAAAAGAAATAGCAATGGCAGTGATTATTTCTCATTTCTTCATGCATCAATATTTCAGACTTGTGGTTTGTTCTCTCTGCTCTTTATTATAGAGATAGGTATATAGATGGATAGAGATATTTTATTTTATACAGCCAAAGTAGTCAGTCTGCCTATCTTTTTTCCCAATATTCTTACATTTTGCCTAACAGATTTGTACTTGTTTAAATTTGCATTTCCTTCGAACTCTATTTTAGTCCTTCCCCAACTTATTCCTCTTGTATTTTCTAGCATATTTCAATTCTTTCTTAAATTTTATAACCTCATTTTTAAAAAATCTCAATAAAGTTCTTTCTCTTTGCCTTATTCTATGCTATTCTACCCTATTCTGTCCACAAGAACTATCTAATCAAACTCATATCCATCATATTTCAGCTTCTAGATTCCAAAGTACTTGGTCTCAGCAGTAATGTCTATAAAACCAGTGAGCAATAGCAAATTCACAGTCGCTTTCCAAAATACACACAGGCCCCAAGAATGCACGTCTGAAAATACATAGCACAAAAATTATTATTTGTGCACATGAATAAGACGAACCTTGAATACAGTGATCATAACTTCCCTGTGTATGTGTGAGCCATTTTAATTTGACAAGAAACTAATTGAAATTGGCAGGAGGAGGCCAGTTATTTGTTCAGAATGGATCAAGATAAAAAATATAGACAGTGAAAAACAAAACATCTCCCTATGATGTGGAATGCAGAGAAAGAGCTTGCAAATACAAACATCACAATGAGCGTTCTTTTCAAAGGCAGCCGAGGTCATCCCGCTTGTGTTTCATCGTGGATTTAAGGAAAGGAACACAACGAAGTACAGGGCAGGAGTTAGAAAACGGACCACAAGAGGACTCAGAGACTGTGAAGACTGAAGGCTCTTGGCCACTTCTTCTCCAGCTTGTTCTAGACCAGACAAAGAACCACATTTAAAGGGCAGTACAAGAAATATTTCTGTGAAAGACACTGTTACAGAAGTCAAGTAGTAAGTCCCCAAATCATTAGTCATGGAATTTATATTTGCTCATTCCTGGCTGTGTGTGCTGTCCTTCCTAATAACTGGGGCTTATTCCATTTTAGTGATTTCATATGGCTCTCTCTAGAAGTTGCCTTAAGGATCCAATTGGAGCAAAAGAATATGGTCATGTCTAAATGCTGTTAAAGATTTGTGCTTTCAAGGTTTGAATGTGTGCCAATCGGTGGCCATGAGGATGTCCAAACATTGCATCTGACCAAATCCTCTGATGTCCTCATTTTTTTTTTCTTTAAAATGGGAATATTTGGGCATTTAAAAGACATTCAGACTATTTTGAACATTTATTTTTAATCTGGCCTGAGCCCTTGGGCCCAGTGCCTTATCGACTGAAACCAGCTGATAGTAATTATACTAAAGTAAGTACGCATTGGAAATCAGAAAACCATTGGATCCTTGATCCAATCTTCAATGCACTTAAAGGGCTGAGTCTCACTTTCCCCAGCTGTAAAATGAGGGGACTGGACTAGATTACTCCACACGGTCCCTCTCATTTAAAGAGTTTAATCCTGGGAATCTATTATATCTCAAAATCCAAAAGAGCTGCATTAAAGGAATTGATGACAGTGTGACCACGGACCTTGCAGAGAGTTTTAGACAAGCATTGAATGTTTACAAGTATAGCCAGTTTTACAGCACAAAAGGTTGTTTCTCAGAGGGTGATCTATCATCATTCTTTGGCCTACCTTGGGTCTCAGGAAAGCCCAAACAAGCCTAGCTAAACATCACACATGAATTGTGAACGCTTGTAAAACACACAAAAACGTGTTATTAGAAACTAGTCATTTCGCAAAACAGAAAAGCAGTAAAATAGTGTTGAAATGAGCTTTTAGGCTGATGTAAGTTCCATTAGAGTATGATACAGAAACACATAGCAACATTGGGAAAAGTACTGAAGAACTCTTCTATTTAAAAAGAGAGAGATTGACTTTTCTTGTGTTCAAGAAGTCATTGGCAGAGTGATGAGAGTTAAAAGAAGACTTAGGAATGGACTAGGCAGTGTTTAAGTGAAACATGGAGTGATGGATGAAGCAGGTATACAAACCAAACATCACCTCCTGAAGTACTTAGATTAGGGCCAACGGGAAGGAAGGGCTAGTGTGCAACATTTTTGCGTAGATTTTAGGTGCAAGGGAAAAAGTCACCTGGTGGGGGGTGGGAGGCGGGGGGCGGCTTTCTTGCTAGACTAGAACTCCTACCAAAAGGAGACCCATGAAGTAGGCAAGAAGATAGAAGGAATATGCACACCGGTTATTTGTCTGTGCAGATGGCCTCAAGTTATAGATCAGTATATCAGGGTTTTACCTTCGGGATTCCCCCCCTGCCCCGATAATGGTACCTGAATTGCTAAAACAAACTATCAGCACATTTAAACTATTATAAGTTCACTGGGCGAATAGAACATTATGAAAACCCAGTGCATCAAGTTGCTAAAGAGTTTCACTTCTAGGTCATTTTCTGCCTTCTTTTCCCTCTGCATATTTCATAACGAAATGCATAGCTATTTACATGAGGGTGAGAATTTGAGTTGCAGTCACCATATTTTCAAAGTGTTCAAAATGGAATGAATCGGGTAGGATGATCAAAATCCTGTGGAAGGATAATCATTAATAATCATTAATAATCATTAAATAGATTAAATAGCAAGAGAGCATTCCCAAAGTTTTCTCTAAGGATACAATATGTGGATGTGTATGGAAGATACATATGATACGGTGGAAGAAAACATAACGAAAACTAGAAGAGATAACTAAGCAAAAACAGAATGTAATGATCTTGATTATGGCTCAGAATATTATGATGGAAATAGCCCAACATGTTTCACAAGCACAAATTTCAGAGTTCAACACACCTGCCTTCAAACCCTGAGGTCTATGATCTTGGTTAAGAACCTCATCCACTCTGAGCCTCGTTTGCTCATCTAGGATGTAATTTAATTTAATTTTCAAAACAATTAAATGAAATCACAAAAGCAAAGCAGCTCTTAAAAAGTGAGCAAAAAAAAAAAATTGGCAACCTTTGTTATAATCATTTTTCATTCTTATTATAAATCTTTGTATTTGCTATATTTTCAATACCTATAAAAAGACTATATAAATATTTTAATTTCAAGCTGTTCAACAATAGTTCTATTCAATTATGAAACGCTTCTTTGAATTTGTTTTGCAAACCTATTTTTTTTTAACCTCCATCGGAGCCCATCTAGCTTTTCAATATGATGAGGTGTAGGTCTTTATTTTAAATGTCTTTTCTGGGAAGCTATGTAGGTATGTGATTTGCAAAATGCATACCAAACTGCTCTTGTAACCTTAAAACCTTTTCCTTTCCCTCTCCCCCTGCACCTCCTCCTTTCTTGGTCACCAGTTGAGTACATACAAACTCTGGGGCTTAAAAATGTTATCTATGTAAATTCTTCTGTCTGCCACAGCTGGACAAGATGCTTTCAAGAGTTTTTCTGTTTCCTGTGTGGTGGAGCAGCTTTCCCTAACGACTATTTCCCATCAGTACCACAAAGACCTACCTTCTTAACCACTGTTTCAACGGTTTCTCACCACTTCCACCTTTCTATAGAACATTTCATTTAGAAGGAGGCGCACAAATATTTGTTCACTGGGCTGTTCAGACTGATAACATCTCTTGGGACGTGAATTTTGATGCACAGCTCTCATCTGCGGAAAAAAAAAATTGCAACTGTTGAACACCAGCAGATAATACCAAAAATGAAAACAAAATCTTTTCTGTCCCAGAGTCACAACATGATGGTTATTTGTTTTTCTCTTTTGGAAAATATAACCCTTTACATTTTTCTAAAAATCCAAGTGAGAACATTTCATTACCTATGTATTTGTTAACTTTTGTAGAATTTTAAGATAATTAGATTCTAAATCATATACTTTATGAATTAATGTATTATTTTGCAGTAGCAACTATAGACCTAAGAATAGAAATTAAAATTAGATTGACACACATGAAGACATAGATTTACATTTTGTGTAAGAAATGAAAGAATTATGATGTCTTTTTTCTAGTAAAATAAGACTTATCAAGGCATCTTTTACATGCCTTAAAATTTTCATCTAAATATAAAATTACCCCATATTAACTGGAAAAACAAACTAGTAGATCTATGTCTATGTTCTTTATAAAGAGTATTGTAATACAATCCTTAGGATTCATAGTTAAATTACCTGCTTATTTTTAAAATGCTAGATTTATTTGAATTATTTTTCATAAATCGAGTACTTACAGGAGCTCTGCTTTTTATAATCTTTGCTTGTTTTATAGTCTTTGCTGTTATGATTTTCACTCTATTATGAGTTTCCAAGATATTTTCAAATAGATGAGTTTTACCTGTATGAAGCTAGACTTGAAAAATCTTCCATTTCAAAATATTTGATGATTCAAAAATACACATGGCTCAGAATGACCCCCTTCCCAAAGATGCACACATTGATAAGCAACGATATGTGTAGAATAAAAATGACAAGCAAATATGTCTATGTCACAACAAAAGGCAGAACTGTGGATTAATGTTTATTATGGCTATAAGCAGCAGAATGTGTGTACTAAGAAATACTAGTTTTTTAGAATATTCATGGAAGCTCCACACACAACTACACACATGTCGAAGTTTCTACTCTCTAATAAGTTTGGGAATTTCTTGCTGAGATAAAGTTAAGCAGGGCTTCTTTTAGACTTCAATTTGTTAATACTCTGAACATTCCAGAGCAGAATAGTTCAGATCCCTTGAAATTCCTTCTAAAACTTTATCATGCTTTGGGCTCTTTTGTTACACAAAGCAGCTGCTACAATTGTTAATTAAATAACCACATTTAAGCAAGCACAAATTGTGGGTTTTTTTCACAGTTTGACTCCTCTCTTTCTTTAGTGTTATCACCCTAGTTTGGATTTTTATCTCTCTACCTACTGCTTTTTTTTTTTTCTTGTCCTGTCCTATGACTTTCATCACATCAGTCTCTCCAGTGCAGCTCTAATAACATTGCAGATTTTTTTTTGAATATTTGCGATGGGCTGCCTTTACCAACAATAAAAAAAAAAAATTAATGTAATCTGATATCCAAGAATGTGATACCAATCAACTTTCCAACATTTTTTCAAATGACTGCATTTCATGGCCCATTTGTTTAAGGAATTAACCTGATCACTAAACATGCCAGAGATGTCTTTTTTCTGGTCTTGTCCTCACATGAGTTCATCTGTCTGGAGTATGCTCAACCAGTCTGTTTCTTCTGAAATCCAGTATATTACCTAGTTTGATTTTAAATGAAATCTTCAGCATGAAACTCTGACATCCTTCTATCAGTATATAACAGTCCCCTCACCTACACTGCCATAAAAGTTCCTTGCAAACCTTCTGAGGCATAAATCACATTTGTTTGTGGTTGCCTCAACTGCTTGATTGAACTGTAAAATATTTTAGGATGTGGAGGATGTAGTGTGGAGGAGGGTTTCTGCTAGGAAGCTCAGAGATTGACTTTAGGAGGTGGTCAATTATATATGAAATGGGGTCAGGGCCATTCCTGGTGAGAAAGTTCCTTACCTCAGTGACCACAACCCTAAAAAATGACGAATCACTGCTTTAGGGGAAAAATTATAAGATGCTCATAGATTACCTTCAGCAGGACAGCTTTTATTATTTTATCATTTCTACTTCGTTGCAATGTGCCAAATTTTAGAGTGTGGATTTTCAACTATTTTATGTATCTTCAGATTTGTTTCTAACTTGTTGAATGAAAAATAGGGGAAAAAATCCTATGCCCTAAGGAAGCACATATTTCTTTTCCCCTTTTATTAATGCTACCATGGTCCTTCAAGAACCTAAATCATTCTAGCCCCAAGAAGGTGCCTTAATCTTAAAGATAACTCCTGGGAGGATATCTGAGTGTAGCACATCTAAAATCTCTGTTTACGACCGTTAGACATTATTATGATTTAGAATTCTGCCTAAGACAGTGGTAACTTCAGACATACAATGGGGCCCTACCAGAACGGGGGACCATCTTATCTCCAGGATCATTTGGTTATTAGAGGTAGAGGAAGGGGATACACAAACACAAATCAATATTTCCAACCCATGATAGTTTATGCCATGGGCCAAATCTTCCCAAACAATCCACGTTCTCTTAGACAAAGAAATACCTAGGAATGGCCACAATTCTCGAGGAACCCTTAGGAAATGCATTATACTAAGTTCCGAACAGTTAAAATCCTCTCTGGGAATGAGTAATGAAAAGCAGAGACCTCACTTTTTAACATACCTCTCAGACTTTACCTTAGGTTCAGAATAGACATGATTATAATGGAATTAAGGTCCAAGGTTTTTCTCTTATCCTTAATTCAAACCAATTTTGATAAAGGTGAGTGAATCACATATGATTTTGGCTCATTTCAGAAAATCAGCTTCAGAGTTACAGGTTACATCTAATAAGATTTTATTATTCCTGATCCTGTTCTACTCTCTTGATAAAGTTGACAGGTGGTAGGTTAATGTGTATATATATATATGATGTGCCTCTAGATAATGTAAATGCAGATCATTTTGACATCTGGAATCAATTTAACAACCTTCTGAACTTTACGTAAATAGCCATTATCTGACTTAATGATTTTAGTGGTTTCGGATACCAGGATTGTCAATGGTCCTGGCATAGGAAATTTGGATTGCGAAGATTACTTCCCTATGGACTATTTCTCTGGGGAGAGCAGTTTGAATCAAAGAGAAAAATACCAGGTCAAGCTCATTATCAAAACAACATAACGGTAAATGGCAGCCGTGGGAAATCTAAGAGAACTTCATTTATTTTCTAATGAAGGGACCAATGTTATTGTTTAAAACCCATCCTCTAGCACCTATGCCTTTGTCTCGAGGTAAATATTTTAAGATGGATTATAAGTGATTTCTTTCTTTTAAAACTTACTCTGTCCCCATTGCTGCCCTGAGTGATTTGGCTAGTATAAGCAATTAGAAGGGTTAAGACAAGCTCTAATTTAATAAAAATAATACGCTGAGGTCTAAAGAAGATTTTATAGCACTCTTTCCAAACAGTGCAAGGAGAAATACAGCCTCACGTTCGATTACAGCCTAAGATTGTAGAAGGGTAGCAAGCAGTCTTGACTATTCCATTCTGGGACAATTAAATGTCATTTAATCTCTATGCTTTAAGAAGATAGCCAGGAAGAAAAAGAACAATGAAAAAAAAATAAGTGATTTAAAATCTAAGATGGAATTTTGATTTTAGATAATGAATAAACATTAATATACAATTTAGATAATCCAAATAATTTGGGGGGGGATAATAATGGGTCTCAACAAATAGTGTTTCTTTCAGCCATCAGGGGTACCTATAAATGCAAAATTTGTAAATACTATTAGGCTTCTGAAAGAAAAATTACAGGAGCATAAATCTGTTGATTACTAAACCCTTTATTTCACTTGGGTCCTGTGCAAAATCTCTCCACATTATGGAGTATGTTTTTTTTTTTTTAAATTAGGGATCCTGTTACACCATCCTACTGTAACACAGCTAATCACGTGCTGCAAAATAAAAGTAACACTGATAATATATCCCTAGCTGCCAAAATTATTTAGATATCATCACTGAATGACCTTCTTTTCTCATGCCAAATTATTTTCTTAATTAAATCTTCGATGAACTCTCAGAATGAAGTCCTGGAATCTTGTAGTCCATCTTCCAAAATAAGAATGCAAATTATAACCTGCTTTTTCATCCCTCAAATACCATCTTCCAGCTTTCAAAACACATTGCTGCCCGGGATTCTCAATCTAGCATGTTATAAGAGAAATGGACAATTTTATGCAGAAATAAACAGTTGGAATCTAGCTGAGAAAAGGAATGAGTAATGAACATGTCTTTTGAAAGTCTTCATTAATCTCTCAGGAATGTGCAATTCCATAGTCAGGAACTGCCTTTGGTTCAAACTACTCTTTTAATTTTATAGGTCATTAATATTTCCTCAAGGCAGGTAGCACAGCATACTGCTAAAATCAGAGTGGATAAAAACCATACAGAATGGTTCGATCAGAAAAAGTATAAAATCATATATTATTCTGGGTGTTTTTTTTTTACTTCTAAATTTTTTGTTATAGCTACTGGATTAGCTAAGATGGACTAAAAGAATCTGGATTTGCCTATACCCTGATAACAGAGTTCCTTTTCAGGTTCCAGAAAGCAGCCTTAAGAAGCTGATACATTTGTTGCAAAATTAATATCTTAAAATGGGGAGAAATTCTTTCCTGCTTAACCTGACGTGCATTTCAGAACTAACATGCCAATAACATAAACAGCTTTATTCAAAATCAGCCTTTCTACATATAAGGTAATAATAACAACCAGTGTTACTGAACAGCACCCGTGTGGCAGTCAATATTTATTATATATAGGCAGTCTCTCTCTCTCTCTCTCTCTCTCTCTCTCCCTCTCTCTCTCTCTCTCTCTCTCTTTCTATATATATATGGGTTTATGTACTTGGTGATTTCATATGCTCTATACATTACTTTCAATATCTGGTAATTTAACATCAGAGGAAACTGAGGCTCAGAGAGGTTAGGTAACTTGAATAAAGGTCAGACTTTTTCCTTTAGACCCAACCCTGCCTGTTCTGTGTATTTGGGCACAGGTGATGTTGTGGCACTCATGGGCAGGTTCCAGGTGACCAGGGTCTAGGGACATGGCAGACAGGATAGCCATCCTCATCACTTAGCAAGACACTCACATTCGAGACATTTGTCAGAGAGTTCAACCACAAAATGACCCACTAGAGATACCTATAATGTCAAAGATGCAGTCTAAAAATGGACCTATTCCTCATTTTGAAATGCTCAAAGCTTCAGTCTGGCTTTAAGATAGAGCTGTCATTCATTTGATTTGTTTTCAGGTCCACAGTGAAGCACAGGGCTGAGCTGAAGTATGTTTTCAATGGAGATATGGGATGAGCATTTCCTTCAAACATTCAGCCAGTGTTGACTGAGCACGTGCTTGCGGCAGGTACCGCTCAGGAGCTGTACAAGGAGACAAAGCCAGTTCCCTGCCCTTGGGAGCTATGTCCTGGTGAGAGACACCAGTGTTCTCTCCACATAGGCACCTCCTTAGTAAACCAATAAGTACTATAAAGAAGGTATAGCAGAGTTCCCTGTGCTATACAGAAGGTCCTCGTTGGTTATCTACTTTAAATATAGCAGTGTGTACATGTCAATCCCAATCTCCCAATCTATCCCTCCCCCCCCTTTCCCCTTTGGTAACCATAAATTCTTTCTCTAAGTCTGTGATTCTGTTTCTGTTTTGTTTCTTATTTGAGTCTGTTTCTGAGTCTGTTTCTTATTTGATACAAATAAGTTCATTTGTATCATTTTTTTTTAGATTCTGCATATAAGCAACATCATATGACATTTGTCTTTCTCTGTCTGACTTCACTTAGTGTGATCATCTCCAACTCTGCTCGATATTCTGTAATAACCTCAATGGGAAAAGAATTTGAAAAAGAATAGATACAAGTATATGTATAACTGAGTCCCTGTGCTGTACACCTGAAACTAACAACATTGTTAATCATCTATACTCCAATACAAAAGAAAATAAAAAGAAAAGAAATGAAATGAAATAAGAAAAAGAGAGGAAAAAAATGTAGAGCAGACAATATTATAAAGTATAAAGTGGGCTTTGCTACCCATCCATCCTCCCCCTTCCCGCTTTTACCTTCAACCTAGTGATGCCTCTCTCTCCACTTTGCTGCCATGGGGACTTGACACTCTCTTTCCCCAAGGGAGAAGTGACAGAGCCAGAAAATAATGCTGGCAGGAAACCCTAGGCTTTATGAAAAAAATAACGATCAAGGTTTAGGAGAGAAAGAACTGGAAAAACTCTAAGTCATTTCTTTTGCTCCAAATGGAGAAAAGAGTAAAGTAAAATTTAAAAACCTCTGAGGGCTTGGAGGAAAAGAATGGGAGTAGGAAGCAAGAAAGTCAGAAAGCCAGACTTGGATGAGGAGCTCTTGAAAGAGCAAAGGCACCGGCCCCTGGAGGAATGAATGGTAGGATGCCAGGAGAGAGTAAGGAACTCAGAGAGAAGACTTTGCCTTTTCCCACATGGGACCAGATACGTGGGGTAAGTTCCAGATAATCTTGAACCCCAAATGGTTCAGCAAATGGTCTGAAATGTCGGCATGCCAAATGCAGACGGATGGAACCTGATCCAGCCCTTGCACTGTCACTGTGCTGAGTGCTCTTGGGTTGCACCCCGAAATTTCCTCTGCCTCTGAGAGCAGTGAGAAATGGTGGGGGAGAGAAATTAGACTGAGGAGGACAGAGGACGTGTGGGCTAACAGCAACGTGGCCGACCCAGTGGCTCCAGGAGGGAACAGAGGACTCTGGGGACCAGCACACCCAGCTTGTGGCCACCGGCGATGTCCCTCAACAATACCCCGAGCCTCTGGGACACAATCTCCCCAAATTAGGTGCATCCAAGGGAGGAAGAGGCTTGTAGGAAAACCTGAAATAACTGGGTTTCAACTTGTATTTGCTGTTTCCTCAAAGTCAACAATTATTATATTTTCTGATACGAATTAAGTAGGGTCTGCAAACAGAGATTTGGTTGAATTATAAAAATAAAGAAATTTACAATTTTTATACCTAAATGATTCGTTGGGTGTATTGTTCACGTTACAAATATAATGCAGTGGGTGCCAACCCTGCACATAGTACTTTTATCATTAAAGTTTAGATAACAGAGTCAAAGGCCATTTATCAGTGTTTATGCTTTGTTTTTAAACTTAACTCTTGTCACTGTCTTCTCTTATTTCACTGACAAAAATCAGTGTGAGTTATACTTTTATTTCAATACTAATTGTATCAGAGAAATTGGCTTTCTAGATGGTCCATAACAATATTTAAAATTTTCCACTTAGGGAAAGTTTGATCACAGCTTGCTTTATATGAATGCATATAGTCTTTTCGAATGTTTTGGCTAATAAAATATGTTCAACCCAATTTTTCTAATAGATCTAAAATGTTTCTCATTGTAAGAAAAAGGATATTTCAAGAGAATAAGGAGAAAATGCACACTTTATGTTCAGTGTCTTTTTGAGCTACCTACTAACACCATGTGGAAATAAGATATTACTTATTAATAAAATACGTTATGCTTTGAAATAAAATCCTTTCACAGATTTAAAACAAGCCTATGACTACAAGGGGGCAACTCATAAACCTACAGGCATTCAGGCGAGGTTAACTGAGAAACACTCCAATAAAATTTCTACCGCAGTTCGCTTGTACAGCCCAACAGCCAAAAGAATAAAAGTGCTTTGGGGTTTATATCTTTTGGCTCAGTGGGTAACATATTCAGGTACTAAACAAAGAAATGTAACTGTGGTTTCTTAAAAAAGGGGCCTTGAGTCATTGTAGATTAATAAAAACAAAGAGGATTAATGGTGTTTTTAATCAGAAAGAATTCAGCTTTACCAGAGTCTCTTTCTTACAGAAAATTTAGGTCAGTTCAGACAGAACCAAACATGATTAAAAAGAAGTCACTTGTTCACTTCATAGCTGTTTCAATGTCTTGTACCAAACAAATAAGCAAGCACACACGTAACTAAAGTACATGTTTTCCCCAGACCAAGTATCTCATTGCCAGTTTTAACAAATATTCGGTTTCAGTCATGATTTTCAGATCCTCTCCCTGCAGATGGTCCTGTGATGAAAGTTCTGTTTTGTGAAGTTGTTGGAAGGTACAGCCCAACCCTAGGTACAGTGGCATCTCACTGCAGAACCAAATGCACAAAAGCCACTCTCAATCCAAATGCTTCACATCTGTTAGGTGGAATTAGCTCTTTATGAAGTCAAATCACATTTTAGAGACTTATTGTTGAAAAAAACCCACGTATTCCCCATATTTGCTGTGTCCATAGTGCACGAATGCAAGGAATTTGTGTTTGTTTGGGGCAAAATAGAGGACTCTACATTCATTAGCAGAGTTTCTGAAATCTATTCAGAATTCAGCAAATCAAAAATCAATTTTTGAGAATACTTTTGAGGATATCTGCAGAGTGAGAAAAATGAAAACAGTGTGGATAGCACTGGAAAAACAACCCGGAGTTCAAGCCTGGCTGTGTTACGAGCAGGCTGAGTGACCGTGGGTAAATCACCTCATCTCTCGGGGTGTCAGTTTCCTCATCCGTAAAATCGGTGGTTTGAACTGCCCGGTCTTTTAGCCACTAGAATTCTAACGGCAGTGTGCTTCTCTAAATTCCACCTTATTAATTTTGTACCACGATTTAAATCCATTTTTAAACCTAATATTTACCCTTTGCCCCTGGTTTGATAAGTATACCTTTATGTTTATCCAAGTCAGTGATTAAAATATTGAAGATGACAGTACCCAAGGCATGTCGCAAGAAACCTAACTAGGGTGACAGTGATTCAGAGCTGGACAAACTTTGGGAGTGGTTACTCAAAGCTACCGTGATACGTTTATTATCATCCACTCAACAGTCACTCATTTGATCTGCAAGAATATCATGAGAAACCTATTAAATGCCTTTGAGAACTCAATATGCATTCTGACAGCTACGTTCAGTGTGCATTGTCAGAGCTCTGAAAGAGCTCTGAAGAAAACCCAGAGAGTTACCTTCTACTTGTCTCAGTGCTAGAATATAGTGGACAGGTGACTGTCCACTATTCTATTTACTATCTTGACTCTCCCGTCAAGATAGTAAATCCCAAACATGCTACTTTCTGGGAAATGGCAACAATTATTACCACTATTCAAGACCTTTCAAGACCTAGGAACATACGGGAGGTAGCTGCCAAAATATCTCCATTTATTTACCAACCTACAAAAGTCAGGTGGATCTTTGAGCTTGACAGTGGACTTCTACAACTTGAGTAAGTTTATCTCAATTACAGACCCTGCACCATATAAAATATCTTTGCTAGAGAGGAGGAGCAAGGCCCTATGCACATAACCTACGTGGTCATTAATTTAACAAAGGTAATCTTTTCCATCTTTATGGTGTGTATCCATCTGGGACAGAAAACAGTATACATATATCTTATATACTATGCTAATTCTTATGTCCACTGTCACAGTATAGTCCAAAGAGTCTGACCCTCTTGATATTCTTCAGAACATGACATTGCTCCCCACTCTATCAATGGCATTATGTTAATTTGACCGGATGCACATGGAGGAGCAAATACATTGGAAGAATTTTTAAGTCGCATGATACTCAGAAGGTGGAGACAAAACCTACAAAGACTGAGGAGAATTGCACATCAGTGGAGGTCTTAGGGGTACAGTGGTCTTAAGCATGACAAGATAGGCTCTCCAAAATAAAGCAAGATTATTACATGTAGCACCTCCCATCCAACTACCAGCACTTGGGAGTGCTACTCAATCCATACAACTCTAAATGACCCTAAAGGCTTTGAGTAGGGCTTAGAGCAGTAAATGGTTCTATAGACGGTCCTGTCTGCAGTACCACTGACTCTGCTACTGGAGCCATAAGACCTGGTAGACCTTATTATTTTGGAGAAAACTGCCCTATAAAAATACATCATGGAGGAATTTATGAAAAGTCCCAATTAGAGAGTCACATTGTAGATTCCCATGGTTCTTGGACAAAAGGATGCCTCCTTTTGGGAGGTTGCTCCAGGCACACACCTGAGTGTGGAACACCAAACGATCATGTGACCAGAGATGCTCACCATGAGCTGGTTTCTGACAGATCCACAAGTTCATAAGGTCTGGAAAATCCCACACAGTTGCATCTTAAGACAGAAGTGGTACCTTGGGGATCAGAGGCACAAAAAAACAAAATAGAGAGAATGGCTCGGCTACTTGACTTCAGCTGCCTTGGTGCTAGCACAGAGGCTCATGAGCAAAATAGCTGTTTTGACAGTGAGGAAGGCTATTCATTGGCCCAACAGCATGGGCTCCCACTCACCAAGAATGATGTAGCAACTGCTGCTGTCCAGTGTTCAGCCTGGCAGCAACAGAACCAGTGCAGAGCCCTGATACGACATCACCCTCAAAGGGAACCAGTTACTTGGTAGCAGATGGATTGCATTGGACCTCTTCCACCCTGGAAGGGACAGCGTTTTATCTTGGCTGGAACTGACACATATTCTAGGTATGGGCTGCCTTTTCTGCCTGCAGAGCCTCGGCCAGCACTGCTTAGGGCTTAGAGACTGATTCATCAACATGATTTATGATCCCAAAGTGGTCTGGGTGTCTGATTAGAGAGGGAATTTCAACATCAAAAGTGCTGTGAAAGTAGAAGTACTTTAACTTTACTTCTAGTTTTGCAAATTTGACATCCTGCTATACATGTTTTTAATGCTGTGAATATACTTCTTTAGAGGTGAGACTTGCCGTCATCTTTCCATGTGATATTTTCTCACCCTTGCAGCCTAACAATGAATTGGGGTAGTTTCTTAGCTTGTTTGTCTGACAGCCAGAGATAGCATTGACTTACTTTAAGTTTCTATGTCTTAAAACAACTTTCACCAGCACCCCTACTCCACAAAGGTTTTGATTCAGAGCCACATCTTAAAGTTGCTTTCTAAATCATATATTAATCATTGCTGCAAATACTGAACCAAACAGAAATGATGAGTTATACAGCATTATATCTGAGATCTCGCTGTGTGCTATCAAAGATGTTTTCCAACTCTAAAGTGACCTGAAACCATAATGTGTTTGGATGCTCTAATTTCAGCAGAGTAAAGAACATAAATTGGTCACAACAGCTATCTATTTATTAATGATGTAGCAGGTTACTAACAAGCTAAACGAATGATTATGACATGAGTCACGGATTCTAAACTCATTGTCGTGGGTGAAGGACAGAAATAGAATTTGAAAAATATATTCCATGTTACAATTTTATATTTTGAAAAAGATTAAAATTCAAACTTCAACAAAACTCCAGAGAAAATTACGTAGGATAAATTCTCAATGGGTACTACCTGGAAAAGTCTTATGAAATTGGGCATGAAGGTTTTATATTTATTTGAAGGAGGTATAGCTTATAAATGATCAGAAACACTGGTACAAGCAGTAGCAGTGTACAAGTAGAAGTACACTTTGCCCATGAATGACTACACTGTGGAATCATATTCTTTTTTTTAAATTGTAGTATAGTTAATTTACAATGTTGTGTTAATTTCAGGTGTACAGCAAAGTGATATATATATATATATATATATATATATGGGATTGTTTTCCATTATAGGTTATTACAAGATATTGAGTATAGTTCCCTATGCTATACAGTAGGTCCTTGTTGGTTATCTATTTTATATATAGTAGTGTGTATCTGTTAATCCCAAACTCCTAATTTATCTCCCACCTTTTGTTTTCCCCTTTGGTAACCATAGTTTGTTTTATGTCTATAAATCTATGTATGTTTGTATATGAGTTCATTTGTATCATTGTTTTTAGATTCCACATATAAGTGATATCATATAATATTCGTCTTTGACTCACTTTACTTAGTATGACAATCTCTAGGTCCATCCATGTTGCTGCAAATGGCATTATTTCATTCTTTTTTATGACTGAGTAATATCTCATTGCGCGTGTATTATATATATATATATATATATATATATATAAAATACACACACCACATCTTTTTCATATTCTTATTGTTCTAGACTGTGTTATAATTACTTTCTCTTTAATTAGAATAGATGTCTAGCATCTCTAGTTCACTGGCTTCACTATAAATCTTCATAGAACATCCTTGGATCAGCTCAATTACTAGGTCCTCCAACACTCAACACTCACAAAGGTACCACTTATGCTGTGAAAGAAATATAGACTCTTACACCTGTCTTCCTTGAACGTACATGTTAGTTGAGGGGGAAAAACATCGAGGCATAGTTCTCTGGTATCACAGCGGATGGCCAGATGTTTCGTGAATGAGTGAATGTCGTATTTTACCAGCGCATTGTCTGAATGTAATAGAAAATAAATGCCATGAGCAGAGATTCTGGCAGTAGGGCTACCTGCCCTTCCTATCAACTCCCACTCCAAGCTATTTGACTCTGTCGACCAAAGAGATTTTGGAACTCACAGACAACTGGCGTAATTGGGATCTGACATCTGTTAGGATCACAGCAGAAAGAACTGGGCCAGGGTAAGCTAGTGGAAAAGTAATTATTGCCTAGGGGAAAGGACCACAAAGCAGTAGATCCTAAGATGACCCTACCTTTCAGAGATTTGTGTACCCACAGGTAGAAGGTTGACAACATTATATCTTCTGGACTTAGCCTACAATTCTTTTATTTTTTTTCTCTTGTGATTGCTATCTTTTTATAGTTTGGAACTCATAAAAAGAAAGCTGATCTCATTCTGAGTGAGTATGCAAGGTGTTTCAGAGCCCTAGAAGATCAAGATGGAAATTGATGGGAGGCTGGGAGAGTTCAGTGAAACTACAGAGTGAGGAACCTTGCTCCAGGTGTTTTGGCAAAGAACAGGCATCTGTGCCTCTAGACTGGCCACCAAAGCTCTTCTGCTTTTCTTACCAACAGGAGTCTAATCATTTAGGCAATTCCAACCTCTAGCCCTAAGATCCATGACATAGCAGGGAAAAAATAGCAACCTCTTTAAAGTTTCCCAGCAGCTAGGGAGACAATATCAGGAAGAATAATGAGGACACATTTGCAGTGAGTTAGAACTGCTGGTGGGGACAGATGAAAATCTGAAATAACAAAATCATATTCAGAACACTCAGTATACAAAAGTTTTCTTGTGCTAAAACAATAACAAAAAGAAAACAAAAATCATTATTTCAGAGTAAGCAATATATTATCTAAATCGAATAAAGAAGTTGGGCAGTATAGAAATCACAATAAGTGGTCTATGAGATCAAGTACAAATAAAATTTCAAATCACAAAGCAAAAATGGAGAGAGAGATGTCAGTCAATGAGAGAAAAGATAAAGAATTTAAGGTGAGATCCAGAAGATGTAATATAAATGATAGAATTTCCAAAAGGAAAAAAAGAACAGAAAGAGGAGAGGCAACAGTTAATTAAACTAGATTACAGAATTTTCCTGACATGGAGAAAGAATCAAGTCTGTAGAATGAAATGCCTTTCATACTTCTAAACCAAACTGATGAATAAGAAAACACATCAAACACAGCCTGGTAAAATTCCTAAAGTCAAAAGATTAAAAGCACACAAGCCTCCAAGCAGAAATAAAAGTTACCTACAAGGGGAAAAAGTGTGTTTGACATTGTCTTATTATCTTATTAGTAATGGTTGAAGCAGCCAGAAAAGAGAAAAAAGGAGCTACAACCCAAGAATCCTATAATCAGCTGAGTTGTTATTTATCCGAAAATACACAAGAATTTAGAAAATGTATTACCCAACTACCCCGCGTGAAAAAAAAAAAAAAACTTGAAAGAAGGCTCTAACCAATCAAAAACTAATTCTATAGAGAGGAAGATGAAGAGAAAAGAAGGTGATATACATATTCATTCATCAGTCTGATCATGTATCTCTTTATCAATCTATATCTTTATATTTAATACATAAACGTCTAGTAGTGGGTGATTTAATGCTAAATAAAAACTCTTGAAATTGAAATGACATATTGCAAAGAGTGTAAGGACCTGGTGTAACTCTTCTAAAGTTTTAACATTTTTGTTGGTGTTGTAAGGGGTGCAGGTGAAGTCAAAGAAAATTGAATATTGTGCTGGGTAAAATAGTGCATCTCAACTGGGAAAACAGTTTGTCTTTTTCAAATAATAGTAGAGGCATAAGTATCTAAATAGAAGAGCAGGAAAAAAAGGATAAACATTATTGACTGAATGGAAAATATGATTTAAATACAAACTAACAAGAGGAAAAATGAAATAACTAGCAATTTGGGCAAATAAAAAACAGGAGAAAGGGAAAAAAGAAAATAATTTAAAATGAGTGATAAACATGAAATACACTGGTCTTCACTCAAAATGTGAATGGAATGAATTTTGCCATTAAAGGAAGATTACTATATTAAGTAAAAATATAATACCAATGTACACAATGTTTACATGAGACACACTTAAAACGGTTGACACAGGAGGTCTGAGAGTAAAAGAGTGAGTCAAAACTAAGAAAAAAATGCAATAAAAAAGTAGGAGACTCAATATTAATATTGGAAAAGATGTCATTTAGGCTAAAAGAAAGATATGATTCAAAGTGGGGCATTATATAATGATAAAAGATACTATATGCCGAAAAATCTTAACAGTAACCAAATAGTGGGCACCATTCTGGAACAGCATGAACCAAGAAATAATCTCTGAAATTATGAAGAAGTATTACAGAGCAGGTCTAGAGCGTGGGCAGAACGGGTTCCCTGTCTTGGTGGAGTAGAAGTCCAACATGATTTGATGAAATGTTTAAGGCAGCAAAGTGAGTCCTTTTAACTACTCTGCTCCATGGTTGCATACGACCAGGGAAGGAAAACATGTTAGAAACATTTTATTTAGGCATGTCTGGTTGAAGCATGCCCAAAGAAAATGTATCCTAAAAGTCTAAGAAGGAAGGCCTTTCCCTCATGTTAAGGGCCAGCCTCAGGCAAAACAGTAGAACTGACAATTTTTTCTCTGTCACTTCTGCCTCTAGTTAAGTGCTGCTACCCCACCCCCATTCTGATGCCCAGTAAACCACCAACTCAGAAGGAAGCCATGAATGCCGTTCATTCTACTTATCAGAAACCTGGGAGGGAATGGAAACTAATCTGATTAATTAAGTCATAGTTTATAGTAATAATTTATCTTAATTCTTACAAATAATTGGATAATACAATAATAATAATTATAATTGGAATAATAATAATAATTGGAAATTTTTAGACTAACATATTCAAACTGGAGAGGCAGCATAAATCCACTTTTTCTGCCTTAGAGTTAACCTGACTAAAATAAAACCATTTCCATCCATTCAGTTAATTGCTCTGTGTAAGCCATTGACTTTTGTTCATAAGGAAGAGAACTGTGAAGATTAAAAATGGGAGATAAAAGTAAAATGATTTATTTAGAACACACGATTGCCTTAGAGGTAGAGAGAAGGAGAGAGAAAGGGAAGATGAAAGAAAGAAGGAAGGAAGACAGGGGGGAAAGAAGGAAGGAAGAAGGGAGGGAGGCAGAAATGGGGGGAAGGGGAGAAGGAAGGAAAGAAGAAAGAAGGAGAAAGAAAGAAGGAACAAAACTTCTATGACGGCTAATTTATGAGACAGTGTGTTTATGTAAAGTTAATATATTTACTTTTATGTTAATTATTTAAAACCATATTTAAAGTATATCCAATTGCCAAGTGCTTGAGAAGAGTTGATGGGAGGAAAATCATACATGTTGTATTACTCAAATGACTTTAATCATGAATTTTACTTTGAAAAGATAAAAAACACACCATGGAAAAAGTACTAATGTACAAATGTATGTTTCTGAGATACTCATTTATTATCTGCTATAACTTGTAAGTAAAAGAGAAAAATATAGCAGATTTTCAGGGGTGAAGATGAATTTCTAGACATGTCAGAATGTACATGTAACTGAAAGTAAAAATTAATCCAGATTACTGTCATTGCCGCCTTCATTATAATTCTTCAGAGCTACTATTCTAGAGAAAACAAATAAAAGTCAATGTCAATAAAGTAGTTAAAATATATGCCATTTTCATTATCAGGAGAGGTCAGGCAATCAAGGGAAAGGTCCTCTTCTGAGATGTGGGTTCCATTCCCTCTTTCCCTGCCAAACTTGCCAAGTGGCCTTGAATGAGCAAATTCATCCAACTGAGCCTCAGTTTCTTCAACTGTTAAATGATAGGGTTGGACTGGAGGAAAACTGTAATTCTTTTTAGTCCTAAAATAATTATGGTTATAGTACAGTACCATAGCTAAGTAGAGACATTGTGCAGCCTTTAATTATCGGTGGTGTTACCATACTCCAGCCATATGGAACTTCTTTAAGCCTCGCCATATCCACAATAGAACAATAGCCCGTCATTTAAAAGAAGTCCCCACATTTTTGCCATACTTGTTATTCACATTCTTTTACAAAATGAACCAAAAGCCAATTTCCATCATTTTATGATGAAGAAGCAATAAATTTCCTTCTGGAACATATATACAAGCAAATATATAGAGTACTCTCTCTGTATTTACTTTTGAATTAGTAATTTAACATAGCGTGGATGGAATGCAAGTTTGAATCTGAAGAGTTCTGTATTTCAGAACTCAGTTCTACTACACTCGTTGAACTTGATACTTTTGAAATATCTCCTTGTAACCCAAATGCCATGAACTGAATTAGCCCTAGTCTTTAAACTTTGCAAGAAGAAAGAATTATTAGAGATTATTAACAAAAACTTAAGCAAATTCAATTTGTTCTTTATTTTGATCTTCGTTTCAGTAAAACCTTTCATGTTTCCTTTGGCAAGAGGGGAGAGAAGAATGCCAAAACCCTTGTGGTTCCTTCTTCAGTTGGACATATACTTTTCTAAAAGAATAAGTGTAACTAAGAACTTTTTTCCCGAGTGGTATAAAAGAGTCAGGTAATTGGTATCAGTCTTTCTTTTTATAGCTGTTACTCCACATTTTTTACTAAAGAAAGCCATATATGATGTATCAAAAGTGGGACGACTTTGCTTTTTTAAAGGCTCGGTGACCCCACCCATCTCTTAGAAGTTCAGACCGCCATGTGGCTGGTTGGTGTATAAGACTCTTGCTTTCATGCTGTATCTCATTCCCAAGTCAACATTTGCACACTGACCTAAACAGATCAGCACAGTTTGTACCTTGATGAAGGGAACCTACAATTACCTGTCTCAGAATATTGTAAATTCATTCATTCTTGTAAACTTTCTTCCCTTGACAACTCCAGAGGTCTTTATCAAAGCCCTATTTTTTTTTTAGATTTTGCACTTTTAAAATCAACATTCTAAATGGATATTTAAAGAGAATCTGTTTCCAATGATATCACAAAACAGAAGGCTCTTATAGAAGCATAGCAAATTCTAAATGTGAGATACTTAAATTTTCTGGGGAAATGAGAGCTCAATATATTTTATAGAAACAAATTCTCAGTCATATTTTAAAAATTTTAAAATTAATATTTTTCTTTTATCAAATAACATTTATTGTCTGCCCACTGGTCAATTTAAAAAATTATGTTAACCTCCAATAGGCCATGAAGTAATAAAGGCAATAGAGCATTTGAATCAACATGCTTTCACAAAAGCATAAACAATATAAGGTGAAGCTGATAATTGTACAATTGGGATGGTAATGAGGTGCTTTTGAAAGTTTATTTCATATACTTCTGTATTATTTGATTTTTTTGTATTTGTAATAAAATATGGACAAAATTTAAGGAGAAAAATAACTTGAAAATAAGTTGACAAAATTGTTTAAAAATCCTAATGCATTAAATTAAATCCTTTAATGCTTTGTCTACAAATCAAACTATTATCTTTTCTCATAAATGTTATTTTATAAATTTTAAAATATTCATAAATGCCATAAAATATCAGCTTCAGATGAGATATTATTTGTTAACTTGAGAATGAGTCTCTCTGTTTCTCTTTCTCCCTCTGTCTACCATCTCTGTCTCTGTCACTGTTTCTGTCTATATACATATATATGCATATATAATGTCCAACAATGAAATGACAACCAAGTTTTGACTTCTAGGTGTCAATCAACAGGTTAAATATGGAATATGTATTATCTCATTTATTAGTCAAACAGTCCTTAGGAAATATTATAAATATTATGATCTGATTTCTGCTCATAGGAAATCAACTTAGAGAATTTGAGTAATTGCCTAAGGTTATACAGCAAAGGCAAGAGAAAGCCACACTTTCAGTGTCAGGTAGAACTCTACCATAAACTCTTTTCTCCTAATACTTCACTCATTCCTTCAGAACACCTGCTCAATTCCAGGCAGTGTGTCTATGCCTGAGTGGGTGTGACTGACAATAATTACACACACACCCACATACACACACAGTGATAGCTAAGTGGAAAATTAAACAGGGTGGCCCTATGGGCAATGGCTGGTACTTTAGTGTTGCTGACCCACAAAGAGGAGGTGACATTGAAGCTAAGATTTGCATATCAAGAGGGAAATGAGCACGAGAAGATAACGCAGAGGTGAATCTTGGGATATTCAGTGATATTCCAGGACCAGAAGGTAGGCCACTGTAACCACTGCACCCAAAGTGGAGAAGAATGATAGAAATGAGATGAGAGAGGTCAGGGAGGGAGCCGTCATATGAGATAAATCTGGATTTATCCAGTGTTATGGGGAGATATTGGAGTATTTTAAGTAGGAGAATGGCATAACCTAGGCTTCATTTTAAATGGATATCTCTAATTGTTTTCTAGGAAAATGAATTGTAAGACAGGAAAGCAGACAAAATCTATATTCACAAGAATTTTGTGTGGATACAGGTATATGTAGATTCACAGACAACTATAAGCATATTGGCATTTAGACATTTACATTTTAAAGAATGTATTCATTATAATGATAATCCTGAAATTATCACCTTGCAGAAATGCACAAAATTAGAGTATATCCTTTTAATCTCTCCTATTCAATGAAAAACTGTTGAAAACGCGAAGATTTTTTTTAACATCTTTATTGGAGTATAATTGCTTTACAATGGTGTATTAGTTTCTGCTTTATAACAAAGTGAATCAGTTACACATATACACATGTTCCCATATCTCTTCCCTCTTGCATCTCCCTCCCTTCCACCCTCCCTATCCCACCCCTCTAGGTGGTCACAAACCACCGAGCTGATCTCCCTGTGCTATGCGGCTGCTTCCCACTAGCTATCTATTTTATGTTTGGTAGTGTATATATGTCCATGCCACTCTCACTTTGTCACAGCTTACCCTTCCCCCTCCCCATATTTCAAAGATATTTTATAAGTATTTTAGCAAACACAATTATGAAAAACATATTTACAATAGTGTAGAATTTAACGTGTTCTTTTAAATATCACGTTATGACTTTTTTGACAATAGCATTTCCTATGCTATAGGATGCTTGCTTTAAAATAATTTTCCAAAATGACAACAGAAATTCTAGCAAGCGAACATGCTTTTGATATAGGCTGGTTTGAATGCAGTTTCTGAATGCTAATGGCATGTTTCATGCCAGAAAGAAGCATATTAAGAACTAAAGCATCAATTTGTTGTGGGGTTTTTGTTCCTTTTATTTATTTTTAGAGATTTTTGAGATAAAGAGTTCCACTTTGAAATCTCTGATTACAAAAGATCATTTTCATCCTATCGTCAGTGCTTTAGATTTGTATGTAAAACAAAGTTGCTGTGATACTAGTTCTTCCTGGTTTGTATGGTGAAGATCTGAAAATGTTCTTTTGTTAAATCAGAGTCTTGCAAATGAATAATTTTAAATCACTGAATGTTTAGAACACTGTTCTGAATCTCAATGACATTTAAGCAGTTTTTAGAACAATTTAATATCCCTGGATACACTGACACTTGCTACTATTAGGGAATTAGCCAATTAGTGTAGAATATAGATATCATAATCATGCATTCACAATACAGGCACAGCTGACACAGGAAACTACATTCCTAGCAGAATACATTTCTTAATCCCCTTATATTATAATAGCATTACCATATGTAATATTAAACATTATTACAATTCCTTTAATGTTTAGCAGTTCTTATGAAAGTATAGCTACCTTTCACATACAATGTCGATGTTCCACAAAGCATACACACATGCCAGACTGTCTTCATGTTAAGTAGAATATTTATTTCATGTCACATTCTACTTTTACACATTTTGTTTTGCAGAAATGAAAAAAGTTAAATTATTAATCATTGCTCCTGTGTTTGTTAATTAAAATCACCCTACTGATACAGGCAAGAGTTTTGAGTAGGGCAGATAGAAAGTTCATTATGAATAGAAAACTAAAAAATCATAGACCATGAGGAAATGAAGTTAAACTACTCTGCCTCTATTTTAATCTTTAGGGCCTTGTAAAACTTTTAGGAAAACTGTTGCCATTTATGTAAATATTAGTTTCTAAACATTCACATGTTGTCTCCAGTAGTGTACATTTCCATCATTCTTTTTAAAATGTCTTATATTTCACAGTGCAAAGCAGTTAGAGCAGATTTAGGAAAAATAAATGATTTAAAATTTAAGTCTGTTTCTCTGCAATATTTTCTAGTCCAATCAGATAACCACTGAGCTGTGTCATTTTTTTTGAAACAGAAAGTTAAGTACATATTTTAGTATTCCCAGTACCTACATTTTTAGGCTCAGTTATTTTGTAAAGTTTTATTAATTTATTAAAAATATGTATTAATCTACTAACACATGCAAGGCAATGTGCTAGGTTCCTTGATACTAAAGATGAATCAAACACAAGTTCTGCCTTTTGAGAGGTTACGGTCTAAAAGAGAAGATACACATCCAATATAAAAATATAGAAGAAATATGTCCCATAGAAGCAGGTCCAATCAGGTGGTGTTGGGGTTAAGAAATGAGAAAGTTTGCTTTCTCAGACATGAGGGAATTCCTCAAGGTAAGTGGCACTGAGATATGAGATATGGTAGAATTAAAATTCCTGATTGTATAGAGAAAGACTTTTCAGGCCTGAGGTATAGGATGTGTATTAGTTTTCTGTGGCTGTGTAAGAAATTACCACTAATTTGCAGCTTAAAGCAACACACATTATCGATACCACGGTTCAGTTCTATAGGCCTAGAATCTGGGAATAGCTTAGTTGAGTCCTCTGTTTAGGGTCTTACAAGATTGCAATCACAGGTTTGGCCGGGACCACAGTGTCATCTGAGACTCGACTGGGGAAGAATACACTTGTGTTGGTGGAATCCAGTTCCTTGCATTGAAAAACTGAATATTCAGTTTCTTAACGGCCTTCAGCCTAGAGAGGACACCCTGTGTTCCTTCCCATTTGGACCACGCAACATGGAACCCACAACATGGCAACGTACCAGGGAAAGATAGACTCTAGCAAGGTAGTGACACAGTTTTTACATGTGACACATGTCATCAGAGAGATCTCTGATGACCCAGAGATGTCCTCAGAGACCTCTCATGCCCACTGCTGTATCCTATTTGTTAGAAGAAAATCACACGTCATGCCCACGTTCTTGGGGACAGTACTGGGCAAAGCTGTGAACACCAGGAGATGGGATTATGAAAAGCCACTTTAGAGTCTGTCTTCCACAGGGTGAGAGGTGAATATTTGGTTTGGCTGTAAAGTGTGACACATGACCATCAATACAATCAGGTTGGAAAAGAAGTTTGGATTGAGATCATGGGAGGAATTGAATGGCTTACTCTGGAGTTGGACATTATTTTACATACAAGAGGAGAGCATGGTTGTATTTTTGAACAGGGGAGAAATATTAATGGAACTAGGCTTCAGAAAATTTAATCTGGAAATGGC
Organism: Delphinus delphis; assembly: GCF_949987515.2. Classification (NCBI taxonomy): domain Eukaryota; kingdom Metazoa; phylum Chordata; class Mammalia; order Artiodactyla; family Delphinidae; genus Delphinus; species Delphinus delphis. The sequence goes on along the minus strand of NC_082683.1, from coordinate 180,887,218 downwards.
TTCTAAAATGAATAAGGAGAGAAAAGAATTGATTTGGGAGAAATGTGAATCATTTATTAACTTGTTGAAAGGATGAATTAAATAATGATTATTGGTGGAGAGCATATGACCACAGATTCAGAATTTAAAATAAAACTTTTGTCTGTTAAGCTGCAATACACAAAGGAAGGGTGATCCATCACTCAACAGTTCCTTAATATGTCAAAATTAGAGGCTTCCCTTTACACACAGATACAATGGAAGATGCTCTTTGGAAATGCCTCTGTAAGAAGCAGAGATGGGCTGTGAGACACTCAGGTGTGAGAAATGAGCCCCCATGATACTCAACAAAGGAAGGGAAGACAGACTGTACATAAATTAGCATCCTCCAAAGGCTATACACTTAAAAAGATTGGTGGTAGCTTAACTCTGCTCAATATTCTGTAATAACCTAAAAGGAAAAAGAATTTGAAGAAGAATAGATACATGTGTATGTAGAACTGAATCACTTTGGTGTACACCTGAAACTAACACAAGATTGTTAATCCACTCCAATGTAAATTTTTTTAAGTAAATAAAAATAAATAAATAAAAATGATTGGTAGTAGCCGGTCTAGGAAAATATTGGGTGTGTATTATTTTGTAGGGGATTTATACTTTTGTTTGCTAACTCTTGACAAATAGCACTATCAAATTAGGGTAATAATAAGGAAATTAGCACATAAGGAAATGATGATTTTGTATGAACATCATATAAGGGAAGTGGAATTCTGAATAAAGAAGAGTAATAGATGGAAATAAACAGAACTTGACGATAAAGGGGCATCAGAGAAAGAGAAGAATAATCAATATTTAAACCCAGGTGATTAAGATATTAGTGATAACTAGAAGGATGAGGAATGTTGGGAAAAGGCTAGGTTTTAAGGCTAAAAGGAAAAAAAATTAGTTTGTACATATTGAACTCAAAGGATGTTCGGAATTGTGAGTGAAGATGTGAAATGCACAGCAGAACCCATGGGGGCCACCAAGAGTGGTCAAGCAGAATCCTGAGAGACTCCAGGTCAAGGTGGCCATTGGGTGTATAAGATTGGGTGAGGTCACCAAGGGTGAAGAGAATAGAGTACAAGCAAATCTTTAGAAAGAATCTACATTTCAAAGATGTAATGAGGTAGCAGAATTGGAAGAAGTTGAGGGAGAAGGAACAGAGTGGTCATAAAGTTAAATAAATAAATAAATAAAAACCAAGAGTAGTACCCTAACTGGAAAAGTACCTTGAAGGAGAGATATTCTAAATAAGAGTTACAAACTCAAACCCCTTGAAAAGTCAGACAGATAATCATGGAAGCAAGCCAAGTGTAAAGTAATAAGGGATGGGGCAGAGACACAATAAACGGTGTGTGCCCCATATCAAATCATTGACTTAAAAAAATACACTTTGTAAAACAATGCCCGTATAGAAAATACACTTGAAATCTTAATTTCATCTACAGGATGCCACTTCATCAGGAATAAAAAATGATTGACAGAGGAGGATTATGATGAATTTGAAGAATACCATTGATTTTGAAATTAAGAGCTCATTGGTTACCTTAGAAATATTTCACTAAGTGGTGAAGGTAGAAACCAAAGCATAAGATTTAAGGCAAAAATGTGTGATCAGGAAACAAGAGCTTTGTCCTATTTTATCAGCAACTCAAGACTGGGAAAAGCTGATTCAGGTAGTTGTGAGGGCAGCTAGGGGGCAGGTTCTAGCTGGTCATGGACCGCAGGGGAGTGACAGGGCTAATTACCAATTGTCCCAATTAGGGACAGCACAGAGCTGCCTGAGGACAATACAATAATCAGAATTGTGAATAGGAAACTCAAATGATGAATTGGCAGCAGTACCCAAGGGAGGAGAGTGCAGCCAAACCTAGTAGGTGGCATCACGCCACATCCCAGGAGACTACCAAAGCTGCTATCCATCCGCCTTGCTAGTCACCCCGGAGTCTTTAAATACTACTCAGATTTTCAGTGAATAACATACCTCTGGAAGGAGAGAAGTTGCCCAATGGGCAATAGTTTTGATCAACTATTTGGGTGCTGGGGGTTTGGGTTTTTATTTTTAGGAGACACGAGTTGTGCACGGCTGAGGACTGAATGACAGCAGCCATGGTGAAGGAGCTGCATTCCAGAAACACGAGGGGTCTTGAGAGAATCAAGGCCTGGAATAGGAAGGAGGGGTTGGAATCAGGGTCACGGGAGAAAACATCAGCTTTGGAGACAACAGCACTTCTTTCTCTAACTCTGGAGGGAAAGAGAAGCGAGTGCATGGAGGTAGAGTTACATCTGGAGTGGAGCAGAGATGCACTGACTAAGCTCGTACAGGAAAGCTCTGGGCTCCCCAGCACCAGGACAGTCACATAAAATTTGGGGAAGGGCAGGATCACAGATTATCTGTGCATACCCGTGTTAGGTTTTCAATTTTATCCTGATGAAAAATGTGTGGTTTTCATGCTGTGAAAGAACGGCGACTCATGTGTCCCATTTTGCCTGGGTGATTTCATGCTCTTTGCGTGGATTCAGTCATTCAACAAAGATTTATGGAGGTCCTACAATACAACCATATGGCACATGTTTTATTATCTTGATTTTTATGACTAGAAAAGTAATATTTGCTCTTTGTGGGAACCAAGACAGAAGAAAATGAATAAAATACCATTGAATCAGCAAGTACTTCTTGAGTCTGTACAATGAGTCAGGCCCTCTACCAGCAGCTAGGTCCATAGAGGCAAACAAATAGATATGACTCTTGCCCTATGAAATTCATAATCTAGTGGGAGAGATTAAATTCTCCCCAAACTTCCCCCATCACACCCCCCACCCCCCCACCCCCCGTAAACATTTAGCAGTTTTGTGTGTGTTTTGCCAACTGTTCTTTCAGATTTAACATACTTTGGATAGTTTTATCACATTCTGACAGCTACATTTTTCTTCTTCACTAAGCAGAGATTAGGTTTGTTTCACGCTATATTCAGAGACTAATTTTGACATTTTAGACAAGATGACCCAAAAAGGATGGCAGAAAAGGAGCTTAGAGCTAGAATGGATTTTCAAGTGTGATCCCTCTCTTTATAATCTCTTCTTAAAATTTTCTTATTCAAAGCTATATAATTGAAAAGGTGCATTTACATGAAGTAAAACACATTCATTAATATATGCCATTACATTTTGAGAGCCTACTTTGAGCAAGATGATATTCTCACTACTGTTCACTCACCAAAGCAAATTTCCATGAAAACCTAATTTTTCAGGAACAAACAAAACTTGCAGAGAAGAGCTAATAATAAAGGCTATTGTGAAATCAGTATGTTCCAGGTTAAAAAAGGAAAATTAGAATTCAGAAAGGGAAAAGGAAGAGAAGTAGAAGGAAATATCACTGATTTGAAGGGTGGGTAGGCATTTCTCAATTTCCTCCTGGCTGCAGTCATATACTATTATTGTTCTCCTATATTGAGATGGTGACTGTTTTAATGATACCTAAACATTTACAAAATCTGTCATCTATCTCTGTGGGGAAAAAGGGATTTGTATATTGGAGTGCATGAAAAAGATGGATGCAAGATGATAGAGTTTCACAAATGTGTTTATTTTTGGCTGTTGTAGCCCTTCTATCCTTTATTCTCATTCAACTCCCACTAATTTTTTTAAGTCCCATCTACAGGAATCTGCGCAGAGAATGTGTCATTGGTGATTTTGCTTACTCTGCTACAGAAGGATGTAAGAAATAACTATAGGAGGGTCACTATAATTTTTGACATGGCAGTAATAATAACTGAAAGATACAGAATAGAACTCAACCACCCAGAGTTAGAGAATGAGCTAGGAGTGCACCCTTTTGTTGGTATTTCTATCTCCAGTACTCCAAAAAGTATTGCCTCTACAATTTCCTCCACTTTTTACTTCCTAGAAATGTCATGTATAATCCAGAATAAAATAGAGACAACTTGTGCACTTCAGTCTGCTGCTATGAGAACAGTGATCCAAGATCATCAAGGTTAAGTGTTTAAATATTCAATCCATAGGAGCTCAACAATCATGTATTGAGTGCCCAGTGTTAGGGCTACCATTCAAAAAGTTCTTCTGGTAAGTACTATACGAGACAAATTAAATAAAGAAAGGGGGAAGGGGGTACCTCTTTGCTGGTCAGGGCTGGTTGCTGTCAAATAATTCCTTTACATGGCACTCACAAACCTCTTGGACCTCCATTATCCTTATGAAGGAAAAACAAGAGTAAAAAAACAAGACAAAAATAACAAAAGAAAATGCGATTTAGGAAATTTTACATATCAGGTTGACACTTCCATGAAAGAGTAAATGGAGCTAAGTGTTTTGTCTTGTTTGCTACCAATAGACAGTCTCACAGGAGGTGGGGAGCTTTATCCCAAAGTGTTTTCAGAAGGATCTCGGGGACCTTTCAGTGCGATCCTCCCATCTCTCCTGGGGACCACTCTGAATTTTTCTTGTAAGATGGGCAATAGGCACAGAGAAAACACTATGTCTGTGCCCCTACCCCCAACAAGATTGTGGTTGTTCTCGGGCAAAGGGAAGACTTAATCTGCTTTCAGGAATGTGCCCACAAAATAGTCTGTCACCCTCTTTGTGTTTCAAGAGTAATATCTCAGGAACCATGAGACATGGTCTCTGGGAATCAACATTCCTTCTTCCGGCTCTCCATGAATTCACAACTCACACGTATTGAAATGTACTGTGCCTCTGGGGGAAGGCCACAAGGTGTGTAGGGAAACACGAGAGGAATCACGTGAAGGTGTGTGCGGGGTGGGGTGGGGGCAGCATCTGGTGGGTCCCCAGAGACAGACTTCCAAGTAAGTGAACAGATAATGCAACGTTTCGGAGGCAAACGAGGTCCTCCTGGAAGATGTCGGTACTTCACAACCTCATGTTCCGTTACAGTTGGAACGTGAGGTGTGATGAAGTTGAGCCTGAAGTGAAGGTTGAGGGCACAAGGGGGGAAGAAAACCTTGCTACCTAAACAGAGGCTAATGTGGCAGATGTGCACAGGCTGGGGAGAACTTGGATCCCTGAAACTGTGGTTTTTAACTTAGTCCAGCTTTCTGAGACATGGCACAGTTGGGGTTAAAAGGGGGGCTCTGCAGAAAGGCATCTCTTCTTCTGACCCTGGCCCCCACCCCTTACCAGCTGTGTGACATTTAGAAAGTCCCTTCAGAGCAGTCTCCGGATCTGTGAATCGGGGGCAACAGTGCATATCTTAAAAGATGATTGTATTAAATGAATGAATACACATAAACAGGACATGGCCTGACATGTCTTCTATGTGAATGTTATAGTTTATGACCATTATACTTTAAGTTGGTAGCAAAAATGTGAAAAGAGACAAATAAATCCATTTGACTTTGAGATACCCTAATTATCTCTCATATTGTGGAGAAGAGTTTATTCTTTAAAAATGTTGTTCACCAAGACCCTCTTTAGTAAAACCAAATGAATGGCACTTAATGGACCAATTTTGCTCTAACTCATGGAGTCAAGTTAAAGCAAGCCGATTTTAAAAAGACTAAAATAGGTCCCTTTCTTGCTGGCTTGCTTGCTTTCTTGCTTTCTTTTTTTAGAATACCATGCCCTAAACCCAAGAGCCCAATTCTGCTTAAGAACTGTTCTAAAATATGACCCATTTTTTGTTTCATATTTTATTATTTATCCCCTTGGAGCTCCCAACTTTCAAATAAAAGTGAATGTATTTCTTTTAAATAAGAGGAGGTCTGTGCTGTGCACACATCTCGATTCTGATGGTAACAAGGGAATTTTTTTTTCAAAGCAGCAGCTTATGTTCAGCCAGTGCCAAACGGAACTTAAAGTTCAAAGGGTTTGACTAAATTTAGAAACCACAATGTTCAAGTGGTTCTAAATTTGACAAAGCCAACGAGAAGCTAACCAAAATTGTGTATGAAATGATCTTTTCTATTATGACAACAGAGAGGACAAGATATTATTATCTTAAATTTAGGAAAAATCAGGCCAATAACTAAATATGAGCAAATTAAGGTTGAAATATAAAACAAACGTGTTGAGATTCCAGGAAAAAGAGATAGGCTCTTAAATATTCTCAATGATTTTTCTAGTAAGTTAAGAAGTAGAGAATATTGAAAACAGCAGTCAAATCAAGGGGACAGAAATAAAACTATTCCTATCAAGTCTCTATGGCAATGACTCTGATCTGAGTTTCCATATTGTCAAGAGCAGCTGATGTTTGGCACAATTCAGTTAAATTGTTCAGTTAAATTGTCCCCTTGGTCCCCTTTATCAGTTCTGCGCATTTCATATGTGATATTGCACAATGACATGTTACCAAAATTCATTTAGTCCTTTGCCTTTTTCATATTTTTAAAATGTTACCTGAAATTCTCAATTCTTGAAAGAAAACATGGTGTTTTGATCCCAGAACCCACCTTTGCTGCATTCATAATGCTGCCATCAAGTACCCTGATAAAAATCTACCAATTTTCTTTCCAGGGCAGAAATTTCAGGCTAAATCAGGGAAAGTCAGATTAACTGCTAACATACTAGTGACACACTTACGGTGATTGTAATATAATTACCTCTAAGAAATAGTGAACCACATAAATGCAAATAATGTAATTTTCAGTTTTATTGCAAAGGAAAATGTAGGTTGTGACAGCCATTAAGTTTTTCCAACAGTGAAATGATAGAGTTTTAAAAAATACAGCAATACTGGATTTCACTAATGTGGAAGCTACAAGGCAAGTTAATTTAGAGTTGAGTCAAAGGTGAAAGTAATGTATTTTCTGAGAGGAAGGAATTGGCCATGTTTCTAAACCATTTTATGGTCTGAACCAACCTTTAAAAGGGCTACTTTATATTCACTGTGTGGTGTTCCCTAACCCTTACACTGGCATAAAGTACAACTCCTAACTTTTCCTGGGGTAAGAGTTTCATCAGTTCAGAGTTTCTATGCCTTGGAACTCAAAAACAAATATCATCAATGGACTTCCTGGTGGCGCAGTGGTTGAGAGTCCACCTGCTGATGCAGGGTACACGGGTTCATGCCCGGTTCCGGGAAGATCCCACATGCCGCGGAGCGGCTGGGCCCGTGAGCCATGGCCGCTGAGCCTGCGTGTCCGGAGCCTGTGCTCCGCAATGAGAGAGGCCACAACAGTGAGAGACCCGCGTACCACAAAAAAACAAACAAACAAAAATATCATCAACAGAAACTAAAGTTTTAAATGATGGATTTTTTCAAAATTAGAGTATTTCTGATGAGTACAATTGCTGATTTTTATAACATATTAACTAAAATTCAAATGGAGATGTCAAAAAGTTTAAAACTCCCCTGCAACCTCCCTAAGTATATATTAGACATTGAAACCAATGAAGAAATACTTAGTTTTACTGGAATAAAATTTCCATGGAATTCCACTGGAATTTTATTCCAATTTTATTGGAATAAAATTTTCCATGGAATGGGAAAGCTGCGACCCTAAAGTTTCTACTGTGCATCTACTTTATTTTTGAAAATAATTGGTTACAATTGTCCATGAACATTAGTGCATCAGTAAATCAATTTTGGATCATAAATTTGTACTGGAAACAGGACACAGTCTCTGTTTTCTGGTGATTATTTATCTCAATTTATCATGCAGTATGTGACTATGCCTAAATTAAATCATCCTGAATAATTGGAAGTAATTGAAGATCATTCTTTACTGCCTACATGTAGGTTAAAACATTTTACTTTAGGATTAAGAAAAGTAAGTTGGTATTTTTCTTATTACAGCATAATTCATTTTCGTTATAAGGACTTAGAATATGCAGATTAACACAACAATGACAATATGTCCAGAGACAACTACCATTAATATAATTTTGGGAACTATAATTTCATCCATGTTTATAATTTGATTTTTGTTTATCCACTGTATCAGTCAGGATCCACTCAGGAGAGGGGAACCACACAGTGATTTGAACAGGAAATGTTTAATATAGTTTTTTTTTTTTTTTTTTTTTTCCGGTACGCGGGCCTCTCACTGATGTGGCCTCTCCCGTTGCGGAGCACAGGCTCCGGCCGCGCAGGCTCAGCGGCCATGGCTCACGGGCCCAGCCGCTCCGCGGCATGTGGGATCTTCCTGGACCGGGGCACGAACCCGCGTCCCCTGCATCGGCAGGCGGACTCTCAACCACTGCGCCATCAGGGAAGCTCCCATAGCAGCCTTTGTATTAGCAAAATAATCTACTGGATTCAGTGGAAGACACGAAAGTGAGCAAACCTTTCTGATTGTCAGCTGGAGATCTTTCGATACTAATGCTTGAATTTTTTTTTCTTAACCCTCGTCCTTTATTTATGTTTATGTCTTTTTAACTCTGTTAAACTTTCTATATGGTTCAGGATGATAGTGATCTACAAATGAGGAGTCTTTGCTAGACTGCTTATCCACTCACTATCTTTGTCCTCCGATAACTTACCAGTTGGCCAAATAAATCGACCTTGAGGTATAAATAAGAATACTTTTCCAAATAGTCCACTTGGCCTTGTAATGACACATATCTATACGTCAATAAAAGGAAACCAAGTATGTTTTGCAGTGAGTTTTGAAAGCCTTTCCCCACGTTAGCTGCATCAAATACACTCGCAGCGGAAACAACCAATGCATGGCCTGCCATTTCCAGAGGCTCCGTCTGGAAAATCAAAACTGCTTATTACAGGGGAGGGAAGAATTTTCATTCTACTCATTTTGAAATCTTCTGAAAAACTTAAGGAAACAAAGCCAACATGAAAGGTCAGTGTTGAAAGGAAAAATTAAATGTGCAGCAAGTGTTGCTTTTAAAAATTAGGAGTTCCTAGATAATAGATGATATATAACTCAACATTTCTTGAAATGGTTTTTTACTACCCTACTAAAAGTGAACAAATTCGGACAACACTTTCAGAAATATCAGATTGTGAACTCTTTAAGAGGTAAAAACATTTGAATTACAGAAATTAAGAAATAAGTAACAAGTAAATAATGTTAACATAAACTATCAATAGTCATTTAACATATATCTGCAATAATTTTCCTATTTTATAAACACCTATACTGTGCACCATCTGCTGATACTTATTTTAATTCAGAAAAAGACGACATTTAAATTAAAACGTTAAGTGACAGAATCAGAACAAAAGAGAAAGGGCAGGAGAATGAACTGAATAAATTCCAAATATGACTTCTAAAGGCAGACAATATAAAAGCTATAATCTTAGTTTAAGCCTTACACTCTTTAAACACAGTAATTATAGGACATCTGCTGGGAACACAGCTTTGCTATTGGATAACATTAATTGCCCTGTAATATGTCCTGACACTCCCCAAAATATGCCCCATTGCTTATAATTCATTCACATTTCAGTACCATTATGAACTTCTAATTCAAACGATCAAGACAGAACAAGGAATGGGTGACCTTGAACAATCACCCACTCAGTGAACAGAATTTATTTTGTGCTTTTCAAAGATGTAGTTGCTTTCCTGAGACAGTGACTAATGTAGTGAATAGTATTCCAAAATCAAGCAAATGCAAACAAGGGGAAAAAAATTATGGAGTAAACCCGAGGTTCCTTCCTTCTCGTTATTCTTAGAATATTGATGAAAGCTTTCCATATATTATGCTTTCTACAGGGAAAATATAAAAAGAAGTGTGAAGTTCAAGCAAAAACAAATCCTCTTTATAATGGAGAAAATTGAGTCCTGGATAGTCAAGTATACATCCAAACAGTGATTTCTTCTTTATTTCAACCTGTGAGAACCTTTAAGAATCCCATCAATTGAGAGCCAGAAGAAACATTCACTTCTCATAGCAAAATGGTGGGAGTTGAATGAACAGCTCCTCAGGGGGCTCCTTGTGCAAAATATTTTAACCACCGTCTGCCAAGTTAACAGTCCCTCCTGCGCGCCACCTCCTTGTTTCTTAAGAAATTTGAATTTTTCAAGAAATGTTGTACTCTTGGCCTTTTCTAATATGGAATGCATTAAGAGAAAACCCATAAATAAGTGCTTACATATGCTCATGAGAAAGAAAGCAGACACCTCGAATTGATCTATTTGCCAACAGAAGGGAGAGGGAACAGGCAAAACTAAGAAGGAAGGCAGCGGAAGTTGTAAATGATTGGGCCAGCCCGCATTCGCACTGTACTTCTTGGATGTATTGGGGAAAGTACTCTGGTTTGGTGCAACCCAGTTAGAAATGCAGGAAGAAAGAACGCAGAAAAATGCATTAGGTGGGAGCAATTCCCGTTGAGAAAAGAGTGTTAGCTTTTTTCCCATGTGTTTGAAAGTCCCAGGAAAGAAAGTGAAAATGTACACTGATTTAATATAACCGTCCCGCACCAAAAAGGAAAGCAAAGTTTGAATTGCCTCAGTGATATGAGACCCTAGAAAACAATTGCACAACAGTACAGAAATGAAGAAAATTGGCATCGACCTAAAACTGCTTTCATGTATCGAAGTCTCTGGTTATTCTTCCAGCTTCTCCTCCTCTTCTTTTAAAATGTTATTCCTCTTATGGCATTTATTACAGTTAAAACTGATAATATGATCATTTCATCCAATGTTTAGAGAAAATGTCTTGGAAGATAATTCTTTTTAATTGTGCCATAATCCTCCTCTACTTGGGTGTAAATCCAGCTCATTTCAAAAGTTTTACTACTGTGTCACTTTTTTCACATAGGAAAAGCCCCCAAACATTAATTATATTAATTATGTAAGCCCTTCTTTGTACACCTTCAGTTCAAGATCTTGATTTTAACTATTTCAGCTTAAGAAAAAATAAAATAGAATTCATCCCTATCACCCTCACCTCACCATGTATTTTTCTTATTCCTTTCTTTTTTCTGCAAATTTGGACTGTTTTCAGGGATATTCTGCACAGCATTAGGGAAACTTATGTTAGAACACATGTTGTATCATAGAAAAAAACCCTTAAGATAGCAAAAAAAAAGCCCCAAAGAAACCCTCCCTGAATGATAAAGAAACAGAAATCTTAGAAAGCTGAGAGTGAGAGGTTGAGAAAGAACCTGAGAACATTTACTTCCCAACACCTGGGGAGAGGTACAGAAAATAAACAGGAAAGATAAAATAAAATCGCTCCAAATCAGCCCCAATGGAGCCTGAGAGGATAACTTACCACTGCGAGATTTCCTTGAGGACTGAGGTGATTCTAGGATCGCTATGCAAAGCACTGTACAGCACGGAGCAGGGAAAAATGATCAACCATCTATGTGCTGGGCCCATACTGGGGGCTGTTTATGAAATCAGATTACCCATGAAGACATTGCAATATAGTTAGCCTAACAAAACAAATGCCTAATATACTTTACTAACCTCAAGGCAGATACTAATAGGATCATGTCTAATGTGTACAGATGTATATTTATCTACAAAAAGTAGAACTCTCAGCTTGCTTTCCTCAAGGTTTCATCTTGCTATTTCTAGAAAATTCAGAGGAGAGTCTCCCCTGTTCTCTGCACAGTCCTTGCATGTCCTTGCATCCCTGCCCCCCTTCTTCCACATCTCTCCTCCGCCCTACACATCCCTGGAAGTTGGGGCCTCCCTGTTACCATCAGTCTCTGCCCCCCATGAGAAAATCCAATGTCCCTTCCAAGGGTTGAGCCCCTCATACACCCCAGGCTCCTCAGCACTGAGTCTCCCAAAGCTTCTGGGCTTCCTACTGCTCTATGCTAAAGCAATGGGGGAAATGCCCTCCCTGTTCCGCCCTTTGTGCCAGGCATTGCCTCACACAAGATTCATCAGGCCCTGTCTTCTAGAAAAGCCTCCCGTGGAACTGTTGTCTTCCCTTATGACCCAGACGGGAGTTCATTCCACAGCAGACCAGACCACATGCTGCTCCCTGCACATTTCATTTTCTGCTGGGTGGCTCTCTGCAGACATTTTCCCTTTGTGTACATGTCCTTCTGTACTTAGTATTGCATGTTATCTTGTTTGAGGGTCTTTACATCTCTTCTTTGAACCACAAAAGAAGCTGATGTTGTAGGTGTTCCTATCATCTTTATTTTACAGTGAAAAACTTCGGTGTAGCCAAGTAGAACAACTTGGCCCAAATCATGCAGGGGGCAAGTAGTTCACCAGCCTTAAATATTATGCACATTGCATATTCTACTCTCGATGAACAGTCCTTTAGGAATTGTCTAGATTCCTGAAATGGGCAACGTTTGCGGTAAAATGAGGTGTCTGCTAAACGTTCCAAATTGTGGAAAGTATTGTAAAAGATTGTGCTGGGAATAGGCACCCACAGAGCAAGGTGTTAATATAACCGTGAGGTGGCTCGGGGAGGTCCTGGGTCCTGATTTTATTGAGTCAAAGCTCCGTGTTTTCCTTGGAATTACTGTCCACTCCTGAGCATGACTCAGGTCAAATGAGAACTTTCACGTGGCTAGTGGAATCCATGAGCTGCCCACTGTAGCTGCTTCATTGCAGAAGCAAATTTAGGCCTCACGCTCCCAACCTGAAAACTCGGGCCAGCATTGGTACAGCAAAATGACTAAAAGCACAGCTCCTGGGGACACCTCTACCCCTTAAGATCTGTGTGGCCGTGAGCAATTACTAAACACTTCCTCATCTATAAAATGGGTCTCATAATAGTGTTCTCATTACAGATTTGGTAGGAAAAGGAAATAAGTTAGCAAGTGTCAAGTGTTCAGAGCAGTGTGTGGTCTATTGTAAAGGCTTTTTAAGTATGATTAAGACAGATTTATGGAAAAGACCACTTCTTACATGAGGCCTTGAGGATGGGAAGTATGGACAAATTTCAGATCACAACTATATTTTATTTCTATAACTTTGGAACGTACTAAATGGCAGACCAAACCCACAAACTCTTCCTATTCAATTTCCATTTGCTCTTGGCAAAAATATTCATTTCCCTGTATAAAGAAAAAAGGTCCAGAATAGATAACTGGATATCAAATATCCAACTCTTGCAAAATATCATTCTGATGAAAGGAAGGTAAATTAATCAGACTCAAGGTGATTAAATCTCTTTGAAAAGGCACAAAAGAAAGAAAGAAGGAAAAAGAAAGGAGGGAGGGAGGGAGAGAAGGAAGGAAGGAAGGAAGAAAGGAAGGAAGGAAGAAAAAAAGAAAGAATAAAAAATCTAGGCAAAGAACTAGAGCTTTGTAGAACCATTTTTATCCAAATCCTAAACATCACTCCACAACATCATGAAATGCCTTGGGCCCATTTAAATGGATGCTTTGTTGAGCTACACAGTTCATTATCACTTGAAGACACTCAAATACATTAATATGTAATTTGCTTTTGCATGATTTTATTAAAAGAAGAAACCCTGAGTGAGTTTTTTTTTAAAATATCTGCCTAATAAAAATAATAATATCCACTTAAAGGTCAATTCTTGATGTACATTTGCCTACTTTAAATGATATTTGTGTGCCAATACCTCTAACACATTTTCTCATAGAAGAATTGAAGAAGTTTTTCTACTAAGTTATTTGGAACATGGTCCTTGTTTGGAAATAACCTGAAGTACATTGTAAAGATTTTAGGGTGTTACTATTTTAAGAAATAAATGAAAGCATTGGCCTATAGCCCACATTCCATTTTATCTGGAAAATTATGTGCCACAAGCCAGGAGGCATAGTTTTTCTTAGTAAATAGTTAGGCAACTTCATGATGTTAACATCATGGAAAGAAACACAAGAGGGTATCTTCCTTCCAGGGGAAGTAAAATTTCTGGAAAGGTATTTCATAGTCTTTTCCGTATTTTTCCTTCTTTATTTTTTTTTAATTACTATCTGTTTAAACTGAAATTGTTTAGATTAAATCACTTCTGCTTCCTTGCAGTTTTGATATTTCCTTCTCAGAAACCCAAAGTTTTTCAGCTAAAGTTCAGGTCCTGGTTTAAACTGCATATTTCTAGTTTTCCCACATTTTATTTCAGATGTTGATCCAAGTTCAAATTAGATTCATATTTTCTGTTCTTTACAAAACCCCCACAAATTCTATATGTTATAGATTATGTCTATTTAGAAAAATTGAGGGAGACTAAAAATGATAAGGCATATTATAACACGAACCTCATAATTTAGCCTCCAAAGTTCTCTTATTGCCATTTAAGGAAGTAAAGTAAAAATAAAATGAATCAAGCCTAGGATAAGGGAATTTATTTCAATAAGGAAGAACTCTAAAGAAAACACGGCTTCTAGCAAAATTACCATTTTGCATCACAGACCCGTTATTGTTGAATATTCAACATGTTCGACCAACCTTCAGTAACACATAATGCAAAGAAAGGCTTGTGCGATCCTTTTATGAAATATTTATTTAGGAAATGAAAGCATAGTTCCATTTAATAATTATATTCTTCAAGAAAGTAATTTGGAAGCATTTGAATTTTATTATTTTATCCAACAAGTAATGCTGTTCTTTGATCTCATTTTAGTTTTTTTTTTTTTTTGCTTTCCCAAGCACTTTTTTTAAAAGTTGAAGTATTGTTGATTTACAATGTTGTGTTAGTTTCAGGTTTATAGCAAAGCGATTCAGTTACACACACATACACACACACACACACACACACACACACACACACACGTATTCTTTTTCTGATTCTTTTCCCTTACAGGTTATTACAAAATATTGAGTGTAGTTCCCTGTGCTGTACGGTAGGTCCTTGTTGTTTATCTATTTTATGTTTAGTAGTGTGTATATTTGATCTTACATCTTGAACTCTGCTCATGAGAATTGCACGATGCTTTTCATACCACGGTCTCACCAGGCTTATTCCTTTAGTGTGACCTACAAGGTTTTCAATCATCCCCTTTCTCATCTTGAACCTGAGGTTGCCAGGTACCAAGTGAGTAAGCTCACGACTACCACACAGGAGCTTGTTTCCAATTATACAGACAACTGTCAACAGATCAAATGGTTGAAAGAACAACCAGTGGAAGGAAGTCTGAGCTGTGAGAAAGGCACGACCTGGGTTCAAATCCCACCTGTATCACTTACCGCATTTACCCATATCACAGAATATTAGGAATTAGTGTCAACAGTAAAATCTGTTACAAGGAATGCCACACTCAGAGGAGGTCTGTAAGTTTCTGCATATGAGGCTGGCTGGGCCTGGTGATGTGCCCAGGACCCTCTGGTCTGGCCGCCATGCAGGTGATGAGAGCGAACACAGGGATGCTGACCATACGGCATCCTTGAGAGAACAGGGTTGACAGCAGGTAGGAGAAGGTCATACATTTGTCTGGAAATGGAACCCAAGCAAGTTTTGATGAGGTCTAGAAAGAAGAAAGAGGGATATAAAGGTCTCTGTGAAGAAAGTAATAACTAGTTACAGCTTCTAAAACAATGTAAGATTTCTCACCTCATTAAAATGTTGGCAGGGACACATCTTAGAAGCTATTATCAGTGCATAAATTTTAAAAAGCAATACGTTTTATCATTTCACAAACTCATTCCCTGGGAATTAAGGGCAAGATATAGTCATCCCAGAGTGTTGAAATTTGCAAAAAATTTCATAATGTGTGTGCATACGGTTTTATTTTTCTAAAGTTATTTATTTGCACTTTAATGTTTCACCTATTTGTATTTATCTATATTTACTGTAATAAATATCTATTCCATACCTACTACACACCAAGCACCATATTAAATATAGGGATGAAAAAACATTAGTGTCAGCTCTTGAACAGTTCACAATATATTTAGCAGGGACAGATCATAACATTCATGAATTTACACGAGAAATTACTGCAGATTTATAAACAAAGTGCTACAGGAATGACAAGGAGGGAATAAGCCTGATTGGGCCAGAGGGGAAGGAGTTTAAAAAATACACAAAGAAGAGCATTGAGGTGGGCAATGAGGAACGGAGAGTATTCTATGCTTTCTAGAATCATAAAGTACTACTGCTAAAAAGACTTTTGCAATTATTAAGCTTAATTACCTCATTTTAAAGATGAAGAAAATGAAACTTGGACCTGTTAACTGATTTGCTGAAAAGCTTATAAAGGCAAAAAAGAGTAAGAATCCACAGGGCTTGATTTCCAGGTTCCTGGACTTTTTTTTTTTTTGGCTGCGCCATGAGGCATGCAGGATCTTAGTTCCCTGACCAGGGATCGAACCCATGTCCCCTGCATTGGGAGCGTTGAGTCTTAACCACTGGACCACCAGAGAAGTCCCTTGGACTTTCCATTTTAGACTGTGGCCCCAACTTCACGAATCCCACCCCTATGCCCAATTCAGGCTAATTAACGTAGGTTCATTATTGAACAGGAAAATACTTAAACTTAACTATTTAAAGGAGGTAATGACTAAAGCAAAAATCCAGAAGTAATACTCTTAGCCATGGTTTCAAGATATTCCCAGTTATTTACTTCATTGCTAGGTAATATGATATTATCTAGACACTACTTAGTTTGGTGCAAAAGGAAGTATAATACTATATACCTTTTGATTGAATGCCAGAGATCCTTAATTGACAAGTGTTACTTATGGTTTAAAACATCCCTTGAAACTCATAACCATCTGACTCCTACTTGCTCGGGTCCAGCAACTTTGAATTGGGCCTTTTGCCATTTCTGACAGATGGTCAGAAATATAAGTAGCCAAAATGCCATATATGTGCACTGACTGTGAAAATTTGGGGTCTGAGTCTCAGCTTAATCACCACCTGGCTTTCAATGCCGATTTCCACAAACGTGATTAAAGAGATGTGTGGAGGAAAAATGGCTCTTCGCTCGGTGGCTACATATAGATGTTCAAAATCTCCCGCTGCCCTGTGGTTCTCTTTATGGAGGGTCCTATTCATTTTCAAAGCTACAGAGAATTGCATTTTGAACGTAGACCTCCACATATTTTAAGCATTTGCTTTTATTTGTATGCATCTTAATCCCAGAGCAGCCAGACAACATATCTGGCACTCAAGTATGGAATGCAGCCATGCTATGCTCTGGGGTAGAATGGGCACAATGTTGATATCATTTAGATTAAATATTTTTTATAAGAAGTAGATCTTATTGTGATATTTGAAGTTGAAGACCCTGTTGATAGCATTATTGACCAAATGTTTACATCGGTTTTAATAAATTAACAAAATGAAGAAATGGCGTATCACATTATTTGGGCCATTTGAAATAGTGCATTTGATTTGGCCCTGTGGTGATCAAATGGCAATTACTAACTGCTCATTAATTAGCTGTTATAATAGTATCAATATAACCATACATGGATCAGTTTGGTTAAGCTGTAGGGACTGTGCTTCTTCATTATGTCTCCTACACAGTCTTTTTAAAGAAGCCAGAGATTGAGCTCAATTTTATTCTCACTTTCAATATAACTAATAGGAATACAGTCTATTAATTAAATGCCACTATGGTTATTAGTGTCAGTGAATACATTGCAAGGTATACAAATCCTATAATACATACTAGGATCTTTTTAATGCATGCCAAATTGTATATTTGCATCCTGAAAACTATCAAATTTTATAAATGCTTCTTTTCATTTCTATTAAGTGTGGCTTTTATATTTTTCCCTTTCAATCACTGATGAAAAATTGTTTAACATTTCAACACTTATTCTGACACAGGGCACAACAAAACATCTATTTTCCCCCCACTTAATTCTAGCTCACTGATTATGATTAAACGATGATCTTAACATTAATCATTAACATGAAATATTAGGGGATCAGATGGGAAATAAAATTTAGCATCATTTATGCTTTCATATTAAACAAGCATGATAAAATTTTATGATGCATAGTACTGGAGCATCTTGTGGAATAATGTGGTGTATATTTAAGCTAATGACAAGAATCATTCATACTTTCTGTAAGACTACCATACACCAAAGAAAATAACCATACTAATTGATCTTCTCCTTCAGGGAAATGAACTGGGGAAGATGATTGCATGGCTATTTCCTTGTCTTCCAAATGCAAGGACAGTAATAATCACTCAACTCCTTCATTCTTTTCCCAGTTTGAAAAATAGTATGTGGGGGAAGGTCTGGAACGTCACCTGGAATTAAATGATATTTACTAATCTCTCTTCCCACCCACCTGCCCTTCAAAAGTAGACATTTCTTGATTGGTTATTTGAGGATAGAGGCAATTCAAATGCAAATGGAGATCCTATTTTGCACTTGAACTTACAATGACCTACCTCAGAGCTCTTGATAAGTAGGTCATGATGTAAATCTTTAGAACCAAACAAAGAAAAGCATAGACAATCTAGATTTTCATACATATCTCAAATCTTGACAAATAAATAAAAGTTCAGTCTCACACTAGCTGGGTGGGACAGTGTTAGAGAAAGTGTTTAATTTTTCAGTCTTTTTGCCTTTAGTTCGGTAGTGGCTGAATTGGAAGGGAAGTTGGAGGAAAGAAATTTTACATTTGTTTTTCTACTGATGTGTTTTCCTTAACCCACTCCCTGCATCTACTGTGGAGTATAACATAACGTACACGAAAAGAGTTTCCAAGACTGATGGGGTTCTCTTGAGAGGAAATACATGCTTTCCCACAAGAAATATGTCTAAATTAATATACATATTAGTGTTAATTATATACAAATATAATAACTGTAATTGTTATATATAATTATGTATATAATGTCAATTTCTAAGTATATATTCTCTGTAGTTTGATAATTTTACTGCTTTGGGGTATAAAGATATAAAGGGTATAGAAGTACTGATAAAGTTTTAAATCCAATCAAGGAAACTTAAAGGATGTTTCCTAATAAATTTGGGGGCAGGTTTGATGATATATCCATCTGGGAAATTTATTGCATAGAAATAAAATAAGAGAAACATAAAAAGAATTATCACTCTAGACCACTATAATACTGGGCAATATTTTATGACAATTTTCAAGCAGACAATCTTTGTCTAGCTTCTTCCTAGACAAATGAGGAACTGAAGCCATTCTATTAGATACTGGACAAAATGGAAAAGAAGAAGATTGTTAACATGGACATCTGTAAGTGGTGCTCTTTTAAAAATCAATTGATTGTAGCTTATAACGCTCACATTCACTAACATTATGAAAATGCTACTCTTTTTGTTTTTGTTTTTATTGTTTAAACCAGTTTCTGTGGGGAGAACCACAGTTAAAAGGACGTTCAACTTTTATTTTTGGTATGTAAAGGTCTTAGTTCTCTGAAATCACAGCACTGAATTTTCATGTGATCAATGTTATTTGAATCCATTCTATCGAAAGGACATTCTCAAATTGTGGCTAATGATGTCACTGCCCAGATTGTTACTCCTTGACATTTTTCGTATATCATCACTGATACCCGACTGGCCAATGAATACTGCCATGCTCTCTTACTGTTTTTTCTCAATTCCATGATCACAAGTCACCTTTCACGAGGACCACTGAAACCGATGTCTTCCTGCCTCTCCCCATTGCAACCTATTCTTTCACGATCAGCAGATATCTTTCTAAACCAAAGTGGAATCTGTCACTTCAATAACTTTGGCTGTCCCCACCCTCCCTCAGGCTCAAAAGTAAAGCCTAGATTTCTTGGCTTATGAATGGAAAACCTTCAAGGTCTCCCACTCACCATCACCTTTGGGCTCTTCCTTGGCCATTCTCTCTCATAAAACTTAAACTCCAACCACACCAAATTTCTTCCCTTTCCCAGTGAAAATGCCACTCTTGATAATTTTGTGTTTTAACCACACACACAAAAAAATGTTAAGCTTGGAATAAAAATATTTTTCCTAACTGTTTTTTTTTCCTTCTATTTCCCTATTCTAGGGAAAGCTTTAGATTGTTGACATGAATGTACAACATAGGATAGATATTATTATGAACCTTCAAGTAGCTGATCTTTGATGCAAAATGCTTTTGATGTTCCCACAATATATTGCTTAATATATATTAAGATACATACTAACAGGCCCTCAGAGTTATATCAATACTTCTACATGGCTATAAATAGAAAGGCAGATGGAGGGGAGCTGCAAAGATCTTGAGAGCAGAACCAGCCCCTCTTCCCTGTTCCCATCTCATGCATCCTTATTCCCTGGCTACTCACGTTTCATGACTGGATCGGGCACACCTGCCTCTGCTGTCTCAATAAAAGAACAAGAAATGCAACCAAAGTTTAAAATGAATGAATGCATAAATCTAAGATTTTTAACAAAGAAAACACTAGTATATCAATAAAATTTCTCATTCTATTCTCCTCAAGTCAAGAGATGAGTGATTTCTCTCATTATTAGGTCTTCTCTAAAAATGAAAGTAACACAAGGTAGGGGCATTGCACTGAAGATTTGTCATGTCCTTGTTTATAACCCCCTGCATCGTGTCTACTCTTGTGTCAGGCCATACAGTCCCCTGATCATCACACAGTATTTCCTATTGATTGGTTAGGACTCACCAGCACGTGTGAAGGTTGTTAAATCCTCTAGAAATTCACATCTCACTGGGGTTGACCCAGGCCACAGATGAGCCTTCAGCTTTACGTATCATGAACTTGGTCCTTTGAAAATATTTATTTTCATTACTTTGTGATTTCATCCATTTCTTCTTGCTTAGCTTGGCTGTCCCCTGAGTACCAATACCACTGGCACCCCCACATATTTTTCCTTGTTTTATCACTTTGGGTGAAATATATTTGTTTGGGTGAGTTAGATCTTAAACATTCTCCGCATGATGATTTTTTTTTCATTGCTGCTGCTTTCTTGAAATCTCTGCAGAAGTGTAACTCAATTTGTACTCCTGAGTTTACTAATTATTCACTACACTGCCTAATGGGACTATCATTCCAAATTTCATCGTATATTTATATAGCAATAAAACTCTTTATAGACAACTAAGGCACAACAGTACAAGACAACTACCAATTCAGTTGCTGATTTCACTTCTTCCAAATTTCTTATGATGATACATAAGAAATAGAATATGTATATTTAGTTCCTTATTGCTTTTTAATAGTTCATTTAAAAAAACCCATTTAGCACCATGGGTCCTGGATGAATTTTATTCCTTCTTTCATTGATTTCTTCTTTCATTGGTTACTGTACTGTGCCACATGTGATTATGCCATAAGCAAAATTTCTTAAAGTTACTTTTAAATAGGTACTGGTATTTTAATATTTAGATTCAGGAAAAACCCTGATGTCCTTGGAAATGTGTTGCTGTTAGAATTAGTAGAAGTAACCTACATATGTAATTAGTTTTTAATAAATGCATTTTGAAAATAAATATGAGTAAGTTAACTTTAATCTACAGTGCTTCCCACACACTAGATACTTCTATTTAATATCTTTTGGATTGAACTCCAAACATTAAACAATGTGTGCTTCTTTTGTCATCACCATGACATTCACTAGATGATAAGATGGCAAATAGACACTTTCTTTCAGAATCTGCTATAATCTTGGTGTGAACTCCAGAATTAATAAATTAAGAAATGTCAAATTTTACATAGCATTTTAGGGATATATTTGCAGCTTTAAAATGGAGAGTTTGTTTCAAACCCATGTTGAGAATTAGCCAAATTCCTCTGTCTCCTCCTCATTTCCAGTGTCACTCCTCACTACACAGTTGCCACGCTTGGTCCTTTCTGTTTGTCCTGGAGGGACATGGATGCCCCACATCCCATGTGATGAGACACCCACTTAATGGAAAACATACATAATGATATATGTGGATGAACACATTTGGCATGAATATTTACATGTACATACAATTAACCTTCATTAACATAATTTTTTTTTTCTTTGCGGCACACGGGCCTCTCACTGTTGTGGCCTCTCCCGTTGCAGAGCACAGGTTCCGGATGCGCAAGCTCAGTGGCCATGGCTCACGAGCCCAACCGCTCCGTGGCATGTGGGATCTTCCCGGACCGGGGCATGAACCCGTGTCCCCTGCATCGGCAGGCGGACTCTCAACCACTGCGCCACTGGAGAAGCCCCAACATAATTTTTAAATGTGAAAAAACATACCCTCTTAAGGTTGAATTTAAAGAAGCAATGGCTTTATGTTTTAATACTTCTCTTTCTATGCCAGAGAATTAAATTGCGGAAAGAATTCACAATAGTACTGAATTTAATCTTCTTTCCAAGGAGCAGTTGAGGTGAAGGACATGCACGGAGGAAAGGGAATCACAGGACAGAGCCAGAGGCACCTAAAGAGCTGTCCAGAAAAAACTTTGCTTTATTATTTAAAGAAGCAAAGACAACACTCAGTTTTCTGGGTTTTATAAAATGCTCATGTAGGAGGACCTTAAAGATGGCGGAAGAGTAAGACGTGGAGATCACCTTCCTCCCCGCAAATACATCAGAAATACATCTACATGTGGAACAGCCCCTACAGAACACCTACTGAACCGTGGCAGAAAACCTCAGACCTCCCAAAAGGCAAGAAACTCCCCATGTACCTGAGTAGGGCAAAAGAAAAAAGAATAAACAAGACAAAAGCATAGGGACGGGCCCTGCACCAGTGGGAGGGAGCTGTGAAGGAGGAAAGGTTTCCACACACTAGAAGCCCCTTCGCAGGCGGAGACGGCAGGTGGCGGAGAGGGGGAGCTTCGGGGCCACGGAGGAGAGCACAGCCACGGGGGTGGGGAGGGCAAAGCGGGGAGATTCCTGCACAGAGGATCAGGGCCAACCGGCACTCACCAGCCCGAGAGGCTTGTCTGCTCACCCGCCGGGGCGGGCGGGGCTGGGAGCTGAGGCTCGGGCTTCGGAGCATGCAGAGAGGACTGGGGTTGGCGGCGTGAACACATCCTGCAGGGGTTAGTGCGCCACGGCTGGCCGGGAGGGAGTCTGGGGAAAAGTCTGGACCTGCCGAAGAGGTAAGAGACATTTTCTTCCCTCTTTGTTTCCTGATGCGCGAGGAGAGGGGATTAAGAGCGCTGCTTAAAGGAGCTCCAGAGACGGGCGCAAGCCGCGGCTAAAAGCGTGGACCCCAGAGACGGGCATGAGACACTATGGCTGCTGCTGCTGCCACCAAGAAGCCTGTGTGCGAGCACAGGTCACTGTCCACACCTCCCCTCCTGGGAGCCTGTGCAGCCCGCCACTGCCAGGGTCCCGTAATCCAGGGACAACTTCCCCCGGGAGAACGCACAGCGCGCCTCAGGCTGGGGAAACGTCATGCCGTCCTCTGCTGCTGCAGGCTCGCCCCGCACTCCACGCCCCTTCCTCCCCCGGGCCTGAGTGAGCCAGAGCCCCCGAATCAGCTGCTCCTTTAACCCCGTCCTGTCTGAGAGAAGAACAGACGCCCTCCGGCGACCTACACGCAGAGGCGGAGCCAAATCCAAAGCTCAACCCCAGGAGCTGTGCGAACAAAGAAGAGAAAGGGAAATCTCCCCCAGCAGCCTCAGGAGCAGCGGATTAAATCTCCACAATCAACTTGACGTACCCTGCATCTGTGGAATACCTGAGTAGACAGTGAATCATCCCAAATTGAGGAGGTGGACTTTGGGAGCAACTGTAGACTTGGGGTTTGCTATATGCGAACTGACTAGTTTCTGATTTATATGGTTATCTGAGTTTAGTTTTTAGCATTTGTTATCATTGGTGGATTTGTGTATTGGTTTGGTTGCTCTCTTCTTTCTTTTTTTTAATTACTTTTTTATTTGAAAAATATATTTTTTAATTTTTAATTTTAATAACATTATTTATTTTATTTTTTCTTTCTTTCTTTTTTTCTCACTTTTCTTCTGAGCCATGCGGCTGACAGTGTCTTGGTGCTCTGGCCAGGTGTCAGGCCTGAGCCTTTGAGGTGGGAGAGCCAAGTTCAGGACACTGGTCCACCAGAGACCTCCTGGCCCCATGTAATATCAACTGGTGAGAGCTCTCCCAGAGATCTCCATCTCAACACTAAGACCAGCTCCACTCCGTGACCAGCAAGCTCCAGTGCTGGACACCCTATGCCAAACAACTAGCAAGACAGGAACACAACCCCAACCATTAGCAGAGGGGCTGCCTAAAATCACACTAAGTTCACAGACACCCCAAAACACACCACTGGCCATGGTCCAGCCCACCAGAAAGACAAGATCCAGCCTCATCCACCAGAACACAGGCACCAGTTTCCTCAACCAGGAAACCTACACAACCCACAGAACCAACTTTAGCCACTGGGGAGAGACACCAAAAAACCAGGAACTACGAACCTGTAGCCTGCAAAAAGGGGACCCCCAAACACAGTAGGTTAAGCAAAATGAGAAGACATAGAAACACACAGCAGATGAAGCAGCAAGGTAAAAACCCACCAAACCAAACAAATGAAGAGGAAATAAGCAGTCTAGCTGAAAAACAATTTAGAGTAGTGATAGTAAAGATGATCCAAAATCTTAGAAATAAAATGGAGGAATACGAGAAACTTTTAACAAGGACCTAAAAGAACTATAGTGCAAACAAACAATGTTGAACAGCACAATAAATGAAATTAAAAATTCTCTTAAAGAAATCAATACCAGAATATCTAAAGCAGAAGAATGGATAAATGACCTGGAAGATAAAATAGTGGAAATAACTACTGCAGAGCAGAATAAAGAAAAAAGAATGAAAAGAATTGAGGACAGTCTCAGAGACATTTGGGACAACATTGAATGCACCAACATTCGAATTATAGGGGTCCCAGCAGAACAAGAGAAAAAGAAAGGGACTTAGAAAATATTTGAAGAGATTATAGTTGAAAACTGCCCTAATATGGGAAAGGAAATAGTCAACCAAGGTCCACGGAGCACAGAGAGTCCCATACAAGATAAATCCAAGGAGAAACATGCAAAGACACATACTAATCAAACTATCAAAAATTAAAAACAACGAAAAAATATTAAAAGCAGCAAGGGGAAAGCAACAAATAACATACAAGGGAATGCCCATAAGAGTAAAAGCTGATCTTTCAGCAGAAATTCCGCAAGCCAGAAGGGAGTGGCAGGACATATTTAAATTGATGAAAGGGAAAAACCTACAACCAGGATTACTCTACCCAGCAAGGATCTCCTTCAGATTCGACAGAGATATTAAAACCTTTACAGACAAGCAAAAGCTAAGAGAATTCAGCACCACCAAACCAGCTTTACAACAAATGCTAAAGGAACTTCTCTAGGTAAGAAACACAAGAGAAGGAAACGACCTACCAAAAACAAACCCAAAACAATTAAGAAAATGGGATTAGGAAAATACATATCGATAATTACTTTAAATGTAAATGAATTAAATGCCCTCAACCAAAAGTCACACACTGGCTGGATGGATACAAAAAGAAGACCTGTATATATGCTATCTAAAAGAGACCTACTTCAGACCAAGGGGCACATACAGACTGAAAGTTAGGGGATGGAAAAAGATATTCCATGCAAATGGAAATCAAAAGAAAGCTGGAGTAGCAATTCTTATATCAGACAAAATAGACTTTAAAATAAAGACTATTACAAGACACAAAGGAAGACACTACATAATGATCAAGGGATCAATCCAAGAAGAAGATATAACAATTGTAAATATTTATGCACCCAACATAGGAGCACCTCAATACATAAGGCAAATGCTAACAGCCATGAAAGGGGAAACCAACAGTAGCACAGTACTAGTACGGAACTTTAACATCCCACTTTCACCAATGGACAGATCATCCAAAATGAAAATAAATAAGGAAACACAGGCTTTAAATGACACATTAAACAAGAGGGACTTACTTGATATTTATAGGACATTCCAACCAAAAACAGCAGATACACTTTCTTCTCAAGTGCTCAAGTATATTCTCCAGGGTAGATCATATCTTGAGTCAAAAATCAAGCCTTGGTAAATTTAACAAAACTGAAATTGTATCAGTTAAATTTTCCAACCACAACACTATGAGACTACATATCAATTGCAGGAAAAAATAGGTAAAAAAATACAAACACATGAGGCTAAACAATACTGTACTAAATAACAAAGAGATCACTGAAGGAATCAAAGAGGAAATCAAAAAATACCTAGAAACAAATGACAATGGAGACACGACGACCCAAAACCTGTGGGATGCAGAAAAGCAGTTCTAAGAGGGAAGTTTACAGCAATACAATCCTACCTCAAGACACAAGAAACATCTCAAATAAACAACCTAACATTACACCTAAAACAATTAGAGAAAGAAGAAGAAAAAAAACCCAAAGTTAGCAAAAGGAAAGAAATCATAAGGATCAGATCAAAAATAAGTGAAAAAGAAATGAAGGAAACAGTAGCAAAGATCAATAAAACTAAAAGCTGTTTCTTTGAGAAGATAAACAAATTTGATAAACGATTAGCCAGACTCATCAAGAAAAAAAGGGGAAGACTCAAATCAACAGAATTAGTAATGAAAAAGGAGAAGTAACAACTGACACTGCAGAAATACAAAGGATCATGAGAGATAACTACAAGCAATTGTATGCCAATAAAAGGACAAGTTGGAAGAAATGGACAAATTCTTACAAAAGAACAAACTTCTATGACTGAACCAGAAAGAAATAGAAAATATAAACAGACCAATCACAAGCACTGAAATTGAAACAGTGATTAACAATCTTCCAACAAACAAAAGCCCAGGACCAGATGGCTTCACAGGCGAATTCTATCAAACATTTAGAGAAGAGCTAACACCTATCCTTCTCAAAGTCTTCCAAAATATAGCAGGAGGAAGAACACTCCCAAACTCATTCTATGAGGCCACCATCACCCTGATACCAAAATCAGACAAAGATGTCACAAAAAAAGAAAACTACAGGCCAATATCACTGATGAAAATAGATGGAAAAGTCCTCAACAAAATACTAGAAAACAGAATCCAGCAGCACATTAAAATTATCATACACCATGATCAAGTGAGGTTTATCCCAGGAATGCAAAGATTCTTCAATATACGCAAATCAATCAATGTGATACACCATATTAACAAACTGCAGGATTAAAAACTATATGATCATCTCAATAGATGCAGAAAAAGCTTTCGACAAAATTCATCACCCATTTATGATAAAAAACTCTCCAGAAAGTAGGCATGGAAGGAACTTAATTCAACATAATAAAAGCCATATATGACAAACACACAGCCACCACCATTCTTAATGGTGAAAACTGAAACCATTTCCACTAAAATCAGGAATAAGACAAGGTTTCACACTCTCACCATTATTATTCAACATAGTTTTGTAAGTTTTAGTTACAGCAATCAGAGACGAAAAAGAAATAAAAGTAATCCAAATAGGAAAAGAAGAAGTAAAATTATCACTGTTTGAAGATGACATGATACTATACATAGAGAATCCTAAAGATGCTACCAGAAATCTACTAGAGCTAATCAATGAATCTGGTAAAGTAGCAGGATACAAAATGAACACACAGAAATCTCTTGCATTCCTATACACTAATGATGAACAATCTGAAAGACAAATTAAGGAAACACTCCTCTTTACCACTGCAACCAGAAGAATAAAATACCTAGGAATAAACCTACCTAAGGAGACAAAAGACCTGTATGCAGAAAACTATAAGACCCTGATGAAAGAAATTAAACACGATGTAAACAGATGGAGAGATATACCATGTTCTTGGATTGGAAAAATCAACATTGTGAAAATGACTATACTACCCAAAGCAATCTATAGATTCAATACTATCCCTATCAAACTACCAATGGCATTTTTCACAGAACTAGAACAACGAATTTCACAATTTGTATGGAAACACAAAAGACCCAAAATAGCCAAAGCAATCTTGAGAAAGAAAACAGAGCTGGAGGAATCAGCCTCCCTGACTTCAGACAAACTACAAAGTTACAGTAATCAAGATAGTATGGTACCGGCACAAATTCAGAAATATAGTTCAGTGGAGCAGGATAGAAAGCTCAGATATAAACCCACACACATATGGTCACCTTATCTTTGATAAAGGAGACAAGAATATACAATGGAGAAAAGACAGCCTCTTCAATAAGTGGTGCTGGGAAAACTGGACAGGTACATGTAAAAGAATGAAATTAGAACACTTGCTAGCACCATACACAAATATAAACTCAAAATGGATTAAAGGCCTAAATGTAAGGCCAGACACTATAGAACTCTTAGAGGAAACATAGGCAAAACACTCTATGACATAAATCACAGCAAGATCCTTTTAGACCTACCTCCTAGAGAAATGGAAATTAAAACAAAAATAAACAAATGGGACCAAATGAAACTTAAAAGCTTTTGCACAACAAAGGAAACCACAAATAAGACAAAAAGACAACCCTCAGAATGGGAGAAAATATTTGCAAATGAGGCAACTGACAAAGGATTAATCTCCAAAATATACAAGCAGCTCATGCAGCTCAATATCAAAAAAACAAACAACCCAGTCCAAAAGTGGGCAGAGTACCTAAATAGACATTTCTCCAAAGAAGATATACAGATTGCCAACAAACACATGAAAGGATGCTCAACATCACTAAACATTAGAGAAATTCAAATCAAAACTACAGTGAGGTGTCACCTCACACCAGTCAGAATGGCCATCATCAAAAAATCTACAAACAATAAATGCTGGAGTGGGTGTGGAGAAAAAGGAACCCTCTTGTGTTGTTGGTGGGAATGTAAATTGATACAGCCATTATGGAGAACAGTATGGACGTTCCTTAAAAAACTAAAAATAGAACTACCATATGACCCAGCAATCTCACTACTGGGCATATACCCTGAGAAAACCATAATTCAAAAAGAGTCTTATACCACAATGTTCATTGCAGCTCTACTTACAATAGCCAGGACACGGAAGCAACCTAAGTGTCCATTGACAGATGAATGGATAAAGAAGATGTGACACATATATATAATGGAATATTACTCAGCCAAAAAAGAAACCAAATTGAGTTATTTGTAGTGAGGTGAATGGACCTAGAGTCTGTCATAGAGTGAAGTAAGTCAGAAAGAGAAAAACAAATACCGTATGCTAACACATATATATGGAATCTAAAAATTTTTTTAAATGGTCCTGAAGAACTTAGGGCAGGACAGGAATAAAGACACAGACGTAGATAATGGACTCGAGGAAACGGGAATGGGGAATGTTAAACTGACGAAGTGAGAGAGTGGCATGGACATATATACACTACCAAATGTAAAACAGATAGCTAGTGGGAAGAAGCTGCATAGCACAGGGAGATCAGCTCGGTGCTTTGTGTCCACCTAGAGGTGTTGGATAGGGAGGGTGGGGGGGAGATGCAAGAGTGAGGGGACATATATATACATATAGCCTATTCACTTTGTTATACAGCAGCAGCTAACACAGCAATATAAAGCAATTATACTCAATAAAGAAAGATGTTAAAAAAAATGCCCATCTAATTCTTATCACTACTGTTTCTTGAGCACCTATCGTATAATCTTTATCATCACCATCCATGGAAAGTGCTGTTATCCCTATTTCCAGATGAGGAAACTCAAGCTTATAGATTTTTCATGATTTGCAAATGTAATACATTATATAAAGGACATGTCTGGGAACCCAAGACAATTTAACTGGCTTCAAAGTCCATTTAGGTCCTCTCTATCATAACGCCTGCTTAGTAATTGTATTTAAATCTTTGGGGCTAGGCTCATCTGTTGTGATTTTCCAAACCACATATTTTTGTCTTGTTTAGACTCTCCTAAGTCGTTATTCATTTGACATATAATGACTGATCACCTGATATCTGCTCGGCACCGTGCTGTGTCTGGAATATATCTGTTCTATTTAATTCCCACGTAAGAAAACACTAAGATTAACTTCTGACGGCCACAAATCCCTCTTCTTTCAATATTTTCTGAAATATAGCAATAAAAGATAATGGTTATGAGCTGAGAACACTGAATATTTATGACAAAGTCTGAAAAGAGTACATTTTACATTCCTAGGTTGTCCAATTGAGATGCCATAAATCACAAGTTTATCAAATATTTTAACCGTCAAAAGGGATCTATTTGTGTCTTTAAGAAGGTAGCTTGTTTCTCCTAATAGAATGATCCCGACAATTTTATTATGCGTTAGTTACATAAATGAATCTTTTTTTCCTTTTTCTGCTAATAAAGTGCTTTTAGAAATAAATTACTTCAATTTGTGTGTAATGAATAAGGGCATTAAGCACAATCCTGTGAATTGTTCATCTTGACTGCAAGTCACTTATTTTTACCTAGGAATTACCTCATAAATTGTGGAATTGGGCACTGGCTACTGAGTTCGGCTATACTTCTCACTGTAAGGCCATAATAAATAGATATGTTATACTAAATTAAATGATAAAAAATTGATGATTCTGAGTATCTCCTCCATCAAAAATTTTGTAATTTAATTCCGATTGATACCCTACTTACCTCCAGGATTTTTTAAAATTTATATTTTTCAAAGTATAGTTGATCTGCAATGTTGTGTTAGTTTCAGCTGTACAGCAAAGTTATTCAGTTATATATATATATAATTTATATATATATATTAATATATATATTAATACATATATATATATATTCTTCTTCAGATTCTTTTTCCATATAGGTTATTACATGGTCTCTCAACATCCTCAAGGCTGACCTGGCACCTCCACAACTTCCCAACAGGAAACAGCCAGAATCATCAGTAAACTGACTTCAGCCTCTTGGTGCATCTCATTGGAGGAATCTAATTTTTCACTGCTACTGTTGCTTGTAAGGGGGACTGGAAAGTACAACATTTTAACTTTTCGTATTCTGCATAAGAGGCAGGTACACAGAAGGAGGATGGATACTAATTAACCACATCTACCAAAGATCCTGGCAGGTAGTGAATGATATCGTTTTACAGTAACTATAATTAGAATAAAGTATTGTCACTGAGAACAAGAGAAATCAGGTTACAAAGGATCAGGCTGCTTCTGTGACATAGGCTCTGAAAGTAGCCAAAAGTTTTCAAATTGTTATATGCGATTTGAAGAATGCATGCTCTCCTGTATAGTTATGCTATTCAAACAAACTGGAGTTTACATAAAAGCCTGATAGCTTATTTTAAGATTTTTCTATGAGACATAGGTTCCGGAATAGAAGTGAGTTTTTGTTTGTTTCTTTTGTTTTAACTACAAATGCTGCTACTGTCTTGCTATCAGGTTTCCTTCTATCTCTACATTTTTTCCCCAAGTTACATCATCCACTTCCCTTGCTTTAAATAGCATTTCTATATTTTGATTCCAAAATGAATACTCCAGCCCAGATCTCTCCTTTGCAGGTCAAACTTGCAGGCCCCAATTCATACACAGCATCTTCTCTGAAATGTCTCATAGGCCTGCTCTGAAAATAGAGTCCTGGTTATCTCACCAGGCTAGGGTAGGAGAAACCTGTTTCTCCGTGAATTGTACCACTATCCATCCAATGACACAAGACAGAAATCTGAATTTCTCTCTTGCACATGACATTAAACTCACCACCAAGGCAGTATCATAATCCAGCTAAAAGCATACTCTATTTTTTTTTCAGGTTTTAAAAAAAAATTTATTGGGGAATAATTTACAATGTTGTATTAGTTTCAGGTGTACAGCAAAGTGAATCAGTTATACATATATGTATATCCACTCTTTTTTAGATTATTTTCCCATATAGACCATTACAGAGTATTGAGTAGAGTTATCTGTGCTACACAGTAGGTCCTTATTAGTTATCTACTTTATGTATAGTACAAAATATAACACATACATATTGTGTACGTGTTAATCCCAATCTTCCAATTTATCCATCCCCTCCTTACTCCCCAGTAACCATAAGTTTACTTTTTACATCTGTAACTCCATTTCTGTTTTGTAGGTAAGTTCATTTGTAGCCTGATCAGTTTTGACATAGTCTAAGCTCATGAAACCGTGACCACATGAAAATAGTGAAGATACCTCCAAAGTAAAAGCATATTCTTGACTTACTCTCCGAAGCACATTTTTCCCCAAATTTTCCTCATCCCAATAAATGTAGATGCCTTTGCCTTCTACATCTACCTGATTGCTCAGGCCAAATGCTTAGTCATCATCCTTGACAACTCTGTTTTCCTTCTACCATGTATTCAATCTATTGGCAGGTCCTGGATGTTCTGTCTCCAGAAAACTCTCCAAATCCATCCCCAATCCTGTGCCTTCACCCAAGCATCCATCCTCTCTCCCCTGCTCTAAACAGATGGCTTCCAACTTTGTTTTACATCTTCTACTGTTGATCCCTATAATCCGTTCTCCATGCAGCCCTGGCCACTGCATGAAGATTAAAATTAAAACCCATTCAGTGGCCTCCAAAACGTGTTATAATCCATCCTCACCCACCTCCTTGACCCATTCTTGGCCTATTCCTCTCATTGTTCACTACATCACAGGCCCATTGGACTTGGAAAGTTCCTTACAACACACCCTTTTCTTTCCCAACCCTGACTGTTCCCGTGACTCATGGCATCTAATCTTTCAGGGCTAAGCCTTCATTCACATCACTCCCCTTTGAGAACTTTCTCGACCACAATGTCTAAATTAGCTTCATCCCATTTTGATATTCTTTCATCTCCTTCTGCTTCTCTTCTTGCCAACTGCCTTTTTCATCTGACTTGCCGAGTGTCTTAGTATCTAGTACAGTGCCTGGAACATAGTAGTTGCTCAATAATTATTCATCACAATAGTTTCCAAAGTGAAATGCCCACATCTGAAAGTGTAAGCATGATTTTCTACTGTTTCAGTAAGAAATATATATATATATATATATATATATACACATATATATACACGTATATATATATATACACATACAATTGCTATACATACATACACATATTAATTTAAAAAGTTAAAAAGGTATGAAACATCGCTGATGTTTGTATTGTCAGTGTTCCTCACCCTCTGCCAGGTAAACCTGTCTTCCACCATCTATGATGCTCTCCCTCCAAGGGAAGGTGAGCACTTCATGAAGGAAAGTTGTCACAAGAGCTTCCCTACCTATTTGCTGATTTAAGTGCACTGTGATGTAGCTTCTCTGTCCCTGGTTGAATGGCTTTATTTATGAACTATATTTTCAAATTTTAAAAACACAAATGCTCAAAACTTGGGCAAGCAACCAAAAAAAAAAAAATTTCTGGCAATAAAGTGACCTGAAGAGACCACAAAAATAAAAGCAAAACAAACAACAAGAAAATGGCAGAGCTAATACTTTCCCTGTTATAGTCACCCATTAGTCATGTTAAGGGGTGAAAATAACAACAATTCAAGCAGTTCTAAAAAAAGGTCACTCAAACATTTGAAATTCTCAAGAGGATCATCTGGGGAAATGGATTTGCTGACCTTATGATATGTTGAAATTAGTCTTGAGCATTTTAAATCTGTCCTTGTATTACACACCTTTGAGCCCTATAGCAGTGTATTCTGGTTTTCAAACCTTCTTAATTGAAAATCTCTTGTACAATATAATAATTATTTTATCATAAAATTAATACATATTTATCAGAATTACATAAAATATTGATAAGCAATAGAATAAACTAAAAATCACCTATAATCTCACCATCTAGAGAAAACTTACATCAAACATCATTGTCCTACATATACTTCAATACATTTTACAAAAAGAGATGACTTCAAACTGATAAATGTTTATGCATACCTAGCAGATTTGTCAAAAAAGCCAGGAAAACAAAATACAAATAAAAATAAGGATTCATGTTTTCATTTTAAGTAGCCAATATTTATGAAGATAGGTAACTTTATTAAATGCTTCCTAGAAGCCGACATTGTGTTAAATATTCCACAAACATGTGTCCACTGAATCCTTACAATTAACCCATGAAATAGCTGTTCTTGATTATTCATGTTTCACAAGTGAAGAAATTGGATCTTGGGGTATTGAAGGAACTTTCTGAGATTACAGGGCAGGCCAAAAATTCCAGCTGTCTTCCATAAATGCAACTTTTCACGATTTTGACTAGAGTTATCTAGAATGCTGTGATTCACAATTGCAGCTTCTTAAATGATAGCCATTCTAATCATCATACTCTAGGACCCCTCTCAAAAGTTCTATAAAAGCTAAAGCAAGATTTAGTCCTTCTGTGTCTCGATTCCCTTATCTGTAAAAAAAACCATAATGCGTTTTATACTTAGAATGCTATTGTGAAGGTGAAATGTGATAGTATATAGGAGAACACTTAGAAATAGATACAAGAACCACAAAATACAGGGCTTTTATGTTAAGGAAAGGGAAAAAAATATCATTCACTCTGTGTCTGTGATACAAAAATATTGTCTCGGGAAACATGTTAATTTTTTAAGCTTCAAAACAAATCTATGGGGTATGCTTGAGTTGCTGCATTTTTACAGATGAGAACACTGAGGCTTAGATAAGGAAACTGTGTATGGTGTTAGAGAATGTTCTCATTTCATTCTTTTACATGTAGCTGTCCAGTTTTTCCAGCACTACTTATTGAATAGATTGGCTTTTTTCCATTGTATATTCTTGCTTCCTGTGTTGTAGATTAATTGTCCATAAGCATGTAGGTTTATTTCAACCTTTCTCTCTTGTTCCATCAATCTAATAGTTTTTGTGCAAATACCATACTGTTTTGATTACTGTAGCTTTGTAGTATAGTCTGAAGTCAGGATGCATGATTCTTCTTTCTCAAGATTATTTTGGCTGTTCAGGCCCTACAAATTTTAAAATTATTTTTTCTAGTTCTGTGGAAAATTACTTTGGTATTTTGATAGGGATTGCAGATTCTGTAGGTTGGCTTAGGTAATATGGTCATTTTAATAGTATTCATTCTTCCAATCCAAGAACATGGCATGTATTTCCATCTGTTTATGTTGTCTTCAGTTTCTTTCATCAGTGTCTTATAGTTTTCTGAATACAGGTATTTTGCGTCCTTAGGTAGGTTTATTCCTAGGTATTGTATTCTTTTTGATGTGATGGTATATGAGATTGTTTTCCTTAATTTCTCTTTCTGATATTTCATTGTTAGTGTATAGAAATGCAATAGATTTCTGTATAGTAATCTTGTATCCTGCAGTGTTACCAAATTCATTGATGAGCTCTAGTAGTTTTCTGGTGATGTCTTTAGGATTTTCTATGTATAATATCATGTCATCTGCAAACAGTGACAGTTTTACTTCTTCCTTTCCAAGTTGGAATCCTTTTATTTCTTTTTCTTCTCTGATTGCCATGGCTAGGACTTCCAAAACTGTTGAATAAAAGTTGCGGGAGTGGGCATTCTTGTCTTGTTCCTGATTTTAGAGGAAATACTTTCAGCTTTTCACCATTGAGTATGATATTAGCTGTGGGTTTGTCATATGTAACCTTTATTATGTTGAGGTACTTCCCCTCTATACCCACTTTCTGGAGAGTTTTTAATCATAAATCAATGTTGAATTTTGTCAAAAGATTTTTCTGCATCTATTGAGATGATCATAGGGGTTTTTTTCTTCAATTTGTTAATGTGGTGTATCACATTGATTGATTTGTGGGTATTGAAAAATTCTTGCATTCCTGGGATAAACTCCACTTGATCGTGGTGTATGATGCTTTTAATGTGCTGTTGGAGTCAGTTTGCCAGTATTCTGCTGAGGATTTTTGCATCTATGTTCCTCAGTGATATTGGCCTGTAAGTTTCTTTTTTTGTGATATCTTTGGTTTTGGTATCAGGGTGATGGTGGCCTCATAGAATGAGTTTGGAAGTGTTCCTTCCTCTGCAATTTTTTTGGAAAAGTTTCAGAAGGACAAGTGTTAACTCTTCTCTAAATGTTTGATAGAACTCACCTGTGAAGATATCTGATCCTGAACTTTTGTATGTTTGGTGTTTTTAAATTACTGATTCAATTTCAGTACTGATAATTGCTCTGTTCATATTTTCTATTTCTTCCTGGTTCAGTCTTGGGAGATTGTACCTTTCTAAGAATTTGTTCATTTCTGTTAGGTTGTCCATTTTATTGGTATATAGTTGCTCAGAGTAGTCTCTTATGGTTCTTTGTGTTTCTGTGGTCTTGGGTATAAGTTCTCCTTTTTCATTTCTGATTTTATTAATTTGGACCCTCTCCCCCTTTTTTCTATGAATCTGTCTAAAAGTTTATCAGTTTTGTTTACCTTTTCAAGGAATCAGTTTTTAATTTCCTTGATCTTTTCTTCTTTTGTAAGTCTCTAATTTATTTCTGCTCTGATCTTTATGATATCTTACCTTCCACTAACTTTGGGTTCTGTTTGTTCTTCCTCTAGTTCCTTTAGGCATAAGTTTAGGTTGTTTATTTGAGATTTTTCTTGTTTCCTGAAGTAATATTGTATTGCTATCAACTTAAAATAGATTAAATACCTAAATGTAAGCCCAGATACTATAAAACTCCTAGAGGAAAACATGCAGACACTCTGTAATATAAATGGCAGCAATATTTTTTTGGATCTGTCTCCCAAGGTAAAGGAAATAAAAGCAAAAATAAACAATGGGACATAATTAAACTTGAAAGCTTTTACACAACAAAGGAAACCATCAACAAAACAAGAAGACAACCTACTGACTGGGAGAAAATATTTGCAAATGATATGACTGATAAGGGATTAATATCCAACATATATAAACAGCTCATACAACTCAATGTCAAAAAAAAAACAACCCAATTAAAAAATGTGCAGAAGAACTGAATAGACATTTTTCCAAGAGGAAATGCAGAGGGCCAACAGACACATGAAAAGATGCTCAACATCGCTAATCGTTAAGGAAATGCAAATCAAAACCAAAATGAGATATCACCTCACATCTGTTAGAATGACTATCATCAAAAAGAACACAAATAACAAATGTTGACCAGGATGTAGAGAAAAGGGAACCCTCATACACTGTTGGTGGGAATGTAAGTTGGTGCAGCCACTGTGGAAAACAGTATGGAGGTTTCTCAAAAAACTAAAAATAGAACCACTGTATGACTCAGCAGTTCCATCGCTGGGTATATGGACAAAAAGATAAAAATAAAAATACTAATTCAAAAAGAATGTTCATAGCAACATTATTTACAACAGCCAAGATATGGAATCAACCTGAGTGTCCAGCAACTGATGAATGGATAAAGAAGATGTGATATACAATAGAATACTACTCAGTCATAAATGAATGAAATTTTGCCATTTGCAGCAACACAGATGGATCTGGATGGTATTATGCTAAGTGACATAAGTCAGACAGAGAAAAGACAAATACTATATGATATCACTTACATGTGGAATCTAAAAAATACTGCAAACTAGTGATTATAACAACAAAGAAGTATACTCACAGATATAAAGAACAAACTAGTGGTTACCAGCAGGGAGAGGGAAGCGGGGAAGGGGATTATAAGGGTGGGGGAGCGGGAGGCACCAACTATTGGATGTAAGATAGTCTCAAGGATGTATGTACAGCTTGGGGAATAATGCCAATATTCTGTAATAACTATAAATGGAAATTAACCTTTAAAAATTGTATAAAAATATTTTTGAAAAAGAATACTATACAGCAATAAAAAAGAAATGAAGTACTTATACACATAAAAACATGCGTGAATCCTAAAATAACTTTGTTGAATGACAAAAATCAAACCGAAAAAGAATACATGCCCTATGATTTCATTTACTACAAAATTCTGGAAAATACCCTCAAATCTTTAATGATAGAAACCAAATTAGGGATTGCCTGAGGATGGTAGGGGTGGAAGGAGTGGATAGTATCTAGAGGGAGATAGTAAAGGGGCATGAGAACACTTGGGGGGAAATGGGTGCTTATTTTATTGGTTTTGGTTATGGTTTAATGGGTATATATACATGTGAAAACCTCAAATTGTACACTTAAATGTGTGCAGTTATTGTGTGTCAATTATACCTCAATAAAACTTTTAAACCAGAAAAAAAGAAAAGAAAAGAAAACTGTCCATTGTCAAAATGCTAAAAAGAAAAAAAGTGTCAAACAACAAAGCAGAATCAGGCTTCCACAAAGGCTCAGCTGACTCCAAGCTCTGGGAATACCCAGGGCTCATTTGTTATTGATACCTGAAAATAGTTTATTTCTAATGAAAAACGGTTGAAACTCTACTTTTCTATGGAGATGACATGATGACAAATCCTAAGAATAAGAAAAAGGTCGCCACCGAATAATTTACGCTAACATGCATCCTTGTTAGCATGCACGTATATACATGCCTGCCAGCTAGCCCTGTTCAGCCCGGCTTATATACGTAAGTTATGTTTTTTTCTGCATACCTACTTTTAAAATCAAGCTATCTCCTAAGTTTCACATTACATAATGTTTATTTTTACATTTTAAAAAGTTGTAAGTACAGATTTATTCTATTTTAGGAAAAACAAAAAACAATCTTCCATACACCACAGTTTCACTGAGTTGTGAATCTCACAAGAGCTGTGATGTTCCACTTGTACACATATTTGGAAACCTCCCTAGAAGGGACCATGACATTACTGTGATTTTGAAACACTGTTTATATCTTAACAAAAGCAAATATCATGGACTAACTATTTGAGAGCACAAGACTTTAAAGGACTTCTGGGCCTCAACTGTCCAGTGTAAATTATGCCCTGGAGAGGGAGGGGCACACATTTCCTCACCTTTGTGGTTGAAGGACCCCATTAGTCAGATTTCAGGAGCTCATGCTGCCTGACAAATGAGTTCAAAAACGCAGAGCTTCACCACAGTAACTATTTATTTTCACACTAGACACAGCAGCTGCAGGTAGGCTGCTGCGTCTTTGCTTCTGGCTGTGAGTCAGGATCAGGACTGCTCTGCCTCCTTTTTATTCTGGAAATCAGGCTGCAGGAATGGCCTTGCTTGAGGCATGGTAGAGAACATGAGATAAAGCTGAAATGTGCTGCTTCTAGAAGCTTCTGCTAACTGCCTGTGCAGCAGGAGTGGAATTTCATCTTGGCCAAAACAAGTCGCCAATAATGTATCAGGAAAGGGATGCATGATGCTATTGTAAGGAGAGGAGGGAGTAAAAAAATTGGGGAAAATAATTCCATCTACCCCTGGAGGAAAATTCTTGGAAATAGTAACATACATCATTTAATATTCATGGGATGTCCATCAGACTCAGCATACTGGTCCCCATTTCACAGATCAAGGAGCAGAGTCTCAAGTATGTTAAGAGTCTTGTTAAATGCCAGGGTCTCCAGCTTCATATCTCCCATCTCCATAATTCTTATGTTCTTCCTAGTACACCATAAAGGAGACAGGATGCACATTTTTTGTATTCCTTTTAGTACTTAGCACAGTTGCTGGCTTGTGAGGTTGACTGATTAGATTTTATGAAA
This sequence comes from Delphinus delphis, assembly GCF_949987515.2. Lineage (NCBI taxonomy): Eukaryota > Metazoa > Chordata > Mammalia > Artiodactyla > Delphinidae > Delphinus > Delphinus delphis. The sequence continues at coordinate 180,847,929 of NC_082683.1, read as the reverse complement.
TATAGCTCATTCATTCATTTATTCATCAAATATTTACTGACAATTTCTCCTGAGTCAGGTACTATGCTAGACGCTGAGGCTACATCTGTGAATAAGACAGAAACATGCTTTGCCTTCCTTGGGTTTACGTGAAAGGGGAAATATTCCATTTTTAAAATACAGGATTTTATCACGTTGCTCGTGATTTAAAATTTCCCAATGGGTTTATGTTAACATAAGTCTATTTACCAACAGTGAGGATTGGGAGTGTTACCTACCATTGTATTATAGAGAGTGATGAGTTTGGGTAAGAACAAGATATAGAATCTGAGTCTTATGAAAAGAGCATCATGTGTTAGGATCCTTGGGGGTTCATCCTGCAGAGTCATTTTCCTAATGTTTCCCTCTGTCATTCCAGCCCATTCTCTGTGAACCTTTGATGTTTTCGTCTTTCCAGGAACAGGTGATTAGTATTTACTTTCAGACCCTTATACTTAAAACGGAAGATTGATGATCAGTAAAGTAGTCAACTGTTGGCTAGGTTTGCCTAGAAATCACCTGTGTGTCCTGAGGGGGACAGCCCAAATCAATGGCTCAGAGCCAAGTGGAAACTCAAGTACCAGTCATGGCCTTGTGACGAACGTGCCCCAGGGTTCCCAGCTCCATCGTGGAATCTGTAAATCAGGAGGTATAAAGTGGATGGAGCACTTGTTAAGAGTTCTTAGGTATTATTGCTGAGGAGTATGGGTAAAACAGAAATTGTCTTTGTGGTTTCTATCCTTTTCTACCTCTTTTGCTCTTTCTTTGTATTACACATTTGCTCTTTGCTTTCTGCATATTTCTTTTTACTATACATTTGACTCCACACTTTTTGCATATATCACCTTTCACAGCCTTCTTGTCTACCTCATAAAACTGTCAAGGAACTGTTTCCTATCTCAATAATGGAACAAATATTCATTGAGAACCGGTATAAGGGAGGCACTCTGGAAAACACGGGTCAGCTGAAAGAGACACTGCTTGGTCTCAGTTGATGTCCTTCAACTGTCTCTATGCTACCTTCCAATTTTTCTAGGATAAACTCTTATAGATATTCTAGAAATAAGTTGTTCCCCACTACATGTGGTTCTGATGCTCATTAGTTAAGCCAGTCATGTTCAAAAATTCTAGTAGGAATATTTCTAAAAAATATTCAAGCTAAGATAAAAATGACTAAGAAAAATCTCATTTCAAACCTTGAGAAGCGAAGTCACAGTCTTATATCTAAAAACCAGAATTTCAGGCAACATTGAATGAGTTAGGAGGATTTGAGAAAGAGGAAGGGGCAGTAAGATAGCCTGAAATTGCATTGCCCCAGTATCCCCTGTGTCACCTGTGTACATTTACATATATTTGCATCCACTCCCATCTTTTCCTCTTGTTTTAGAGGAAACATTCCCTCTCCTCATATCCAAGGTTAAGTCCTCCAGAACACACACCAGGCCAGCCACTCCATGGAGGTAACACAACATTAACATTTCCTTTTTGCCTGGTCCATCTCTTTATCTATAAGAATGTAAATAGGACCAATCACCATCATTTTTTAAAAAAATAGCCCATAAAAAAAGCAATCTCACTGCTGTCTACACCCCTATTCTCAGTATCTTCCCATCACAGCCACCCTCTTTGATAAACTGCAGCCAGCCCCCTGCAGCCTTCCTCTGGCCTCTACTCCTCCAGAAAGTCCTTACCGACATCAACCATGGTTCTGCTTTAGGACTTTTGCCCTTTCCCACAGAAGCAGACAGGGGAAGAGGTAAGTGTCAGATACTCTAGTATTAGAAGAAAGTACCTGAAGCTGCCTTGATGTAAGGCTCAAAGTTTTTATGTTCTATATTTTACCTGAAAATTAAATGGAACATCTGCATTACTTTTACACTTATATCAATGTTTACTTAAATATAAAGATGATTCAGACTTGTATAATTATGTCGATTGAAAAAAAGACACAACCTAAAAGTTGAGAACTGTGTTGTATTTGGTGGACTTGCTGAAGACTTCAAGCCCGGGACACAGCATCTCAGAGAGCTCTGAGGGACTTCTCTGAAGAGATCAGGGAGGAGCCAGGATACATAGGAGTTCTGCAACAAAAACCAGGTCATTGGAACATCAAAATATTACTGTTAATTAAAGAAAACCAAACATCTCTAGTTAATGAATTTAGCGCTTTTCTATGTATGGGAAGATGCAAGAGTCTGGGCTAATCAAAATCATTCCTTTGATATGCACCTCAGCTCTCTAGGGCCAGTATCCTGCTTTTCTTCATCCTGAATCCCTTCAGGGTGCACAGCTGGGGGTGGCTGCTGGCTTGGGCTGCAACATCCTTTGTTTACTGATATGGCAGGCAACATTTTTCATTCACATTGGAAAAGTGATGTTAAAATTTATTCATCATATCTAAAAATACATTTTGAAGTCCTACTCTGAGTACTCCCCTTGGGGACTGAATAAGAGCAAACACCAACCTGGTCTTGCCTTCATGAAGCTTATAGTCAATAAGAGGGACAGAAATTAATTACACAAATGTAAAATTACGACATTTGTAAGTACATAGAGTGCTGTATAAGCAGTGTTGATCAGATTTTAAGTGTCCTTGATGGCAGGTTCTGTGCACTAAACAGTATCAATTTGATGCTTTTTTAGAATATAATTTGATATTAGGTATTAAGCTTTTTAAGTTCAGCTTTCAAATTTTATTCTATTTATAAATCTAGCTAATTTTAAGCATAGTTTTAAGTACAGCCTTGATTGTTTGGTTTCATTTATAAACTTTATTTAAACTCATCTGAACATTTTAAGCTGTCAACTGAAAAAACAAAAGCATGACGTGAGAGTTGTGAGTTAAGCTTTATTTGGGGCAAAATGAGGACTATAGTCTGGGAGACAGCATTTCACATAGCTCTGAGGAACTGCTCCAAAGTGGTTGGGGGGAAGGTCAGTATATATGTGATTTTAGTGAAGGGGGAGTACATGCAATCAAGCACATATTTTTTGCAGAAGGTTTCTGCTAGTCTTGTGAAGGTCACTGCTTTTCACAAGGAGCAGATGTCACCATGAAAGATTTTAGTGCTTTTCTAGATATGAGGAGATGCAAGAATTGGACTCATAAAATTGTCTCCTGAAAATATCTAACTATCTGAAGACCTGTTCTGCCAGTTTTTCCCAGAGCACAGAGTGCCGCATTTCTGCTTTCCACCCTTAGCTCATTTCAGGGGGTGTTGAAGGTCAGCAGCTCTACAGCAGCTCATAATTTAATCCTTATAGAGATACATGGCTAGTGCTAATTTGTAGGTGACAAAGCACAATTTATGGTTATCATATTCTACTTCCTTTTAAAGTATCTCAATTGTATAACCAACAGAACTGTAAATAAAATCTATAAGCACTGAATATTTTTTGAAAAATATAACAAAAGAGCCTATAATGCAGTGAACCTTATGTTTTCTTAAATGTTTTGATATTAAATATACATTTAACACAATTTAATCTTAAAATCCTGAGTCTAAATCAATATTCAATGATACCTTTTAAACTGATGCCACTAGTCTGGCTTATTACACAAGTCTGGTTGAATGTTCTGAGATATTATAAGTACATAAAAAGATGTCTATATTTATTCTTTTAATAGTTTGTTGCCAAAAATTAATACATTCATTTGTAACTATATTCAACTATTTCTATGGCATTTACAGGGAGAAAAGTCATCCCTATGGATAACTGGCAGAGCTACTGATATAACTTTAATGCCTCACCAGACTGTCAATGCTCTGGCTCTTTACCTACCATGTAACAAACACTCCAGAAACCTCATCAGCTACCCATATTTCCTTCTTTGTCTATATTTGTATATAGAATATATAGATATATATGTATAACTGAATCACTGTGCTGTACACCTGAAACTAACACAATATTGTAACTCAACTATACTTCTATATATATATATATATATAATTTGTATATTTTAATTAATTTCTTATTTTTTATACCATTTCTTTATCAATGTATAATTTTCCTTATATCCTTTATAATTTTCTTTATCAAAATTAAATACTTGTACTGCAGATTTGCCTTAATAATTCTGTCTGTATTTTGCAGAATATTTAGACAATATCTCAACAAAACAAGAAAAAGCAGGCTGTTGAGATAGATGGAAAGTGTAGGGTGCAATACCACATGGAAGAAAGTCATTCAGAGCAAGTGATCTAGAAATCTGCCTAGGAACTTCCCTCAGTATTTCAATCCAGATGTTAACTGTGCACGGCTAGGGGAGATGATGTGAGGTCTGCAGAAAGACAACCAGCAAGGGAGCTGTGAGCTGAACAGAGTTAGACACCTCACATGTCAGGAAATGTGAGATTTTCCAAAGACCCAGAGTGGAGAGAACACAGTGAACAACTCAGACATTTAACTGCGACCTCAGGATAGTCACTGATGAGAGGGAAGTAGGCTCTGGACCAGGAGTGATGTATACTCTAGAAACTAACAAGCAAGGACCAAGTTCATCTGCCAGCTTAGCAACTGCCTTCCAGAACCAAAGCCAACACACCTGTCATCTTGAAAGGAAAATAAAAATAGGCTCCTAACAATCTAAACCTTGTAAATTACTGGACATGAGAAGAAGGAGTAAAAGGTGAGCCTCTAGCAGGCAATGGCTTTAAAACATTTATTAAGATATGTTTAAAACATAAAGAAGCTTATATATATTATATAATTACATCATTATGTATATATGTGTGTGTGTGTATATATTGGGTGGGCCAAAATGTTCTTTTGTTTTTTTTCCGTAAGATGGCTCTAGTAGTGCTTAGTTGTGTTTAGCTTCATTCGAAAAAATTTTGTTAGACTGTATTGTGACAGCTGTCATATCAGCGTGCATTAAAAAAAAAACTTATCAAAATTGGTGAATTTTTGTGTAGCCATTTTAATAATGAAGATGGAAGAAAAAAACAACATTTTCAGCATATTATGCTTTATGATTTTAAGAAAGGTAAAAATGCAACTGAAATGAAAAAAAACAAGATTTGTGCAGTGTCTGGAGAAGGTGCCATGACAGATTGAACATGTCAAAAATGGTTTGAGAAGGTTCATGCTGGAGATTTCTCACTGGACGATGCTCCAGTGTAGGGTAGACAAGTTAAAGTTGATAGCGATCCAATCGAGACATTAGTTGAGAACAATCAACGTTATACCATGCGGGAGGATAGCCGACATACTCAAAATATCCCAATCAATCATTGAAAATCATTTGCACCAGCTTGGTTATGTTAATCCCTTTGATGTTTGGCTTCCACATAAATTAAGTGAAAAAACCTTCTTGACCGTATTTCCACATGCGATTCTCTACTTAAACGTAATGCAAACGTTCCGTTTTTCAAACAAATTGTGACGGGCGATGAAAAGTGGATAGTGTACAGTAATGTAGAATGGAAGAGATCGTAGGGCAAGTGAAATGAACCACCGCCAACCACACCAAAGGCCGGTCTTCATCTAAAGAAGGTGATGTTGTGTATATGGTGGGATTGGAAGGGAGTCCTCTATTATGAGCTCCTTCTGGAAAACGAAACGATTAATTCCAACAAGTACTGCTCCCAGTTAGACCAATTGAAAGTGGCACTCAACGAAAAATGTCTGGAATTAGTCAACAGAAAATGCATAATCTTCCATGAAGATAATGCAAGACCACATGTTTCTTTGATGACAAGGCAAAAGCTGTTACATCTTGGCTGGGAAGTTCTGATTCATCTGCTGTATTCACCAGACATTGCGCCTTCGGATTTCCATTTATTTCAGTCTTTACAAAATTCTCTTAATGGAAAAAAATTTCAATTCCCTGGAAGACTGTAAAATGCACCTGGAACAGTTCTTTGCTCAAAAAGATAAAAAGTTTTGGAAGATGGAATTATGAACTTGCCCGAAAAATGGCAGAAGGTAGTAGAACAAAAGGGTGAATAGGTTATTCAATAAAGTTCTCTGTGAAAATGAAAAATGTGTCCTTTATTTTTACTGAAAAACAAAAGGCACTTTTTAGCCAACCCGAAATACACACACACGCACACACACACACACACACACACACACACACATACACACACACATATATCTCAAGTGAAAAGATGAGGAATTTAAGTACAACCATGGAAGCTATAACAATGGACCAAATGCAAATTCTCAAACTGAAAACATAGTAACAGAAATGAAAGCCTCACCAGGTGGGCTTAGCTGCGGTTGACTCTGTAAAAGAAAAGACCCCAACAGTCACTGTGCAGTACAATAGTGATTATTCAAATTGAAACTCAGTGAGAAAAAAAAAGGCTAAGAAAATAATGAGCAGAGCCTCAATAATCTATAGGTCAATAACAAGCAGTTTTACCTACATGGAATTGAATTCACAAAAGGAGAGGGAAGAGAAAATATTTGAAATATATGAAACATTGCACATTTGGGGTAGAGGTTGTAATGAAGTCACTTACCTCCTTCTATCTTGTTGTGTCCATTCTTCCTGGACTAATATCACCCCACCCCTCCAGTAGAAAGCATCCTCCTCTACTTATTGTGGATAAACTTGGCCAGACAGTGTAGGAGGTTCTTGCCCTCTTTCCCTGTCTCTTCTGTTCTTTTCTCCTAAATCTTCCTCTCTGACTCACTGGATAATCCTTACTCGACTCCTGTTTTACTACATTTAAGGCCAACATCTGGAATAGCAATGGCAATTGTTGTCACCACCTGACTAAGTTGAAAATAGTCCATAATCCATCGCCAGTTTCCAAGCTCATCTGTCTTTGGTGCTTGTTAAACTGGAGAATTAGATGGTGATGTGATGGGAATCCTTACCCACACGTTTTTCAAGTCTTTGATGGTGTCCCTCATCGCTGTGACTGTTCTAGCTTCATAGAATGGCTTTGGGTTAATATTTAGGTGAAGAGTAGGAGTTCCTTAGTCTTTCTAACAAGATATCTACTGGTCAGAGAACAACTTGAGGATTCTGCCAGTTGCTGAAAATCTCTATTTCTACTACACACATGAGAACTGAGGATTGGGCTAAGAAATGGGTTTGAGGACCCAATGAGCTTAGTTTAACATGAGCTCAAATCAAAAGTCCACCATTAAATGACCCCAAGGAAGAAAGTTCCCTGCCTGAGTGAGAGCTTATGAAGGCATCTGAATCCCTAGGAATTGAAACAACCTCAGATTCCAGGGCCAATAATATCTGAAACAACATCTAGGTATTTTCCTTCCCCCAGTGCATAACTGCCTAGTAACAAAAGCCAGTCTCTTTGGGGGAAATTTCAGAATATGTACTTTGAATATTTTCACAGAGCCTTTCCTGAAGGCACTTGATTCACAGAGCTGCATCTTGTGAATTGGCTACGTGAGGAAAGGGAGTGAGGGGTCAACAATTCTCTATTTTGATATCTCATCTCAGGCACATTTACTGGATAAATTTTCCCCCAATATATACCACAAAGAAGGTTTTTGTGGATGGCCCATCTCATTCAACCCTAGGGATGCTCTAATCAGTGAGTCTTTGCCAATCAGACCCTCTAGTGGGCAAGCTCTTCCTGCTGCCTATCCTGGTTACCTCTCCTTCTTGGAGTTAAGGTTTCACCACCACTGCCCAGCAGGAACAACACCTCTCACTCTTGTTGAAATCAGCCACAGCACCTACCATCAGCATCTCGGTCTCTAGGAAATTTCCACAAAATTATTTTTCAAAGATGACAATATACCCATCACCATTAAAAAATAAATAAAATCTGGATGAAGGGAAGGGTATGTAGGTCTTTGAAGAGGACAGGATCTCCAGAGTCTTTGGATTCTGTTCTACATTCTACCAGGAAGTGTCTGGCATCTCAACCATTCTGAGTCAAAGCAAACTAGCAAGCAATTTGAACGGCTCACAACTGCTTGTACTAACCATTGTGACTAGATTCTCTGCTCGGGGCACCAAAGCTGATACATTCAGCCTTATGTAAAATGATTTCTGCCTTCCTCCTTCTACCACCTCAGAATTCATTCTCACGTGCCTTGAGCCAGAGAGCTGACGCTGCATATCAGGTCGATTATCCACACGATTTCTCTTCTATGTCTTTGCATCGTGATGTGTCAGAACTCCCAGATTCACACAAATATGGAGCTTCAAGTGGCAACCATGCTTGTCCATACCGTTTTACGTATTTTGTCTGGATACCTAAAGACTGATGCTATAGCCACTGCCAAATACGTGGTCTGGTGCAACATTTATAGCTCCCTCCTTATAGTTCTTAATCAAATATTTGACCCTGTCATTGTAAAACATTTTAGTAGCCATTATTTATTATTATAGAAACAACATAATCACCATTTCTAGGGTTTTTTTTTTTTCATGTTTTCCCCCCAGAGTGAAAAACAGTTTAATCCTGAATTAAATGGCTCCAACATTTGAACAGAAGCCAGAATCTATCTGGCCAGCAGAGCACGATTTCAAAGTAATTAGTTCTCCCCTAGTTCTCACTCTTTCGTGTTTCTCCATTTTTCTGAAAATATAAAATCCAATGTTACTTTCAAGACACAAAAGGCAGCATCCTTTGCAGAAGGGTGTTCTTCTTCAAGTGTGTATCACGTCACGTTCTTATTGTGTCCAGTATATGGAACTGCTTGCTGGTTTAAGAAAGCACCATGCTGCTTCCTGCTTCCTGACCTCTGAACAGACTGCCTCATCTCTCTGGAGATGGCAGGTGCCTGTTCACCTGTAATAATCACACGGAAGGACAGCCCCTGACCACCTCTTAATGGGCAGGCAACATGGAACCCACTCCTTTCTGTAACGCCGTGCTACATTTCAACCATTTTGTATGTATATTTGACCACTCCACGTTGGTGCCTACAAGCTTCTCAAAATAAAGGTATGTGAAACATAGCTTAAATGAAGTGGGAAATGCAGATTAAACAAAATTAAATCGAAAAATGGGGATCACACCTCCTTGAGATTTTAACATTATTGTAATAAAACAATAAAAATATGTAATAAAACATATTTTTTCCCCAGAATTCAAGTAGAGTTTACTAAACTTCTGCTTACTTTCAAATCCTGAGATCCTGCTTCTGAAACAGAATTTAGTGGGACGGAAGTGTATTGATAAGGTTTTATTATGATGCTGGCTATTCTGATGGTTATTCTGTTTGACATAGCCCTGGAACTAAACTTTTTTCTCTTCTCAGGGCCACGGGAAGTTAATTTTATCATGGGTTCTCTTGATTGGCTGCTGCCAGTAGGTTTTGGCCAATGGGATCCACTGGTGGGAGATTGCAGGCAGGGTTAGTAGGAGATTCAGGGTGTTTCTTGCTCTTTTCTCTTCCTTCTTTAGGCCACATTTTGGGCAGTGGCTGGATAGTCTGGGACCATGGCTCTAGCCCAGGAACCTGTATCCCTTCACTGGGCTGTTAAACTCCTCTTTTATTTAAGCCTTTAGGTCAAGGGTAAGAAAGGCTTCTCACTTTGCTAATCTCTGGCTGCTTCAACAAACCTTGTTGGTTCTTCTAATTCTGTTCAAACCCTTCATTAACATCTCTTAAACCATATTAGTTCTGTTCTGTTTCCAGCCTTGGCTCTGACTGGTACAGAATGTTTCTCCTCTGCTTACCAGATTGTGGTTCAGTTTAGGCTAATATAAAGGCTAATATAAGCCACCACTTGTACTTCTTTAACACTGAAATGTGTTATTAATTTAGCCCTTTGCTCCTATAATTGGAGCAAATCCTAGCACAATTAATTTATTTATGACCGGAGGAGCTATGATAATAATTTATAACATTTCTCTCCAAAATCATGACATCTTTCTAGGGACAGGCAAACATGTAGATGAGCTTTTTTTTTTTTTTTTCAAAATAATAAGTTAGAGCTTTTGCATATGTCTTTCAAACCTTAAATTATGCTTCCTAAATTACTTTTTCTGCAGTGTTGAAATATGATATATTTTCCAATTATATGTGACCAAACTCTATAGGTTTTATCAGTCCTGAAATGTTGATCGGTTACTGCCCATGTTAAAAAATTTTTATTAGTAATTGTCTTTAATTTTAGATCATTCATAACTTCCAAAACATATCAAAACTATAGACTGTTTTTATGTAAGTGTGATTAGTGATAATTTGTAAATCACCCAGTACCTGTTACCTGATAAAATATACTGAACTTGATTCTTGATCACTCAGATGAAGTAAAGAAATTAGTACTGGCAGTCCCTGCTTTCCACAATAGTCTTGGACTGTGAATAAGACAAACAGAAATTGTACAAAGTGATCTTAATAATCAGTGGGAAAAGTAAAATTTTTTCTATGATTATAAAGTTTTTCTCCAAAACATTAAAACCTCTTTCTAATAGTTATAAATGTATGGGGAAATGAAAACAAATAGTGAAATTAATATTTATTTATAACACTGTAATTTAAAGCACTAAAATCATTGAGAATTAAAGTGTTGTATAACTCTGTAAAAAATCTTCAACTGTCATTTAAACAGTGCTGGCCTTCATCCCATAACATAATGTAGCTTATATGTAAGATACAGAGTGGGCATCTTAGAAGTCTTAGTGAATTGTCGTGTTCTTTTCTAAGTTTGGATCAGCTTCCAACATTTTATCCTTTGCATTTCAAAGTCATGACTATCTCCGAGAATCCCTTTAACATGAATTTTTTGCCGGTGTCACTTCCTCTAGGACATCTTTATCTTTCCTATCATCCCTCGCATCCTTTTCTCTTATGTTGCTAAGTTCACCCTTATTAAGCCCCTCTGGATGCACAGCCGTACACGCCCTACCCTTCTGTAATATTCATCCACACTTCCATCTGTGCACATTTCACTGCCAGGGTGATCATATTTCATTCTTTTACTGAAATTTCATCTTTGTTGTCTAAGGCTCTCTTTTGATTATTTGTTTTGTCAAATGTCACATGTCCTGGGAGGCCAGGAGGTAACACTGCTACACATTTTCCTGTCTGTGTGTGGACAGAAAAGTAGATGCATGTGACCAAACACTGACCTATGATTGGACACTCGTGAACATGATTTGCATCTGTTATTTACATAGTGATTTGTGAAGTGAAGAGCTAGCAGCAGTGTGTTACTCTGTGCAATTATTCACAGTTAATATGCCCTGGTAACTGAAATTTGAGCCACATCATTTGGGGACGGGTGTTACATAACTAAACCATGGGAAACTGAGATCCATGTGTACTGGGACCATGAAGAGTAAGGACTGGCTACATCAGTGTTTGAATTTTGATTTAAGACTCTTTTCCATTATTTAACATCGATTAAGTCCCTATTATATACTGGACATGACTTAGCATGTGCAAAAGTCAAGATAACTTGTGACTTTAAAGAAAATTTATATTGGAATGAAAAATAGTTGATATATTGTTTTCCTCCTCAGACTACGGATTTTAGCATGCTTTACAACAACTATCCCAACAAATATTATTGATACCAGAGCAAAACACTGGCCTCATTTCCACACTCATTTCTTTAGGACTTTCATATAAATTTAATGTGAAAACAAACTAGTTTTAAAAACAAGAACCAGTGTGGAATCTACTGTCCAAACATATCTTTTCTTGCTTCTTAATAATAAACTCAGACTAAAGTTGAAATTCTCAAGTAATTTCCTAGGATAAAGAGAACAATTAAGTTTTCTTAATTCTGAAAGGAGTAGTGAAATTTAGTAAGTTGTGAAATTTGAATCACATTCAGTCTGGAGTAAACAAATGAATTATTCTTTATTGGTTGGACACAACGTGGAAAATAGAAGTAAGTTTCTACATCAATTAAGATATACATGCATTAACTATACTCACAACCGTAATTTAAAATTTAGAACAATATGAAAAAAAACCTAAATCAAGTCTCAAAAACATCAAAATCCAGGGACAGATGTTGTCATGACATTTTACTTACTGAAGTAGGACTGTTAACAACATTTTGTAGTTTCACACACTGTAGAAAGAAGTTGATTGCCTGAACCTTACTATTGTTGCTGATGGCTGGTGTTCATGCACTAAAAAGCCAGATGTTAATGAGAAAATTTCTTCCTTTGTCTATTAATTCATTCACTTATTCATTTATTCACTTCTACATGTACTTATGCATTCCTCTGGTAAATATTGCTAATGTTAATATCCCACATGCCAAATACTGGGAATATAATGGTGAATCAAAATGCCATAATTTTTACCCTTAATGGAGTTCATAATCTAATGAACAGGGAGACATTCAGCAAGTCAACATATAGTAGTAAATATTCTACTACAAAGAACAAAGTGAGCTGAGGGGATAAAAGAGGGGAAGTGTTTTAAGTAAGACCTTCAGTAAGACCCCTCTGACAAGGAGATATTTATGCTAAAATCTGAGGGAAGAACATGACTTGCCTTAAGAGTAGGGTCTAGTGCATTCTGTGCAAAGGGAACTAAGTCAAAGAACCAAGATGAGATGTTAGTGCATCTAACTGTGTGACGGCTTGGTTGTCCATAAGGTAGTAAGAGGTCTCATGGATAATATGAGGGGCGAAAGTAGATCAGGGATCCGAATGTGAACATCCTTTGAAGTCATGGATTTTACTATAAATGCAAAAGGAAGGCTTTCGAGGAGTTTCTTGGGGAGAAGGATGTGAACTGATTGACATTTAAGTTATGAACTTGAGTGCTTTCCGGGGTGAATGAGAAGAGTAACAAGCACATCCACAGAGGGGGAGAGGGTTCACTGGGATGCAGGGATGAGATGTCCACTTTGGCAGATGTTGAGATCCACATGCCAGTGTGGCTTCTGTACTGAGATCAGTGTTGTTATATCTAGTCATCGAATTCAGAACTGGTGACTGTGACCCTGTGCTGATCTTCTGGGCACCACGGATTTCCCAAATGGAAGGGAGAGTCACTCGAGGTTTGACTGCTTCTTGTCATCTGTGGGTGTCCTGGCGTCATCAAAGGCAACGGTTTCTTACCAAGCTCCACTCGTCACAATCCATTCCCGACTTCTGCTATACAGCTCGACCCTGATGTGCTGGCCTGTTTGTGTGTGTGTGTATGTGTGCCTCCCAAACACAATCCCCACCTCCTGCAGCTGACTCAGTGCCTTGGTTGCCAAGCTCATGCTATGGCTGGTATTTCTTTCCAACCTAGTCTTCTCAACTCTGTAATCTGTCCAGTCTCGTCAAGCTTGGAATTGGAATTCACTTGTTCTCCTGGGTCCATTCAGGAGTGTCTGGGGAAGAGTTTAAGCACTTTTTTTCCCTAAAGTTTGGAAAAATGAAGCCTTAAGAAGCACTGAGTATAATTAAACTGCAGTCCAGAGTTAGATGCAATTTAATCATAGTTCAATTCCAAAATAAAAGTTGTGTAGGTAAGACCATGAAATGTCCTAACGTGATTTTAATACATTGCGCCAAATTTTCTAAAACAACTCAGGCACCAAAATTTACAGTAGATGGAGTATTTATGAAAAATCTAGCATCAGCTATATTATATATATGCATATGCATATACACATAGATTGTCATCACATATAATCTTGCAAACCCAAGATTATATGACTTCTTGTCATTGATTTCTTGGGCAAATTTTGTGTCCCTTTCTCTGATTAAATCTCTTTAGGAGAAAAATAGGTGAACCTTGTCTATCTACCTTTTTACAGGTCAGCCTCCATTTCTCTCTCTCTAAACTCTCCCAGATGAACTAATACTTTTTCTAAAGTTTTAAATACCACATAAAGATAGAGATTTCTCAATTTGTCTTCTACAGCCAAGACAATTCTGCTACGAGCCAGACTCATGCATCTCATTTGACAGGTCCTCATAAATGCCTCATCACCATCCAAACATTCACATGTTTATATTTGATCTTCTTCCCCCAGCCCCCCACTAAAACAGCACCCACGTCTTCCTCCCTGAATTTTTGGTTTCAGAAGAAGACACCAACACAAGCCTAGCTGTTCAGCAGTCAATTCCAATTCTTCCTTTACCTGGAGACCCACCCAAGAAAAATCAGAAAATTCTTTTGATAGTATCATCAGAATTGGCCTAGAGTTTTTTTTCCTTCTCACACTGTCTTCCATGGCCTCCTCTTTGGGAGGACAGGAACTTACTAATTCATTTACCTGATTACACTACCTGCCAAAGAAGACAGGGTACCGTGGTGTCTGCTCTCCAGAGGCAAAACAAATCATACACAGCAGGATTTCTACTTGCAGGTAGCACTTTTCTTTAGACGATTCAAAATGTATTCAATGCTACAGTTAATTCAGAGGGGAAAGAGCCACAGCAACCAAATTTGAAATTTCAACCATGTGGCCAGCATCCCATGATCCTGTGAACATATAAAGATTTTTACTTTTTTTTTTTCTGGAGACTATCCAACACTGCCTAAAACAGCTTCAAGCCCAAGCATAAAAATATTCTTAAAATAATTACATTTCAATTCTCACATTCTTTACATTTTTGTGCGTTTTCAGAGAAGAAAATAATAAAGTCGAGTATCAGCAATTCCTATGTTCCTAGTTTGTGTGAAACAATATGATTCTCTATATGACTAGCCAATGACAAACAAAACAAAACAAAATACAAAAACAGAAAAAAATCCTTTTTTCTGGGGGCATCATTTGTGAAGATATAAAAATCCAATGATTTATCCCTTACCTGCTAAGTCATGATCTAGACTTAATAAATTTAAAATCTCACCATCAAAGCTAAATTACTATAAAGAAAAATTTAAAGAACACATTATATATGGTTTAAAAATGGCATAACAGGAAGTAAATATTTTACTGAGATAAAAGAAACTGACATGCATTCAAATAACAATAACATTAGAAGTCATCTCCCTCATCTGACACAATGCAGGAAGTTTTGCAAGAGGGAGGGGAGAAGTTGTTGTTGTTATTATTTTAAAACATAGCTGTATTTATCCAACTTCTGCTTAAACTCCAAGGGACTGGGTAATCCTTACTTTTATAGCACATTACATGTACAAATAGCCCAAACGTCTGGAAAACCTATCACTCTTTTTTTTTCCCCCAAGAGTTTGGTTCATGCTCTGTCCTCTGGAACCAAGTTGAAATCTAATTCTTCTTCCATGTGACCTCTTCTGAGGAAAGCTCTTTCTTACTATTGTGTCCTATTGGCCAACTTTTCTACGTCAATCTGTTTTCAAGCTTCTTTTCGATCATTCATTCTTCATGTGATTCTTAATCAGTCCAGTTTTTTTCCTGAGCATTTATTCTTGGTCATTATCGGGAATTCACATCAAATTTGCAACTCTGTAGTTTCCAGAATCTTTTCATTATTTACCCTTCATGAAAATCTGTACAATTATGTTTCTTAATTTGTATGGAAACATTTCCACTTTCTCTAAATTTTCCCAAAGGTTCTGGAGTCATGTTTGAAAGTTATCTTAGTGCCTTCGTGTATTTCTTTTGATCATGAAAATCTGAACTCATTTTAAAACAAAAAGAAATTCCTTATTTTTGTCATAATGCAATGTGAGTTCCAATTTTCCTTTAATGATATTTGTCAGCCTTTTCCAGATTGAAGATAAGCCTAGATGGATGAGAATCTGAAAGCACGCCAAAACAAACAAAAGAACACAAACCAAACCTCTCATCAGAATCACTGTCAAAGTGCCTTTTGCCCAGCTGAAATTTAAAATATCCAGACAATCTCTTTCTCTATTATTTTATGTTTTGCTAATTTGAATTTGTCCTGCATGAAAATTACATGAGCATGCTGGAGTCCTGCCCATAAAGCTGATCCCATTAATATACATTGTTTTCTCTCCAGAAACAAATGTCTGATTTCATAAAATACATAACCAGATTTTCAAGTAGTTTAATTAATCCATATTGCATGGCCTCAACTATATACCATTAACAGAGAAAAGGGGGAAAGACTATGAAATACATATTAATCTGTAATTTATGACCCTTTCCCTTCCTCCATATAATGAAAAGCTGAGATTTATTTTCTTACATGGATGAAAAAGGTAAGGAATATTTCCACCCATCCCCCCGACCTGGGAGTGCAGACTTATGGTGAATGTTTCACATCACTGGTTAGTAATGCTACATATTACCTTTAACCACCTCATCTTCTTGCTACAGTTACTACGTGATAGAGTTTCAACAGTTTTTTTTCCTTCCTCCTTCTCATTATGGAACAGATATTACAAGGGCTAAAAGGGGTCATACATTAACTGGATGAGAGCCAATTATGGGAAAAAACCAGAGCAAGACTCTTGGGCAAACTGAAAGCTGTACTAAAGTGATCACATGACTACACTTTAAGAAGCATGAAAATGTTCACTTTTTCTTCAAGATAATTTAACAGATGCATATCAGTAAAATTATGACTAAAGAATCCGCTCCGCGATACCAAGTGATAAGAATTCCTAGAAAAAGAAATTCTTGACATTAAAAAACCCTTTTCATATCCAATACTTGCTATAGAAATGCACATTTGAGAAATATATAATTATTTAAAAATAATTGAAGGATGCTTTTTGGCATCCCACCCACCTGTATTTAAATATACATAACAATCGAAGTTACTATTACTAGTATTACAGGAGAGCCATGGTCTCATGCAAATTGTTAGACAACCTGCATTCATAGACTTTGAATATAAAAACCAAATATTGTCCCAGAAATTACTAATATCTGAGTAGCAAATAATATGCCCACAAGTATTTGATGTAAACATGTATCTACTTTTGGTAGCAAAAACCAAGCATTATCAATATTTCAGTTTGGAAGATAATATATGTGGAATATAGTATTTCAAGTATAACTTTTCTAAAGTAAAATATTTTTTGAAAAAATATCTCAACAAGAGGTAAGTTGAGCATTAAAAAACACTATTAGAATCCTTTTATTATCTTTGATGTTTTAGAATATTTTCCTGAGTTTTATATTCAAATGAATAAAACAATTACAAGTAGATATTTACTGTTAAAGAATAACAACTTTATTTTCAGTACTGATTTTGTTATATATCAGAGCACTATAAATAATACCAAGAAGTATCATAAAACTTAACTCCAAATTATTTCATTTTAAACCTTTTTATAAGGAAATAAGGTATTAGATTGCAACTCAAACTGTTAGAAATATCTGATGTGATGAGTGAATACCCACAGCCAGATGCACAAAAACGCTTGAATAAAGCATCTTCTTAGAATAGATTCAGCTGAAAAATAACCAATAACAAGTAGAATTCTCAGGCAACTGAGAATTCTAGGGAAATAGGAAACTAAACATGGGTCTAGCAGACTTGGTAACAACTAGACGACACATTCATCTAATTCCAGTCCAAGAAGGCAAAGATAATCAATTACAGGTGGAAATCAAGTTGGATGAATCATTAGTCTGTACCCCACCTCCTGCTAGGTACTCTGGGAAATTCACGTGGACTTGGTGATAGGATCTCTGTCCTCACAGACTAGGAAACCTGGTTCAGATTCTGCTGGTTAACGGGAATCACTTCGCTTGAAGAGGGATTTCCGGGTATGACAAGTTTGGCGTATTCTTCGGTGGAACTTGCGTGGGGTGGGGGAGGACACCTGCTCAGCTATTAGGTTTCAGTGAAATCACCCCTGACAGTCTACAGCCAGATTGCCCCCCGCATCTGTTGATCTGGCTAAAATTAAACATGATAACTGCAGAACATGACAATATGTTTCTAATTAGAGCAATATTATGATTTTTAGACAAAAGTGGTCCCAGTTGGGCAGAATTCTAACCTGGACCATTGGCCTCCTCCAGAGGGGCAGTTATGTCATCACCTTTTAAAATTTGTATTTAAGATCTGAAGATGGAGTGGAGAGGGCAGCAGATCCTGATTTTTCCTCCCTTCATTTTCTCTTAGGATTTCCTAGCTGGGATGTCTAGGGGTGAAGGTTAATTTCAACTTTTTGAACTCATGTTTTAAAAGCTGGGTACTTCCCAACACTTCCTTTTCCTTTGTTAGGATAACCACCCCTCCCCCCCATCCATTTATGAATGAGCTTGATTGAGTCCCCGGGGGTCTCCCCTGTGTTCCTCCTTCAGATGGTTCTTGTGATGGATTTGGTCTACAAATGCTTCCTAGATGTTACCCAGAAAACATCCTTCCAAGGGGCTACACCACACAGGAGCCCACCAGTGTCTCCTGTACACTAGTGCCTGTCACAACTAAAGTAGAGCAAAGAGGCTGGTGTCAAACCATCACACTGACCTCCTGCATGAGTCTGTGTCACCGTGCCCCTCCCCTGCTATGTGTGGACTCCTGATTTCTGGTTCTGCACATGAGGAGCTTGGATGTCAACACTCTGACCCAGGAACAACTAAAAAAAAGTGAACAAACTGAAAAAACAACAACTCTTCTCAGATCCAGAAGAACAGGAAAGACACATGGCAACATGATGTCCCAACGTTTGGAGAGATAGGTGAATACAGGGAATCATGGTTTATGGGAGCAGTGACTTGCCAGCAGAAATGGCCTTAGGAACACTGAGCCAGGCTAGGAAACCCTAATCTGTAATTGAATTGCTGGTGCTCAGTGAAGACGATACTGAGAGTTAAAAACCCAGTCATGGGGCGTGGAGCACAATATGGTGAGGGTTACCTCCAGGAGCTCGGCCAGGTTTCCATATCACAGGGGGAATCAATCCACTGGGCTTCTAGCAGGGAGAAGGGAAAAGGAACCACTTTGGACAGTGTCAGAGAGCTCTGTCCTTCTCAACAAGGCGTGCCCTCAGGAGAAACTAACCAGAGCTAAGCCCTGCTGGGTGTTATCAGAGCCTAATAGACCTGGGGAAAGGCAGTCAACAACCACAGCCTCTCTAGCCTTCCTGTCCCACCTAAGAGGGGAGAAAAACCTGATAAACACTTGTGAAGCTCACAGCCCAGAGACACAGATTCACTGAAAGCCTGAGCCCTCATCATAGGACTGTGGAACACTTCCCTTCATGTCACACCTCACCTAAAACCTAGTTACATCAGTTCCTTTTACTCTGTATGTCATGTCTGGCTATCAAGAAAAGAGTTAAAAGGTATGCCATAATGTTAAAAAAACAAACAAACACTATTTGAAGAAACAGAGCAAGCAACAGAATCAGATGAGGTGGAGATGTTGGAATTATCAGACTGGGAAATTAAAACAGCTATGATTAATACACCAAAGGCACTAATGGACAAAGTAGCCAGCACACAAGAACAGATGGTCAATGTCAACGGAGAGATGGAAATCCTAAGAAAGAAACACAAAGAAAGACTAGAGATCTAAAACACTACAAGAAATGAAGAATCCATGATGGACTCACTAGCAGACTGGACACAGCTGAGGAAAGACTCTCTGAACTAGAATACACTCCCCCAAACTGAAAAGAGAACAAGAATGAAATAAAAATAAAAGACAATATTCAAGGACTGTGGACAACTACAAAAGGTGTAATGTGTGAAATGGGGACACCAAAAGGAGAAGAAAAGGAGGAAATAAAGAAATATTTGAAACAATAGTGACTGACCATTTTCCAAAATTAATGTCAGACACCAAGCCACAGATCCACGGAGCTCAGAGAACACCAAGCAAGATCAATGCAAAAGACAAACAAACTACACATCAGCATATTATTTTCAAATAACAGAAAATCAAAGATAGAAAAAAAAATCCTGAAAGAAGCCAGAGGGGGAAAAACACCTTACCTATAGAGGAACAAAAATAAGAATTACATCCAACTTCTCCTCAGAAACCACGAAAGCAAGAATGGATGAAATATTTAAAGCTTTGAGAGAACAAAACCATCAACCTAGAATTCTGTACCCTATGAAATTCTCCTTCAAAAGTGAAGGAGAGGGCTTCCCTGGTGGCACAGTGGTTCAGAATCCACCTGCCAACTAGAGAAACCCCTCGAACAGAAACGAAGACCCAACCCAGCCAAAAATAAAAAATAAATAAATAAAGTGAAGGAGAAAAAGAGACTTTCTCAGACAAAAAAAAAAAAAGAGAGAGAGAGAGAATTTGTTGCCAGTAGAAATGGCTTGCAAGAAACGTTAAAAGTTTTCTAGAGAGAAGGAAAGTTGGCTCTACAGAAATAAAGGGAGAGCATATAAGAAGGAGTAAGTGAAGGTAAAATAAAACTTATTTTTCAGTAATCTAACAGATAACAGTTTGTTCAAGATCATAACAGCAGCAATGTACTTGATTATGTATGCTTATGTATATACCATATATCTATACATTGTCCTATGTATATCTTTATGCTTATGTAAGATTATATATGTGAAATGAATGACAGAAATGATACAAAGAACAGGAGGAAGGATTTAGGATTATCTTGATGTTACAAGGTACTCAAACTGCCCGTGAAGTGCCATAGTGTTGTTTGAAAGTAGACTTAGATTAGTTGTAGTTGTGTATTGCAAACTCTAGGGCAGCCACAAAAACATGTTTAAAGAAGAAGTATAACTGCTATGCTAAGAAATGAGAGGAAATGGAATCATAAAAAATGCTCAATTAAAACCACAAAAGTCAGAAAAAGAGTGAGAGAAGCCACTTTACTGGGCACCATTTGGACATGTATGCCTTAGCCATCAGAAATGCAAAGATTATGTTGAACGTGATTTGTGGGAAGCATGAGTTAGAGAATGAGGAACACAGAACTCCAATGGGACAGCACTGCCGACATCCTCCAGAGCCCAGTGGTGGAGGTCTCTTCCGCTTGTTGGAAGTACTATTCCTAAAGCTGGCCCAACTCCTTCCCTCAGTAAGTCTGCAATTCCTCTCTCTGCTGCAGGACGACTGGGAAGTCTGTGTGGTTGGATTCTGTGTAACTGCAGGGTGGACCTCAACCCTGCATTACAAGGAAGGTCGGGCACCCTCGAAGAGGGAAGAGGGACACACACCTTCTTCCCCTTAGAAACATGCACACGGGACGTTACCTTGAGAAAGAGGGAGGCTCTTCCCAAGTCACCTCATCTCTCTTCTTGACCTTCTACTTTTCTAAGCCCCTCATTTTCTCCAGAAAGGCTCACACAGCTCTGTGCAGGGACTTGGGTGTTCCTCCTACCATCTTTAGGTCATCTGAGAGCTTCTCCAATGTCTGTCCGCTCTTTGATTAAACACTCGCATGCACAGTTTTCCTCTAGCAAAGCATGTCCTCTGCTACCTCTCCTTTACTGGAGTAAAGCCAGGGGACACAGTGGGCTTCCTCTGCCCCCTCCTGTTCTCCATCTTCCTATTCCACCTTTGGTCCGCTTGATAAACCTGTTATATCTCATTTATTCCCACAACTCTTACACCTCTGTACCCCAAGGAGCAGTTGATTGGTATTGCTGTGATGGCATACAGTCGTCAGGGTTGTATTTACTTATCACACAAAAAAGAGGAATTCAACCCGTTGGGGCAACGTGTACATCACCCAAAAGCAAATTTCTGCGTGGGGTTGTGCAGTCAGTAGGGGTGTCTCCCCTGCTCAGAGGAGTAGCAAGTCTCCTTGATCTTAACTGTTTATTTGAAACCAATTCCGGGAGCCATTTAGTCAACATTTAAACTGTGAATTGTGGAATCATGCCTCCATACCTAGGAACTCTCCAACTCAGAGCTTCTAATGAGAAATGGATTTTCCAATTAGTAAAGGGACTAAGGTCTTTCAGAGAGCCATGCCAGCAAAGCCCTTAAAACTGCTTATCTTAATACAAAACTGCTCTCCACCTCAGTTTAATCTCCACGCTGCCGCCAGAGGTATTTCCCTAAAATAATCAATACATTTGATTTGAATGTCTCATTTTTCCCTCAAAGTTCCCTGCCCTTCATGCCCTGTATGAAGTGTTATAACATTTTCTCTTTGACCATTGGAATTTTTTTGTTCCAAAGACCTAACTCAAAGACACCACTTACATGAAGCCTTCTCTGAACTTGCCTGAAACTAGTCACTCCTCTTCCTATGATGTCTTTTCAGGAAAAAAAAAAAAAAAAAAGAATATACGGTCTAGTTACTGGGTTGTTTTGATATTTCACTGTCTCGGCAAGTCTTATTTAGTCATGTGCATTGCTGGACATGTTTTATAGCGTGTAGATAATTACTCATAGAAACAGGTAACAACATATGAAAATAAACTCTGAATAGAAACAACCACAGTAAAGCACATTTCCAAGATACCTGTTTTGAAATCTAGTGTAAAAGTGAAAAATATCTAGCGGTTGGAGTCAAAACCCAGCTGGACAGGTTTGCAGGAGCTAATTTGCATATCTCCTACCAACCTGTCCAATGACGTCATATCAGCCACATTAAGTGTTTTTGCATCATGGAAATCAACCAATTTTGTAAATCAGGACTCTTTCCTTCCTCCCCCTCACCCCCCTCCCAGAGTCAAACATTTACCAGCACTTCACTGAAAACCTTCCTTTTTAAAAAAACATCCTGCATATGTGGTTTGTAATCAAATCTTCCCTATTATCCTTATTAAAAAATTCTTAGTCTTATCATCAGATTTTATAAAAAGCATGTATTTGCATAGCAATACACTTTATGGTGGTATTGATTTTTTCTCTGAGGGTTATTTCTACAAACACTTGCTAGTTAAGCTCTACAATTGATTCAATATGATTGTTAAAATAATTCTCAATTTTAAAATCAATAGTTTATATCTTTAATAGGTGAGAATATTACATAAAAAACACAAATGATATTGTACACCAAAATTAAAAATTATGTATAAGAATGTATGGATGAGTTAAATAAATTATGAAGCATAGTGTAGCTCTTCTATCACATTTAACTTGTTTTAATTTTTCCTAATGTGACAGAGCTTAATCTTAAGAGTTGGTCATTTACACTAGCTTCCTGTGGCTGCTATAACAAGTTGCCACAACTTAGTCCCTTAAAACAAGGTATTCTGTCACAGTTCTAGAGGCCAGAAATCAAAAATCAGCGTCCTGGGCCAACATCAAGGTGTCAGCCAGGGTCCCACTCCCTCCAGAGGCTCAAGTGGACATTCTGTTTCTTGCCTTTTCAAGCCGCTGATGGCTGCTGGCCTTCCTTGGCTTGTGGCCACATCACTTTAATCTTTTCTCCATCTTCACATTGCCTTCTCTTCTGTGTGTGTGTGTGTGTGTGTGTGTGTGTGTGTGTGCGCACGCGTGCATGTGTGTGTATATGTGTGTGTGTCTTCTCTGTTTCAAATTTCCCTGTACCTCTCTTTCATAAGAGCACATGTAATTACATTGGCTTCACTTGGATAATCTCCAGATACTCCCCATCTCAAGATACTTAATCATGTCTTTTACCATTTAACGTAGTATTAACAGGTTCCAGAGATTAGAACTCAAAATCAGCCCCCTATTTGGCCTATCACCTTAAAAAAAAAAAAAAAAAACTAAATATTAAAGAAAATATTTTCCAAGGGAGCCTATGTGTTTCAATCATTTTTCAGGGGCAGGAACAAAGTTACCCAGTATCGTGAAACTTTCACTGAACATTCAGGCATGGCCAAAATAAAGATACAAAATATCTATCTTATTAATATTTATGGATTATTGTGATTACTTTTGAACTTCAGCTTATGCATTTGTCACAAATGCCTTGGCTTTTCTTTCTTAAGTATAGTACAATACCCTGTTCATTTTTAAAGTTGGGTTATTTATACATGAAGAAATATTTTTCAATACCCATCTTGTGTTGGAAAATTTTTTAGTTCTTACCTGAAGATTTTATGACAGATGTCACCAATTATGTATTTCTTCATAAGTTCCAATATACATAAATCAAGTTGATTTGCCAGATTCTTTAGAATCACAACTTGCATCAGCACATTCTTACTGAAAATATTTTTACTGAACGCCAAGCATGTCCTCAGTGTTTTATCATCTTCTCGAAAAGTAAAGAACCATTAACTATTGTCAGGAATGACAGAACTTTAAGGAAACAGAGAGAAGTGATCTAGTTCGGAGCTATATAGACCCTCAGCCAGCACAGTGAGTTTAAGACGAGGCATGAACTTATTGATTCTTATTATCTTACTCCTACCAGTGCTTCGTGTTGACTCCCTCATTTAATCCATGGAATTTAACCACAGAGAAATCACTCACGTGATATAGCCAGTTTGGTAGGGTAAAGGGGAGTGAGTTTTGGGATTCTGATATGGGTTTGTTTCTTGATTCTGGCACTTATGTAGGAGTGGACAAACATTTACCATGCTGTATTCGTTTATCCCAAGTAACTAGACATCACAGACCTCCTGGTATATGATAACGGCTCTTGGAATAAAAATATTTAATAAGACCTATATTACATTACATGGTTAGAGACGACATGTGCCTACGTGTGCAGGAATTTTTAAAGATGGCCATCAGTTATCTTTTAGGGAGTAAAACAAGGCTTTAAAGAGAAGGTTCTTCAGCCTTTAAAGACTAAAGAAAGGGAAGAGGAGAAAAGGCACACACACACACACACACACACACACACACACACACACACACAGGAGGAGGAAGACATCAGGAGGAAGGGGATGAAGTGACGGCCCATGAGACTAGCATGATATGTGTTTATGATAGTCAGAAGCAACGCTGGCTGGATTAGGGAAAATGTAGGATAACGTTAGAAAATAATGTTGCTTAGTTAGAGGAAGACGCAGGTACTGCGGATTTTGAAAATCAGGCAAAAATGGTCACATGTGATGTGACAAGAGATGGGGAACCACTGAAGGTCTTTGAGCAGAAGAGTGACATAATGGAAATAGTTGATCATTTGCATATATAGTGAATGAGTTTAAAGAATACTAATCAAATGAAATTGGGAACTGAGAAAAAATATTTCTTCTGAAATAGACAATTTAATGGGAAATTGTGACAGTATCCAAGTAAATAACATAACAAGAAAAAGACTTTGCAGAATATTGATTTAATGCATCACTTAAGCAAGAGAGTATCTCAGACCTGCATTATCTATGCTCTATTTCCTTGTACCTTGGACAGCTTATCTATTTACTTCCCTCCAAAGAACAGGCACATTTTTCTACATGAACTGTTTGCTTGTGATGTATAGTATATAACAGAGATAAACTGCGGCTCGGAGATAATTCAGCACTTTTGGAAGTTATGTATTCTTTAATATGCCATGGGTTAGAATATCATGAATAAAAATGACTAAAATTAAATTCAGACCAGCAGAGGATAACTGCCATCATCATCATCTGTTGAAAACATCACTGCCAAAGAAATCACTTTCAAAATGCACAAAAGTTTGTAAATTGCAATTTGACCCCATTGTACAAATTTCAATAGTCATCTAAAACATCGAAAGAACCCATTTAAAATAATTATGTTGATTCTCAATTGTGCCTTCAAATGATATGTTCAGTTCACAGATTGGGGATATGACAAGAACATATGCCATAAAACCAGGATGAAAAGTTGAAGTTAGTTATCAGATCTATTGTTAATTTTAAGATGCAGGTAAGGAAAATTTACCTCTTTAAATTAAGAAGACTGATCTGAAAAAAAATAGTATGGTTATGTCTATATAGTTACCATATTAAAGATAAAATTAACCTTTATTCCAATGAAAGCTCTGTGGAATTCTTTTAGGGTAGGAAAATAAATGTCACTCCCCATTAAAATGAAGCAAATGCCTTATTTGGTCAAGGCAGCATGCATAATTTAATTAGATGCCCTAATATTCTGGAAAATGGCATGAAAGGGCAGCTCAAATATATTTAGCAGTTCTGAATTTTAGAGGTGTTATAGCCGGAAGAGGTGTGTCCTTACAGAATGCTTTATGATAGCCTCATTTCTGCTCATGACTACAGAGGGGTCTTAGGAAATTTCTTCTCCCCTAAAACTGCAGAGCACAGGAAGTCCAGTAGTGAATGGACGTCAAAGTTGAGAGGCAGAGATCTTGAATTTCATAGCAAGGATCTGAAGAGATCAAGGTTCACAGCTATCTGGAATGAGTCAGGGCTGCAGAGGATGTGGCTTTGGGGAAAGAGGGTAGAAGGAGAAAGAAAAGCTCTTGTAATTGAAATTCTTTGGGGATGAAAAGTTTGATCTCACTTTTGTTTTCATGAATATAAGCGAATGAGAAAACTGATATCTTATTATTTGTAAAACCCCGAATATTTAGGCAAACCCCTAATTTAGGGTCAAAAGTCAGAATCAGATGAAATATATCAGTGTCATTTGAGTTTCCCTCCCTCCCGTA
Organism: Delphinus delphis; assembly: GCF_949987515.2. Taxonomy (NCBI): domain Eukaryota; kingdom Metazoa; phylum Chordata; class Mammalia; order Artiodactyla; family Delphinidae; genus Delphinus; species Delphinus delphis. The sequence goes on along the minus strand of NC_082683.1, from coordinate 180,821,712 downwards.
GGAGTTGATTTGACTCTACATCAAGGAGAGGATCAGTGAATGTGAAATGATGTAGATGAACTAAGAGCAATGACAAGAAGCTCCCCCATAGAACTTAATGAAAATCATGCCATTTATAGGCACCAGAAAACATGAAAAACCAAAGGGAAATAGTCATAAGAGAGATTTGCAGAGCAATGTTCTCCAGAGTTCGAGAACATTAATATTTGTGTTGGCCAGACTTTTACTTGTTTAGTGTCAAAGCTGTCTTCTCTTATCCGCTTCTTGTTTTTAGATTACATATAGTAGATTACATATTATTCAGTATATTAAAAGAGGCCTAAGAATTTATTATATTTAGATGCACTTCGATGATTTTATACCTTGTTATCTCTTCCTGTGGGGTAAGAAAAAGCATTATTCTCACTTTTATTTTCCCAACTGATGATAGTGCTGGAAAATAGTACATTCTCAATAAATATTTGTTAGCTGACTGATTCAATCTTACTGTGCATATTATAAATGGAGAAAACAGTGAGGCCCCACGTGGTGTCTCAGGCAGACATTAGGACAACTTCTCAGTTGCTCCAGGAAGTAAGAAGTCCCTCCAATAAAAGAGATGTGTCTTTTTCTATTAAGATGCAACTTTTTATATAAGTCATAGGGAAAGTGAGGCCTGTATACATTGATCTGGTGGTTATGATCAGAAGTTGCACCAAATCTGTCTAGAATGGAAGTTTGTTTCTATGGCCAGGCCATGTCAGATCTCAATCCAGGGAACGGATGTGTGGGGGATTGAAGGAAAGATGTCAGGAAACCCAGTGGTCAGAATGTAGCTGAGTATTAAGACAGAAGCAAGCTATGGCTTTGTAGAAAATTCAAGAAGTCTACCATCCACACTGCAGACTGCATCACTCTCCGTTCTTGCTGAAGATTGACTCTCTTGATTTCCTAGTCTATATTCTTGCTGAAAATAGACTTTCCTTCTTAGTCTATAGACTGGAGTGGAAATCTCTTAGTCACAGCTTCAAATTCCTAAGAAAAGGACTGTGACACACTGTGTTTAGATCAAGTCCCACTCCTGGACCCTCACATTGTGCTGGGTAATAAGAACATGACTGCTCCAGATGCAAATAAATATGTGAATGGAACTTCCCAGAAGCCTGGGGAAACAATCCAACAGGCATCTACGATATTCCTGCAGCCAGCTGCTGGCAGGAGGTCTGCCCTAAACGAGAAGACATACATCCTGTATGATTTCCATGTCTCCATTACTTTCTGGATTCCCTTGGATAGATTGAGTGCGTGGATTTTTTTTTTTTTTCTGAGTATAGTTGTTTTACAATGTTGTGTTCATTTCTGCTGTACAACGAAGTGAATCAGCTCTATGTATACATACTGGATGTAGTAGTAGGACCAGGTCTACAATCACCTTAGTACTCAAGTTGGCACCCCATCCATTTTCTCTCTTTTTTTCCTATCTAGACCGACAGCTCAGGTTCTCATACACTTCACTGATGGTTGTGCTCACTACATAGTCATTTCCGTCCCCACTGACTAAGAAGCATAGTTTTGTCATTTGCTTTTCATTCCCTGAGCCCATCTCTAATGCAAAAGCTCAAACTGGAAATTTCCAACATAACATTCGCCCATTAAAGCAGCCAACTAATGTTACTATTCCCCTCATACCCCACCCCCATACCCATGGAAAAAAATTATCTCTTCAGGGGAGGGGAAAGAATGGTTCCATTTTCTTTTAAACGTTTCTTTCAAAGAATGTATTGTTCCCATTATATTGTATATTACTCTAAGACAAGTCCCCAAGAAGGATTTTTTTTCTCCTTGTTTCTAAAGTCTTTTAAAACTATCTTTGAAAGAGCACATCCAACCACCCATTTTTCTAACTGATATTTTCACTGCTTAGTCTCAAGCTTAGAAATGTGGAGCTTCATTGGTGGAACTTTCTACATAAATTATTAATCCAGTTTAATTTAAATTTTCATAAGTTATTAAAGGAGATTGCATGTGAATAGCCAGTTCTCAGCTTTGGTAAGTTCTAACTCAAGACGGTGGTAATGTGCGGGCTTTGTGTATTAACTTTCCTTAAGTAAAGCATGAAATAATTTCTTTCATCCAAGACAAAATGTGGATGGCAGATGCTTTTCAAAGGGTTTAATTAATTATCTCAATTTTAGGCCACCCAAGAGTTGGGAGTTGAGTTGGAAGTGAATATATAGATACAGCTCAAACGTAATGTGATGTCTGGAAGGCCTAACAATTTTCATAATTGAAGACCTTACTGGGTAATTTGGTGTGTCTGTAAAAGCCACGTACTTACCTAGGTCAAGAGGCTGGAGTTGTAGAGTGAACTCGGATTCCTTGTGCCTTTTCTATTTTATTTTCCAAGCTCAGTAGGTAATTTCTTAAAGTTAACTGCCCGTAAAACACTTGTTTTCATTCAATAAAGTGTCATGGTCTGAGTGATATTTTTGAAGATAAATAAGAAATAAGAGAAAATAAATCTTTGTAAAAGGAAGACCCAGGAAGACTAAAACAGCATTCAGCACAAGTTTCTATAAATACTTACAACCCCCCAAATAGGATTAAAATATTTCAATCTGACATTCTACCCTGTTACAATTACATGGATACTCAATTTATGCCAAGGAAGGTAGAACAGCTTAAATTAATCATATGTGTGATATTAGAAGAAACATGAATGCCCAAAGCAGAATGCAGTAGATAGTCACTTAATGGTGTTATTTGAAGATCATAAAACAATCTCACCTTTTATCAAAATGTTTCCTCTCCAAGTAGTCATTGCCAAAGATGTTCACCCCTGGATTCCCAATAGATAAATGTCTTACCTCATTATACTTATTCACACAGGTACCCTCTAGTAGAACAACACTACTGGGGAATGATCTTTAACAAAATCAAGCCAGCAGAACACTGAGCAAAGATTTCAGAAAAAAACAGTAGGTTATTTGCAAATTCATCTTGGCATCACAACAAACACAAACAGAGCAAAAATTATTTTTTTCAGCCCCACAGTCCAAGCGCTGAATGAAAGCATTCCAGAGTTAAAGTTGTGGATGAAAGATAAATGTGATACCTTGAATAGGTAAATGAGGGAGCTGGACTTTGATGAGGTACTGTGGAGGGGTTCAAGTCAATCTTTATAGATTCTGTTTTGTGGGTTTGCAGAGAAGGATTGCGGAGACCCTTCCTAACGGTATCACCTGGACTTTGGCAACTTCCTGAGGTATCAAATGCCAGCAAGATAGGACAAAACTTAGAGGGTGAGGGTGAGAATTGACAAGAGAGGAGAAAAAGGAAAACCGGGGATGGGAGAAACTCTCTCTCATTTGAGATGGTCAGTAAGCCCTGCTGAGTAGCTGGTGTCTATCTTATGTACTAATTTGATACATTTAAATGGTTTCTGAAGCTTTGATCCTCCAGTGTGCTCAGCAGGCCAGCATAACAGCATCACCTGGGATGATTGCAAGAGGGATGTGCAGACGCTAAGACCATGCCTCTAACCTACAGAATCAGTATCTCAAAGGATGTACGGATACATAAATTTAAAACTCTAATAAAGTAATGATTCTTTTAAATAAATAAAATTTTGTTCTTGTAATCTGAGACCAGATAATAATAATATATATATATATTTTGGTTAATCTAATTCTAAAACTTAGAGTTTCTGTTCACAGGCTGTGTGCTGTCTATGTAGCTATTTACCTATGATTGGAAGAAAACAGAAAATATACTTTGCCTTTCATTAGCTAAGGCATTGGAAATTGAGAAATTTGAGACAAAGGTAGATCAATCTACTTCTCTTCCTTTTTCTACCTGATGACAAAACAGCCACAGGAAAACTGGAACACCAAAATAGTGAGTTTTGACTTTGTTCTACATGAATCATATGCATATTTGGGAAATCCTCTATGTCTGAATGTTTGACTTTTACATACTTGTAGGAAATGTGGCCATCACACCCAAGAGAGGATAAGAAACCAAGAAAAGTCAAAAGCATTTCAGTCACTTAAAGCCAAAAATCTAAGTTCGTGAAAAGGTTTGTCTATTACAGAGTTCAAAAAAGAAAAAAGAGGCACCCTTTTTACTATGCTTGGCGTAACTATCTAAGAGCTGACCACATAGCCCAATGTGGGCTCATTGTAAATTCAGAATGCTGGAGAAACTTCCTGCTCAGATAGCTTTCATTTTCATCTGATCCCAATTTTCCCACCCAAGATTCAGACCACCCATGACAAACAAACAAACAAAATTGCTACCAAGAGCTAATTTTATAATGAAAACAATTTGTATATGAATGTGTGAAATGCAGGACTGTCTGTGAACCCTCTCCTTTAGGATACAAGTTTAAGGCCAAGTTAGAAGTCTTAACAGAACTTCTTACATTTTCACAGTCGTTATGGTTGTAAGTGTTGACGAGCAGAGACATGGTGCTCTTTCTATGTTGCATTAGGAGTTTCCACAAATCACATAATTTCCTAGACCTCAGTTTCTCTATACATAGTAAAGGGAATATCAATACTTGTACCGCCTTTCTCATTGTGTTATTGTAAATATCAAATATAACAGTGGCAATGAAATAGCTTTGAGGTGTGTTGAGTGCTGTATAAATAGAAGAAGTTGTCATTGGTGAGTGTGTTTTCTTAAAGACATTTTAGGATTTATAATATGGTATATATTCTGGGCTTATTTAATAATATGCAGTTTAACAGGCCCAATTCTGCCATCGATAACATTCATTCTTCAATAGATTTTCCTTTAGTAAGTTGAAAACAGAAATTGACCTTTTTAATGTACAAAGAAATATCTTTATGTGACAAAAACATAGATTTACTTTCTTTTTTTACTTTACGTGACTGGCCTTGAACAATTATAAAAGCACATACCTACAACTTTGAAAGAGTGAGTGAACATATAATCACAAAACTCATTTATTAGTCTTTATTTTATTTTCATCACTATCTCATTTGGGCATTTTATTCAATTTTGTTTTCTCAACTAATTCCTTTGTAAATGAATATATGTAATGGTTGTACACTATACTTAGAATATGGGGACTCAAACTTTGAACCATAGACACAACAAATTCCAGACACATATTCTAGTTAGATAGTTCACTGAACGTTCAATAGCAATATATTCTAGTTAATCTGTACAGTTGACTTTAGCTTTTAGCTATGCAAGAGTTTCTCTATTGTTTTCACTATGGAACTACGTTAATAATTTTTTATTGTTACACTTAGGTGATTCTTTCCCCTCAAATACATTAATTGAATTCCCTTATAATTATTTATGCATTCATTCATTCAGCAAATATACGAGTGCCTATTTTATGCAACACAATGTTCTAAGCACTGGGGGAAACGTATGAGTCATGTTCAGGTGAAAGGAGACATATAATAGAAAAGTGGGTTAAAATGAGATATTTTCTGATAGTATTAATTTCTATGAACAGAAAACAAAACCAGACCTTAAGTTATATACGTCAATAGATGAGCACCATTCTAGAAGGAAGTTTTCTCTGAGCAGTGACATTTGAAGAGAAACACAGGTGATGGACATAAAGGAGTCAGCCCAGGAAGATTGAGGGGAAGGGCGTTCTTGACAGATGGAACAGCTAATCCAACAGCTTGAGGAAATCCTGAAACACTAGGAAGGCTGGTGTGATTGCAAGTCGTGAAAGTGGGGTGGATACCAGGTGAGATCAGAGTGTCAGGTAGGAACAGTAATAGGGTGAAGCTGTGTCTTACAGGTCACAGCGAGGAACCAGGAGGTTAATAGAAATGTTATGGGAAGCAACTGGAGAACTCTAGGTAAGAAAGTGACCAGGTATATTTTGTATTTTAAAAGTTAGCTGCTGCATGGAACACAGATCATGGTGGGAGTGAGTACGTGTGCAGAATCAGAGAGACCAGATAAAGGTGGTTACAGTAATGGAAGTGAGAGGTAATAGTGGCTGGGACATGCATAGCAGTGAAAGATGTGGAGAGAGGCTATTGCATTTAAGGACTATCTGGAAGGTAAGCCTCACAATATTCACTTATCCGTGGAAACTCAGGGGAAAGGAGACTCAAAAAAATGAGAAAGCCATGTGACTTGACCAACCTCATAATTTCAATTAGTTCTTTTAAATGTAGGAAGCCCTTACTTTTACAGATCCCTGGAAGAGGAGGAAGTATGTAAGAATACTCAGATTTCTCAGAAGTCCTCTAGTTTCAAGAGAAACAGATTTTAAGCCAGGGGAAAGGAAACCCAGTCCCTCCGAGTGTGCGAATGGGCTTTTTCAAGGCTCCCTCAGAAGAAAGGTACTGAATCCACTCTGTCTTTATATTCTAGAACTAGGATATTAGTTCCCTTGAGTGTTCTCTAAACCACTAGACAAATATAGTGCTTTGCTGATCCATCAATTTTACTCAAAGATTTTAAAGGCTTGGGAAGCCAAGTTTAATTTATACATTTTAATTTTTAAATGTATGTATTCAGTATGTACAATTTATATATTTCATTTTAAAATTTATTTTAAATTTTACGTGCTTTAATTTTAATGTATGTCATATATAGTAGCATTTGTAAACTATGAGGTAGAATTAAATATGTCCATGAATTTTTTCTAGATAAAATAGGAGATTAAAAAACAGGCTCCTCTGAGGACTTCAGGTTTTGCCTTAAGGAAAATAAGGGCCACTGAAGTGTTCCCTTTAAAAGATGGAAGATTTGAGAAAAGCTTATTACAGGAGGGGACATGGAGCGGGGATGACCCAGGCTGAAGCAGAGGGGAATCTGATCTGAAGTATTACTAATATTGAAGCATACTCACCAGGAAATAGATGGAGTGAAGTGGACAGAGTCAAGAGGTCTCTGGGTATGCTGATGAGTTGGATATGAGCCTAGGAAAAGAAAAGGAAGATTTAAATATTCGGCCCCAGTTTTCTGTCTTTGGTCCCTGGTGGTTTTATTCATGGAGATGAAAGTAATGAAGGTTACACAGATCAGAAGAGATGATGAAAATATTGAGTGTGAGGTTCTATGAGAGCTTCAAGGGGAAAGGTGTGGGGGATCTACAGTTCCTCAGGAGAGAGGTCTGGGCTGCAGTTAGAAGGATGGAAATCATCTGTACAGTCATCATCAAAGCCATGGAGGTGAATTAGTGAGAAGATAATAGAGCCTCTGAAAGGCTGAAAAATACAAACACACTACAAACAAGAAGAGGAAACACAGTTTACCAAAGAGAACAAGAAGACATAAAATGATAGAAAGAAAACCAGGGGCACACAAGGCCAGAAGGAGAGACCGCTTCAAGAAAGAGGGAGTGACCGACTGCACAGAAGTTTTAGAGAAGCCAAGTAGCAAAAAGCCATGGGATTTAGCAACACACAGTCCTGGTGGTCTTATCAGCACAGCAGAGAGAAGACACAAGCCAGATTTCAGCAGGCAGAGAAATGATAGAAAAGAAAGTTGAAATTGTGTGTCACTAAATCTTTCAAGAAGTTTGTCCAGGAAGGACAGAATACAGAAGGGGGACCTGGTACCCAAGGCAGGGATTTTTAAGTATTGAAGAGAACTGAATACTTTTAAATGCTAGCAAGAAAGACTGAGTAGGCAGGGAGCTGTTGACAATGTGAGGAGGGTAGAAACATATAAGAAGAAGTTTCTGAGCAGGCAGGGGAGGTAACATCCTTGTACACGGGGAGTGATTTGCCTTGGACAGATTTGAAAACAGCTTTTCCATTGTAATGGGAAGAAATGAGGAAAGGACGAATCTTCATTTCGGTAAGTTTACTGGTGCCCCTGGGAATGAGAAGGCAATGAAACCTAGGAAGATGGATGGGACAGAGACAGACAGAGAGAGAGAGAGAGAGAGAGAGAGAGTGTAGAGCATTGTAGACAGTGAGAAAAGGAGCTGAGTGGACAAACAGGTGTTATTCAGGAACTAGGCAACTTTGGACATGATGTGTTTATAATAGTCATACCCTTTACAGACATTAGAATTTGATTTGGCAGTTCTTAGAAGCCCAGATTAGTCTAGAGGAGATAATCAATTGGATTAATCCAAAAATGGGTTTTACCTGGTGGACTGGATGAGGCATCAGAAGGAAAACAGGCAAGGAAGTTGGGGCTATTGACCAGATGCTGTAGGAATTCATAAAATGTGGACTCTCACAGGGAAGGAAGTATGAAAGGAAAGGGAAAGAAAAATGGAAATGGATGATAGATACGGGGAAAATGGAGGAGCCAGAGAGTTTGGAGAGACCAAAAAGGGTGAGAGGGAGGCGTAGTGATCAAGTTGGAAAGGTTGAAGGTGGTGGTTACAGAGCATGTGGGTTCATTTGACAATTTCAAAAGCAAACTGTCCCAACCTCTACGGTGCAGGCAGGGGTGACTGCGGTGGGAGTGGAGGTGGGAATCATCAGCACTGAAGAGGTCAGTGAACCAAAATAGTAGATAGTTGGATATATTGCTCTGTGAACACTGAACTAAACTGGGGGGACAGTAGGACCAGCGATAAGAGACAGCAATAGGACCAGCGATAAAGAGAACCGGATGTCCGGTCCCCAGTGGGTGAGAAGGACAGAGAAGTTGATAGGTGATGGCCAGGAGGAGCTAAGTAAGCGTGTGCCAACACTGGGAACCTCAGCTTGGCCAATGTGAGTGCGCCCCATGGTTAATCTAGACCAAAAGTGGGGAGAGTCTGTGCTCTCAAAATCATTTCCCTCCTGTCCTCCAGTGTCGGACTCATTTACTTTGACATTATTTTATTTTATTTAAAAATATTTTTTTTATGTGGACAATTTTTGAAGTCTTTATTGAATTTGTTACAATATTGCTTCTGTTTTATGTTCTGGTTTCTTGGCCACGAGGCATGTGGGAATCTTAGCTCCCCGACCAGGAATTGAACCTGCAACCCCTGCACTGGAAGGCAAAGTCGTAACCACTGGACCCCCAGGGAAGTCCCCGTAGAGTTTATTTTTAAATGTTATTTTTAACACCTTAGCATTATCTTACCCGATTTATTTTAGATCCGATAGCTTACTTGTGACTTGATCACTGCAAGACAAAGGGAAAAAAATCAACACATATTTATCTCATCTCTACTATGGTAAGCATTATGAGGGATGAAAAAAAGAGTGAGATACAGCCCAGTCCTTGAAATATTTTCAATAGAGAAACTTAGTGAAAATAGGATAACATAACATGATCACATGGGTGCTATATGAGAAGGCAGACTCGGAAGAGCTCTGGATGGAAGGAGGTGATGACAATTTGGGGGAAACTAAGTACCACTCAAGGAAAGAAAAAAAAAAAGGTCAAAAAACAAGAAGACAAAAATGATCTTCTAATTCCACCTATCTACCTATGTTTAACTGAGCCCAGCCACCCTGTCCTCTGAGCGACAGCAGTGTGTACGTTCAACACCACAGGTGAGGATGCTGTCATATTCCTTGAGTAATTATCTCCAGTCTCCACACAGACCCCACGAGGGCAGGTGGTGTGAATGGAAATGTCCTTTAATTGGTGTGATTGGGGCTGCAGCGGAGACACGTTAAGGAAACTCCACGTGGACTCTTGATATTGCCTTGGCTGACATGGAATTTTGATGCTATTTTGGAAAGGACCCAGGATTTGCCTTATCCTGCTTTTTGATGTGTTTTCAAGCTCTGGACCGGCCGTAGGGCACCTAAGGCTCAGAATGATGTGCTGGGTGAATTTGTTCCTTCAGTAAATGTGGAAGCTTCTATTGCTGTAGGATTCTGTGCAAGGCCTCTTGAGGGGCCGCAAAGGCAAATATGGCTCCACAGCTGCCCCTCTAAGGCCGATTTATAGCCACTTAACAGTAAGATGTGGGTCTGAACCAAGCACACTTATACGACTACAGTGGATAGTCTCCATATACATGAAATATTCAAATCTGTTACACCAGAAAGGGAAAAAAACAAACTTATTCAACACCGTGATGAAAATCCATATAGTGTGTCAACTAGAGGAAAGTTGGTTCGAATCAAGTACCACCAATTACCAACTTTATGAGACTGAGTGTCTGCCTCATTTCCTCTTCTCTGAAATGGAGATAATAGAATAGCTACCTCGTTGATAGTTGTAAGGATTGAACAAGGTGATGTGAAGTGCTTGGCTCATTACCTGGCACACACAACAGGAAGGTATTTACAAGGGATGACCACTATCATTTTGGAAGGCAATATCCCTGGCTGAAAAAGTTGACATGAAATCAGTCCAATATGGGTTCACATCAAGAACTACCATGGTAGTAAAGCATCTGAGTCTGTTTTTGCCACCAAGAAATGAAAGTGATAAAACTGACCCTAGGAGTCGTTGTAGCAATTAAACAAGAGTGACTGGCTCGTAGTAGGTTTGCAAGAAAAAGCAAAGCAGTACTACTCACTCTGGTGTCCCCTTCATTTACTTTACATAACTCTGTGAATTGTGGATCCAGGTAAATGAATAGTGAGGTGTTACCTGCCAGAGTCCACCTTCCTCACCTTTGACAACCTTTACACTGGGAAGATGGGATGTGATGGTCTCTAGGGATGGGACGGTCTCTAAGGGAACTCACACCTCTGAATCTAAATCTAGAAACCAGAGATTTTTACGAATCAGGTGAATTAAATAATGCTGGGATAACCGAAAAGCACCTTCTGCCTGTCCATTTTATGGTCGTGTTGCATTAGCAAAAGAGGTAAATCAAAGAATGGTTTTGGAAAAGTATACTTCTTCTTCATCCCTGCTTAGCTGAAGCTTCTTTGCTATTGTTGTCTTTTAATATTTTCCAGTGTCATTTTCCCCCCTACATTCTCCAAACTGTAACAGCCACTCAAAAAAAGTTAATTCTGTTTCTGACTGTCAATAATGAACAACTTAGGCTGTTGAGAACTGCAATTAAGCTTCTTTCAACATCAAAATAAACTCTGAAAATTCATCATCGAAGAAAAATTGATTTTGTGCTTCCAAACACGACTGAGTTCTGCAAAGAAATGAGATAATTTACTTTCTGTCACTTCCAAAGTTAACTGGGGAAACACACAGACACACACACACGCGCGCGCGCACACACACACACACACACACACTTTCCTGACAGGCAAACAGGCAAATCACAGACAAAACTGCAGGGCAGGGGGATAAAAAGGAAAAAAAAAAAAATCTTGAAAAAGCTGGGCTTCCAATCCCCTCCCACCAGCCTCTGTGAAAGATGACTTCAGTCCCTTTCTTAACTAATTCTGTCACTGTAAAATCCTACAGTCATTCTTCCACACATAAAGGACAAATAAGCTGGAGAGGAGGACCCAGATGCTTTCATTTTTAACTATTCACCAATGGAGGAGAAGGCAGAATGCCTAAGCTATGTTTCAGTGGCCAATAGGATAGCTGTGTATCTCCCACATGACTCACTGCCCCTGTCTTTCACATGGGCTGTAATTTAGTTCAATTCAGAACTGCAGATAGTACAGCCTTCACAGCAGCCAGGGATGCCTGGGCACAAGTGCCTGAGTTCCGAGGGACTTTGGGAAACACTTTGCTAACTCTCTCCTGCCTGGAAACCAGGATTCTGCACCTGCCTGATGGACAGTCTGGCCAGAGCCTCGGCCGTGCCCCTGGGGACAAGGAACTAGCACAAATAACCGTTTGGAAATTGTAAGTATCCATTGCTTTCCGTCCAGTGTGTTGATGAGAATAGTTTTCTGTCATAAGCTTCCGATATGTGAAGATTTTTTTTTTTTTTCTGAGCTACTGTTATATGTGTGTCTTGAAGGGTGTTCAGCTGGCAGGAGAAGGTTTCAGAAACAATTGTTGCATGCTTGATTCGGTGAAAGAGAAAGAATGAAAAATAAAAGTCAGGCATTCCAAGAGTAGCTGCAGGAGGCTGCACCTCAAACATCGCTCCAGCGCGCTGCTTTGTTCATAAGAAAAAATGAAGGCACACACATATGTACTTACTTCACTTCTTTTCGCTCTTAATGCCTAATCAGATTTGATCTGTCCCCAAGAAAAATAAAAGACAAACTTTGCTGACTTTACTGATGAGGGCACCATCCACTCTCCAGACATCTGACAGTTATTATAATTAGCTATGAAAGACGGCTAAGACACTTGGGGGCAAATAGCTCTTAAATTCTGAACAATGGCTTCAAGCCAAGGCTTTCTTTTTATTTATTTTTTAACCACCACTTGTCATGTTCTCATCATGATAAGAGGCTGAACTGGTTTTAGGATTTTCATCCACAAAATGTGAAATCAAGTTCCGGAAGAAGGGAAAGACTACTGAAAGCGGCCAGTGCAAAGGCAGAAGAAAAAGACAGCTTTCTGTCTCGGGATTCAGCCTTCCATGTATAAAGATTTTTTTTTTTTTTTTGAAATTCCTAATAGGGTGGAGTGAGGACGTGGGGGTGGGGAGGAAGCATGCGGAAGCTGCTTTTATAGAAGAAATGCTTAAAGAATAAAGGAATTTGGGATTTCTTTCTACTGGCACGCAAGGGTAGGGTTAGCATCGAAGTCACATTCGTGGTAAGATTTTTGTTTTTTTGATGGAGTTTCAAACAGAAGCAACATACAAAGCAGTTTTCTTAAATTATTATTTATAAAATAATTGGAAACAAATGGGGGAGAATGATCCTGTACTATTGCTTTCTTTTTACATTCAGCGAGGGGAATCCAGCAATGCATTATGCCTTCACTTCTAGAATCATCCAAATCCTTAAAAAGTTATAAGCTAAGTCTCCTAAGAAATTAAAAGGTAAATCAAACCGATGCGATCTTTCACTGATGAAGATCTGGACCGGCAAAACCTTCGACCCAAAGGGAGTTTGGGAGAATACCCTGTCCTCCTCATTTTTGAAAGAGAATATTAACTCCATCAATTATGGAAAGGAATTATTCAAAGGCTCCAGACATAACTAATTATGGCTTAAAGAGATCTGCCAGAGCAGAGCTCGTGTTCTCATTATAAAAGTCTAAGACGTTAGGAGTCATTTTTTAAAGAGGACATGGACACACGTTTTCGCATCATCTTTTTTAAATACACCATTTTTTTTTCTTTGTCTGCTCTCCTGTTATCCACACCTCCCCCACCGCCGCCCACTGTGCGCCGAGACACCTGAAGGCCAGACATAATGATCAACAGAGCCCCAGCCTGTCTGGACCCCAGCCAGGTCCCCCCTCTACAATCAAGGAGCCTGCACGCAATGCATGCCCGGCCTGTCCCACTGCTCCGTGCAGATCCGGGATGGAAGTCTTACACAGACTGCGGAAAGATTAAAGACAACAATATCCCCTTTCTCCTACCCCAGACAGCCTCAATTTTTAACCCTTTCCTTGCCTGGAAAACCAAGACGTCTTCTCCGTTCCAATGCAAGTCCCCGGGGACTCTGTAACACACGCACACTATTACACAGATGCCCACGCCTCATTGGGTTATAGAAATCGCATCTCCACAGACCCACCGGGGTATTTTAGGATTAACAGCAGTGCTCACTAAACAAAACACGATTTGCTGGTGTGGGAAATGCAGTTTTGAATGAACTTGAGCTGTGTGAAATCTGAAGAAAGTCAAAGGTCTGTGGAAAGATTCTTGCAAACCTTGCGGAAGGTTATAGCATTTCTGATGATGCTCTTCTTTAAGCATCTCTCTCTCTCTCTGTCTCGCTCTCTCCACACACACACACACACACACACACACACACACACTCCAGAGACACACTCAGCCAGGCACGTATATCATTCTATCGCAGAGAAACCCAGGTTTGCTGATGATGTCATCACATATAAAATTTCGCCTTTGTGGGCAACATTTTCAATCACCTAATCAATTGCCAATGTATATGCTGGGTGTGTGCCCGTAGGAAGTTCTCATGTCTGTGGGGTTAACCGACACCCACAGGAAAGGACTATTTTATTTGCAGCTATCTTTCTTTTGAAGATGTGTTATGGGGCGGTATGGCCATATTTATCAAGACATATGTAGTCAGGCGGAGTTTCCTGGTTCTGGGAAGCCTTATTAACATGCTGGGTGAACATTTCAGAGGTGGCTGAATTTCAATGATGCGAATAGGATGTGGAAATGGGGAGCATTTTGAAATCATTTGGATAGAAAACGCTATGACACTGATATCTCTTATGACTTGGTGATTTTTATTTGACACTCAAATTTTTGTAACCTATTAAATCAGTTTTACTATTTACTTATTGCATAGAGAATTCCTATATAAATGATTCTTTAGAAGTAATGCTCTTTTCATGTGCTTTGGGTTAGCTGATAGTTGGATTAAAATTTTGTGGGCTGGTACAGCGTTTGTATTTATTTTCAAGTCTATTTTATGGGTCTTAGGCTAAACAGTTATTCACCAAGCAAGTGTTCAGAGTTTTAATGACGTGTATGTTTAAGTACATGATTTTATTTTACTTAACTCAAATAGAACAAAGTTTAATAATCTTAACAAAATACATTGCCATATCTGAGATATAAACATAGAACAACTGTATATATGTAACGTCTCAATTACCAAGTTTTGGTCTGTAGTTTAAATTAATCTTCATTAATATAGAATGACTGGGTATACTTACCAGTTCTTACATACGAAGTATTTGACACATTATTTTCTTGATTTTGGAGTTTGCTCTTAATATTTCTTTCTTGCATACTTAAAGGATTAATTTTGAAAGGATTTGCAAGTCATATGTACATGAGCAGCAGTATTTATTTGTCAACACACAAATTAATGAGATTAATTTTGCTGATGTAGTGTGTGATTCTTTTAAAACAAGTGAAAAAGCGTTTTGTTCTGTTTTGCTTTCGTGTTACTATTATTGACAAAAGTATATAGCCTAAAGAACAAACACATTTTGTAGTTAGAAAAAGCAAGCTACACAAGTTAGGTGACATTCTCTGGGGTAAGACTGCAGTGTGAACTAATAAATAACTTTTCTGAGAAATCCTTGGACCTGACTCCATAATTTTTACATAAACAGTTCTTCCAAAATATAGTGGAGTTCTTGCCTGAGGATGAATTATAAAATTGTTTTATCAAAGATTAAAAAGTGAGCAAATAGTTAGATTTAAATTTCACCTACTTTCTAAAAACAAAACATAACATGGCCCACTGGGGATACAGGTTACTAAAAAGGCATCTTTCAAAGAAAAGAAGATAATGGACTTGATTGAAATAGTTGAACTACGTAACGCCAAGAACAAATGGTTTTTCAGAGCATAACGGAGAAAGAACAATTTACTATAGGACAGTTTATTCTTCTCACACAATAGTAATGATTTATTTGAAATGGCAGAACAAACATAGTAAATATACAAAAACAACCAATGACATCTGATGTCAGGGATATATCAAGATTCTGGTGTTTCATATATTAGAATATACTTAATTCAATTATTTATTGGAAGACTTTAGTTAAAACCTCTCCTCTTGCTTAACATGGGCTGATATTATAATGCTGTATTTTTGGACATGTATGTAGTACATACAGTACATGTAAATGATACATTTGAACATAGTCTTATGGCCAAAAATAATTGTTAGTATTGTATTATAACCAGAGTTTTTAAAATGCTCTTGAGTTAGAATATTAACACTTTAATACGATGAAATTTTGATGGCAATGTCAGCCACTTATGTCTGTGGTCAGATATTGGCTAAATTAAGGTATTGATGATATAATTATTGCAAATGCCTCATATCAAAAATATTTTAATTCTATCAAAACATAGGACTCTCATTTGACAAACAGCACACTATATATATATATATTTAAATCTCTGTTACCATTAGGAAGATGATTTCTGAGCGTAGACTCACACTCATAATTTCTCTTTAATGAAAAGAGAGATTTGGGATTTTTTTTTTTTAACTTAGCCTTTAGGCATTGGGATTGGAATTATTCTGAGTAGATGCCTGGGCACTGCACAGAGAATGCACAGGAACCTACCGCCAGTCTCAAGGAGGAAAGAAGGGAAACTGGTTTGGTTGCTTCATGCCTCAGATTTTATCCTTCCAAGCCCACATGCAGGCTGCACTCAAAATCCATTTGAGGGAAAACTATCAAAGTCATTTTCACAATTTTCAAAAGGTCCACGGTCCCGTTGATGCCCCACGAGGGAGATGTATCTGAAGAGTGATTGAACACCCCTATCGCCGCCTGAGACTCAGTGAAGCCCAGGGAGGTGCTGGGGTCAGATGGGCTCATGAATCACAGATAGGAAATGAACTGTGTATCGCATATTTGAGGCTTAAAGAGGAACGTTGGGGATATTTTACCGTAAACAGGTTTGGGGTTCATTTTTGGCACTTCTTTTGAAACATCAAGCCTGCAGTTCAGCTGAAATAACTTTTTATATGTATAGCTCAGACCAGATGGCCCTGTGCTCCTTTCTTATTTAGATGAGATTTTTCCTTTCAATAACATCTTTCTTCCTGACCTGCTTAAAAATTCCAGCGAATGAAATCAGCACAGGATTTTCAATTCTAATTGACCATGTGCAGAGGAAGGACCAATGGAGAAATCAGTGGAGTCATTGTGAGCCTCCTTGCCTCAGTTTTGTCTTTGTGTTTTCCCCTTGCTAGCGCATCTAAACAAATTTAAAATATTTAATTTTTACTCATATTAATATAGCTGCAAGGTTAATCCTCAATATAAATTATTTGAGTTGGCTGTTTCTGCCATTTCATCACAAGTCATTTTTTTTTAAAGTTATCATGCACTTCCACAGTCTCTCAACTAGCTGAAAAGCCATGTATTGGTTAAAAAATGCACTGAGATTTGGCATAATGGTTGAATTAAGATGAAAAAGTGATGATGCTAAATTTATTTTTCTTGTCACTTGAATAAATTATCATTATTGGAATATGTATATATATATATTTTTTTAATTTACCATGAAAGTATCCATTATCTAAAATTATTTGTTCATTATATGTATAGTTATTATATAAAGAAAACTATATTTTTCTGAACATTTCATTTGGACTTGGATTAGTAAAAGATATATCAAGAAATGAAGATAATCTGCAGAGTCAATGTAGCTTAGCAAATCACATTTGCTGTAAAAGTAGGCATGTAAGTTCTCAGCGTTTTTTTTTCTATTTGATAAGTTCTTGAATCAATTTTCTTCAGAGTTTATTTATTACTGCAAAGAGTCAAAGATGTTCTCTTTTGAAAAATATAATTTTAGAATGTGTTACGTGAAATTTTAACAGTGTTAGATGAAAACAAGTTTTCTTTCTGAAACTAATTAATTTGACTAATAACGATAGAAAGAAACACATACCAAAGGGGCATATTTTAAAAAATGTATGATAGAGATAAGAAAAACCCCAAATTAACTACCAGTGGTATTGAAAATGTATTGGCCACACAGCAGCACTGTCTCTGGAATTCTTTGCTCATTCTTCTTCAGGTAACCTTTTATCTCAAGCCAGTCTACTAGTTGTCAAAAATGGAATACCTCATCAGAAGCCACACTAGTGGAATTGTTTGCAAAATGCGTCTTGTGACTGATAAGATCAATTAGAATTTCATTGCCTCCAAATTACACAAAAACTAAAGTGGAACTGGCCATGGAATTCACAGCTATGAAGGCGTGTTCTAAGCCACCAACATGCGAAGTCAGTTTGCTTTGAACCTTGTAATTTAAATTTCTGAGATGATTGTCATATATACATATATGTATACAACTGTGAGTCAGTTTGTGTTACCGAAATATTAGAACTCTCACTATGTCATTAAGTATATGTTGATTTCTATGTACCATTCATATTTGGTGATACTTCCCACTGAGCTATGAATTATAAAAATCCATTAGAAAAATATATATATGTTAGTGATTTAGTTCCACTACCCTAAATGAATAAAATATAGTCAGAAACGGAAGTCAAAATATAAACAGTATAATACAGAGTCTAAGGTATTAAATTAGACACTTGTTTAGCTTAGGTTTACTTTTAAAATAACAGATTTGAATGAGCAATGAATTTAGCCCTGCATGTGAGAGGAGGTGATGGATAACGGAATCTTGGGAAAAAATTATTAAAATTATATTGGTGTTGTAATTTCGGATGGTTGAAGCTAAGATGTTCAAAACAGACAGGTGTGAATAAGAAATAGTACTCTGAACTCCTCCCATTCTCTCTCTTCCATGTTATTCTGAAGAAGAGACAGGTCTGCTTCTGCAGGATCATAGAGAGTCACAAATACTAAGTGAATGTTGGCATTTTTATTTCCATGGGGTCATGGTGGAGGGCTTCCTGTGTGTCCTGATGCTTTAGGGGAACAGGCTGGGAGAAAGTATGATCAGAGCTGAAGCTGTGAGCTGTGTAAAATGTCTGCCCCTCACTCTGTCCCCTTCCTGTTCTGTGATACTGTGTCTGTCGGAGATAGAGATCCTTGAGGAACCAGACCTCCTTTGGCTCTCCCAGGACCCCCTTTGGATCCATTTTTATGCTCCTTCTAAAGGCTCTTTCCCCGGCCCTTAGCAAATGTCTGAACTCTCCAGACTTCCCACCCACTGTGCTAGATTCTCAGCTATTTCTGCTTGGGTAACACTTGGCCTCACCATGAATTATACAGCTAAGGTTCACACTCAGAGCTGTAGTTTTTTTTTTTTTTTTTTTTTTTTTTCCAGGGAGAGCTGTAGTTTTTAAAGTTATATATATATGTATATATATATATATATACATAATTTTTTTAAATTGTAGTTGATTTACAATGTTGTGTTAGTTTCAGGTGTACAGCACAGTGATTCAGTTATATATGTACATATATATATATAATCTTTCAGATTATTTTCCTTGATCGGTTATTATAAAATATTGAGTATAGTTCCCTGTGCTATACAGTAGGACCTTAAACTTTATATTTTTAAACTGTGGAGAGAGTGGGGCCTTCAGTGTGTACAGGGCATCAAAAGACTCTATGTCAAGGTAGAGGCAGATGTCTCTGGCATCCTGAAATTCTGCAAGTGGACGGAATAAAACTGAATTTGATTGGCTAGCCCTTGCTTCCAGCACGTAGACCATGCCCATTTCAGGGTGGAAGGCTTCTCTCCACGGATGCACCTGAGCTGGATTCTGTTCATCCTTGCAATGCACATGTGATTGGGTGTATTTCCTGCAGGGAAATGACTGTTTTAATCATAAGGGCCTAACTTCTTTTTCAGGAAAGTTTGGGCTAGAGAAACAAAACGTAACTGTGAAAAGAGATTATGTCCATCAGAATAGGAGAGTGTGAGCTGCACCAGATAATCCAATATGAAGAGAATATGTCAGAAAAGGTGATTAGAGACATTTTTATCATACATGTGGATTATCTAGAAGCCTGTGCGTAAATATAGCCTCTGTGTGATGGGAAATCAGAGCTAAACAAAAATTCCACTTAAGGTTTTAAGTATCTAAGCTTATTGCTTTAGAAACTTTCATAAAAGAGACATATTTCACTGATTTGCCTTGTGACTCTTAGTCACCTATCAAGACATTATTCACCTAATTGGGAGAAAATGAACCACTGGCCGCTTCTCTGGTTGTTATAAGTCACTTTACAAAGTGCCTCTTACCTTGAAAGGACTTAAAGATTTAAGCTGACAACAGTGAGGATGAAGAAATGCATTCTCTGGTTAGTCTGAGGACAGAAGAGGGTTAATTTTTCAAACCTCTGTGAAGAGGGAAAAAAAAAAAAAGACCAAACCTGGAAGATAAAAACCAAAGACTAAGCTGCTCGTGATTTGCTTGTATTTATGGATTATACTACATCTTGAAAAGAAGAAAATCAGAGCTGTAAGATGACGCTGCAGGGGTCGTCTGGACCTTTCACGGAGTCTTAAGTCTGTGGAGTCAATGCTCATTAAGGGCTGGTCTTGACCTCTGCTCCCCTTCCGCCTGCCTGGTCCAGGTGCAACATTATTGCAAGGGCTTTACCGTTACTGGAAACTATGTGCAAACTTCAAATTGTGAATAAACATATATGCTGAGCGTGTAGACAATCCAGGAGTTAAGATGCCCACATTAAAAAAAAAAAAGTGAAGACCTGTAAACTTAAATCCACTTCCTTTTATAATTAATAAACAGAGACTATAGCTCTTCTTCAAGATATAACTAAGGCTATTCAGGTGCAACTTACATTTAAACCAGCATGGTCCCTTTGCTGTTATAAGGAAGTTTTGCAAGAATATTTAAAATAATGATTCCTGTCTACAAAAATTCTCTTTGAAGTAAACACAGAAAAACATATATAGTGATTTCTTTAAAATTTTCACATGTCCACTCTTAGTAATACAAGAGGCTGTTATATTCCAGGTTTTGTTTTTGTCTTTTTTAAAACGATTTGACTTGACTTTTAAAATTGCATTAACTAAGAGAAAGAAACACATAAGAAACACATAAAATTCCCTAGAATTTTATCCTGAAGTATAGTAAAACTTTTCCTGCTCTAACAATTCCATAAAACATATTTCTGCATTTACATAGTGTTTGATAAATATAAGAGAAAACCAATTTATACATACTTATTAATTGCTATTTTGGATAAAATTGTCATATTTATGCCTCTGAAATGTTAGTTAACTTGCATTAAAGCACATAAAATGACCCCAAATTAACTATACAAATATAAAAGGGGGAAATAAAGGTCTTCTGGTATCAGAATATATTAAAAAGATTTAGGATTTTATTTTTTCTTACTGCTGAGTGTTTTGTTTAGCAAACAACTCTCTAAATTACGTAAATCTACTCATTTTAATTATAAAATTTGAACTCTGAAGAAAATGAAATCTCTAACTAATGAGGAAAACGAAAGTTTTTAAGTTTCACTAAAGAAGTCATATATGAACATGTCTTTTTTAGCTAGAATTTAAAAAGTAGAAAAGAACTTAATTTTCAATTTAGAAGTGTTTCAGACTACACAGAAAAGTAAAAGCAATGTAATAAACATCCTCATCTTTTTACCGCCAAGATTTATAATTTTTAACATTTTTCTCAATTTATTCCAAGCCATTAAAAAATAAATATACAGTTGAGGATTCCAATCCCCTTTCCATTTCCTGATGTCCCTCTGGCTATAGAAATAATCACTATATTTCATTTGATAGGTCATTTTTCATATCTCCATTTTTACACTGTAATCACCTAATTATGTATCAAAAAACAGAAACAAAAAGTGAACAAGGTATCAATTATGAAGTTCCTAAATTTGCTGTTTCTAAATTTACCTTAAAATTATTGGAAAATTTTCAAACAAACATATTCGTTGGAAACAGATTTACTTATTTATTTTTGGTTAAAAAACCATAATGCTGATTAAATATAAAAATTTAAATGAAAAAATTTCATTCTCCTGCCTCAACAAATTTCCTTGGTTGCAGAAATTGACAAATATGCCTCCTACCTCCTTTTTATTCAAATTCTTTAGAACTGGGTCATTTAAATTTTAACCATTTTCATGCTGCATACGGGATTGGTGATATGGTTAAAGATTTATACTTTATTACCTCCATTGCTCTCATTTTTTTGTTTTCATAAAAAAGCATGTGCTGTAGGCAGCTTCATGCATGGATATTAATTTTCATAAAATACACTCATAGCATCTTGTTAGGATGCTTATTTTAAATTATTCTAAGGAGTCAGCAAAGTTACCTCTTTTGATTTGCTAAGAAAATATCAGCAATGTCAGAGTTAAATAAGTGAGCATTGACATTAGGATTTTTTTTTTTTTGCCTCTTCTTCTGGAGCCAGATTTCCCTTAAAAAAGAAGCAAATGCGTTTCTGAAAAAGTATATTGAAACCGAGATCCTTATCTGAACACAGAATTACTGTGGATTTGCATGAACTATGCGGCAATGCATCGCCAGAGACCTCTTAACCCTCACACATCTCTCTGAGGGCATCAGAGTAGAACTCTACATCAGCACCTTTAAGGTCCTGTGTTATCTTAAACATAATCTTCAGAGAGAAAGGTTCAGAGTAACACAAAGGTGAGTTTAAATGTATTTTTCCCTATCATTTCCCTACTAATTATTTAGGCAGCAATATATCAAGAGATACGTACAGTCAATTTAAAACTTAAGTCACAATCTTAATGCCCAAATGGAAAAGATGCAATTAACATACCTGGGTTTGATACTTGAGATTGCTAAACTATTTTCAACTTGCATTTATGGACTATATGCTATTTCAAGATTGGACAATTGCCACTAGTAATATTTACCTCAGGCAATATTTAGGCTAACACAGTCTAAAGATAAAGACAGGAAAGTATGCAAGACTACACCTTTTTTTCAGGTTCAAATCAGAGTATATCGTAGCCCTCAATAAATATCACTCCAGATCTTTTATGCTAGGTGTTTAAAAAGATGGCACAGTGATTTTCTTGGCATCATTTCTTAAAAGAAGATATTGCTACATAACATATTTAAAATGCATTTCTTTATAAGTTTTGTGTACAAAGTCTTTTTTCGAAGACATCACATTTTTAGTATAAAACGAATTCAGGAGTATGGAAATCTATCTTTAAAGAGTCTTCTCTTATTATAAGTCAGAAAGAGCTTCTAATATACTGACTTAGTATTTTTTCAACTTTTTCTTTCTTTTCTTCTTCTCAGCCACCTATCATGTTCTTTAGCCTTTAAGTTACCAATATTCTTTCTCCCCAGATAACTTGACAGTCGGTGCCACTCATTGGGGTTTTTTTAATTCACATTTCTCCAAAATTCTGGTCAATTCATTAACTACCTTTTAGTATTCTTATGTCTGTTTCTCATCATAGTCATACAGCAAATAAGGGCACTGGGTAAGAAGTAAGAAGACATTTTACTAAATATCTTATTGACTCTTTTTGGTCCTCAATTTCCCTTTCAGTAGTTTGGGGAATTAGAGCTAGTAGATCTCCAGAGTCCTGGGACATATGTCTGCATGATTAACTGAAATTGAGACTCTGATGAATTCTGAGCTCTCAAAATTATCTCAATATGTTACACATGGGTCAAGTGGTCCATCCTTTTAAAAATGTAGTCACACTTATACCTATTGCTTTTAAGTATTTAATTTTCACTTTTTAAATTCCTCTGTGTATAAACTCTGATTCCTAAATGTGCCATCTGAAGGGTATTCTTCAACTAAAACAGCTGATTTTTGGTGTGAAGCTATCATATGTAAAATTGTATAGTTTAAAGAAATCTTGGACAATTCTGGCAATACATTTTACTGATGAGCCCAGTAAGGTCAGGGAACAACATGGTCACTTCTTTGTACAGATCCTTTCTGAGTGGGACTTTTTTGCAAACTCCACAAAAATCTTGAACCATTGAGTTGCACAACAAAAAAAGGGATTTGCTGCGGGATGGATCTTAACTGCTATTATTGCAATCATCTGATATGACTGTGGGGATTTTCCAAATGCTGATTTAGTCATTAACACTAAGAGTTACATAATAGACATCCTCAAGGTATTACCAAAAGTTATTATATTTCGAGTTAGCACTACCACTATTTTTATGATAGGGAAGTTGATCATTGAGAGACTGTTGAACTTTGCCAACATTTTTACCCTGAATTTTAGCAAATTGACTCAGGTTTCTGTTTATGAACAACTTAGGTAAGTTGTAAAATCTCTCGCTAATTCACGCTATGCTTTATGTTTACATGAGCTTTTAACTGTAGTGTACATACACTGAACTTCCATGGGGAATGAAAATAAAGGAATTGAACTTATAGTTTCAAATATCAGAAGCAGGGATATTAATAACAATCCAAAAATCAAGAGTGCAGCATGAGTTTTGAGAGACTGTGGAGGAAACTACCACATCAAGTGAGTTAAATAATAAATATAAAATGAATCACAAAAAAAAAAACCACTTGAAATATACAGAGTTGTAAAAATATTGAGGGTTCTTTTCTACTAAAGCCTATACAAAAGATTTAATTTATTCTTTTAGGAAATTGCAAATACCAATGTAATCAACAACTACTCAGATCATCTCATAAAGCAATTAGAAACAAATTTCCTTAACCTATTTGTCCACCAAAATTATGTCTGCCTCTAGAATAGTGTATAAACAAAGAATAGATCCAAATTAAATCACTTTTGTAGCTATTCATAGTATACAAAAATCAGGTATCAACAGTCATCAAACTAGCCATAGTATGAAATTGAAGAAATGTCTGTGATTTTCTTAATCCTTCTTTAATAAAAAAGATCACTGTATTCAAATACCCATATAAGCCTAAGCTTTAGAAAGGAAGAAATAAAGGAGAAAAATAAAAGATACAACAGCAGATCATATTAAATCTAGAAAGTAGTTCTTTAGCTGAAAATGTGAAATTAGGTATTTAATGAAAATCATGTAGAATTTCAGAAATATTTACTTAGATTTGGATACTGTCTGTCATTATGTGAAGCTGTGATACATTATACCATATGCACACATTAATACACAATACATTATTAATAGTCTTATTTGGACTTGGTAGGGAAAACTTTAATTCCATGACTGCTGTCAATACTAACGTGAATTTATGCATCTGAATTTCCATTATAACATTTTTTGAAATGGGATGTTAAACCAAAGGAAGAACTGACCTAGGAAATGTCAGTGCCTAAATAATATGCATAGAATAAAATGTAACAACATCTTTTTACGATCAAAATGTGCATCCTTTTTACTTTTCATTTAAGATATTTATTTATTAGAGTCAAACATCAGAGGTCAAGAGTTTGATTTTCTAGTTTGTGAAATAATGTTTTTTCCACTCAGAAAAGGGCCTCAGAGATTACCAGGAGACAAAGAAACTGAGGCCTGGAAAGAGAAGAAAGGAATCCAAATTCATGGAATAAATTATCTAGAGTGATAGTATAGACTTCCTTCCATTTCTCGGGTGTCTCTTCAAAAAGGACTGGATAAAGGAAAATGCATAGAGAGGAAAGCACCTCAATTCCATTTGGTTCATAATATTTGTTTTGATAAAAGTCTTACTAAAGATAAAGCTGAGTCAATTTGTTACAATAAGGAACGTCAAAGTTCCTACAGAAGCACTTAACCTCTTAGTCAATTTCCTCATTTGTAAACAGTCCAACACATACCCTATACATCTGACAATACTAGGAATGTTTATTACGTGCTTACACCCAGTAAGTCATCAGCCCATGTACTCTGCACCTAATTCTCATCAACATTTATATGATGCCAGCCCCATTATTATCCCTATTTTGGAAATGAAAACACTTAGAAACAGGTTGACTAAGTAATAAGTCTAAGATGCCGTGAAGCCTATGGGGTAGGGCTACATTTGAACCCAAAGGCCAGACTGTTCACTTGTGCATCTAACTGCTTTTTTCCTGGCTCTTCTTCCCTTATTGTCCTAAAATATGAAGTAATAGATGTGTGTGTGGGAACATCAATGTATTGAAACATTTTACAAATGCAAGATGGTATTAATACTAGAAAGGATGCTGGGTCTATCTCACATCATCTTGGGTAATCAATCCATAAATGTGCAGGTCTGATCTCTCTAATGAGCTCTATTACAAGAAAGATTGAGATAGAACATACATAGCACCATGGAAAAGCCCATTTATTCTACTTATTTATCTAAAATCCCTGCACTGAGCTCTCTTGAACTTCACTGTATTAGAATTTGACTTGTGTGGATAAGACAAACTTCATGTCCACACCAATTATATTTGTTTTATGAAATCAGTTTGCTCTCAGTCATATTTCCTTGTGGTTCATCAGTTTCCTGCTTTTATCTCTGTTAGATAATCAACATATTGTATTCTTCTATTACATCTTAATAGGAGTAATGCCTCAAAAAAAGTATATTAGCCAACGAGGAAAGCAAGCATCCTGTCTTACCTCTGTTCTAGCCCCAGAGCCAGTAATGGTGAATCCACTGGGGCTAACTGGGAGAGAGAATGAAAGCTTGTTCTATAAGGAGCTGTCTGAGGTACAGCAAATGCCTGCAGATATCATTTGCTTAGCTTTTCTTGGCTTATCCATTAACCCTAGCTGGAATAATTCTGGCTATTTTAGATACTTTGCTAATTACATGATGTTCTCATTCAGGAGCAGCTTGTTCCTTGTTCCTGTATACTCTTAGAAAGCCTCCAGACTTAAAAGGTACCATTGCCAGTTACCTGCTTGTTTGCTCAAAGGTCCAGCTCCTTGTCTGGAGCCTGAGAATGATTTGAAGGGAGAGGAGTAAGCCATATTTCTGTTCAACTCCAGTCTGAAGTTAAGAGGTCTGAAGAAAGAACAAAGCACACATATGGAATCCAACTCTTGAAGGATATCAAAAATGGAATTTTCTTATACAACCTACCTGTTCAAATTAGCATACAATCATTTCAGCCTTTCTAAATAAAAGTTTTGTTTTTTTAACGTATATTAGTAATAGTTGCAAATTTATAAATTAACCTCATAGCATTTTAACGAATGCACTGAACTTGGCGATAAGACAATTTATAGTAGCACAGGAGTGCAGCTTATCATGGCCTCCATCCAAATGAACGTAGCCACCAATAATCCTTACAAAAGGGCAAAATTCTATTCAAAGACAGTGCTTGTCAAATTGCTACAATGTAGCCATTTCATAATCAATCTAAAAAGTTTATTGAATGTTAGCTCTGGGGGAGACATTGGCCATCAACATAGTTCATGATTTCATGGTTAAAAAAAGAAAAAAACGTAGACAATCTCAATTTTGGAGGATCAAAGTTAATAGGATCTGTCAAGGATTAAAAATGTGTACTTAGAAATCCTAAAATCTCGCACCTCTCAAATTTTGTCTGGCATTTTTTAAAATTTGTGTGAACAACTAAAATTTGGTTTCATGGGGAGACTTGGTTGGACTCATAAGACTCTCTCTCGTGATTCTTTAAGCATTAATCAACTGGGTATTTCTAGATGTGAAACTCTGACTCAAATCAACTTCTCTCTTGGAGAAGAAATGTAAGTCATTGCCAGAAAATTTTGTTTTTAGTTCTCAGCTTTCTAAAAAAAAAAGTTCTTGATTTCATGTCAGGTAGTGAAACTTGCTACAGAAATGCATTCATTCCACAAACAGCAGTAGAGTATTTTTTATTATATGCTACATCTGAAGGGATTCCTACCAAATATTTTTCATTCACTTGAAATTACCTCATAAGGTATTCACTTTAAAACACTAATCTAGTGTGTCTGTGTGAAACTGGAGCCTACTATAGTAAAACTTTATTGAAGGTCAAGGGTAACATAATAGCGAGGGGCTGGAGGTTACTGTGGTAATTTCCTATCTGCAGCATTGCTCCCAATTCTGAGAAATACTGCAATAATTTGAAATTGTTTTCTAAAGTTATGTGGGTTCTCCTGAAGAAGTTCCATTATTTATCCCTGAAAAATAAGTGCTCCAATCAGTCTTTCAAATGTTGTTGATTATTTATTGCAAGAGTCATTAAACTCTTGTCAAAAAGTTTTATATTTGAATGCTTGTCCATAATTTGCATCCATTTTTCTCTTTGACCTTCATATTCATAAGTGATTTCTGAATCAATCATTCAACGTTACCACATAGAGAAAGAGTAAATTTAAACTAACACTGTGTCCCTGAGGAGTAGAATGCAAAAGAGATGCTGACTGAATTTTATAGATTATGGTCAAGGTGAAAAGACAGAAACTGGATCACTGTGTTACTTTAATTCAGGTCCTATTTATTGAGCCCTTACTTACTCTAAATACAGGGCTACACAGAAGGGAGTATATCAAAAACACAAGAAAAATATTCTCCACCCTCAAGGGGTTCATAATCCAAGGGGTTCATAATTTGATTCAAAATCAAATAAAAATACTCAAAGTAATTATCATTTATTTTATTTAAAATATAGAGTGAGGTTAAAAAAGAAAACTATCTTTCTTTTTAATAGCAAGAAATTTTATCATAAAAATCTTAAGTTTGAGGAGAGCAACATTTCAAATATGCACAATCCAAAAGGAGGAGACATTTCAGGGAATTACATTTTTTTTTGGTCACATTATTATTTTATTAGGAAGCAGACACAGGGCGAAATTACAGTTTCAAAATTGTCATTATTCAGCGTTTTTCAAAGATAATTGATCTCCATCATGAAGACCAAAGGAGTAAATATTCTAAACTCTCAGAATTATAAAAGTAAACACTGGATTGTATTCAGTATAATTTTTGGATAAAGTCTATTCTTTGATTCCTAAAATATTTGAAAATGATAATCCAAGGATTAATCAAATGTGTCAGTTCATTTGCAGAAAAAAATAGATATATCTGTATTAACGTTTCCCATTTCATGTCATTTGAAGGAATTTTTTAAATCAGGTAATTAACTGCTTGCTTTAATAGTGTATAAAAAGTGCTGTCAAGTCATTATTCGCGGACCGCAATCATATTCTCCTCGATTCCTAGAGTAAGCCCTTGTCATGAAAGGAAAGAGACACCAAGTAGGAATATTTTCTATGTGACCAAACAAGTAGCTTCTGCTGCAGAAATTTGTTCCAATAAATCTGCAGGCATTTGGAAGAACTCAGATACATTTCAAATAACACCTGGGGTCTTGGAATTCTTTCATGTCATTCTCAGTGTCCCAGGGTGCATCTCCATCAAATCAATATTATTGAGAGTGTGGGTAGCATGGTCTGAAGACAGCTAGCATAAGCATTGACCACATGCTCTGGGTCAACTCAGTCCCACCTGGGATGGTCTCAAGAATTTTCGCAATCAGGCTGGGCTCTTCTTGTGGCTTGAATGCATCATACTGTACAATCTTTTCAGCAGACCTGAGAACCACAAAAGTAATGGTCTCAGAATTATTTCCAAGCAGTGGACTTGATGGATGCCATGATGCCTGTGGGGCTAGACAAGTGGAGATAGGATACTCCCATCAAACTGTCATTTCTGGAATGACTTGGAGGCTCGTAGCAGTAGTAGCTCATGGAAACATTGATTTGAAAGCCATTGGTCCAATGGCCAAGTGAATTCTTGCCCCTTGTCTCCTTGAAACATAGGTCTACTTTCTTAAAACATTTATCTTACCATTGATGCCTCATCTTAATTCCATCCCATCCATCAGTACCACCCTCATTATTTTTCTACTCCCTCCTAGGTACCAGGCAGATGGGAAGGGGCTTGTTTTGACTTCGATTCATCCACTGTTAACCTTAGGGGATATTTGAGCCAGAAGATACTTCCTAGAAATTGCCACATCAACGTCAGGAGTTTTGATTCATTTTGGGTGTGGTCCTGGGAGGTTAGGTGCCAAAGAAAACTGCTAAGAAGATGTTAAGCCAAGATAGTTTCCAAGATAACATAGATAGAATTGTTTTATAATGAAAACAGAATTGCAGGGAGGTGGCAAAGGGGCACACTGTGAAGACTGAGGGAGGCCAGGGGGCCATCTGACCAGGAATCAGGAGGAAGCTGTTGAGGCTTTCGGAAACAGAAGCTGCATTTCTAGATGGTCAGAGACTCAGGTTTGCTCTGCTACCTCTAAAGAGATTTCAAGGGTCATGAAAGGCAGCTCCTGGGCTTCTGTGCTCTTCGCTAGTTTTTGTGGGATCCCCAGCAGCTCTGAGAACAGCTAGCAGGATGCTCCCCAGGAATCACCTCCCTCCCTGTCACCCTGTGCCTCGTCCCTCATGAGCCTCTCTGTATGAATACTGGCTTTTAGTTCCTTACTGTACCTCCTTGACCCAAATGCAGCCAGTTTTGAGAGTTTTGACTAAATTGCTATCACTCTTATATAGTTGAAATTTAGGATACTGGAGTCACGTAGTGGTTCCAGTTGCTGAGAAAGTAAATGAGAAGGGAGATTTTTATTTTGCTCTTGGCTTTAATGGTTTTTCTCATTGGAGGGAAATACCTTCTCTGAATTAATGGGAACACTACAGGAAGGGTAAAGAAATCATAACTCAGTGCAGAATCATCAACCTTTACCTCAGCTCCTTGTGGGTCTGAAGGTAATGAGGAATTTAAAAGATTTGTAATGGCCACATATGTCAGTTCTGCAAAATAGCACAATCAGGGCTAAAACACAGAAAAAGAAAATCGGTAAAACTGTTTGCTTTGTTTTGGGTCAAATTTATATTTCCTAAAAGAGGAAAGGAAGGCATGATACAGGTGTTTGCCATCAAAAGTCTTAATCTGTATGCATGTGACTTATTAACCTAATTTAGGTACAGATTATCATTTTTACCCCCAAGAAAATGAAGTATGGGCACTTGTAATTGAATACTTTGATTTATGTTGTTTAAGGGGAAAAATGAGAGTGTGTCAGATTGGGCCCTACTACACACACAGCCCTGAGTCACCATTAAAAAAGGAAATGGGATATCATAATAATAGCATGAAATACGGGTAAATATACATTAGTGATGCTTGGTTTTCATGCAGAAGACAAGGCTTTGTTTCAAGCGATGCATTAGATAGTTGGGATTCTCAAGACATTACACCCTTCTTTCCCCTTCAAGTTCTGAAATAAGGTAAAAAATAAAACAGATGGAGACAATATCACCTCTATTACTGCTGCCGCTGATCATTTTGAAGACTATGCCTTATACCTACAAGCATGTGAGCTGAAAATCACAGCAGGGAGGTCATACAAGGGAATGTGAATTCTGCAGGCAGAGCAGTTCTTCGGGGGGAGGAGCAGAGTGATTGAGAGACAGAAACACACACACACACAGAAGAAGGGAATATGGAAATCTGCTGGCTCACGTGCCCAGTTTTTCCTTCCAAACTTTCCAATTAGATGCCTGTCTGGAACAGAAGAAAGGAGAGAGCTAAGAGTATTGTGATGGTAGAATCACCCCACACACGAAAGTCAGGAGGAGAAACTCTTTCTCATAAAGATATGCATGAAAGAAATACAAGTAGAATATAAAGTAGATAAAATAGGAAAAGGTAGATTTAAGGTGAGAGAAAACATTCCATCTTTGAGTCTTTATCTAAATTGATATTTACAAAGCAGCTGACAAATACCTATACACACATGGTCATAAGGCAAGACTTCACCACAGCGAAGCAGGGACCAAGGCTGAAGTGACTGTCACCAGTCTTCATGGAGAACCCTTGGGGGTTTTCACCAGAGAAAAATTCCCTCTGTCCCATCCAGGGTTTATGGATGGGGCTCCAAACTGTAGAGGGCAGAAAAGGTTGATCTCCCACCCAAGCCAGACCCAAGAAAATCACCCCTCCCCTTCCTGCCCCTCTGCCAACAATTCACCTCTGCTCTCACCATCACATTAATCACGTCTTCTTCTTTTTTTTTTTTAGGGGACACATTTTACTTTATCTTTTTAAGTAATTTTTATTGGAGTATAGTTGCTTTACAATGCTGTGTTAGTTTCAGGTGTACAGCAAAGTGAATCAGCCATACGTACCCATATATCCCCTCTTTTTGGATTTCCTTCCCATTTAGGTCACCACAGAGCATGAGTAGAGTTCCCTGTGCTATACAGTAAGTTCTCATTAGTTATCTCTTTTATACATAGTATCAATAGTGTATATATGTCAATCCCAACCTCCCAATTCCTCCCACTCCCCTCTTCCCCCTTGGCATCCATACTTTTGTTCTCTGCGTCTGTGTCTCTACTTCTGCACTGCAAATAAGATCAACTATACCATTTTTCTAGGTTCCACATATATGTGTTAATATACAATATTTGTTTTTCTCTTTCTGACTTACTTCACTCTATATGACAGTTTCTGGGTCCATCCATGTCTCTACAAGTGACCCAATTTCATTCCTTTCTATGGCTGAGTAATATTCCTTTGTATATTTGTACCACATCTTCTTTATCCGTTCCTCTGTTGATGATATTTAGGTTGCTTCCATGTTCTGGCTATTGTAAATAGTGCTGCAATGAACATTGGGGTGCATATGTCTTTTTGAATTATGATTTTCTCTGGGTATATGCCTAGTAATGGGATTACTGGGTCATATGGTAGTCCTATTTTTAGTTTTCTAAGGAACCTTCATTCTGTTCTCCATAGTGGCTGTATCAATTTACGTTCCAACCATCAGTATCACATCATTTTAATAAAGGATTCTGTTCAAAATATCTACTACCAAGGCTTCTTCTAAAACTCCCTCAATAATGTGTCATATGAACATTTTGTGGCCTGAGAGTCATAGTTGATCAAAGTCTTCTCCAAATATTTAAGTCTTTCATCATAGTCACAAGAAGAAAACACCTTTAGCCAAGTCATTTCTCCATGTAGCATTCATGAATTTCTGCAGGGCATAGAGACAATTTTGCTGGAAATGTTGACAGGGCCTGGGACTCCCTCCTGTCTCTCCTGCATATTCTTCTGCTCTTGGCCCTTCTGCTAGTACCAACCCTCTGCCTTTGGGGGCAGCTTCCAACAGGGCAGCTGCATGTGGAGCAGAAATAACTTTCAAAGCTGCAGCCTTTCTGCACAGACGTTCTAGAGATGCTGTAGTGATGCCTGGGACAGCCACTCCCACGCTGTGGGATAATTCTGGTGCACAGGTGAAGCTGACACAGCAAACAGATTTCTACTGACCTAGTTCTAACATAATTCTAAGAAAGATAGGATTTGCCAAGGAGTCACATAGCAAAACACACGTGAAGAGGCTGCTCAGTATTCAGGTAGCCATCTTTAAGACACCCACCATTCCTGGACCAGTTAGGTTTCCCCAGACACCAATAGGGGGTTGGTGTGGATGATATATATGGGGGGGGCGTGGAGGGAGAGGAAGAAGAATGAGAAGGGATAGAGGAAGAAAGGAAGAAAGAAAGAGAGAAAGAAAGAAAGAAAAAAGAAAGAAAGGGAGAAATGAAAGAGAGAAAGAAGAAAGAGAAGAAAGAAAAGAAGAAAGAGAGAAAGAGAAGGAAGGAAGGAAGGAAACAAAGAAAGAAGCAAAGAAAGAAAAGAAAGAAAGAAAGAAAGAAAGAAGAAAGAAAAGGAAGGAAGGGAATGGAATGGGAAGAGAAGAGAAAGAAAAGAAAGAGAGGGGAGAGAGAGAAAGGTGTGTTCAAGGTCTCACTGCTGCAGGCAAGGAACCTGCAAGCCCCTGTCCTGAGGGTGGACAGCAGGCTGGAGACCCAGGGCAGAGTTGCAGTGGGAGTGCAAAGCTATCAGCTACAGAATTCCCACAAAACATCCTGGGTTGACAGGGGAATATACACAACATTCCATTCTTGGAGTGAAACCCAATCTGTACACATGGAGCACTTGATTCTGGAAATCCCATCAAGTTCATTCCTAAACACATGGTCCCTAAATACATGGTCCGTTTACACACTGAGGAGCATCGACAGCCATCTGAGGATGACAAAGGGGAGGACAGATGATAAGATCAGATTTGCATTTTAGAAGGATAACTGAGGCCTCAGTTCAGATGAGGTAACATTGTAATTGCCAAAAATTAAATAATGACCCAAGCATGAAATAGAACTTGTGTTTCCCCCAAACTGTTTATTCTTCTAACAAAATACTAAAAACAAGCAGCTGTTTATTTTCCTCCTTGTCTTAGTGCTTATTGACACCTTAGGAGCACACACTTAAGTCAGTGCGATTTCAGGCCAGGTAGAACTTTAAGGTTGGAAATGTCAAAAGCAAACACAAACCACGTAAGGGACAGCTCAGCCTGGCTCCCAGCACCAGTGTCACTGCTCTGCCCATCTCAAAATCCACTCTGCACAGGAATCTTGATGTTCGTCATCTGAAAATGAAACTATATGAATTGAAAGAGGCTTTTGATGTGGAGAAAACACAAAGCTGCCATTCTAACTCAAAGTAGAATTCCCTTCCTTTGTCATATATTTGCCAGTAATGCAATGGATCAAGAAAGTTGTAGTCAAGTCATGAATTGCACATGGGAGATAAAATGTTGATTCTCACTAAAAATATAGACATGGAAGAATAGTTTTACCTTAGGGTTTCTTAGAGAGTTCTCCATGTTTATATTCACTGGGTACAAAGCATGAAACACATCTCAATGTGCGCATGTAGGCAGGTATCTTGCCACGCAAGCAAAGATCTGACAACGATAACACATTTAAAACATTATCTAATGTATGTGGCACATTTCCTAATGACACTGGTGATAAGGAATGGTTTAGAAATTTATGTATTTTTTTTTCTTTTTTTTTTTTTCCTGCAAGGACTCAAAGCTAGATTTGAATACATTGCCTGGAATAGTATGTAATGATTACTTACGGAATTTTCTGATCTACTTTGATCATTGAGGATTTCTTTTTGTTTTACTTTATACAACAGGGAAAAATGGAAAGGTTTTATTTTTTTTTTTAATTTTTTTTTGCGGTACGCGGGCCTCTCACTGTTGCGGCCTCCCCCATTGCGGAGCACAGGCTCCGGACGCGCAGGCTCAGCGGCCATGGCTCACGAGCCCAGCCACTCCGCGGCATGTGGGATCTTCCCGGAACGGGGCACGAACCCGTGTCCCCTGCATCGGCAGGCGGACTCTCAACCACTGCGCCACCAGGGAAGCCCAAGGTTTTATTTTTTTAAATGCATATTTTCAAGTGCACCCAGAAGTGTATTTAAATTTAGGCCATACTGTATATTAGAGCTAGTGTGCTCCTATACAGAGAATTTAAGTGTATAAACATCCATTGCACAAGGTTTCCCATTATTATGTGAGCCTATTGTTTTGTTTTCCATATACCTCCCTGGTTTGTTGATGCTGTTTCCTCCTATTGAAATGACTTTCCCCTGCTCTTCTCTGAATGTCCAAATGTAGCCTAACTCAAACGCCGCCTTCTCCAACCCACATCCCCTACCTCTGCTGGACTTAATCCTTTCTTTAAACTCTAATAACCTAGCTCTACCCCTTCAGGGCACTGAGCACATTGTTTCTTGTGTTATTGTTTTCATCCTTAGAGGACCAATCCTTGAAGGTAGGATCTCAGTCACTCAGAAGCGTGCTCTTCATTTAATACGTGCAAAGGGAATATTGCTGGAATATTGAATGAATGGGTAAGAACTGAGAAAAACCCCTTCAGAAATCCATGAGTTGGTCCTAGGACTGAAATAACTCTAATAATTTTAAGAGCACTAAATTTTCTCATTCTAAATTGTAATAATCAAGCAGTCTCAATTTTCTTTATAAGCTGAATATAAAAATCTTTACATGGGAGTATGCCCTATATGTTAATCATTAAAAACTACAGATGAAGAGCTCATCAAAGAAAACCTTGAGAAATAAGTGAAATACGTAAAACAGAAGTTCCATTTTAAGATGAGGAGGAGAGGAGACCTTAGGCTGCAAGAAATAGATGTAATTAGATGTAATCCTAAGACGTTTTATGGCTTATATACCTCTGAGACTGATTGCTATCCACTCATTCTTTTGTTCAACATTTATTTAGTGAACACCTCTATGTTTTTTATTTTATTTTATTTTTTATGTTTTTTTTTTTTTTTTTTTTGCGGTACGCGGGCCTCTCACTGTCGTGGCCTCTCCCGTTGCGGAGCACAGGCTCCGGACGCGCAGGCTCAGCGGCCATGGCTCACGGGCCCAGCCGCTCCGCGGCATGTGGGATCCTCCCGGACCGGGGCACGAACCCGCGTTCCCTGCATCGGCAGGCGGACTCTCAACCACTGCGCCACCAGGGAAGCCCTGTTTTTTATATTTTATTAATTTTTATTGGCGTATAGCTGCTTTACAATGTTGTGTTAGTTTCTGCTGTACAGCAAAGTGAATCAGCAATACACATACATATATCCCCTCTTTTTTGTATTTCCTTCCCATTTAGGTCACCACAGAGCATTGAGTAGAGTTGCCTGTGCTATGTAGTAGGTTCTCATTAGTTATCTATTTTACACTATACATTGAAAATCCTAAAGATGCCACCAGGAAACTACTAGAGCTAATCAACGAATTTGGTAAAATTGCAGGATACAAAATTAATACACGGAAATCTCTTGCATTCCTATACACTAACAATGAAAGATCAGAAAGAGAAATTAAAGAGACACTACCATTTACCATTGCAACAAAAAGAATAAAATACCTGGGAATAAACCTACCTATGGAGGCAAAAGACCTGTCCCCAGAAAACTATAAGATACTGATGAAAGGAATCAAAGACGACACAACAGATGGAGAGATATACCAAGTTTTTGGAATGGAAGAATCAATATTGTGAAAATGACTCTACTGCCCAAAGCAAACCACCTATTTAATGCAATCCCGATCAAATTACCAATAGCGTTTTTCACAGAAGTAGAACAAAAAAAATTACAATTTGTATGGAAACACAAGAGACCCTGAAGAGACAGGGCAATCTTGAGAAAGAAAAATGGAGCTGGTGGAATCAGGCTCCTGACTTCAAACTATACTATAAAACACCTATATTTTAAGTCCAACACTCTTCTAGTTGCTGAGGAAAAGATGGTAAACAAATGAATTCCCTGCTCACAGTAAACATATAAAATCAATAAGGTGCCAGTAAGCAGGGTATGAGATTTTTATAGAGGCTATCAGGAGAGACCTCTAGGTTAGGTAGTCTTCGAGCTGAGCCTTGGATGAACCATTCGTGGAAGCAGTCGAAATATCCAAAGAGGAACTTTCCAGACCAGGACACAGCAAGTGCAAAGGCTCTGAAGGTATGAAGATTATTTGGGTGGGCAGACCCCTGCAGGACACGGCTAAGATTTGGGAGTTTATTCTGAGTGAGATGGGGATGTATTGGGGTGAGTCTGGGCAGTGGACTTGATGCTATTTGGCTCCAGGTTTAAAAAGGTCACTCTTGCTTCCGTGTGCAGAGCAGGGCTGGCTAGGCTGGTGGTGATGAGTAGTGATGAATCATGGTGGCTGGTTAGGACAGTCTAGTCAGAACCCAGGCAAGAGATGCGGGTGCTTTGTGTTAGGATGGTAGCAGCAGAGTGGTGAGAAGTGGCTGGATTCTGGATATATTTTGTTAGAACCAAGGTCAAATTATTCTTTAAGACTTTTACTAAGTAGGATTCTACCAGAGGTAGATGAAAGAAAAGTCTCTTTTCTAAGGAGGCTTTGTGGTATCTAATTTATCCTGGCAATCACGCCCCACCTTATTCTCTAGGGGCAGTATCTATTAGGATTAACGGTGGTTCTCAGAGATGGCTGGGTGACAGGCCTTGTGTCAGAAGTCAAGCCAGATCCCAGAGCTCCAAAGCTACTATTCCTTCTACTACATTTCACATTTTGCCAGTGTTCTTCTGCAAACCCAAGAGGAGCTTTGATCCAAAAGGCCATATGTAAGGTAATTTTAGCATTAGGAAAAATTCTGAATATTGACTAAATGGTTAGCTCCATAAAAAGCTTACTAGCATTTTATTCTCAAAGGATTAGTGTACTTACTTTTAGCAATGCTTTTATTTTGTAGCCACCACAATAATGCAACAGTTTATATTTGAGCAGTTTCAGTAAGCACCCTGTGTGTGGGAGTGCTTATCCTTGGTTAGTGATATTTTCTGTGCTGCCCTGTTTCTAAATATGTGTGTTTAAAAATGTAAATGTTATCAGAAGCCTACCTGAAAATACCATTTAAGAAACTCTAAGAGTAAAAATGTAAGTGTGTTGCTAGTCGTGACTATTCACATATTTATGTATTCTGAAATATTAGCCAATGACCTATTTTTTTAATCCTGAAAAATTTCTCAGTCACCTGTGCATTTACTCTGAGACATTAACCAATCAGCTAACAGGGTTTATTGAAGTAATAGTATTGTGCTAGACAGTGCTTCTTATTGTACCATTAGGGTTCTAACCAGTTCTTTCCTTCCTGTTCTTGAATGAGAATTTATTCTTAGAGAGTCT